>NC_143569.1:22652916-23315000 GCF_054136105.1 Typopeltis vanoorti
AAATTTCTCCATATTTTCCTAAGACATTTGGAATTGGATTATTTCAAACTCTAACATTAAGACCTCCTGCTATTAATATATAGTCATTTTTATTACATTTATTGAAATGATTTGTAGTTCCTCATAAAACTGTTTGGAATCCTCTTTCCTACCTTCTTCAGGGGCATATACTCCTGTGATATTTGAGTAGCTTCTGTTAGTTTTTAATTTAACTGTTATAATTCAATCATTTACAAAATTGTACTTTCATATTCTGTTTTTCCATTTATTATCAAATAAAATGGCCACTCCACTAAAAGCTCTAATATGTTGGTCCACTGTATAGCATAGTAAAACCATCTGTATCTTTTGTTCACTTTAATTTCTTTTTCTTTTTTTTTTTGTTTCTGTTGTCATGGCTATATTAATGTTTTTAGTTGTTTTACTAATTCTAATTCCTTTGTTGTTATGCTTCACACATTCCACGTGGCTACTTTTAAAATGTCCGAGATTCCTATTCCTATAAGTTTGATATATATGTGATTCTAATATCAAGTTTAATGCCACTTTCTTTCATAATGTGCATCCTTTTCATATCTGATTTTGCATCAAGCTATCTTACTGTATATTCCCTTTAATTATAACTGCTGACTTAAATATAAACTGTGTATTGTCCTATATCATTATACAGTGCATTGATACCATTGTTCCATTCACCCCATATAATTGTTTTGAAAGAATTTTCTCTGGGCACCTTGTTGTTTGCCTTTTTCAGATCTATAAAACTTAAATACAGATTCTTGTCATATTCCCATGATTTTTTCCACTATAAACTGAAAATCTGATCTTGATAATTTCTGTTTTGCATTAATCCAGCTTGTTCTTCTCCCAGTTTCTCTTCCAGAATTTTTCTCGGCCTCTTTTCAAGAATGCTTGTATAAATCTTACCTGGAACACTGATGTAATTCTCACATCAGCTTTATTGCCTTTTTTTTTTATAGATGGGAACTATGAGAGCTCTACTTCAATCATATGGAATTCGATATTCTGACTAGGCCCTCTGAATGATGCAGTGTAGCCACTGCAAGACTTTTATTACCTCTATATATCAGCATTTCTGGTCGAATATCATATACTCCAGTTGCCTTTCCACATTTCAAGTTTTTGATGGCTTTTTATACCTCAAGTATTGATATCTACTCCTGTTTGCAATTCTCTTGAAAATTTTCTTCCACTTTTCTGTCACTGCTTGTTTTGTTTAACAGTCTTTCAGTGTAATTACTCTAGATATCTAGTATATACTCATCTTCAGTTTTCATGTCTCCTTTTGTTCCTTTTAGAGTACTCTTTTCTCCATTTCTAAATTTTTTCAATGGCCTTTTGAAAACTTTATTCTTCCAATGAATTGTTTAGCTACTTTCACACAAAGCTTAGCTCTCTTACATTTTTTCTGTATTCTTTTAGGACATCTGCTGATGTATTTGCTAGGAATTTCAGATATGCTTTCTTCTTTTCTAGGGCTGTTTTTTTAAATTATTGTGTTCATCATGGTGTTCCTATTTTTCTATCCTTGCAGACAACTTCACCACATGACTCCCTAGCTGAATTAAGCATGTTTTCTTCAGAGTTTGCCACTGAGACTCCAAAGGTTTGTTCTTGTTTTTGGATTGCTTCATAAGAATGAACAAACATTGATTTAACAAACATTGATTTAACAACAACAAACCAGACTTAACATTAAACCATCTTCCTGTACTTCTTTCAATTCTAACTGCTGACTTAGAACTCAAATAAAGACTAAATATTGCTTGATATAATGCCCCACTGACACCATACAACTGTAGCGTTTTGAATAGCTTCTCTCTTTGCACCTTGTCATATGCCTTTTCCAGATCTACAAAACTTAAATACAGATGTTTCTTATATTCCCATGATTTTTGAACTATTTGTAATCCCACTGAATAGTGTTTGAAATCCCCACTCACAATACAGTTGTATGGTGTCAGTGGGGCATTATATTGCTTGATATAATGCCCCACTGACACCATACAACTGTAGCGTTTTGAATAGCTTCTCTCTTTGCACCTTGTCATATGCCTTTTCCAGATCTACAAAACTTAAATACAGATGTTTCTTATATTCCCATGATTTTTCAACTATTTGTTATAAAGTGAAAATCTGATCCTGGCAGCCTCTATTTGACCTGGATCTAGCTTGTCTTTCACAATCCTTCTCAACCATTTCTTAAGTATACTAGCATATATCTTACCAGGAATACCCAGTAATGAAATACCTCTGTAATTCTCACATTCAGTTTTATTTCCCTTTTTATATATGGGTACTATGAGAGCTCTACTCCAATCATCTGGAATTTGTCCCTCTGTCCAGGCCTTCTGAATTATGCAGCGCAGCAACTGTAAGAATTTTATCCCTCCATTATTATTATTATTAATGTGGACTTACATGTTCTTTAATAATTATACTATGCCACAGGTTCCTCTAAAAATAAGAATTTAACCCTCCATGTTTGAGCATTTCTGGTCAAATTTACTGCCTTTCCACATTTCTGTTTCAAGTATGGATATTTATTCCTGACTACATCCCTTTTGAGTGTTTTTTACTACTGTGATATCACACTGCTGATTTCATTTAGCAATTTTTCGAAGTAATTACTCTATACCTCAAGGGTATCTTTATCTCCAGTTTTCATGTCACCTTTATCATCTCTAATTCCTTTTACAGCATTCTTTCCTCCATTTCTGAGTTTCTTTAACAACCTACAGAATATTTTGCTTCCTTCTTGATATTTATTTTCTATGTTCTTACCAAATTCTTCCCATGACGTTTGTTTAGCTAGTTTTACACTGTGTTTAGCTTTCTTACATTTGTCTCGTAGTCTCTAAGAGCACAAGCTGACTTGTTTGCCAGGAATGTTTGATATGCTTTCTTTTTTTTCACTGCCTCTTTAACTCCCTGTGTCCACCATGGAGTTCTGAATTTTCTATCCTTACAGACAACCTCACCACATGCCTCTCTGGCTGAATCAATCAGTGTTTTCTTCAGGGTTTGACACTGAATCTCGGAGGTTTGGTTCCTGTTCTCAAACTCTTTAATTTTTTCTTGAATAATGTTTGTGTATTTTAGTCTACAGTTCACATCTGAAAGCTGCTCAACTTTTATTTGCTTTAAAACTTTCTTACATGTTATTCTTTTCAATATGAAATTCAATTTTATTCCGATCAAGTCTAATTTTTTTATTTTTATTTTTTTTTTTTTGTGCCCATGGACAGGAGGTTAGTTGATCAACCTATAGTACATTAGTACTGTGTATGGCTAGTGGGTTGGGAAAGGAGGAACTTGTTTACCTTTGATTTACAGTCATTTAAATGGGGAAGACTGTTTCATAGTGCAGCAGTTGTAGGGATGAAGGAGGAAGAAAAGAAACTTTCTCTGTTTGTTTCTAGGTGTATTGTGAAGGAATGTTGAGCAGCAGCAGCTGCATGAACTTAGTACTGAGTGGAGGAATTATTAATGTTATTTCAGATGAGCATTTCCCCATGGAAATATTTGTAGAATATACATATTGCAGAAACCAAACGTCTGTGCGAAAGTGAGGGGAGTGAGTTGGTAAGAGATGGGTCATTAATAAGTGTAATTGCGCTCCTCTGTATTGAATCAAGCATACCCCATATGTGGGAGCAGTATCCTGATGACATCATTCTAATAGCAGAATAACCGAAATGAATTAATCAAATTACTGCAGCTATAAATTGAAGAAGAATTTGAATTAGATATAAATTCATAAAAGACCAAATTTATGAAAACCTTAAAAGAATCCAAGCCAGATATATTCATAAACAATATGAAAATTGAACATACAACAGAATACAAATATTTAGGCACCTACTTTACTGCAGATGGAAAGCAAGATAAAGAAATAAAAATAAGAACAGTCATAGCTAATGATGCCTTCTGGAAAAATAAAGATCTGCTCAGAAGTTCTGTGGGTATCAAGACAAAGAAAAGAATGATAAGAACATTAGTGTGGCCAGTTTTCACATATGGAAGTGAGACCTGTGTATTCAAGAAGAGAGTAAGACAACAGATAATGGCCTTTGAAATGTGGTACTCTCCTGTAGTACCACATTTCAAACTCTCCTGTAGTACCACTCTGAAAATCTCAGACAGAACCTGTAACAATGACCATGAGAATGAGAACACAGAGATCTTTATTACAGGAAATGATCCAGAGAAAGATGAGATTGGTGGGACATGTACTAAGAGGTTCAGCAGGACGGAATATACTAACAGTTTTAGAAGGAAAAATTATGGGAAAAGGATCAAGAGGCAAAAAATGAAGGACATGGCTTAAAGATATAAGATCATGGACAGGATCACATGGCTATGCAGAAACAAAAAGGAGAACTACCAACAGAGAGAACTGGAAAGACATGGTGCTGCAACCTCTCACTGAGGAAGCTACATGAAGAAGAAGAAGAACAGCTGTTCAGGGGTGAAGTAACGTCTTGAGCAAAAGAGAAATCCTAGTTTTTTGGAAGCTGAGGATAAAATGGTTGTGATGTATTTATGCTAAGAGAGGTTTGATGTGAGGGTAATTCTATGAAGAGAAATCTCGAACTGTCTGGAAATTTGGGTATCATCAAAAAGAATACTGAGAAAAAATAAAAATGGTTTTTTTTGATGGGAAATAGGACAGAACTGGGTTTTATTAGCATTGAAATTGATGAGGTTTATCCAAACCCCATTAGAGGATGGCTTGGAGATCAGAATTGAGGGTGGTGGTGGTTGATGCTTTGTAGGTTGAAGTGAGTTGAGTAGGGTAGGGTTTATCAAATGAAAGCGAAGAGTGTAATGTGCTGTCGTCTGCATTGGGTGGGAAGTCAACTGAAGTATGTCATTGATATATAGCATGAAGAGGGTTGGTGAGAGGACAGAGCCTTGTGGAACCCCAGCATTAGTTCCCTATTCTCTCACCGGATGGTGAGAGGATAGGGAACCATCCACCCTCACACTCAGTGTGCGTTCACAAAGAAAGCTGGCAATCCAACTACAGAAGCCCTGGGAGACCAAATGATGGTAGTTTGCTTAGTAAGCTTTTGTGCTAGACCTGGTCAAAGGCTTTGGAGATATCAAGTTCAACCACTTGGGATTCACCAAACTTCTCCATGGCATTTGTCCAGAGATGGGTGACATATGTGAGCAGATCTCCTGTTAATTGGTAGCAACGGAATCCATACTGACAGTGATTTATTAGGTGGGTGTTTTCAAGGTTAGTGTAGGAGTTGGGAATTGATGCTTTTTTCCATTACGTTAGACAGGACTGAGGTAATCAAGATAGGGTGGTAGTTGGATGGCAGTGACTTGTCACTCTTCTTGGGAATGGGTTGAATAGCCAATTTCCAGTTTGTGGGATAGATTCTAGTGGAATAAGAGAGTATATGTAGGCGACATAGGATAGAAGTCAGTTCTGGTGCACAAACTTTCAGGACAATTGGGGGAATGCCATCAGGGCCAGGAGACTTTTTTGTGTCTAATTTGGACAGTATTTTTCTCATCTCTTCCTGGCAAAAGGTAGGGGGCATTGTATGTTGGGTGTCTGGAATGGTTGGAGGACATTTACCATCATCAGTTATGCATGCATGCATGCATTGGAAGCAAAGTGTGAAGCCAGAAGATTGGCTTTTTCTGTGGGGTGATGATGCAATATAGCCATCTGAGTATGATGAGGGTGGAAATAGTGTTGGGCAGAAGTTATGGCCAATTGCTTTGGCGAGACACCAAAAGGCTCCGCTGCCATTTGGACAGGCTGCTAGTTTCCTGCTGTTTGCTCTTTTGAACTCTGTTTTGGAAGCATTTTTTTTTTTTTTTGCATCTATTCCGGGCTCGGTATATTTAGCTCGGTATAAGCTCTAAAGGAGGATGGGGTTCTTGATTTCAGCCAGTTGCGGTATGTCTGGTGTTTCATCTGTACAGCCTTGGCACATCTTTTGGAGAACCAGGGTTTAGTTACAGAATGGCAGTTCAGAGTAATGTGTTGAATGTATGTTTCCATGCTGGTGAAGATTATTTTGGTAATAAGTTTGGTGCATATGTTTGGTTGGAAGGTCAGAAGCAATAATCAATAGTCCAACCATGGGAATATGGAGGCTCACTTCGCACTGGTATAATGCCAAACTACTCTTGTATGGGAGTGTCTGTGTAAGGTGTTGAAAGTTTATTTTTCACTTGGTTAGAGTATAATAAATTTAGTTTAATCCTTTATCCAAGTGTGAGCAAACAAAGTTTGCGCCTGAAAGTATCTTCAGGACTAGGGCAAGGTGATACAACACCAGGGCAACTCGTTGCAAAGGTGTAGCAAGCCACCAACACTCCTGTCTCAGTATCTCCTTTAATGCAAAACACATCTCCTTGCGGATATGTCTCATGTTATGCATTAAGGGAAGGGCCACTACCCAGACTAGTTTCGACCTTTATTGAGGTCTCTTCAGTGGGAGCCAGGCCCAAGCTGAGATACTAGGCAGAAGCATTCGTAGGTCATCTCTACCTATAGGAGTTGCCAAATGGTGTGCCACCCTTTTTTTAATAAATTACTCTGGATTTAGAGAAAGATGTTGAAAGTTTATTTTTCACTTGGTTAGAGTATAATAAATTTAGTTTATTATACTCTAACCAAGTGAAAAATAAACTTTCAACATCTTTCTCTAAATCCAGAGTAATTTATTAAAAAAAGGGTGGCACACCATTTGGCAACTCCTATAGGTAGAGATGACCTACGAATGCTTCTGCCTAGTATCTCAGCTTGGGCCTGGCTCCCACTGAAGAGACCTCAATAAAGGTCGAAACTAGTCTGGGTAGTGGCCCTTCCCTTAATGCATAACATGAGACATATCCGCAAGGAGATGTGTTTTGCATTAAAGGAGATACTGAGACAGGAGTGTTGGTGGCTTGCTACACCTTTGCAACGAGTTGCCCTGGTGTTGTATCACCTTGCCCTAGTCCTGAAGATACTTTCAGGCGCAAACTTTGTTTGCTCACACTTGGATAAAGGATTAAACTAAATTTATTATGTCTGTGTAAGGGTTGTTGCATGGGGGAGGAGAAGAGCACTAGATTGTGCTCAGAATTACATAGGGAGCTTACTACTTTCACTGTGTATTTCTAGGGTGTTTTGGGAGTGGTTTGGGTCATCTGGTATTCTGGTTGGCATCTGAACAAGTTGTGGAAGGTCGTTAGTGATGGCAAATGTTTCAGGATTTTTGCCTGCAAGATCTGTACAACTGCAGGAGGAAAGCCAGCTAGTGTTGTGGATATTAAAGTATCCTCGGAGGATAATTTTGCTGTTGGGAAAGTGGGATTGGAGAAAGTCAATTTTTAAGGAGAGGAAATTAAAGAGCTCACAGTGGTTGGTTGCTTTGGGGGACCGATAGAGACAGCAAATGAATTTGACTGAGTGGGGAAGGGATATTTTCAACCAAAGAAGGTCAAAGTTGGGTGAGTCTATGTTGGGTACTCTCTGGCAAGGTATGTCAGAGCAGATGTATGTGCAGACACCACCCTTGGGACGAAAGTTGTTAAAGAGTGAGTAGTTAGGAAGGTTGAGATAAATAGTGCTGGAATGAGGCGAGATTTGAGTTTCTGCCAGAAAGAGCAGGTGGGATTTGGTAGACTGAAGGTGGTAGTGGACACTATTAAGGTTAGAGTTGGTGAAGTGGATATGCAAGGTTCTGTGAGGCATATATTTGACTGCAAGAGTCTTCCATATTTCCTATGCAATGCCTGCATACTAGTTTCCGTGATTGTTACTAGTGGAGTCATTTTTGCACCAGTTTCACTGACGATCACTTCTGATTTCATGTGCTCTGTACACTCTGGTGTCTGGCACCAGGGAGAAACATCACTATCAACAATAACATAGTCAATGAGACTTTTCTTATTTCTTGCCTCTCCATGTGAATTTGTGCACATGGTGTTAGTAATAACCAGTCCATGTCCTGAGCAGAAATCCAACAGGGATTTGCCATTATTATTAGCTTTGCTCTTTTCTCTAAATTTTCCCAAAATATTTTTGTATGTCTGACAGTCATTTCCTACTCTGCTATTTAGATCCCCAACAAGAACCAACTTTTCACTGTGTCTGTTGCTTTCTCTAAAGCTCCAAAAAATTCTTCCACTTCTACTTTATTAGAACCTTCTGTGGGACCATAGGAACAAATAAGTCTCATTGTCCAGTTCTCCATTCTGATATTTGCCCACATCACTACTTGATATGGCCTGCCATTCAAGAAGATTTGCCTCATATTTAGTGTTAAATACTATAGCTTCCATACTTAAGCATTTCTGCCTTTCTACATTTCGGGCTTTTGATGGCTTTTTCTACTTCCAGTATGGATATGTATTCCTAACTGCATGCCTGGTCAGTGTTTTTTACCACTGTGCTGTCATCACTGCTTGTTTCATTTAGCAATTTTTCAAAGTAATTACTCCATACTTCAAGGATATCTTTTTTCTCCTGTTTTGATGTCACCTTTATTATCTCTAATTCCCTTTACAGCACTCTTTCTTCCATTTCTGAGTTTCTTCAACAACTCCCACAATATCTTGCCACCTTCTTGATATTTATTTTCTGTGTTCTTACCAAATTCTTCCCATTACTTTTGTTTAGCTAGTTTTACACAGTGTTTAGCTTTCTTACATTTGTCTCTGTATTCTCTAAGAGCACAAACTGACTTATTTGCCAGGAACTTTTGATATATTTTCTTTTTTTCCTTCACTGCTTCTTTACTTCCTGTGTTCACCATGGAGTTCTGATTTTTGAACTCCATGGTTGACAACCTCAACCACATGATTCTGGCTGAATCAATCAATGTTTTCTTCAGGATTTGCCACTGAATCTCCATGGTTTGGTTCCTGTTCTCAAATTCTTTCATTTTTTTCTTGAATAATGTTTGTGCATTTTAGTCTACAGTTCACATCTGAGAGCTGCTCATCTTTTATTTCCTTTAAAACTTTCTTACATGTTCTCCTTTTCAGTATGAAATTTAATTTTATCCTGCTCAAGAGTAAACGGTGATCACTTCCAATTTTAAATCCTCTGTACACTGGTGTCCTGCACCAGGGAGAAAACATCACTATCAACAACATAGTCAATGAGACTTTTCTTATTCCTTGCCTCCTCTCTCCATGTGAATTTGTGCACATTTTTATGTTGGAACATTGTGTTATTAATAACTAGTCCATGTCCTGAGCAGAAATTCAGTAGGTATCTGCCATTGCTATTAGCTTTTCTTAGCTTATCTGTTATTAGTAAATAACATTATTATGTAAATATTTTGTTTTATGTGTCATAAGACATCATTTTGTGCAACTAACAAACAACCATAGGAATTAAATTAAAAAAAAACAGTAGTGCGCATGATTAAATTAGCATCCCTCTACGTATACAGTATAGTGTTCATGGATTAAAAACTACTGGGCTGAAATTAAAATTAATTAAATTAAATTAAAATATAGCAGTTAAATTTTATTCTTATTATTACGGGCGACTCCACGGAGTCCTTTGACTCATCGAGGGAGGTCCTAAACATCATGTCCACACATCTCTACGACATTCTCACAGTATCTATCATACCCTGCCTTGATCTCACTCACTGTCATAGCACCCACAACAGACTCTGCCAGCTTATTCCACTCATTTACCACTCTAAAAGTAAAGGACCCTGCTCTTACACCCTTGCTAACCATACTCTTGCCCAGCTTCCATAGGTGTCCCTTAGTTTTCCCACCACCAGTCCTGATCTCAAAAATATCCTCTGAATTAATCCTATAGAAACCCTTTAGCAATTTGAATGTCTCAATCATATCTCCCCTTTTCTGCCTATCAACAAATTTCTGCAACCCACAAATCTTCATCCTGTTCTCATAAGGTTAATTCCATAGACCTGCTATCATCTTGGTCACTCGCCTCTGGATCCTCTCCACCTCCTTCCCATTAAGAAGAAACCTAGGTGACCAAATCTGGGCACAGTAGTTGAGATGAGGTCTTATCAAGGCTTGGTACAGAGGTACAATAACTTGCTTGTCTCTGCTCGTCAAAGTTTTTTCAACAACCAAGTGAGTTGATGAGCTGATTTAGCCACTTTTGCAATGTGCGCCCTAAACTTCATCTCCCTATCCACCAACACTCCCAAGTCCCTGGCCTCATCAATCTCCTAGAGTACAGTTCCACCAATGTGGTATACTGCTGCTAATCTTTTCACCCCAAAATGCATAATCTTACATTTTGTCACATGAAATTGACATCCATTCTCCTTAGCCCAGAACTCCAATCTGTCCAAGTCGTCCTGCAAGATTTTGACATTTTCTGCATTCACTATTGCCCTACCCAACTTTGCATCATAGCGAACAAATGAACTGTTCCTCTTGGATCCTTTCAAATATCGTTAATGAACAAATTAAACAGCAGTGGTCCATCAACAGAACCCGGGGGGCACACCACTAGTCACAGGTCGTCTTTTGGACTCTACTCCTGAATAAACTACTCTCTGATATCTCTCCATCAACCACACACCTATCCATCTCACCAACCCTATATCCATTCCCATATGTTGTAGTTTACGGATTAGAATTCCATGTGGTATCCTGTCAAATGCCTTAGCCAGGTCCAGCAGTATCACTGTAAACCCATTACTCTTATCCAGTTCAGCCGTCACTATGTCATAAAACTTGAGCAAGTTATTGAGGCATGATCTACCCTTCACAAAGCCATGCTGCCCCCCCCCCCCCCATACAGTATCTCATTTTCATCAATCCATTCCTGTATTTTTCCCTTGACTACTTTCTCCAAGAACTTGACAATGACCCCTGATATGCTGATTGGTCGGTAATTTGCAACAGTAGTCTTGGATCCTCCTTTATGCAGTGGAACTATTTTCCCCTCTTTCCACATCTTCGTGACTAAACCAGATCCGAGACTCAGATTAAACAACATGGTTAAGGGCACTGATAATTCTTTAGCCGCTTCATGTAAGACCCATGCCGGTATACCATCTAATCCCACAGATGTATTCACATTAAGGTTCTGTAATAGACTATTCACCTCCACTTCATTCATCACAATTCCAGTATAAACTAATGGTTCCTTCATTTTTTCAATGTCACCACCTGTCACCACCTGGATGATGATGATGATGATAACAATTTTCCAAACTTTTGGAATAGTGAGACAGTCATTTTGATTAAGATTAACTCTATGAAGTAAGGCTTCAACACTTTCTTTATATAACCTTTCATTTTTTTATGTAGATCTATGTAGTAATAAAAAATATTCCTATCTAATTAGGAATAAAAAAGTCTTATTCCTTCACTGGGAGTCGAGAGCAACTTACTAAGAAAACTTCAATTGGAACAGAGTAGGCTGTGTGCCAGAATTTCATTTTTAATAAGTGCAGACATGATAAATTAATTCCCACTTTCCCTAAGTTAAAGGAGTCATTAAATTGCCAGGTGCTCATAAATATTATCAAAAAGCTAGCCATTGTTGCTAAATCAGTTACAAGTTTCAAAAAAAAGGAACTGACATTAAATATCACAAAAATAACAGAATTGGAAGCTTATCTGCCAAGTGCATTAAATCAAGACCTGTTACACATGGTTATTAATATTTCGAAAAATGCAGACATTAAAGCATTTGAAAAAAGTATCATACATCTCAATAGAAAATACTTAACATTGCTAGATCAATCTAAGAAAAATACAACTAAATTTCCTGCTGACAAATGGATTGTTAACTTATCTGTCTGGCCTCTAACTGAAGATGAGTTGAATGTACTAGCAAGAGGTCATAAGTTTCCAATTTTGTTCAAATGTATTTCATATCGTTATTTCATACATAACATTTTCGAGAAGAGCACCAGTCATGTCTAGTATTGAAGCTGATAGACTATGTTTGGAAATAGCCAAAGTGATCTATGATGCCCAACCATCAGAAATGAATAGAGTAGTTTAGAGACCGCAGATATGAGAGTCGTGAGAATGATTAGAGGCGTGAACAGATGGCATCAATGGCAATGTCATATTAAAAATGAGGATATTAGGAAAGAACTTGATATTGTCAACATCCAGGAATGCGTTAGCAGAGCTAATCTCAGGTGGTATGGTCATTTAAACAGAATGGGTGAGGAAAGATTGGCTAAACAAGTGTTCTCTGCCAGGTTGGCAGGAAAACGACCCAGAGTAAGACCAAGATATAGGTGGATTGATATGGTACAAAGTGCCTTAGACAATTGAAATACAAGATCTAATAATATTTGAGTCTTGACAGGTAACAGACTGATTTGGAGGAAAATTGTAGATGGGAAGTTAGTAGTGATGTAAATTTTTCATGTAGTACTATCATATCCTGTACACCCCTTGAAGGTATATGGCAGGAATTTGATGATAATGATGATGATAATACAGTTATCATCAAAGCTGACAAATTCAATACCATAGTCTTAGGTGCTAAATCGTACAATCGCTAAATGGATTTATTGCTTCATTATCTCAGTACTTATCCCAGCTTAATAACAATCCTTCCAAAAGTCAGCTCAAAGATCTCAACAAGTTACTCAATGAAAGAACATTCATACATGATGAAACCATCAAAAGACTCAAAACATACCATGCAAGACCTCCCAGAATATATGGCTTGCCAAAAAAAAATTACAAATCACCAAACCAAATTACAGGGATTCCAATTTAAGCCTGTGCATTGTTTTTTTGAATTCAGTTCCTATTAATGTTTGTTTGTTGTACTGATAATGTCATTTTTATACGAGATGAAATATTTGCATAATTAAAAAAGTTATTTACTGCGTTGTACATGTTATTCTATAGTTATGGATACCAACAGGTTTCACTATATATAATATATATAAACATAGTCAGTGAGGCTTTTCTTATTTCTTGTGTCTTCTCCCCACGTGAACTTGTGCACATGTTTATGTGGGAACATCATGTTAATGACTAGTCCATATCCTGAGGAGAAATCCAGTGGATGCTATTGTTATTTGCTTTGCCCTTTTCTCCAAATATTTCCAAAACATTTCTATATGCTTGGTAGAATTCACTTTCTTCTCTACTGTTTAGATCCTCAACTGGTACCACTTTTTCCATTTTCTTTATGTTAGCTGCATTTTCTAAAGACTTGAAAAATTCTTCCACTTCTTCCTTAGGAGAACCTTCTCTGGGACAGTAGGCACAAAAAAAAAAAAAAAAAGAATTTCATTGTCCATTTCCCCATATTGAAGTTTGCCCACATTACTCTACTTGAAACTACCTTCCAATCAAGAAGTTTGATTGGAAGGTAGTTTATCTTCGTGTTTCATGTTGAATGCTATCGCTCCTACCCAAAAGTTTAAGTACTTTACCAAAGTGTAAACAATTTTCATGTGAAGTATTTTCATTACTAGGCTGCTTGTATATAGAGGTTGTTAAGCTCACATCAATTCTCTTAGTAACCCATAATCGTCCTTTCTGGCCTGTATATTGCTGTGCTAACAAGTCTGGTTTCAACCATTATTGAGATCTCATCAGTAAAGTGTAGAGATCATTTTTTAGAAGTCCATATATTTTTCCATTTATGGATAACTAACACATGTAGGAAGATTACATAAACGATCACATTATCCAGCCTGATAATATGGAATTCTAAAAACAGTTACACATAGCATCAAGGCTATTATTCTATTGATGCAACCCTCTCCACAAAATCCTACTATTTTCACCACTTTCTTTTCCAATGGCTATAGCTCCCACAAAAATGGTTAAAATACTACATGCCCCCCCCACCACCACCACCACCACTTCCCCCTCCCCAAACACCCAGGAACAAAACACCACTATTCCTATTCCATATATCCAAGGTGCGTCTGAAAAGATAATGAAAGTACTAATGAATCATCATATTTACATATTATATGTAAAATTAGCATCTTTGATCTGTTCTTCTAATTACAAACTCCTTTCTCTAGCATATCCCAGAGTGTATGAAGTTCCTTGTGGTTATGACTTAGCCTTCTTTTTGATAAGACAGGAAGATTAGTATAAGGTAAGGTATAAGATTAGATAAGGGGACAGCTTCAGGGTCAAAGCTGTATAACTGAGAGGAGACCTCCACATAGCCCTTAAAGGAATGCGGAGAACCAACCAGGGCTTCTGACCTAATGTCCAATCCTCACCTTCTCATGGTGCACCCTGTTTGATATCTACCTCGATACTGAACGAACGAGGATGGGCTGGCAATTTGGTATTTAGCCAACGAAATTGTATTCTTATTCGCTTAAACCAATATACAATTCTGAAAACACACCCCAACTCAACCTCAATAGAGTTAAACATCGATACTATCAACATAAGAAGCCTGAATAGAAAAGAAATGGAGCTAGCTGAGGAATTAGATAAGTACCAGATTGACATAATAGGTGTGACCGAAACAAAAAAAGACAAAAACTGGTGAGATCTTTCTGAGCAATAAATACAAAATGTTATATTCAAGAAATGACAATGAAGTAAAAGAAGGAGTAGCCATAGTATTCAACACTAAATACGAGGATAATCTTCTTGAATGGCAGGCAGTCTCGAGTAGAGTGATTTGGGCAAAGAATGGAGAATTGGATAATGAGACTTATTTGTGCCTATGGTCCCACAGAAGGTTCTACTAAGGTAGAAGTGGAGAAATTTTTTGATGCTTTAGAGAAAGCAACTGACACAATGAAAAAGGAAAAGTTGGTCCTTGTTGGGGATCTAAATAGCAGAGTAGGAAATGATTGTCAGACATACAAAAGTATTTTGGGAAAATTTGGAGAAAAGAGCAAAGCTAATAATAATGGCAAATACCTGTTGGATTTCTGCTCAGGACATGCTTGGTGAAGAACAAGCTGAATTCAAGCAAAACAGAGGCTGTCAGGATCAGATTTTCACTTTACGACAGATAGTTGAGAAATCATGGGAATATAACAAAGATCTGTATTTAAGTTTTCTAGATCTGGAAAAGGCATATGACAAGGTGCCAAGAGAGAAGCTATTCAATACGCTACAGTTATATGGTGTCAATGGGGCATTATATCAAGCAATACTTAGTCTTTATTTGAGTTGTAATTCAGCAGTTAGAATTGAAGGAAGTACAGGAAGATGGTTTAATGTTAAATCTGGTGTGAGACAAGGATGTACATTATCCCCTCTGTTATTCATTATCTAAATGGATCACATTATGAAGGAAAGTGGTATTAAACATGATATCAAAATTGGAGATGTTAATGTCAGCTCTTTGCTTTATGCGCAGATGATGTTATACTTCTAAATAAATCCACTACAAGTCTGCAAGATTCTCTGACTAAATTGAATAGCTGTTGTAATAGATATGGTATGAAGGTCAGCAATAAAAAGACAAAGACAATGAAAATAGGCAGAATCATTGAAAATATCAACTGTGTTGTGAATGGAGAACCTGTGGAACAAGTAAAACATTTCAGCTACTTAGGCACGATTTTTACTGAAGATGGTAAATTAAATATAGAAATAGACAACAGAATCAGCAAAGCTGGTATGTTAGGAAGTCAATTGAATAAATTCATATGGAATAAGAGAGAAATTGGTCGGAACACTAAATTAGCTGTATACAAGACAGTGTTCAAACCAGTTTTAAATTATGGATCTGAGAGGTGGGTCAGAAGTAAAACACTTGACCAAAGACTAGAGACTGCAGATATGAGAGTCCTGAGAAAGATTAGAGGCATGAACAGATGGCATCAATGGCAATATCATATTAAAAACGAAGATATTAGGAAAGAACTTGATATTGTCAGCATCCAGGAATGCGTTAACATTGCTAATCTCAGGCGGTATGGTCACTTAAACAGAATGGGCAAGGAAAGATTAGTAAAACAAGTGTTCTCTGCTAGGTTGGTAGGAAAATGACCCAGAGGAAGACCAAGAGATAGGTGGATTGATATGGTACAAAGTGCCTTAGACGATAGAAATAGAAATATAAGATCTGCTAATGGGGGTGCTTAAGGGTCAAAGCTGTATAACTGAGAGGAGACCTCCACATAGCCTTTAAAGGAATGCGGAGAACCGACCAGGGCTTCTGACCTAATGTCCAATCCTCACCTTCTCGTGGTGCACCCTGTTGGGTATCTACTTTGATACTGAACAAACGAGGATGGGCTGGCAATTTGGGATTTAGCCGACCAAATTGTATTCTTATTGGTTAAACCAAAATAAAAAATGATGGTACAACATGACAAAATTTCATGCCGGCTGGGGCGTCGCCCGGTTAAACAAGGCCCCCGTTGTTTTCGCCAGGGAACCAGGGCGAACAGCGAAAAGTCAGCTACTGGAACAAATCTGAAAACAAACCCCAACTCAACATCACCAGAGTTAAAGATCGGTACTATCAACGTAAGAAGCCTGAATGGCAAAGAAATGGAGCTAGCTGAGGAATTAGATAAGTACCAGATCGATATAATAGGGTTGACTGAAACAAAAAAGACAAAAACTGGTGAGATCTTTCTGAGCAATAAATATAAAATGTTATATTCAGGCAATGACAATCAAGGAAAAGAAGGAGTAGCCATAGTATTCAACACAAAATACGAGGCTAATCTTCTTGAATGGCAGTCAGTCTCAAGTAGAGTAATGTGGGCAAATATGAGAATGGGGAACTGGACAATGAGACTTGTTTGTGCCTATGGTCCCACAGAAGGTTCTACTAAGGTAGAAGTGGAGGAATTTTTTGAGGCTTTAGAAAAAGCAACTGACACAATGAAAAAGGAAAAGTTGGTCCTTGTTGGGGATCTAAATAGTAGAGTAGGAAATGATTGTGAGACATACAAAAATATTTTGGGAAAATTTGGAGAAAAGAGCAAAGCTAATAATAATGGCAAATATCTGTTGGATTTCTGCTCAGGACATGGACTGGTTATTACTAACACCATGTTCCAACATAAAAATGTGCACAAATTCACATGGAGAGAAGAGGCTAGGAATAAGAAAAGTCTCATTGACTATGTTATTGTTGATAGTGATGTTTTCTCCCTGGTGCAGGACACCAGAGTGTACAGAGGATTTGAAATTGGAAGTGATCACTATTTAGTCTTGAGCAGGATAAAACTGAATTTCATATTGAAAAGAATAACATGTAAGAAAGTTTTAAAGCGAATAAAAGTTGAGCAGCTCTCAGATGTAAACTGTAGACTAAAATACAGAAATATTATTTAAAAGAAAATGAAAGAGTTTGAGAACAGGAATCAAACCTTGGAGATTCAGTGGCCAACTCTGAAGGAAACATTGATTGATTCTGCCAGAGAGGCATGTGGTGAGGTTGTATGCAAAGATAAAAAAATCAGAACTCCCTGGTGGACACAGGAAGTTAAAGAGGCAGTGAAGGAAAAGAAGAAAGCATATCAAAAGTTCCTGGCAAATAAGTCAGCTATTACTCTTACAGAATACAGAGACAAATGTAAGAAAGCTAAACAGTGTGTAAAACTAGCTAAACAAAAGTCATGGGAGGACTTTGGCAAGAATATAGAAAATAAATATCAAGAAGGTGGCAAAATATTCTGGAGGTTGTTGAAGAAGCGTAGGAATGGAGGAAAGAGTGCTGTAAAAGGAATTAGAGATGATAAAGGTGAAATGAAAACAGGAGAAAAAGATATCCTTGAAGTATGGAGTAATTACTTACTCCATACTTCATTACTTACTGAAAAATTGCTAAATGAAACAAGCAGTGATGACAACACAGTGATAAAAAACACTGACCAGGCATGCAGTCAGGAATACATATCCATACTTGAAGTAGAAAAAGCCATCAAAGGCTTGAAATGTGGAAAGGCAGCAGGAGTAGATGATATTCGATCAGAAATGCTGAAGTATGGTGGTATAAGAGTCTTACAGTGGCTACACTGCGTAGTTCAGAAAGCCTGGACAGAGGGACGAATTCCCGATGATTGGAGTAGAGCTCTCATAGTACCCATATATAAAAAGGGAAATAAAACTGAATGTGAGAATTACAGAGGTATTTCCCTACTGAGTGTTCCTGGCAAGATCTATGCAAGTATACTTGAGAAACGTTTGAGATGAATTGTGGAAGAAAAGCTTGGTGAAGAACAAGCTGGATTCAGGCCAAATAGAGGCTGTCAGGATCAGATCTTCACTTTACGACAAATAGTCGAGAAAGCATGGGAATATAACAAAGATCTGTATTTAAGTTTTGTCAATTTGGAAAAGGCATATGACAAGGTGCCAAGAGAGAAGCTATTCAATACGCTGCAGTTATATGGTGTCAATGGGGCATTATATCAAGCAATACTTAGTCTTTATGTGAGTTGTAAGTCAGCAGTTAGAATTGAAGGAGGTTTAATGTTAAATCTGGTGTGAGACAAGGATGTACATTATCCCCTCTGTTATTCATTATCTATATGGATCACATTATGAAGGAATGTGGTATTAAACCTGATATCAAAATTGGAGATGTTAATGTCAGCTCTTTGCTTTATGTGGATGATGTTATACTTCTAAATGAATCCGCTACAACTCTGCAAGATTCTCTCACTAAATTGAATAGCTGTTGTAATAGATATGGTATGAAGGTCAGCAATAAAAAGACAAAGACAATGAAAATAGGCAGAATCATTGAAAATGTCAACTGTGTTGTGAATGGAGAACCTGTGGAACAAGTAAAACATTTCAGCTACTTAGGCACAATTTTTACTGAAGATGGTAAACTAAATATAGAAATAGACAACAGAATCAGCAAAGCTGGTATCGTGGGAAGTCAATTGAATAAATTCATATGGAATAAGAAAGAAATTAGTCGGAACACTAAATTATCTGTATACAAGACTGTGTTCAAACCAATTTTAACTTATGGATCTGAGAGCTGGGTCAGAAGTAAAACACTTGACCAAAGACTAGAGACCGCAGATATGAGAGTCCTGAGAAAGATTAGAGGCGTGAACAGATTGCATCAATGGCAATATCATATTAAAAATGAGGATATTAGGAAAGAACTTGACATTGTCAGCATCCAGGAATGCGTTAGCAGAGCTAATCTCAGATGGTATGGTCACTTAAATAGAATGGGAGAGGAAAGATTAGCAAAACAAGTGTTCTCTGCCAGGTTGGCAGGAAAACGACCCAGAGGAAGACCAAGATATAGGTGGATTGATACGGTAGAAAGTGCCTTAGACGATAGAAATATAAGATCGGATAATGTTGGAGTCTTGACAAGTAACAGACTGATTTGGAGGAAAATTGTAGATAGGAAGTTAGTAATGATGTAATTTTTTCATGTAGTACTGTCATATCCTGTACACCCCTTGACGGTACATGGCAGGAATTTGATGATGATGATGATGATCTGCTAATGTTGGAATCTTGACAAGTAGCAGACTGATTTGGAGGAAAATTGTAGATAGGAAGTTAGTAATGATGTAAATTTTTCATGTAGTACTATCATATCCTGTACACCCCTTGAGGGTACATGGATGATGATGATGAGGAGGAAGAAGATTAGTTAACATCAACCTTGGAGATCATAAGAAATGCATTCGCTACCATTTATTATGGCAAGTCAGAACTGGCAGCCTCCATTACAGGTCAGAAAGACTAATTTATAGTCAGCAATGACTATGAAGCATTCTCTTAACTTTAACAAGGATGGCTGCATTAATATGCCTGAAATTTGGGAGACACTCATCTTAAGATCAACTCTTGTAGAACTGTAATACTTCTTTTATACAATATTAGAAGACACCAAATTAGGACTTCTGGTCTTTTGCCCATTACAATTTAAATTATTTCACTTGCTCATTGTCGTGTATAAACTATAACATGTTATTTTGCTCTGAGAATGCAGGTTTGAAATGTCCAACACCTAAGTCTTTCAATTAGCATCTTCACAACTAGGCAGCTTGTATATAGAAGCTAATGACTTCACATCATTTGCCTTAATATCCCATAATTTCAGCCTTTATTGAAAGCTGAAGTAATAAAGGTGGAAACCAGTCTAGGTAGTGGGCTTTCTCATAATGCATAGCATTATATACATCTGAAAGGATGTGTGCCTTGCTTTATGGGATAGTAAGGTAATTGACGTGAGTCTCTATAGCTCAGTCTGTATAGACACAGCTCTTTGGTCGGAAAGACCTGGGTTCAATTTCCATCAATTTTGTCCCCTGTGAACACACACATCTACAGACATAGGACACACCGGGAGGCATAGGGCTAACCACCTTATCCTCAAGTTACAGGTGCGGTTGCGAAGTTCCAAGAATACTTTGAAAGGTCGTGGGCACTTAAGTGCCTGTTAGGACCACTGATAGGATAGGATTGATAAAGTAATTGAGCTTAATGATGAAGATACTTCAAATTCCAACTTTATTTGCTTACTTAGATAAAAAATAAAACAATAATATAATTTATAACCAAGTGAAAAAAACTTTTTGCAAAGGTAAAATCTGTAGTATATAAAGCAATATACACATTCAGGAGGCAAGGAAGTGTGCAATGAATTATGGGATATGAGGCAACTGACATGAAGTTCACAGCATCTTTATACAATTATTCTAGTTGTGAAGATACCTCATGTGCATACTTTTGGTTTTGTATTAAAAGATTTGATTAAAATAAGAATATAATTTCTTGTCTAGCATAATTTACTTACGTGGCATATTGGGATTTGAATGTGTAACCATTAGGCTGGAGAACAATAATGATATTCTTTCAGCCAATCAAGCCAGATATCTATTCTAATTATAATTCTGTGTGCATAAGAGTCCTTTGCTAATATTTTTTGTCTAAGAAGGCTTCAGCTTGAGGATTAGTAAATGGATTACTATCCATTTACTAATCCTCAAGTAAATGTTAAAAGATGATTGAGTATTGTAGACTTCATTATTCACTATATGAAGGATTGTCTTGCTAATCATACTCGTTTCCCATGATTATGGAAATAGCACTGTTTTCAGCATTGTACTGTCCTTAGTGTTTCTGATGGGTGTTTTGTCTGTTTGATATTGCTGCTTATTTTGTCTTCATCCATAGGTATTTGTGCTAAGTCTAATGCTACCTTTTTAGTAGTGTGGATGTTAGAATACTGGTGTATCCCAACTTGCAAACATAATGCTTTCATAAATTGATTTATTTTTTTCATGAGATATATTGTTAAACTTATTAATATATCAGTGAACTTCGGACATCATCAAATGTTTGTAAGCACGGGGTTCTTTTGTTCATAAAATGAATTGGAGTCACAATTTATTAGCCCATACGGTGTTCATATTTTGAAAGTTCATAAGTACTGCTATATCTTCAAAAACCAACTCATATCTAAATTAACACAACAACAAGCAAGTGTCAAAGTTTACGTTGGTAATCCCACTGCACTGCATTATCTAAACAGCAGCCATACCCTTGTGCAGCACAGCAAATGCAGCATGTTTGCAGTGAACATTTCAGATGAACAAAGCACAGATAGTGTACTAGAACATTAGTGAAAAAGTCATCTGAATCTGACATGCATTTATTCAGAGCCAAATACATTTTGAAGAATGTGCAGTCAAGAATTACAAATATCAAGATCAACCTGTACATTTCTTGCCAACAAATTGCAGCTTCTCCAAACATTTATAATTATGAATCAGTTAGGAAAAAATCCAGATCATCTGAATTTTAGTACAGAAGAAACTACCATTTCATTCAATAACTACGCTTATTAATAACATCCTGTGATGTTGTTAATAAGCATAGTAATTGAATTTGTGGGTATAAAAACTCAGGTGAAACCTTCAAATATATCCATTGACTCTTGAACACTTGAGTATATTTGAGTGGCTTACTGCACAACAAAATCACAGAAACTTTCTTTTTTGCGTACCCACGATTACTGCAATAAAATATCTGAATGCACAGCAGAGCTCTTTTTCTTCCCACATTTGGAAGATGTCTTTTTTTTTTTTTATGTAGAATGTCACCTTATTTCATCTGTTTTGTGATGCATTAAATGAGCCTCCTCAAGTTTGTAGGATGGAAGAGGAGATCTAATTCACTGGCTCTCTAGATTACCCTATTTAACATCATTTGTGTATGTTAAAAGTTCCACTCTGTTCATGACAAATTGGTTTGTTGAACAGCATGAAAATGCTAACACAGTAGATCACTATGGCTACCCGAGGAGTAACTCCAGAGATGGCTAACTGAATACCAGTCAGATTACAAAAAATAAACAGGAAAATTATTTTATCTTTCTGACATTTTGAATTATTTAAATTATTTAAATCATTTTTTAATAATTTAAAAAATACAGTCTCTTAAAACAAGTCTTTTTGGATATTCCGTATATATCCACATTGTAGCTCAGGCTTTTGAATATGCCAAGATATGATATTTAGAACATCAGACTAACACAGAAAAATATAATATGTGCAACCATATCACATTTAAATCCTCCCTAATATATAGTAGAAATGTAAAGCTAAAGAAACTGATGAGAGTGGCAACTTGTATACCTCTACTATTAATAAAATTAATACAGAAATTTAGTCTTTGTTGCTTGGTTGCCAGTAACAATGCTCCTTTCTAGGAAATACCTACATTTGAATTTCCATTCAAGGCATGAAGGAACCTAGGGGAAATTTTAACTGAAGGTGATGACAGATGAACTAGCCAGTGAATACATACAATTCTATCTACATAGTCTATATCAGAGCATTCTTTAAGTTTCTGTGAACCCAAGTTATAATGTGACAGGCTATTGAAAGGTCAGCATTTGTTTTGTTCTGTATGATGCTTCAAGTTAATACTTTAAAAAAAAAAAAAAATCACAGATTATCAGTACAGTTATGAAAATTTCCATCCATTAGAAAGCAACCTTCTTGTGACTTTGACTTATCATAATTTATTTAATTCAAACTGCTGTATTTTTACAAAATGTTTAATATTACGATTGCTCTCTTTGTTTAGCGACAGTATGGTGTTCATACTTTAATCGATCCAACAAGTGAAGAAGAACATATTCCTCGTGTAAGTTGAGTGACAGAATTTGGGAATTTTATATTTGTTATACAAAATAATTATTTATATTTAAAATAATGTGAATGTTTTATTTATTCGTGGAATATGCTTTGTAAATCCTTATGGTAAAAGAGGAGCTATTCAGACAGCTCGTATATTGAAGCAGCTGTAAACAGACAAATGCCACTAAATTTATTCAAGCTAAAATACTTTCACCATTGCTGATTATACAAATCTCTTGAACTGTCAAGCACACAGGAAGTCACTAATATATTATGAAATAATTTTATATCATTTTTTCATCTTCACATCAAGGATTATGCATTTGCCTGCTCTTGCTTCACTGGACCTCCCATCTTGCAATTGGTCTTCCCCTTTCTTTTTCCTTTTGGACCTGTATTTATCCCTATCATCTTTAGGCCAATATATTTCCATCCTATATAAATGCCCTTTCTATTTCTCTCTGTATTCCTTTAACTTTTCATTTAAATTATAAATATCTCTTTTAATGTCTTCATTTTACTTACAATCTAATTTTGTGCCCTCTTTGATTGTTCTTAAGAATTTCATTTATCTCGCCTGTATTTTACTTCAAACTTTCTCTTTAAGAGTCTCCATATTTCTGAATCATGCAGTATAGTGAGGAAGACTATTACTTTATGAAATTGAAGCTAGGTTTCATTTCTTACTCTCTCTCCAGTACCCTTTTAATTATTCTACATATTTTCTGAAATTTATATTTTTCATCTTTAAGATACATTATTTGTTTTCTTTTGTATAAAATCTTTAGATTGTATTGTTACCTTATTTTATTTAATTCATAAACTGATTTTGGAAGATTAACTTCATTATCTTTTAATATAATCTGATCATCTGCATACAGCATTGTGCATTTTTTTACATTAACTAGATTTGTTATATATTTATTTATATTACAATATTATTTATATATTTGATCAATATATAAATAATATTGAATAGAGTTGGAGATAAATTATATCCCTCTCTTTCTTTTTATCTTTTTATATACTTAGTATAGCTTGTACTAAATGTAATGGATATTCTTGTATTTTTAATCTAAACTCTATAATTCTTCTCTGTATATTATTTTATCTTTATTTTTCTATACTTTGTAGTGAACAGCAAGTGCTTACTAAGGGAAGGTCATATATGAGTAACTTCCTTCATTTTATAATAATCTGACTGTTGACTTATCTAATGAAACTTTTGGACTTTGCTGAAGGTTTCGAAAGGATTCAGCATACATTGTGTTGCATAAGATATAGGATTAGATTATAAACTAGTTTTGAAAAGAGGATGACTAACTGACAGATATAAACTGGTGTATGGAGATGTGATTCTTCAAGATTTGAGATTATTATGGTGTACTTCGGGGATCAGTCATTGGGCTATTGTTATTCAGTCTTTACATTAATGACATGGAAGGATTTGTTGGGAGACATACATCTATTTGCTGCTGCTGCTGATGATGCAAAGATAGGCTGGGTAGTCAGGAATGCAACTGAAATGCAGTACTTGCACAATGAATTGAATAAGCCGAAATTGTTGGCATGTGAAAATGACTGTCAGTTCATTGTTCGTGAATGTAAAGTTATGCTCTTTGGTGTAATGAGTTATCCAGTAGTGTACTATATTGGCAGAATTATGCTAGAGGAAACTGACTAGAGAACTTTAAGTTTTAGCATATAGGAAATTGAAATTGTGGTATCATATTAGCAAAGATTGCAAATGCAACTCAAAGGATAATTGCAATGCTGAAATGTGCCCTGACATGAGAATAGGAAGTCATTTTGCCTCTTTACAAGTCTTTGATTATGACCTTATCTTGATTGTTTTGCACTGATCTGATGTTCTGGTTTCTGAGATGCTTATACAGTAAAGAGGATACAAAAGTGAGTGCTAAAAATTGTATCGAGACTATGGAATGCATGTTAGTTAAGAAAGAGATAGAGAATTTGTGAACTACAGATGCTGGCAGGTAACAGAAAGAGGAATGATATGATAGAGACCTTCAAACTTCTGAAAGGGTAATAGGGTAATAGGATACCAGTAGATGGAATTTTACATTTTATCGAGGGTGGGGAGATGACGAGAGAACATCCATGGAAGTTGAATATGAATGCAGACAAGAATTGGGTGAGAGCTAGATTTTTCTTTTTTAAAGTGGTGCCTGACTTGAATGGCTTGCCTTTGTATGTTGTGAGTATAGTTAGTGTGAATGAATTCTAAAGAGAATGTGATATGGTGTGAATGATGTGGCCTTTGATGAGTCCCTGACTCCATGTAGGTCACTTGTAATAATAATAAGAATTTATCAAAAGTAAAATTTTGAATAAAAGACAACATAGAAATTTTGCAAACAATCTGCTCTCAAAAGAACAAAGTGGTTTTAGACATGGAAGATTGTATATAGATAATATTTATGTCTTAAAACAAATTATTGAAAAAAATATGAGAATTTAATTTGGTGAATGCATTTAGCCTTTATAGATTTTGCAAAAGCTTTTGATAAAATACATAAGAAAAAAATAATGGAGTATAATGAAAACAAAAGAATAGCCATTACATTTAGTATAAGCTGTCCAAAATTCATATGAAGACACACAAAACAAGTTTAAAATTAAGTAATAAATTAACAAAACATTAAAATTAATCAAATGTAAGATAGAGATATAGTTTGCCTCCAACTTTATTGAATATATATCTTGTTCAATTTATACTTATTTTTATATGGAAAGCAAAAATAAAATAAGATAACAGTTAACCAGAACTGTTATCAATATCTGAATCTGCATATGGTATCCATATTATATGTGAATACTAAAATAAAATAAGTGAACAATACAATCTAAAGATTTCACAATAAAAAACAATAATCATAGCATTTAAAAGTAGAGATCTTAGATCAAAAACAGTCATGTAAGATAAATAATTAAACTGTGTTGTCACCTATTCTATTATTTTATGTTGCATAACAGATCTAAAAGACATAAGATGAAAAATTAAATTTCAGAAAATATGAAAAATTTGAAACTTTTGAGTCATAAATTCTTATAATGTTCTTTCTTTCTTTCCAATGTTTCTCTTGTATTATATTGATTTATACAGCAACCCTTTCTTCATTATTTAATTTCCTTAATATTTTGTAGGATATTTCTTGTTTTCCATATATATATATATATACACGCAGAAACTTTTACTTTATTTTATTCTATTTTATTTTTTCATATGCTTTCTGTTTTGATTGTTGTTGAAGTAACAGTCTGTATGCTAATTGTTTTTGCTTTATGGCATTTAATATTATTTTCATTCCAAATTTTTAATGATTTTCTTTCAGTATTTTATTTTTCTCACCAAGTGCTTCATAGGCTGTCTTTCAAATTATTAAGTTTTCCATTCTTTTTCTATAACTTTATTTTGGATTCTCTCAGGTATATGTTAAATAAAAAATAATATGTTAAACTATATTAATTAATTAATAAGATAATTGCAATTGATAATATATTCTAATGCTTGCTTCTTGGAATATACTTGTTCTAACAATAATAGGGGAAATTTTGTTAGTTGTTAGGATACACTAGAGAACATATTGACTAGTTTTGCACATCTATATTCTGCTGATTTCGTTGAGACTGTAATAGGTGAAATGAAGAATCTGATGTTAAAACAAATCATTAGAACATAAACCAGTGGTGGACTGGGTGTAAAAATATTGGTTGCCAGGAGACAAAGGGGCCCACCCACTACTATAAAGCTCTCATTTAATTTTTATAAGAAATAAATAAAATTTTCAAAAAATACATAAGTGGAAAAAAGGTACAATAAAAATTTTTGCGAAATAAATGTATATTTTTAAGTAATTACATTGTGCATATTACTGGCAGTATACAGTAGATACTAAATGTAAATACAGATTATTATAATTGAATTTTTAATTTTAAATAAACAGTGGATATTTTAAAATAGTTTGCTTGTACTGAACATTTTGCACATTAACAGGGAGTTCAAAGCATATTTCATGCAGTCCACTATATTAAGAGTAATCGTTTGAATTCACTAGATGATTGTGTGAATCTGTCAATAATTGCTTCTGCATCCAATTCATCTAACAATTCCTTTTCGATGGATAGCAACATGCATGTTTCCAAGTTCTCCTCTGACAGTGAATTTCTTAGCCTTGTCTTTATGATCTTTAGCTTTGAAAATGTTCTCTCATATTGGAATTGAGTAACTGATAGTGTGCAGATGACTATAAAGTTCATAAAGGTTATCATATGACTTGTCATGAAGTCTGTTGGATGCCAGAATTTTTAGTACACACGATTGTCAAGTGCTACAGATTTTACACTTGTTGCGACTGGAATCCATATTCTCACCATCATTAAGCAATAGCTTTAATACATCAAAGTTCGAAGCAAAAGAAAACAATTCCAATATTACTTGATCTTTGCTGATTTGTGGGGACAGCTTAATAATACCCTCCAATGTTTCTTCTTCAAGGCCCTTCTCTGCAGTAGTTTTAAACTTTCCTAGGTCCATACGACATTTTGTGTTGTACAAAGTGGGAATCTAGTGACTGTACAGTGCGGTCCATTATTAGGTTAAACACATTTACTCGAAAATCAGCTAGAGAATCCGAGGAATTTCTTTCATCATCTATAAGGCTCATCTGCCATTCTTTTCTTCTTCCTCTGCCTCTTAACTGGTGCAGTTTCCAAAGAGTCAATTTCCAATGTTTGATTTCCATCCATATACAACTGTGAAATCTTGTCATTACATTTATTTACAAATTACATTGCCTTGCTGTGAACATTATCAAATGTTCTTGCTGTTCTTTCAACTGTGTTGTAGCTGAATCTATTAAACTCCATGCTGTAAACATATCTAAATCACTTGTCTGTAAATAACTTGATAATGGGGCTGTAGTTTCAAATATATACAAATAAGTAAATGCAGTCAATATTGTTTCAAACTTTAGAAGACCTTGAAGTAAAACATTTGCTTTGTGTTTTGTTTTTGCATCAAACTTGTCTGAATCTTATATCATTGATAAGCATGTCAATAGATTTACAAAAGTACTGACAGCGGCATCATCAGAACATCCAAATATAGTTGTTGCTGCATTGGATTTTCCTGACTATCTTGTTTCACCAATTAGTTTAATCATTTCATTTTTTCTTGTCCTAGATGTTTTCCAACAACTTCTAATACAGCCATTCTCGCGTATAATGTTTTCACAAAAGTTGCTAAATTCTGGAGCAAATTGAAACTGCAGGCACGCAACTTTTTTTGTTTCAGCTATCACCAAATTCAAGACATGGACATAGCACCATATATGAACATGTTGATCAGCTACATCAGTAATTTTCCTTTGTAAACCATTATACTGGCCATGGTAGCTTACAGCTCCATCTTTGCTATCAGATAAACATATTTTGGGATCAATTTTAAGATGCTGTAATGTTTCAGTCAATAGATCAAAAAGTCCCTGTCCTGTACCATCATTACTTGGCACGAGTGAAAGTAGTCGCTCACGGATAACACCTTTAAGCACATACCAAATAATAATGCTAAACTGATTGATAGATGAATTATTTTGTGTTGAATTAACTTGAATAGAATAATATTTTGCTTGAGAAACTTCACGACTAATTCTTTCTTTTATCATATTCTCCATAATTTGGATTAACATGTTAATAGTTGTTTTACTCAGGTATGTAATAAGTCCACCCTGGCCTTTACTTTGAGCCTTTCCTTGTGTAGATTTGTTTTGTACTGCAGAAACGTGAGCTGCCATAATGGGGTCAAAAAGTCATATTTTGCCATCAACTGCACTGTAGCTAAAAATTGCCATAATTCATATCCTCGTTATCCAGAGTGTAGGCTGATTCATTTCTGTGACCTCGAAAAGGAATTGTTTGTTTGTGTAACATCTTTATGATGTCGATAATCCTCATGACAATACTCCTCTGCTTCAACACTTCTTCTTTCTTTTTAATTAGTAAAGATGTAAAAAAATTATCTAAGGTGCCATCATTAACCACACTGATAAATTGCTGAACATTTCTGACATATGTTGTCGATTCATGTAAAGCCAAGCTCTGGCTAATATGCCTGGTCACTAGAGCCACGTACAAAGGGTGATGGATTACAAGTGTTGGGAGACTCAAAGGCCAAGCAGTATGAACAATATAAGCACCCATTTTCTTGGGACTGAGTCATTCATAATTTTCCTCTCATAAAAACGAGCATCAAATGGCAGATCATCATGTGGCTGAAATGGATGTTCAGCAAAAAACTGTTTCAGATTTGCTCGTGATGGATATTGGAAGATTCCAGCAGTTGATCTTTCATTTTCTTGTGTAGGTTCATTTATAGGATGTGCTTCAGAAACCAAGTCATTTATGTCTGAAGGTATATCTGATTCTCTGTAACTAGTTGAAGCTGTGTGTTCAGATGTTGCAACTACAGGTAGTAAAGATACCGGAACAATGAAGCCAGATGTAATACTGGGCCTGGGCTGTTGAGTAAAGGATGCTATTGTATTTGTCTCTACATTCAAAGTAGCTCTTTCCTGTTCTTGTAACTCACAAGTCATTGCATCATCACCATGAGTATTGTTTCTTGCTTCTTGATTATTTGTTGCGGAACTGTACATTGATGTAGATGGTGGTTGTGGTATTATAAGATCTAATAGACTGGCATCACTTGACTGATTCCTGCCTTTCTGCTTCTTATCGCTCTTTGCATTTCAGTGATCCAGATTTATACTTTTTCTTTTCAAAGCTGGTAGCAGTAATATTTGTGAAATTACAACTTAATTAAAAATAATCCACATTGGGAAAAATGAACATATATAATTAGAATTATGCCTCAAGAACACATCAATGGAAATATGCTTTATAGATGCATCTATTATTAACAACAATTTTAACAATCACAGTAATTTTAATTGTAGAGTAAATAAAATGTATCATTATTTATTGAACTTACATTATGCTTATATATATTATTATTTGAGACTACAGCTTAAACATATTTACTATCTAGTATTTCATCATACCATCATCAAATTCCTGCCATGTACCCTCAAGGGGTGTACAGGATATGACAGTACTACATGAAAAAATTATATCATTACTAACTTCCTATCTACAATTTTCCTCCAAATCAGTTTGTTACTTGTCAAGACTCCAACATTATCAGATCTTATATTTCTATCGTCTAAGGCACTTTGTACCGTATCAATCTACCTATATCTTGGTCTTCCTCTGGGTCGTTTTCCTGCCAACCTGGAAGAGAACACTTGTTTTGCTAATCTTTCCTCTCCCATTCTATTTAAGTGACCATACCACCTGAGATTAGCTCTGCTAACACATTCCTGGATGCTGACAATGTCAAGTTCTTTCCAAATATCCTCATTTTTAATATGATATTGCCATTGATGCCATCTGTTCATGCCTCTAATCTTTCTCAGGACTCTCATATCTGCGGTCTCTAGTCTTTGGTCAAGTGTTTTACTTCTGACCCAGCTCTCAGATCCATAAGTTAAAACTGGTTTGAATACTGTCTTGTATACAGCTAAAATTTAGTGTTCCGACTAATTTCTCTCTTATTCCATATGAATTTATTCAATTGACTTCCCACCATACCAGCTTTGCTGATTCTGTTGTCTATTTCTATATTTAATTTACCATCTTCAGTAAAAATCGTGCCTAAGTAGCTGAAATGTTTTACTTGTTCCACAGGTTCTCCATTCACAACACAGTTGACATTTTCAATGATTCTGCCTATTTTCATTGTCTTTGTCTTTTTATTGCTGACCTTCATACCATATCTATTACAACAGCTATTCAATTTAGTCAGAGAATCTTGCAGACTTGTAGCGGATTTATTTAGAAGTTTAACATCATCTGCATAAAGCAAAGAGCTGACATTAACATCTCCAATTTTGATATCAGGTTTAATGCCACTTTCCTTCATAATGTGATCCATATAGATAATGAATAACAGAGGGGATAATGTACATCCTTGTCTCACACCAGATTTAACACTAAGCCATCTTCCTGACACTTCCTTCAATTCTAACTGCTGACTTACAACTCAAATAAAGACTAAGAATTGCTTGATATAATGGCATATAACTGCAGCGTATTGAATAGCTTCTCTCTTGGCACCTTGTCATATGCCTCTTCCAAATCTAGAAAACTTAAATACAGATCTTTGTTATATTCCCATGCTTTCTCGACTATTTGTCGTAAAGTGAAGATCTGATCCTGACAGCCTCTATTTGGCCTGAATCCAGCTTGTTCTTCACCAAGCTTTTCTTCCACAATTCTTCTCAACCGTTTCTCAAGTATACTTGCATAGATCTTGCCAGGAACACTCAGTAGGGAAATACCTCTGTAATTCTCACATTCAGTTTTATTTCTCTTTTTATATATGGGTACTATGAGAGCTCTACTCCAATCATAGGGAATTCGTCCCTCTGTCCAGGCTTTCTGAACTATGCAGTGCAGCCACTGTAACACTCTTATACCACCATACTTCAGCATTTCTGGTCGAATATCATCTACTCCTGCTGCCTTTTCACATTTCAAGCCTTTGATGGCTTTTTCTACTTCAAGTATGGATATGTATTCTTGACTACATGGCTGGTCAGTGTTTTTTATCACTGTGCTGTCATCACTGCTTGTTTCATTTAGCGGTTTTTCAAAGTAATTACTCCATACTTCAAGGATATCTTTTTGTCCTGATTTCATGTCACCTTTATCATCTCTAACTACTTTTACAGCACTCTTTCCTCCATTCCTAAGTTTCTTCAACAACCTCCAGAATATTTTGCCACCTTCTTGATATTTATTTTCTATATTCTTGCCAAAGTCCTCCCATGACTTCTGGTAGCTACTTTTACACACCGTTTAGCTTTCTTACATTTGTCTCTGTATTCTGTAAGAGTAAAAGCTGACCTATTTGCTAGGAACTTTTGATATGCTTTCTTCTTTTCCTTCACTGCCTCTTTAACTTCCTGTGTCCACCAGGGAGTTCTGATTTTTTTATCCTTGCACACAACGTCACCACATGCCTCTCTGGCAGAATCAATCAATGTTTTCTTCAGAGTTTGCCACTGAATCTCCAAGGTTTGATTCCTGTTCTCAAACTCTTTCATTTTCTTTTCAATAATCTTTGTGTATTTTAATCTACAGTTCACATCTGAGAGCTGCTCAACTTTTATTCGCTTTAAAACTTTCTTACATGTCATTCTTTTCAATATGAAATTTAATGTTATCCTGCTCAAGACTAAATAGTAATCACTTCCAATTTCAAATCCTCTGTACACTCTGGTGTCCTGCACCAAGGAGAAAACATCACTATCAACAATAACTTAGTCAATGACACTTTTCTTATTCCTAGCCTCTTCTCTCCATGTGAATTTGTGCACATTTTTATGTTGGAACATGGTGTTAGTAATAACCAGTCCATGTCCTGAGCAGAAATCCAACAGATATTTGCCATTATTATTAGCTTTGCTCTTTTCTCCAAATTTTCCCAAAATATTTTTGTATGTCTCACAACCATTTCCTACTCTGCTATTTAGATCCCCAACAAAGACCAACTTTTCCTTTTTCATTGTGTCAGTTGCTTTTTCTAAAGCGTCAAAAAATTCCTTCACTTCAACCTTAGTATAACCTTCTGTGGGACCATAGGCACAAATAAATCTCATTGTCCAGTTCCCCATTCTCATATTTGCCCACATTACTCTACTTGAGACTGACTGCCATTCAAGAAGATTAGCCTCGTATTTCGTGTTGAATACTATGGCTACTCCTTCTTTTCCTTGATTGTCATTGCCTGAATATAGCATTTTGTATTTATTGCTCAGAAAGATATCACCAGTTTTGGTTTTTTTTTTGTTTCAGTCACCCCTATTATATCGATATGGTACTTATCTAATTCCTCAGCTAGCTCCATTTCTTTGCCATTCAGGCTTCTTACATTGATAGTAGTACCGATCTTTAACATCTGGTGATGTTGAGTTGGGGTTTGTTTTCAGATTTGTATCTAGTATTTTTATACTAATTTTATACAATGAAAGAAAATACATTATATTTAAATTGAAGGGCATAGGGCCACAGTATATAAAAAATATTAATTAAACACATATCTTTTATAAAACATAAAATACAGCAAGCACAAGGTGAAGAGCTAATGAAGCACACCAAACTGAGGCTGTTGCAATGAAAAATATTTGCTGTCTTTGCAATGTTTGCAATAGCTTGATACAAAGTTAACTCCAGCTGCACGTCATGATCCTAGGCTGGGATTCCAAGCTAAGCTTCATTGCACAGTCGCAATATTAATGATCCAATATAATGTACGCGTCGGCATCACATAATCTGAATCAGAATTATTTTTTCAGGCTATTTATCATCATCATCAAATTCCTGACATGTACCCTCAAAGGGTGTACAAGATATTATAGTACTACATGAAAAATTTACATCATTACTAACTTCCTATCTACAATTTTCCTCCAAATCAGGCTGTTACTTGTCAAGACTCCAACATTATCAGATCTTATATTTCTATTGTCTAAGGCACTTTGTACCGTATCGATCCACCTATCTCTTGGTCTTCCTCTGGGTCGTTTTCCTACCAACCTGGCAGAGAACGCTTCTTTTGCTAATCTTTCCTCGCCCATTCTGTTTAAGTGACCATACCACCTTAGATTCGTTCTGCTAAAGCATTCCTGGATGCCGACAATGTCAAGTTCTTTCCTAATATCCTCGTTTTTAATATCATATTGCCACTGATGCCTTCTGTTCATACCTCTAATCTTTCTCAGAACTCTCATATCTGTGGTCTCTAGTCTATGGTCAAGTGTTTTACTTCTGACCCAGCTCTCAGATTCATAAGTTAAAACTGGTTTGAACACTGTCTTGTATACAGCTAATTTACAGTTCCGACTAATTTCTCTCTTATTCCATATGAATTTATTCAATTGACTTGACACCATACCAGCTTTGCTGATTCTGTTGTCTATTTTCATATTTAATTTACCATCTTCAGTAAAAATCGTGCCTAAGTAGCTGAAATGTTTTACTTGTTCCACAGGTTCCCCATTCACAACACAGTTGACATTTTCAACAATTCTACCTATTTTCATTGTATTTGTCTTTTTATTGTTGACCTTCATACCATATCTATTACAACAGTTATTCAATTTAGTCAGGGAATTCTGCAAACTTGTAGTGGATTAATTTAGAAGTATAACATCGTCTGCTTAAAGCAAAGAGCTGACATTAGCATCTCCAATTCTGATATCATGTTTAATACCACTTTCCTTCATAATGTGATCCATATAGATAATGAATAACAGAGGGGATAATGTACATCCTTGTCTCACACCAGATTTAACATTAAACCATCTTCCTGTACTTCCTTCAATTCTAACTGCTGACTCACAACTCAAATAAAGACTACGTATTGCTTGATATGATGCCCAATTGACACCATGTAACCGTAACTTATTGAATAGCTTCTCTCTTGGCACCTTGTCATATGCATTTTCCAGATCGACAAAAACCTAAATACAGATCTTTGTTAGATTCCATGCTTTCTCAGCTATTTGTCATAAAGTGAAGATCTGATCCTGACAGCCTGTATTTGGCCTGAATCCAGCTTGTTCTTCAGCAAGCTTTTCTTCCACAATTCTTCTCAACCATTTATCAAGAATACTTGCATATATCTTACCAGGAATACTTAGTAGAGAAATACCTCTATAATTCTCACATTCAGTTTTATTTTCCTTTTTATATACGTCTACTATTAGAGCTCTACTCCAGTCATCGGGAATTCGTCCCTCTGTCCGGGCTTTCTGAACTATGCAGTGCAGCCACTGTAGGACTTTTATACCACCATACTTCAGCATTTCTGGTCGAATATCATCTACTCCTGCTGCCTTTCCACATTTCAAGCCTTTGATGGCTTTTTCTACTTCTAGTATGGATATATATTCCTGATTGCATGCTTGGGTCAGTATTTTTTACCACTGCGCTGTCATCACTGCTTGTTTCATTTAGCAATTTTTCGAAGTAATTACTCCATACTTCAAGGATATCTTTTTCTCCCATTTTCATGTCACTGTTATCATCTCTAACTTCTTTTACAGCACTCTTTCTTCCATTCCTAAGTTTCTTCAACAACCTCCAGAATATTTTGCCACCTTCTTGATATTTATTTTCTATATTCTTGCCAAAGTCCTCCCATGAGTTTTATTTAGCTAGTTTTACACACTGTTTAGCTTTCTTACATTTGTCTCTGTATTCTCTAAGAGCACAAGCTGACTTATTTGCCAGGAACTTTTGATATGCATTCTTCTTTTCCTTCACTGCCTCTTTAACTTCCTGTGTCCACCATGGAGTGCTGATTTTTCTATCATTGCAGACTACCTCACCCCATGCCTCTCTGGCTGAATCAATCAGGGTTTTCTTCAAGGCTTGCCACTAAATCTCCAAGGTTTGGTTCCTGTTCTCAAACTCTTTCATTTTTTCTTCAATAATCTTTGTGTATTTTAGTGTACAGTTCACCTCTGAGAGCTGCTCAACTTTTATCGCTTTAAAACTTTCTTACATGTTATGCTTTTCAATATGAAATTCAATTTTATCCTGCTCAAGACTAAATAGTGATCACTTCCAATTTCAAATCCTCTGTACACTCTGGTGTCCTGCACCAGAGAGAAAACATCACTATCAACAATAACATAGTCAATGAGACTTTTCTTATTCCTTGCTTCTTCTCTCCATGTGAATCTGTGCAACATTTTTATGTTGGAACATGGTGTTAGTAATAACCAGTTCATGTTCTGAGCAGAAATCCAACAGGTATTTGCCATTATTATTAGCTTTGCTCTTTTCTCCAAATTTTCCCAAAATATTTTTGTATGTCTGACAATCATTTCCTACTCTGCTATTCAGATCTCCAACAAGGACCAACTTTTCCCTTTTCATTGTTTGAGTCGCTTTTTCTAAAGCATCAAAAATTCCTCCACTGCTACCTTCTGTGGGACCATAGGCACAAATAAGTCACATTGTCCAATTCCTCATTCTGATATTTGCCCACATCACTCTACTTGATACTGCCTGCCATTCAAGAAGATTAGCCTCGTATTTTGTGTTGAATACTATGGCCATTCCTTCTTTTCCTTGAATGTCATTGCCTGAATATAGCATTTTGTATTTATTGCTCAGAAAGATCTCACCAGTTTTTGTCTTTTTTGTTTCAGTCAACCCTATTATATCGATCTGGTACTTATCTAATTCCTCAGCAAGCTCCATTTCTTTGCCATTCAGGCTTCTTACGTTGATAATAGCGATCTTTAACTCTGGTAATGTTGAGTTGGGGTGTGTTTTCAGATTTGTTCCAGTAGCTGACTTTTCGCTGTTCACCCTGGTGAAAACAACAGGGGCCTTGTTTAACTGGGCAACGCCCCAGCCTGCATGAAATTTTGTCATATTTACCATCATCTTGTATATCGGTTTAAGCCAATTAGAATACAATTTGGTCAGCTAAATCCAAAATTGCCAGCCCATCCTCGTTCGTTCAGTATCCAGGTAGATACCCAACAGGGTGCACCATGAGAAGGTGAGGATTGGACATTAGGTCAGAAGCTCTGGTCAGTTCTGTGCATTCCTTTAAAGGCTATGTGGAGGTGTCCTCTCAGTTATACAACTTTGACCCTTAAGCACCCCTGAGTTATTTATTATATTCTTAAATATAAAGTATCTTCGAAAAATGATTTAAAATTTTTTTTTATTAAAATAGTAATGCAATGGAAAGTTTAGTCGCATACAGTAATAATATTGGAACTTCTATTATATTTACAAGCTACTAAGACGTCATTAACATTTTTAACACATTGTCTAATGTTTAAGGGATCCCACTTGCCATCAGGCCAGCTGACACCCTGGCCAGTCTGCCAATGACATAAACAAACAAATGAGGCTGCAGTAATGATTGTTTGGTTTTTTATGTTGTAATGTTTCATTTGTGTTTTAATATTTGTTGCTTTCTTCATTTCTCCTATTATAGCCCTGAAGAAACCACTGGAATATAAGTGTACAAAATTAGGCAGTATATTCTAGTGTAATCTAATGACTAATAAAATTTTCCTTATTATTGTTATTGATTTTAGTTGTAAAACGACATTTAAATATACAGGTATCCCTCGATGTTACCGCGTTAATCAAATCTAATTCGTCCCTGATCGAGTTCGTTTTATATGGTACTCTTTTAGGAAAGATAAAAAAATGAATGCAAAATAAATGCTTAATAAATATTTGTACCTACATTAGTTACTGCAATTTTTTTAATCAAAATAAATTATAAAGAGTCGTTTGAACAGTTTTAGTTTTTTTCTTATCGGCATGAATTCTACAATAACAAGCAAAATGACTCTTCAGACCTCGGCAAACAAGCATTCTTCAATTAACATCTGGATGCGTATCCATTACTTGCTGCTTAAGCAATTCTAAACTGCAAAATATTCCATCCAGTTCTTGGACTGTTATTTCCTTTGTAATCTCATCTTCACATTCCATTTGTTCGTTGGCTTCATATGTGTGTTGTTCAATCAAGAAGATCGTTGTCACTGAAACCTTTTGAATTTGAATCCAATAATTCTTTAACATCTTCTGCATCAACACCATCAAAACCGAGGTCTTCACCAATTGCAATGATTTCTTTGACCACGTTGTTCACAGGATTTTGAAAACAACCTAAGTCATTAGCGCATTCTGGCAGAAGGTTTTTCCAAACAATTTTCATGCAACTAGAAGACACTTGCTCCCATGAGTCACGAATGTTCTCAATTGCATGTTTAATGTTAAATTTTTTCCAAAATTCGTGGAGCGTAATCGTGTTTTCTCCCGTTGTTGTTTTTCTACTGCCTTTGAGAATGTCTTTTTAAGAAAATAGGCTTTGAAAGTTGCAATGATGCCCATGTCCTTGTGTTGTAGCAATGATGTCATATTTGATGGAAAAAATAAAACTTTCACATTCTCACACAGATCATTAAGAGAATTTGGATGACCAGGTGCATTGTCTAAAAGCAAAAGAGCGTTGAAAGCTAAGTTATTTCTCTTGCAATAAGTTTCAATTGCCAGGCAAAAATAAGAATTAAACCAATCTTCGAATAGACTTTGGTTAACCCAAGCCTTCTGATTCGCCAGCCAAATTACAGGTAAAGAGTTCTTGTTGCATCCTTTTAAAGCCCTTGGGTTCTGAGTTTGATAGACAAGCAGTGGCTTCAATTTAAAGTCTCCATTAGCATTCCCTCCAAGCATAACAGTTAAGCAATCTTTTGATACTTTATAGCCAGGCTGTGCTGCTTCTTTTTTTGATATAAAAGTTCTAGATGGCATTTTTTTCCAATAGAGTCCAGTTTCATCTACATTGAAAATTTGGTGGTAATCGTAATCATTTTCTTCGATAATTTTCTGCAGCTCAGCAGGAAATGTTGATGCAGCATCTTCATCGGCACGTGCAGCTTCACCTGTTATTTTCACATTCTTTACTCCAGCTGTAGATTTGAAATTTTCAAGCCAGCCTTTGCTAGCTGCGAATTTTGAATTGTCTTCTTTATGTTTAGTCTTTTTAAGTCTTGAAAACAGGCTCAGAGCTTTGGCCATGATATTATAGGCACTAATTGGAATTCTCTTTTGATTGCAGTCTTCCAGCCAGATAATCAACAGATTGTCCATTTCAACCATTATAGCACTCCGGTTACATGTGCATTGCATACTTGCAGATGTAGATGCCACTTTACCTTGCTTGCAATGCTCATCAGCTTTACATAAAATAGTCCATATTGTAGATTCGTTAAAACCAAATTCGCATCCAATCTTACTTTTACTTTCACGACGTTTAAATCTTTTAATTATATCAAGTTTTGTATCTAAGGTAATTACCTTCCTCTTCTTTTTTTCACTTAATGACCCGGTTGTGGGATTGCTCTTATTCTTCGACATGATCAGTGGGCTGTAAAATTTATGAAGAACGTAATTTGTAAATACGTACAACAGAACAACTGGAGCTTGTAATGCACCCACTCTTAATGCTAGCAGCGAAGTAACTGGCTGGCACTCAGCCTTGTGGTGTGATTTTCTCGGGATTTTCCCAGCCTCGTGGTGTGGTTTTCATGATTTTCACCCGTTGTTGTTTCAACTGCTTTTGAGAATGTCTTTTTAAGAAAATAGGCTTTGAAAGTTGCAATGACTCCCATGTCCATAGGTTGTAACAATGATGTTGTATTTGGTGGGGAAAATAAAACTTTCACATTCTCACACAGATCATTAAGAGAATTTGGATGATCACGAGGCCAGCAGCCTCGTGCCTTAAGCATGATTTTGTGTGGTAAATTTAAAGGCATGTTAATCAAAACTCTTGCCGCGTATATCAAGGGATTGCCACGATAATCAAATCTGCATTAAACAAGAGATACCTGTAAATACTTTTCAATTCGAGGCCAATCCGAATTGATTTCCTCTTTTGAACAATACTTTTCTTACACATGGAGCTAATTTATGATTAGTGATGATACAGTCAGTTATATATCTCATTCTCCTAGTTTGTTTGTTTTTTTACTTTTTTTTTCTAAAATAAAGAATGTTAGTTATTTTTAAATTGTTGAGAATGCAAACAAATCCTTTAATTCTTGACCATTATTATTTATGCAGATTTCTCCATATTTACTTATAGCATTTGGGATTGGGTTATTTCTAAGAAGCTATCATATATAGTCCTTTTTATTGTATTTTTTTAGTTGTTTCTGTTTTTGTGGCTGATAAAATTATTTAATATCCTCTTTTCTTCAGGGGCATCATCATATTCCCCATCTGCCTTGAGGCTACTATGAACAGTAGCAGTTCAGACTACTCATACTACTTGATGTTTTCTACCTGTTCTTCAGAGGCATAGACTTCTATAATATTTAAGCAGTTTCTCTTTGTTTTTGTTTGATTCTTGGTTTATTCTGTTTTAGGCGCTCTGAATTGATCTCACACTAACATCGCAGGCTTTTTAAACAATGCACCTGGACGTTTTGCCCATATCTTTTGTATCCATAATATCATTCCTGTTTCGTCTATCCAGCCTTTATCTTGAACGTGGATAATAATGCCATGATGAATTTCATCTCTCGGTAACGTTTTTCTCTTGAAGATTAACATGGGGAGTAGTTTTGCTCCACACAACAAGCTAAAACTACACTGTAGTGAGTTTTTTCATGACCTGTTGTTTTGATCACTATTGATTTAGTGCCTTTTGAATCTACTGTTTGCAATTTGATTAAGCTCAAAGTTAAATTTCCTTCTCACTTATATGACAAATCTATGGAATTCTATAATTTTAGCTTCATAGTCAGCCAGCATTTTTTGTGCTAGAGTGGTTTTTGTACGCATGCATAACCCATGTCTTTTCATAAATCTAAAGCACCAAGACAGTGATCCGCTAAAATCTAAAATTCCATTAGCAGTTGCCCATCATTTCGCTTCAAAAATTATCATTTTCGTAGAAACAGATATTCCCATGTTTCGATGATTTGTTACCCAATTTTTCATTTGTACTTCTAATTCTGGCCATTTTTCTAGGTGCGAACGGAATGTTTTCTTGTGTTTACATAGCAGTTTTAATTGTTCCTCTTGTTTTCTCCACTCACGAACCTTTTTTCTGTTGGTGGTGGACCAAAATGTCTTTGCTGATCTGTTTCCATATTGTTTTGCATAATTTATCACATTTAATTTATAACTCACGTTATATGAAAGTCTTTTTTGTTTTACACTCATTTTTTCTAATTTTAAGATAAAAATTTTAACAACTTATAAAAAATAATTCAAATGAACCTTACAAAAGTGCATATGTTTACACACTAATGACTATTGATGCTCTAAATCGGTGATTCACCCACATGCAAGGAGATAACCTACCTTCAGTGACGTACTTACTAATTTTATTAACATGTTGCACCAGTAATTGAACTTTGCTAACAGCTTCGGTACAGTGTAAAGATTAGTATTTTAATGTTACCTTCGGATCATAAGACGCACTCCCAATTTTCTGTCGATTTTTCTATGTAAAAAGGTGTGTCTTATGATCCGAAAAATACGGTAGTTTGTCTCGATATAGAGGTGGAAGAGTTTCCTTCTCAGAAACTCAGGTTTTTCATCACAAAACAGACAAACCAGTCAGAACACATGTGCAATTTACAGACATAATACACTAACCTCATGCCATTAATTGCTTTGGCCCTAAATCCAAATCAACCAGTCAGTCAGCCAACCATATGCAATGAACTTATAATAAAGCACCAAAACATTGCAAACTGGGAGAAATTATTGATGCAAGAATTGATGTGTGTGATCACTTTTAGAGCAGACAGCTTACTGCATGTCCATCTTAGAATACAATTAATTTCTCTCTGTAAACCCATTTACTGGATGTGTACTACCCACACCATACTTGCTTTCTGGAGGTGAAATTGTGAAGTTCATGTCGGGTGGAGGGAGAACTCATGATTGTCTCTAGAAGTTAAGAGAAGAAATGAGGTTTTCAAACTTTGTTTTGCCTGGTTTCTTCAGTATGTCCTCACATGCATAATTCCATGGGCCAGATATCAAATTGGTTACCCCTGTGCTGAATCATTTCAACTGTCTCTCCATCTCCACAGAATACAGGATATCTGAGTGCAATATCCCAGATGTGGCTTTACCAGGGCCTTGTAAAGTGGGAGAATAACTTTCTTATTACTACAATTCGGTGTTCTTTTCAACATTGCAACAGGTGGCTAAGCTATGAGATTTTCAATATTTTAGCTTGGCCATGTGGCTCTTCTCTTTCCAACATCAAACACAAATATAAAGCCATTTAGCCCTAACTAACTTTTGAAGACTAGTGGTCAGCTAGTATCCATTTGTTTGTTTATTTATTTATTGCTCAAATTTCACTGCTATACAATAATGTTGGTGTAACCAAAAATTATATGCTTATGAAATAAGGGCATGCCCAGGTCATACAATATGTTAGGTTCCAGACCATCTATATAGCAAATTATTTTCTTCCTCCCTCCCATTTGTTTTATTTATTTGACTTAAATAGAGCATTTATCTATGTCTGTATATACGAATAAAAAATTTAGAATAATTTTTGCAAAGTTAGAAACATTGGATGGTAGATTTACGATCTACCATTTCACTATGACTGATAATTTAATTTCTTTTCTCTATTTCTCCATATAAAAGACATATTAGTCTAAAATATGCCTTGTCACTAAATCATCAGGGGTGCTTAAGGGTCAAAGCTATATAACTGAGAGGAGACCTCCACATAGCCTTTAAAGGAATGCGGAGAACCGACCAAGGTTTCTGACCTAATGTCCAATCCTCACTTTCTCGTGGTGCACCCTGTTGAGTATCTACCTGGATACTGAACGAACGAGGAATGGGCTGGCAATTTGGGATTTAGCCGACCAAAGGCCCCTTTTGTTTTCACCAGGGTGAACAGCGAAACGTCAGCTACTGGAACAAATCTGAAAATACACCCCAACTCAACATCACCAGAGTTAAAGATTGGTATTATCAATGTAAGAAGCCTGAATGGCAAAGAAATGGAGCAAGCTAAGGAATTAGATAAGTACCATATCGACATAATAGGGGTGACTGAAACAAAAAAGACAAAAACTGGTGAGATCTTTCTGAGCAATAAATACAAAATGTTATATTCAGGCAATGACAATCAAGGAAAAGAAGGAGTAGCCATAGTATTCAACACGAAATACGAGGCTAATCTTCTTGAATGGCAGGCAGTCTCAAGTAGAGTAATGTGGGCAAATATCAGAATGGGGAATTGGACAATAAGACTTATTTGTGCATATGATCCCACAGAAGGTTCTACTAAGGTAGAAGTGGAGGAATTTTTTGAGGCTTTAGAAAAAGCAACTGACACAATGAAAAAGGAAAAGTTGGTCCTTGTTAGGGATCTGAATAGCAGAGTAGGAAATGATTGTCAGACATACAAAAATATTTTGGGAAAATTTGGAGAAAAGAGCAAAGCTAATAATAATGGCAAATATCTGTTGAATTTCTGCTCAGGAGATGGACTTGTTATTACTAACACCGTGTTCCAACATAAAAATGTGCACAAATTCACATGGAGAGAAGAGGCTAGGAATAAGAAAAGTTTCATTGACTATGTTATTGTTGATTTGTTGATAGTAATGCTTTCTCCCTGGTGCAGGACACCAGAGTGTACAGAGGATTTGAAATTGGAAGTGATTACTATTTAGTCTTGAGCAGGATAAAATTGAATTTCATATTGAAAAGAATAACATGTAATAAAGTTTTAAAGCGAATAAAAGTTGAGCAGCTCTCAGATGTGAACTGTAGACTAAAATACACAAAGATTATTGAAGAAAAAATGAAAGAGTTTGAGAACAGGAACCAAACCTTGGAGATTCACTGGCAAGCCTTGAAGAAAACCCTGATTTATTCAGCTAGTGAGGCATGTGGTGAAGTTATCTGCAAGTATAGGAAAATTAGAACTCCATGGTGGACACGAGAAGTTAAAGAGGCAGTGAAGGAAAAGAAGAAAGCATATCAAAAGTTCCTGGCAAATAAGTCAGCTTGTGCTCTTAGAGAATACAGAGACAAATGCAAAAATGCTAAACACTGTGTAAAACTAGCTAAATAAAACTCATGGGAGGACTTTGGCAAGAATATAGAAAATAAATATCAAGAAGGCGGCAAAATATTCTGGAGGTTGTTGAAGAAACTTAGGAATGGAGGAAAGAGTGCTGTAAAAGAAGTTAGAGATGATAACAGTGACATGAAAACGGGAGAAAAAGATATCCTTGAAGTATGGAGTAATTACTTTGAAAAACTGCTAAATTAAACAAGCAGCGATGACAGCACAGTGGTAAAAAATACTGAGTCAGGAATACATATCCATACTTGAAGTAGAAAAAGCCATCAAAGGCTTGAAATGTGGAAAGGCAACAGTAGTAGATGATATTCGACCAGAAATGCTGAACTATGATAGTATGAAAGTCTTACAGTGACTGCACTGCATAGTTCAGAATGCCTGGACAGAGGGACGAATTCCCGATGATTGGAGTAGAGCTCTCATAGTACCCATTTATAAAAAGGGACATAAAACTGAATGTGAGAATTATAGAGATATTTCCCTACTGAGTGTTCCTGGTAAGATATATGCAAGTATACTTGAGAAACGGTTGAGATGAATTGTGGAAGAAAAGCTTTGTGAAGAACAAGCTGGATTCAAATCAAATAGAGGCTGTCAGGATCAGATCTTCACTTTACGACAAATAGTGGAGAAATCATGGGAATATAACAAAGATCTGTATTTAAGTTTTGTCAACTTGGAAAAGACATATGATAAGGTGCCAAGAGAGAGAGAAGCTATTCAATACGCTACAGTTATATGGTATCAGTGGGGCATTATATCAAGCAATACTTAGTTTTTATTTCAGTTGTAAGTCAGCAGTTAGAATTGAAAAAAGTAAAGGAAGATGGTTTAATGTTAAATCTGGTGTGAGACAAAGATGTACATTATCCCCTCTGTTATTCATTATCTATATGAATCACATTATGAAGGAAAGTGGTATTACACATGATATCAAAATTGGAGATGTTAATGTCTACGCTTTGCTTTATGAGGATGATGTTATATTTCTAAATAAATCCGCTACAAGTCTGCAAGATTCACTGACTAAATTGAATAACTGTTGTTATAGATATGGTATGAAGGTCAGTCAGCAATAAAAAGACAATGACAATGAAAATAGGCAGAATCATTGAAAATGTCAACTGTGTTGTGAATGGAGAACCTGTGGAACAAATAAAACATTTCAGCTACTCAGGCACGGTTTTTAGTGATGATGGTAAATTAAATATAGAAATAGACAACAGAATCAACAAAGCTCAGCTGGAACACTAAATTAGCTGTATACAAGACAGTGTTCAAACCAGTTTTAACTTATGGGTTTGAGAGCTGGGTCAGAAGTAAAACATTTGCCCAAACCGCAGATATGAGAGTCCTGAGAAAGATTAGAGGCGTGAACAGATGGCATCAATGATAATATCATATTAAAAACGAGGATTATTTGGATAGAACTTGATGTTGTCAGCATCCAGGAACGTATTAGCACAGCTAATCTCAGGTAGTATGGTCACATAAACAGAATGGGCGAGGAAAGATTAGCAAAACAAGTGTTCTCTGCCAGGTTGGCAGGAAAACGACCTAGAGGAAGACCAAGATATAGGTGGATTGATACGGTTCAAAGTGCCTTAGACGATAGAAATATAAGATCTGATAATGTTGGAGTCTTGACAAGTAACAGACTGATTTGGAGGAAAATTGTAGATAGGAAGTTAGTAGTGATGTAAATTTTTCATGTAGTACTATCATATCCTGTACATCCCTTGAGGGTACATGGCAGGAATTTGATGATGATGATTATTACTAAATCATCTCTAAATTTACACATTTTAATCTTAGTCTTTAATGTAATAGGTTTATGCATCTTCTTTTCCACTGGTGAGCAAAAATTAGTATTTTTAGGATACCATACTGTTGAGCTGGTTGGTAATATGAATGTTTGTGCAAATATCTCCCTGTATGTGTAGCGTTTCTATAAACAGAAGAAGAAGATGAACCATCAGGTAGTCATGTGGTTAGTGTATCTAGGAAAGGAAGACAGTCATTAGCTTCCTCTTCCAAACACATTGGATACATTTTTAGTGCATTTAAACCGCCAACACCCTAAAATCCACTTCACAATGAATGGGAAGTTAATGACTGTCTTCTCTTCATACATATTTCACATGGCTTCCTGATGGTTCATTGTGTCCAGAAGAAAACAACAGTCTCCTCTTCTTAGGCACTCTAATCATTCACCAGCCTGATGGATTCTTGGCTTTTTCTGTGTACAGAAAACCTACCCATACAGGCAGATACATTCACCAGCAATCCCACCATTCCCTCCCCTCCACAACAATATGGGATTATAAAAACACTATATAACAGGGCAAAATGAATCTGTTCAGATGACAATGCCGTAACCATTGAACTAAACCACATCCTTAACACTTTCTTAGCCAATGGCTACAACCCCCCCAGAAATATTAAAACCAGTTAACAACAAGAACTCTCCCCCTTCATAACAGAGATTACACTAAATCCACACCAGTCCCTATATCTGGGGTTCCTCTGAAAAGTTAACCAAAATCTTAAAAAAATATATAACCTGACTTCTTGTTACAAACCGTGTAAGAAATTGGCATCCGTTATCCGCTCCACCAAAGACCAGCCACTACCCCTAAACCTACCTGGAGCATACCAGGTCCCTTATAAGCTGTAAACTGTCCTTAAAATGTGGGAACAGACTTATGCGTTCGTCGTATATGTTGTTTATTTTTTAACGGTATATATTAGAACACAGAAAAATAAGTAATTTTTTTTTTTTTTTTTTTTTTTTTTTTTTTTTTTTTTTTTTTTTTCAGATGGAGGGTGCCAAAATCAGGACTCTAGTTTTTGTGTTGCCGATACAATTTTGTTTAACTAGTCTGTTGATTACACCATGTTGTTATAGTCTCGCATATTGTGACAAACTGTGTTTTTGTGCTCTGAAGATGCTGGTTATAACATCAGCGAAATATCAGCAATAAGTTAATAAATTAATTATTTACTTATTTTTCTGTGTTCTAATATATACCGTTAAAAAATGAACGACATGTAAACTGTCCTACTTTGGCTAAACAGGCAGGACAGCAAATGTCAGGATATCAGAACACAGAGACTACATCCAGTTTCACCAATACAGAAACTCTGGGCTTGCAGACCACGCGCTGGATACGCACCACAAAATACGCTAGAAGAAAGCCACGTTATTACACCACAGCAAATTTAAATATGAAAGATTTTTCATAGAATCAGTCTCAGCTCTAAAAATCTTTCCAAACCTCAACAAATTTGGATGCATGAGACTGTCCCAAATTTGGGAAGCTTGCATCTTGAGAACTTCAGCCCAACAGCCAAAACAACCCAATATAGCCCGCTAGGGGGCACCTTTAGGACTCTAGGAGCAACACTAGTTTTCTCTCTTCTGCCTCATTTGCTCTTTGTAGTGCCTGCATGTGCATGTCGTGGTTTTATGTTTCCATGAAGATGGCAATGTGACATTGTCGAAATATAGGAGGTATTTATTAAACTTTCTTTTAATTAATATTCCAGTATACGTTTTAAATTTCTGAAATAATTTAATAGTCGTGTGTTACCAAGGTATAAGCCTATCTACAAGATACGACAATGTAGTTACCACTGAACTCACTTACTTGTGTCACTTTCTTAGCCAATGGCTATAATCCCCATAGGATAGAAAAAATACTAAATGTTCCCAGACATTCCTTCCTTTGCCTATCACACAAGACTACAGAAAAACTGTTACCATTCCATACATTCAAGGCACATCTGAAAAGATATCTAGAGTGCTTAATAAATATCAGCTACACACTGTATTTAAACCTTATGTCAATTTGGCAACTCTCATCTGTTCACCTAAGGACAAACGCTCTTCTTTATCATATCCAGGGGTTTATGAAGTTTCCTGTTCTTGTGACCTGGCCTACTATGGACAAACAAAAAGAACTGTTGATATCCATCTTGGTGAACATAAAAAATACATTTGGTGCTATCGTTATGGCAAGTCAGGTCTAGCAGACCATGCCTTGGATACCCCTTCACACAAGATCAAATGGAAGGAAACAAAAGTGCTACACAGAAGTCGTAAGTCAGAGAGATTGTTTTGGGGGTAAACAGCAGCTTGAAAACAATTTCCAAACCTCAACAAGTATGGCTGTATAAATTTACCAAAAAATCTGGAAGACAGTCATTGTAAAATCTGATTAGTATTTGTTTCTCTCTTTTTCAAACATAGATGGCCCAATTAGGACTTTAGTTCCTTGTGTTGTCCGCTACAATTTTTTTTTAAACTAGTCTCACTGTTCACTATAGTTATTCCAGTTTCGTGACCACATGTTTATTAAATAAAACTGTTTTTAAAACTAAACAAGTACTAAAAAACAACGCCCGACAAGTTTCGTTAGCCTGAAGATGTTAGACTAACATCTTCAGGGGTAAAGAGAACTAAAAGTTTAAAGCACAAACTACTAGAAATTACGAAAATTAGTTCATTTGTTGATATTGTGAACATCTAAAAAGTTCGTTAAAAAACCAAATAACAGATCTATACAATTAATGCATGTTAGCTGGAGACAATGCTATTTGTTGTCACGTTCTGTGGTTCACGCTCACTCTGTCTGAGGTCTGAAATTGGTAAATTTTTAATAAATGATGACCAAACTTGATTTAAAATCAGACCTTGGTTTTTGTTGGATTGCATAGGAATTTTAATCATATTTGCTGCCTCTTTGAATTTTCTTGTGAAACAATTCTTATCTATATAGGACATGTTTGACCTATCCCAGAGTACATCTACACCGGTAGAGGTTGTGTGAAATTGCCCAATCCTGATTTATGTTCTCTCTTATTTTGTACGTCCTTTTGATGTTCACTCATGTGGATTTCTCCCGATCTCCCCCCCCCGGCCCACATAGTAGATGCCACAGGAACGGTGAATATTATAAACCGCTGGTTTTTTCATTGGGTGATGTGAAGGTTTTGGAGGATGAAGAGATCTTGATATTTTTTCAGGTGGCAGGAAAGTCACTTTTATGTTGTATTTGTAGAGAAGGATTATAGCCATTGGTTAGGAAGGTGTGGCTCAGGTGAGAAAGTTCAGCAGTGAGAGCAATGTCATTGGAACAGATTGCTCTAGCTCTATGGGTTAGTGTTTTTAAGATGCCATATTGTTGAGGAGGGTGATGGGGTGAGTATTTGTGTAAAGATTTGTTGATTAGCTATCAACACAGCCACTCTCAAATCTAGTCTCTGACTATGCTATGTTGATGATGTGTTTGCTATTTGGCCACATGGTCCAGACACATTGAATACATTTTTAGTGCATCTAAATAGCCACCACCCTAAAATCCACTTTACAATGGAACTAGAAGCCAATGACTGCCTGCCCTTCCTGGATACACTGATCACACGTCTTCCAGAAGGTTCCTTATCATTTTCGCTTTATAGAAAACCCACACATACAGGAAGATATTTACACAAACAATCACACCATCACCCTGCTCAACAATATGGTATCTTAAAAACACTAACCCATAGAGCTAGAGCAATCTGTTCCAATGACATTGCTCTCAGTGCTGAACTTTCTCACCTGCACCACATCTTCCTAACCAATGGCTATAATCCCCAGAAGATAGATAAAATACTAAATGCTACCCAGAAATCCCCCCCCCCCCTTATGTACCACAGAAGACTACAACAAAACTATCCACCCCCCCCCCCCCCCACCCCCCCCCCCCCCCACCCCCCCCCCCCCCCACCCCCCCCCCCCCCCACCCCCCCCCCCCCCCACCCCCCCCCCCCCCCACCCCCCCCCCCCCCCACCCCCCCCCCCCCCCACCCCCCCCCCCCCCCACCCCCCCCCCCCCCCACCCCCCCCCCCCCCCACCCCCCCCCCCCCCCACCCCCCCCCCCCCCCACCCCCCCCCCCCCCCACCCCCCCCCCCCCCCACCCCCCCCCCCCCCCACCCCCCCCCCCCCCCACCCCCCCCCCCCCCCACCCCCCCCCCCCCCCACCCCCCCCCCCCCCCACCCCCCCCCCCCCCCACCCCCCCCCCCCCCCACCCCCCCCCCCCCCCACCCCCCCCCCCCCCCACCCCCCCCCCCCCCCACCCCCCCCCCCCCCCACCCCCCCCCCCCCCCACCCCCCCCCCCCCCCACCCCCCCCCCCCCCCACCCCCCCCCCCCCCCACCCCCCCCCCCCCCCAAGACAGCCGTTGTGCCCCATCCACCCTATTCTCTGGACTTAGCCCCAGCAGACTTTTTTCTGCTCCCAAACTTAAAACCACTTTGAAAGGACATCATATCCAAACCATAGAGGAGATTCAATGCAATAAGAGAACTGCATGCCATTACAGTAAATGCATTCCATGAAGCATTCCTACAATGGATGAAACGTATTGCCAGTAGAGGGAACTACTTTGAAGGGGACAGTGCTTAAAATGTTCATCTTTATAGCAAAAGTTTGGTCTCTGTTTGAACACACCTTGTATATATAGAAAGCGTACATTTTAGAAGATAAATTTAACTAGAGCATAGGTAAGTATTGGGAGGACATCAGGCTTAAGTGCTGGAAGGACATCGTGTTGGAGGTTTAATGGAGTACTGACAGCACCAAGAAAGGTTTAAAAACAGAAAAAATAGCGAGGTCTTTAAAAAAAACATACAATCTCTATACAGCTTTTAAGCCCCACTGGAAACTTGCTACCCTTATCCGTTCTACCAAAGATCAACTTCCCCCCCTCTCTCAGTTCCTGTAGTATATAAAGTACCCTGTTCTTGCAAGCTGGCTTACTTTGGACAGACAGGTAGATCAGCCATTATCCTTTTAGATTAACACAAATCTTACTTCTGCAATCACAACTATGGTCAAAAATGGCCTTGCAGACATGTATTGGACAAAACGCACATGGTTTTATGGAAGAAAACCACCATAGTAAATTTAAGAAAGAAAGACCAGTTTTGGAATCTGTGGTACTCTCAGAAATTGACCTAATTTAAACAAATACGGATGCATAAAACTTTCCAAAATTTGGGAAATTGTAATCATCATAGGTCCCATTTTATATCCTAGGCTGCCTACAAATGCCTATAGAGGGTGCACCATCTATGTAGAACTTTAGAGTCACTCGCATGTTTCATTAAGTATTGTGTTATCTTTGTGTGTGTTATAAGTGTTATTTGTACTCCCTGAAGATGTCTAAGTGACTGAGACGAAATATTTAAAGCATTAAAATTAGTTTTTAATCTTTTCTTAGTGCTGTCCGTACTCGATTAAACCTCCAACATGATATTATTTTCTGTAAAATACTGTTGATGAGAGAGAGAAACATTGAAAGAATTATTTTAAATTGTATACATTGGTTGTATACAATTTTCTTGAAATGAATGGTGTGGAACATACATTTGAAGAACACCAATTAAAATTTGAGAAGAAAGGCATTGTATTCAGATAAATTTTCCATGTCAAGATATAAATCAGTTTGTTTTGTTATGTTCTAATTTTTCTATCTGATCGTTGTCATTGAACAATGTAGAGTATGCCATGCTTATGTTCATAAACATTGGTGAAGTGATTGACATGTGCCAGAATACAAATATTGAGTATACTGATACCAAGCCAGTAACTAAGATGATGTTTGGTAGAGAATGGTAATTCTGGGCCATTTGCCTACTGATTAAGAATTAGATGACTCATGTAAAACTGAGTTCTTTAAACCATGTGCTCTTTTACATTTTAAACTTTTACCCCCCCCCCCCCCCCCCAAAAAAAAAAAATGTAGTAGTGTTTTTAGGTATATTCTGTTAAGTGAATAGATGTATATCACAGTGCATTAATATTTAAATATGCCATGTTCAACTTAGCAAGAAAAAATGTTATAACTAATTTAGAAAATTTTTATCATCTAGATAAAAATATTTATGAAAAGATTTTAAGAATTATTTTCTGACCACAACACTATAAAGCTGAAGAACTTTTTTTATTGTTGCTATATTACACTATTCCAAATAATTATTTAAAATAGGTTTCTCTGCAGGAGTTGGAATAAATTACTTGAATTTACTGATTGACACAAATGCCATGTTCGTGGGCAGGGAGAACCATCCGTTGATATTTGTTGTAGTTCTTAGCAAATATTATCCTAAATTTAATAATTTGTTTAGGGCACTTACAGCATACATTTCGCCAGATATCATGAGCCATTATCAGAGTAAAACATAACCAGAAAAGGCTGGCAAATGGTGATTACTTTACTTAAACAGAAGAAAGAGTACATCAAAAGTTAGACCAGTGTTGAATATTTGACCTGTTTTGGACTTATAACTTTGTTTTACTTAATTTTGCTACTACAAATGATCCAGTTAGAACCAAAATTGAAATAATTCAACAGATTTTAATAGATATCCTAAATAGCAAATTTCATACCATCCAGGCAGTACATACTTTGTTTTATTTTATTTTTTTTTTTATTTTATGTTGGGGCCCATATATGAGAGGTTTGCTGGTCAACCTATAGTACGTTACTACTGTATATGGGTGGTGGACTGGGAAAGGAGAATCTGTTTACATTTGATTTAAAAGCCTATATGTTGTATTCCTTGGAAAATACATCAGAAGGAAGACTGTTCCACATTACCACAATAGCAGGGATGAAGGAGGAGGAAAATAAACTTGTTCTGTGGATTTCAAGGTGTACTGTGATAGGATGTTGGGCAGCAGCTGTACATGTTCCAATGGGCTTAGTACAGAGTGGGGGAATTATTGATGCTGTTTCAGATGAACATTTCCCATGGAAATATTTATAGAATATACAAATTGCAGAGACCAAGCATCTATGTGAAAGTGAGGGGAGCGAGTTGGCGTGAGATGGGTCATTTATCAGTCTAATTGCTCTCCTCTGTATTGAGTCAAGCATTTTGAGGGAGCTTTTGGGTGTCCCACTCCAAATGTGAGAGCAGTATTCGATATCTGGCAGATTTGTGATTTGTATAATGTTAACAGCTGTTTAGAGGTGAATAGCTTCTTGGGCAAAAGAGAAAACCTAGTTTTTTGGAAGCTGAGGATGCAGTGATTGTGATGTGTTTATGCCAGGAGAGGCTTGATGTCAGGGTAATTCCGAGAAGAGAAATCTCATCTTGTCTGTGAATTTCAGTGTTATCAAAAACAATGCTGGGGGAAAATGGTTCTTATTTATGGGAAATAAGACAGAACTGGGTTTTACTAGCATTGAAGTTGATGAGGTTATCTGAGCCCCATTGGAAGATGGCTTGGAGGTCAGAATTAAGGGCAGTGGTGGTTGATGTTCTGTGGGTTGAAGCGAGTTGTGTAGCATAGGGTTTGTCAAATGAAAGGGAGGAGTGTAATGTGCTGTCATCTGCAAAACTGTGTATTGGATTAGAGGTCAACTGAAGTAGGTCATTGATATATAGAAGAAAGAGGGTCGGCAAGAGAACTGAACCTTGTGGGATCCCAGCATTAGTTGGACGGTGAGAGGATAGGGAGCCGTCTACCATCACACTTAGTGTGCGTCCAGACAGGAAATTGGCAATCCATCTGTAGAAATCCTGAGACAGTTCAGTTTCTATGGGTGATCCAGACTCAGTCAAAGGCTTTATCAAGTGCAACTACTTGGGATTCGTCGAATTTCTCCATGGCATTTGTCTAGCGATGGGTAATGTATGCGAGTAGATCTCCTGTTGATCAGCTTCGACGGAATCTGTAATGATGGTCGCTTAATAGCTGGGTACCTTCAAGCTTAATTAGGAGTTGAGAGTTGATGGTTTTCTCCATCAGTTTAGATAGGACTGAAGTAAGTGAGATAGGGCGGTAGTTAGATGGCAGTGATTTGTCACCCTTTTTAGGAATGGTTTTTGAATATAGGCCAGTTTCCAGGCTTTGGGATATATACCAGTGGACTAAGAGAAAGAGTGCAGATGGCATAGGATAGGAGTAGTTCTGGTGCACAGACCTTGAGGACAATTGGAGGAATGTCATCAGCGCCAGGAGACTTTTTTGTGTCTAATTTAGACAACAGGTTTATGATATCTTTTTGGCAAAATGATACAGGGGCATTGTATGTTGGGCAGTTGGAATGATTGGAGGGTATTTGCCATTGTCAGTTACGTGTGCATTGGAGGCAAAGTGTGAAGCCAGGAAGTTAGCTTTTTCTATGGGTGATGTTGCAATTGAGCCATATGGGTATGATAGAGGTGGGAATAGTGTAGGGCTAAAGTTATGGCCAATTGCCTTGGCAAGAGACCAAAAGGCATGGCTGCCATTTGAACAGGCTGCAAGCTTCCTGCTTTATGCCCATTCAAATTCTGTTTTAGAAGCATTGATTACTTTCTTGCATCTGTTTCGGGCTTCAGTATAGGTATTGAAGGAGGATGGGGTTCTTGATTTGAGCAAGCTGTGGTATATGCCTGATTTTTCACTTATACAGCCTTTGCACATCTTTTGAAAAACCAGGGTTTAGTTAGGGGATGGCAGTTCTGAGTAGTGTGGGGAATGTATGTTTTCATGCTAATGAGGATTACTTTGGTGATACGTTTGGTGCATATATTTGGACTGGAAGACCGGAAACAATAGTCCAACCATGGGAATGAAGCATAGTAGTCTCGGAGACTGTCATATTTGGCACTGTTATAATGCCAAACTACTCTTGTGTGGGAGTGGTGACTGTGTATGCATTGTTGCATGGGGGAGGAGGAGATGAGCTAGGTTGTGGTCAGAATTGCCCATGGGGCTCACTACATTCACTGCATATTTGAGGTGGGGGGTCATTAGTAAGGAAGATATCTAGGGTAATTTGGGGAGTGGTTCAGGTTATCTGGTATTCTGGTCAGTTTTTGAACAATTTGTGTAAGGTCATTAGTGATGGCAAATGTTTCAACATCGCTGTTCAAATCAGGACTGTTCGAATAATGGGCAATCTCTCTCTCGCTCTCTCTCTTACTTTAGCTGATGTCTCTGTTTTTGAAGGTACTTCCATGGGTCTTACTCCACTTAGCTGACATCCATCATTCCTCCAATTCTGCTACACCTTTTAAAATTTTGAGCAGTGACAGACCAACAATATTTTATAGTTTATCTGCAATCTTACCAGACCTGCTTCTCTTTATCTTTTTTTCATTCCACATCCTTTTCACTGGAATAGAGAGTAATTCCTTATTCTACAATTTCTCTTAATCTAGCCAAGTTATTAACAATATGTTATCTGATTACATACTCATAATCTGTACAATTTATATTATTTAGCATATTTATTCTTAAAACTATTAAAAAAATTTCTGCCCTAACCATAAAAAATATGAAATCCTATATTTGTTCACTTCTTTCTTCACTAAGTTTTTAAATGTTCTCTATTAGAAATGCACCCTTTAGCTCAGTGGTGACCTGTCCTTCATCTGGAAAGACCTAGTTTTTCAAATCGTCTTGGATATGAGCAACATTGATAAAGGCTTTTCAGTTGAAAGCTGCTCTGATATAAGTGTCAAGGCTCGTCAACCCACATTACAAACTGGCTGAAGAACACTTACAATTAACAGGCATATTTGCCTCACATAGCCTTAGTTGCTGTTGGCTTAATTCCACCAATATTCTAGTAGAGCCTGGTTCAACTAAGAGGAACAGAATTCAGTGATCTCTGTTAGTTATTCCAAGAAATGACTAATAAACCTCAATTAAGTCTCCTATCCTCTTATTTTATTTTAGCAGATTAGAATTAATTTTATATTTTATGACTATCATGATAAAACATTTCTCCATGCATAAAGTGAATTTTCCCTTTTCTAGTTAGCTTTGAATCTCTTACTTTGATACATGACATAATTCTGGTAGACATGTATATTTAAAACCTTGTTGCTAGTCATCATTGTAAAAAACCTTGTATTAACTACAATTATCTGAATGATAGTTATTCAAGATTTTATGAATTCTAGCTAATTATATGTGACATATAAGTAGTTAGGAATAATGCCAAATTACTTTTCCTGCAACACTTTATCAATTATCCAAATGTTTATTATCTAGGACGAAATCACTGAAAAAGATCATGGGCATATGACTTTGGCTCTGATGCCATCTCTTCAACAGGTTGCAGCACTGCTACAGGATGGCGAATTGCAAACCTCAACAATTGCAAAAGTAAGTGATAGATTTTGAAAAATGTAAGATTATGAAAGCTAATTTCAGAATATTGTTCTTTGACATTGGCAGATTTATTAAACTAGAAAGGCACTTTCATTTATAAATAGCCAATATATAGATAATTTATTATGTACTATTCACATTTTTGTCCTTAATTTGTTATGCAAAATCTTTACTAATGTCAATTCTTTATGTACATTGAGATGATATTAAACAAAATTAATTTAACGACTGCTTTAAAAATTCACTTCAGATAAATACATTTGATAGAGCTGGTTGGTTTATGTTCATGAAAACCAAAATGAAAGATCTCTAGTAATGTTTGTGCTATTATGCCTTACTTAAGTATCATCATCATCATCATCATCAAATTCCTGATAGTATTATATGAAAAATTTACATCATTACTAACTTCTTATCTACCATTTTCCCCCAAATCAGTCTGTTACCTGTCAAGACTCCAACCTTATCAGATCTTATATTTCTATCTTCTAAGGCACTTTTTACTGTAACAATCCACCTATATCTTGGTCTTTTTCCTGCTAACCTGGCAGAGAACACTTGTTTTGCTAATCTTTCCTCTCCCATTCTGTTTAAATGACCATACCACCTGAGATTAGCTCTGATAATGCATTTCTGGATGCTGACAATTATTATTATTATTATTGTTCCGGGAAACTCCAAGGAGTCGACAGACTCATCGAGGGAGGCCCTAACATCATGTCAAGAACAACTATTCAACATTCACACAGTATCTATCATACCTTGCCTTGAACTCATTCACGGTCGTAGCACCCACAACAGACTCTGGAAGCTTATTCCACTCATTTACCACTCTCCAAGTAAAGAACCTAGCTCTAACACCCTTGTCAACCATGCTCTTGCCCAGCTTCCATGCATGGCCCCTAGTCCTCCCACCACCAGTCATATTTTCAAAAATATCTTCTGGATTAATCTTATAAAAACCCTTCAGTAATTTGAATGTCTCAATCATATCACCCATCCTTCGCCTATCGTCCAATTTCTGCAACCCACAAATCTTCAACCTATTCTCATAAGGTTCATTCCACAGACCTGCTATCATCTTGTTCACTCGTCTCTGGACCCTCTCCACTTCCTCCCCATCACGAAGAAACCCTGGTGCCCATAGCTGGGCACAGAAGTCCAGATGGAGTCTTATCAAGGCTCGATACAGAGGAACAACAACTTGTTCGTCTCTGCATGTTAAAGTATTTTTCAGAAGCCAAGTGATTTGGTGAGCTGTTTTAGTTACTTTTGCAATGTGTCCCCTAAACTTCAACTCCCTATCCACCAACACTCCCAAATCCCTGGCCTCATCAATCTCCTGGAGTATGATTCCACCAATGCGATATACTGCTGCTACTCTTTTCACCCCAAAGTGCATAACCTTACACTTTGCCACATTAAATTGACATCCATTTTTCCTAGCCCATTTCTCCAAACTATCCAAATCCTGTAAAATTTTGACATCTTGTGCACTCACAATTGCTCTACCCAACTTTGCATCATCAGCAAACAAGTGAACACTTCCTCTCAGATCCTTTCCAATATCATTGATGAACAAATTGAAAAGCAGTGGTCCAAGAACAGAGCCCTGTGGCACTCCACTAGTCACAAGACATCTTTTAGACTCCACTCCTGAATAAACCACTCTTTGTTAATATCTCTCCTTCAACCACCCTCTTATCCATCTCACCAACCCTATATCTATACCCATCTGCTCCAGTTTACTGATTAGGGTTCCATGTGGTATCCTATCAAAGGCCTTGGCAAGGTCCAGCAGTATCACTGTAAACCCATTACCCCTATCCAGTTCAGCCGTCACTGTGTTATAAAACGTGAGCAAGTTACTGAGGCATGATTTTCCCTTCACAAAACCATGTTGTCCCCCATACAATATCCCATTTTCATCTATCCAATCCTGTATTCTTTTCTTGACTAATTTCTCTAAGACCTTGACAATGATTCCTGATATGCTAATCGGTCGGTAATTTACAACAGCAGTCTTGGAACCACTTTTATGCAGTGGAACTATTTTTCCCTCTTTCCACCCGCTCGGGACTAACCCAGACCCGAGACTCAAATTAAACAAAATGGTCAAGGGTACTGATAATTCTTTAGCTGCTTCTCGTACAACACGAGCTGGTATACCATCCAATCCCACAGATATATTGAGGTTATGCAATAGACTACTCACCTCCACTTCATTAACCACAATTCCTGTATAATCTGCTGGTTTATTCGTTTCTGCAATGTCACCACCTGGATGATATACTTTTGCAAAGTGCTCCCTCAGTAACTCAACTATCTCAACTGATTCAGTTACCTCCCTACCATCGCCATTCTTTAAAATCAATCTGCCATGTACATTTTTCCTTTTACTTGCTACATATCTAAAAAACTGTTTAGGATTCTCTTTAGCCTGCATGGCCAATGTTCTTTCGTAATCCTTTTTTTTTGCTTTTCTTACCACACTCGTCACCCTTCTGGCCTGCGCTTTATACCGTTCATGTGCCTGCCGGTCACCTTTCTCCTTAAATTCCCTCCATAGTTGTTTCTTTTTTTGCAACTCAAGCTTAATGGTGTTATTCATCCATTTAACCCCTACTTGATTTATTATTCGGACTCTAGGTATACAGTCAGCCATTGCTTCATGCAAGCACTTCTTAACTACCTCCCATGCACTATCAACTTCTAATCCTTGCAGTTGTACATGCCATGGCACTGAACCAATCAAACTCCTAAGCTTGTCATACTTTCCAGCCCGATAATTCCACCTGTACCCTGTCTTAATTGAAAATTCTACACCTTTAGCCACCTCCCAAGTTAAGACCCTATGATCACTCTCACCTATTGGTGGCAATGTGGTCATATTTGTTACAGCCAAATCCTCAGATGTAATTACTAGGTCAAGCACTCTCTGACCCCTAGTATTTTCCATTACATGCTGTCGCAGATAGATATCCCTTAATAACCGCATAAAATCCATTTCCTTCCTCCCGTGTGTCCTCTCCTCACTCCAATCAAAGCGACCATAGTTGAAATCTCCCATAATAATCACCCTCCTTCCACCCATTTCTTCTATTTGCTTGTGCATACTGTCACCACCATCTTTTCCATCACCTGGTCTATAGCAGCACCCAATTGTATATTTAGTTCTGCTAGCCACAATCTCACACCAAATGGCCTCAAATGTGCTCTTTTCTCTATCCTGCAATTCAACTTCTATTCTCCTTGGCTGGAGCTCATCAGCTATCATCAACAATACTCCTTCCCCCATTTTATTCTCTCTGTCATTCCTGAACACACTATACCCATCACATTCAATCCCACTAGTTATATCATCTACAGTCAGCCATGTTTCACTAATACCAATAACCTGTGGTCTGGAAGTGCCAACCATGGCCAAAAACTCTTCCTTCTTGTTCCTAATACTCCTAGTATTAGTGTACATGAATTTAAGACCCCCATTAGCCCCAACCCTACCTTGATGCCTTATATTAACTATCCCACTCAGATTTGTTGTCCTTATTTGCTCAGGCATATTATATTCATTCTTACATTCAACTGCCTCCATAAGGACTGTATAATGTGAAGTTCTTTCTTAATATCCTTGTTTTTAATATGATATTGTCATTGATGCCATCTGTTCATGTCCCTAGTCTTTCTCAGGACTATCATATCTGCAGTCTCTAGTCTTTGGTCAAGTGTTTTACTTCTGATCCAGCTCTCAGATCCATAAGTTAAAACTGGCTTGAATACAGCAAATTTAGTGTTTTGGCTAATTTCTCTATTATTCCATATAAATTTATTCAGTTGACTGCCTACCATACCAGCTTTGTTGATTCTGTTGCCTACTTCGATATTTAATTTACCAAAAATCTTCACTAAAAATCGTGCCTAAGTAGCTGAAATGTTTTACTTGTTCTCCATTCACAATGCTGTTAATATTTTCAATGTTTCTACCTATTTTCATTGTATTTGTCTTTTTAATGCTTATCTTCATACCATATTTACTACAACAGTTATTCAATTTAGTCAGGATTCCTGCAGACTTGTAGAGGATTTATTTAGAAGTATAACATCATCTTCATAAAGCAATGAGCTGAGATAATTCCTCCAATTTTGATATCAGGTTTAATACCGCTTTCCTTTATAATGTGATCCATATAGATAATGAAAAGGAGACGGGTTAATGTACATACTTGTCTGACACCTGATTTAACATTAAACCACCTTCTTGTACTTCCTTCATTTCTAACTGCTGACTTACAACTCAAATAAAGACTAAGTATTGCTTGGTATAATGTCCCATTGACACCATATAACTGTAGCATTTTGAATAGCTTCTCTCTTGGCACCTTGTCATATGCCTTTTCCAGATCTAGAAAATTTAAATATAGATCTTTGTTATATTCCCATGATTTCTCAACTATCTGTCATAAAGTGAAAATCTGATCCTGACAGCCTCTGTTTTGCCTGAGTCCAGCTTGTTTTTCACCAAGCTTGTCTTCCACAATCCTTCTCAACTGCTTCTCAAGTATACTTGCATATATCTTACCAGGAACACTTAGTAATGAAATACCTCTGTAATTCTCACATTCAGTTGAGCTCTACTCCAATCATCTGGAATTTGTCCCTTTGTCCAGGCCTTCTGAACTATGCAGTGCAGCCACTGTAAGACTTTTATACTTCCATTTCTGGTCGAATATCATCTACTCCTGCTGCCCATCCACATTTTAGGCTTTTGATGGCTTTTTCTACTTGAAGTATGGATATGTATTCCTGACTGCATGCCTGCTCAGTGTTTTTTACCACTGTGCTGTCATCACTGCTTGTTTTATTTAGCAATTTTTCAAAGTAATTGCTCCATACTTCAAGGATATCTTTTTTCAACTGTTTTTATGTCACCTTTTTCATCTTTAAAGAGTGCTGTAAATTCTTTTTACAGCACTCTTTCCTTCAATTCTGAGCTTCTTCAACAACTTCCAGAATATCTTGCCACTTTCTTAATATTTGTTTTCTATGTTCTTACCATAGTCCTCCCATGACTTTTTGTTTAGCTAGTTTTACAGAGTGTTTAGCTTTCTTACATTTGTCTCTGTATTCTCTAAGAGCACAAGCTGACTTATTTGCCAGGAACTTTTGATGTGTGGTCTTCTTTTCTTTCACTACCTCTTTAACTTCCTATGTCCACCATGGAGTTCTGATTTTTCTATCCTTACAGACAACTGCACCACATGCCTCACTAGCTGAATAAATCAGGGTTTTCTTCAAGGCTTGCCAGTGAATCTCCAAGGTTTGGTTCCTGTTCTCAAACTCTTTCATTTTTTCTTCAATAATCTTTGTGTATTTTAGTCTACAGTTCACATCTGAGAGCTGCTCAACTTTTATTTGCTTTAAAACTTTCTTACATGTTATTCTTTTCAATATGAAATTCAATTTTATCCTGCCCAAGACTAAATAGTGATCACTTCCAATTTCAAATCCTCTGTACACTCTGGTGTCCTGCACCAGGCAGAAAACATCATTATCAACAATAACAAAGTCAATGAGACTTTTCTTATTCCTTGCCTCTTCTCTCCATGTGAATTTGTGCACATTTTTATGTTGGAACATGGTGTTAGTAATAACCAGTCCATGTCCTGAGCAGAAATCCAACATATATTTGCCATTATTATTAGCTTTGCTCTTTTCTCCAAATTTTCCCAAAATATTTTTGTATGTCTGACAATCATTTCCTACGCTGCTATTTAGATCCCAAACAAGGACTAACTTTTGCTTTTTCATTGTGTCAGTTGCTTTCTCCAAAGCCTCAAAAAATTACTCCACTTCTACCTTAGTAGAACCTTCGGTGGGACTATAGGCACAAATAAGTCTCATTGTCCAGTTCCCCATTCTGATATTTGCCCACATCACTCTACTTGAGACTGCTTGCCATTCAAGAAGATTAGCCTCGTATTTAGTGTTGATTACTATGGCTACTCCTTCTTTTCCTTGATTGTCGTTGCGTGAATGTAACATTTTGTATTTATTGCTCAGAAAGATCTCACCAGTTTTTGTCTTTTTTGTTTCAGTCACCCCTATTATGTCGTTCTGGTACTTATCTAATTCCTCAGCTAGCTCTATTTCTTTGCCATTCAGGCTTCTTATGTTAATAGTAACGATCTTGAAGTCTGGTTATGTTGAGTTGGGGTATGTTTTCAGATTTGTTCCAGTAGCTGACTTTTCGCTGTTTGCCCAGATTTCCTGGCGAAAACAGACCTTGTTTAACCAGGCTACGCCCCAGCCAGCATGAAATTTTGTCATTTTGTATTTTGGTTTAAGCCAATAAGAATACAATTTGGTCAGCTAAATCTCTAATTGTCAGCCCATCCTCATTCATTCAGTATCCAGGTAGATACTCAACAGGGTGCACCACAAGAAGGTGAGGATTGGACATTAGTTCAGAAACCCTGGTCGGTTCTCCACTTTCCTTTAAAGGCTATGTGGAGGTCTCTTCTCAGTTATACCACTTTGAACCTTAAGTATCCCTTGTGCTTTGCTGGTTGTAAAAATTTTTTTAAACAAACATTACCTTCTGACTTTGAAATATAGATACTATGGGAATGTATAATGCAATTCAAGACTATTTTTATATTATTATTATTACTGCGTAACACCTCCAGTGAGTCCAAGGACTCATCGATGGAGGGCACTTACTCTACAACTTACCAACTGTCTCCACCATCTGCAACTACCTTCATCATCTACAACAGTGCCATCTACCACCGACCGTCACCACCACTAGTATTTTCACAGACAATCACAATCATCGATTCCCATTGCGGGATTCGAAACCTTGGCATTTTGGCTGGAGAGCAGATTCTCTAACCACTAGGTCAACCAGACTGGCCTGACATCTCCAAGGAGCCCAAGGACTCATCGAGGGAGGGCACCTACTCTGCAGCTCTCCATCTCCACCACTCGTCAATCTGCCAACTACAGCAAACTGCATCTACCATCATTATCTACACCAACACGATCTACCATCCACTAGTATCTTTACAGACATTTGCCCATGGCGGGATTCGAACCTGCAGCCTTTTGGCTGGAGAGCAGATACGCTAACCACTCGGTCTTGTTTGCAGAGTAGTTAGCATGGAAAAGAGGTTAGAGAAAACTGTAGTAGAGAAACTTTGAGAAGAACAGTTTTCTCTAACCTCTTTTCCATGCTAACCACTTTTCTAGCCAAGTGGAGGCCATTATTAGATTTTCACTTTAACATGATCCTTGTTAATATGAAAAATAAAGATATTAAGAAGGAATAATAGGATTCTAAGTTAATGAATACTAACAATTAACATTGTTAGCATTCAGGAATATGTGAGCATAGTCGATCTCAGGTGTTTGATAGAAGGAAAAAATCCACAAGAAGACAAGATCTTGGTAAATTGATGCAGTTCAGAAGTGCCTTAGAAGAACAAAATATCAGATCTGAAAGTATTTGTATCCTGACATAATTTGGAGGACAGTTGATAGGAAGCTACTTATAATGTAAACTAGCTGAATAGATGAAACTGAATAGGGAATCTCACACACACACACACACACACACACACACACACACACACACACACACACACACACACACACACACACACACACACGCGCGCTATTCTTCATAGACACAAATAAAATGAAGCAGTAGTTTTTTGTTGCTCAAAATATAGTATAATGCCCTGAAAACCTATTTCAAAATAATTCATAAGAGAAATTTATTCTATGAATTTCTGGTGATCTCATTTGTTTCTATTGTTTGAAAGAAAAGAATAGAAAATCAAGGAAGGACTTTAATTTGCAGCAGCTATTTCCAAGATATCCAAGAAGAGCCATATTAATCCTATATATATATATATATATATATATTCTCTCTGCTCCTCCCTCTCCCCTTTTGAATATCACCTACAGCAAAAAACGTGGAACTGAGAAATGGTGATGCTTTATGCAAAGACTGCAATTCAAACCTGCTAATATGTGTAATTCTGTTTGATACAGAAATATGTGACATGTCTTATTACAAGAATATGAATTTTCTTTCGTAAATAAAATATAAGATTATATGATTAGTTGTGCGTTTTATTCACAGAACTATTTGTTTTGATTGTGTGATTGTCTTGATGACTGTGAGTAGATAAGATCAAAATCTGTATTTTTTAAGTTTAGCATTGCATTTGCTGCAAATATTAAATTGCAAGTTGCATGAACTGATAGTTATAAACATGTGTATATCTTTCTTCCTAAGGAGTTCACATTTCCCTCACATTACCTCAAAGCAACTTTTTATTGATTTTTTTTAAAAAAAAAACATTCATTTCTAGAAAATATGTTGTCATGTATTTTCATAATGCTAGTACATGTATTACAACCTCAATACTGTTTAGTTAAATGAGTTATGGTTGTAAAGAGGAAGCTACTGATTTTAAAGATTTGTTTTTATTGTTATTTTTGTACATAACATGGGAAGATATAATCATAAAATTAGAATATCACTAGGCAATCATATATACTTTAAGGTAATGAAAATTTTCAAAAGTAAATGTTTTTTGTTGGTTGTTTTTGTGATTTGAAATAAGATAGCATTGCATTTCAGATTTTGACACACAGCACAAGACAGCCCAATGTTGAACACATTGATGTAGTAGCAAGTATGGTTTCAAACTTTGTAAACTTTACAGTTAGTCACAGCTGAAAAATTTTAATTCAACATTAATGTTTCAATAATGGTTTCTACATTTCTGTTTTCTAGGGAATAAAATCACTAATGGAAGCCTGCCGTGAACTATATCCAGATGTGAAAAGATATTTGACAAAATCACTAAAAGAAAAATTAAAAGAAACAAATGATGAAAGTATCAATGTTAATATTCCATCAGCTTCATAATTTACAGTGTGTATATATATATATATATATATATAGAAAAAATAATAAATTAAGTTAAAAATTCTTGATTACTTGTAATCCTTTGTTATTCAGTTTTTATCATGATAATTAATACTTAAGGAATTGACAGCGTACACTAGAAATATAAATTAAATCAACTTTAATATATACTTTCCGATATTTCGGCAACGTCACGTTGCCATCTTCTTGGGAACTTAAGATAAAGACATGTGCACGCAATATATCGCAGCAAGTTCAAATATGAAAGACTATTCAGGGAATCAGCCTCAGCCCTTGGGAACATGCCAAACCTCAACAAATTTGGATGCATGAGACTGCCCCAAATTTGAGAAACATACATCAGAAGAACTTCAGCACAAAGGCCAAGAACACCTAATATAGCCCACCAGGGGCGGGGGGGGGGGGGGACACCATCAGGACTTTAAGAAAACGGTAGCTTCCTTGCTTCGTTTCTCATTTGCTGTTATATAGTACTCACCTGCACGTGTCTTTATCTTAAGTTCCCATGAAGATGGCAACGTGACGTTGCCGAAATATCGGAAAGTATATATTAAAGTTTATTTAATTTATATTTCTAGTATATGCTGTCAATTCCTTAAGTATTAATTATCATGTTTAACCAGTGTATAAGCCTTTCTACAGGAATCAGTTTGTATCATGTCTTCTTGCAATTTCTGAAATGCTCAACTCAACAAACTTAACTGTACTACATTATGTCATAAGCATTCAAACAAGTAAAATACAAAATTTAGATATAAAACCGAATCATATTACGTTACACTGCTGCAAATGATGCTTCTGTCAGCTCTCTCTTCCACCTGGGGGGTGGGGGGGACAGCAGTCCTTCATTTATTTGATTATACTAAGAATATAGAAAATAAATATCATAAAAGTGGCCAAATATTCTAGAGACCATTGAAAAAGCTTAGAAATGGAGAAAAGTACTGTAAAAGGAATCAGAGAAGATAAAGATGTCATTAAAACTGAAGATAAAGATATTTTAGATGTATGGAGTAATCACTTTGAAAGATTGCTAAATGAAGTAATCATTGTCAGCACAGTGGTAGAAAATTCCCAACAAGAATGCAGTCAGGAATATCTATACTTGAAGTAGAACAAGCCATCAAAATCCTGAAATGCGGAAAGGCAGCTGAAGTTGATGAAATTCGACAGAAACGGTCAAATACAGAGTTATAAAAATTTTATAGTCGCTGCATTGCATAATTCAGAAGGTTGGTCAGAGGGTTGAATTCAGATGTTTGGAGTAGAGTTCTCATAGTACCCATCTATAAAAAAGAGAAATAAAACTGAATGTAAGAATTACAGATGCATTTTCCTAATGCATCTGTAATACTTGAGAAACAACTAAGAAAAACTTTGGAAGGGAAGCTTGGTGAAGGACAAGCTGAATTCAGGCCAAATAGAGGTTGTTAGGATCATATTTTCACTTTAAGACAAATAGTTGAGAAATCTTAGGAATATAACAAGGATTTGTATTCAAGTTTTGTAGCTCTGGAAAAGGCATAAGAAAAAAAAAAGTGCCAAGAGAAATGCTCTTCAAAACGCTACAAATATATGGGACATCATATTGAATAATACGTGGTCTCTATTTAAGCTGTTAGTCATCAGTTAGAATTGAAGGAGGTACAGGAAGATAGTTTAATATTAAATCAGATGTGTGACAAGGGTGTACATTATCTCCATTGTCATTCATTATCTATATGGATCTCATTATGAAGGAAAGTGGTATTAAATCTTGATATTATAACTGGTTATAGTAATCTTAGCTCTTTACTTTATTCAGAATATGTTATACTTCTGATTCCCTGATTCTGATTAAATTGAATAACTGTTGTAATAAGTTTTTATGAAGATTAGCAATAAAAAAGCCCAAAACAATGAAAATAGGCAGAAACATTGAAAACATCAACTGTATCCTTAATGGAAAAACCTATACAACAAGTAAAACATTTCAGCTATTTAGGCACAATTTTTAATGAGGATGGTAAATTAATTTTTATTATTATTATTAAGAGGACCTCCAGGGAATCATTGAGGAAAATAGACAACAGACTTAGTAAAACTGGTATGGTAGGAAGTCAGCTGAATAAATTTTAATAAAGTTAGAAAGAAATATTCAAAACACTAAATTAACTGTATACAAGAGTGTTCAAACCACTTTTAACTTATGGATCTAAGAGCTGAGTTAAAAATAAAATACTTGATCAAAGTCGGGACAACAGATATGAGAGTTCCAAAAAATATTAGTAAAGTGAAACAGATGGCATCAATGGCCTGTCATATTAAAAATGAGGATATTAGGAGAGAACTTGCCATTTGTTAGTATTATAATCAGAATGAGAGAGGAAAGATCAGCAAAACAAGTGTTCTTTGCCAGATTGGCAGGAAAAAGATCCAGAGAAAGACCAAGATATAGGTGGTTGGATACAGTAAAAACTTCCTTAGAAGACAGAAATATAAGATCTGATAATGTTGGAGTCTTGACAGATAACAGATTAATTTGGAGGAAAATTCTTGATCAGAAGTTAGTAATAGTGTAACTTTTTTCGTGTGGTACTATCATACTATCCTATACACTCCTCTGCAGGTACATATGAGGAATTTGATGATGATGAAAAATACTTATATTATTGTTTTCATCCACAATTATTAAACCCAGATATGACAAAACAAAAATTTGCATGTGAATTATCTTCACAATTAGGGCATACTGATGCAACTTTTAGTGAAGTCAGCTGTCTCTAGCTGCATATAGCCTGGCCGTGAAGATACATTCAGTCCTCAACTTACGATCATCCCATTAATATGTTCACCAAAATACAACCCCATCCTTCAACCCATGGACCAGGATCTTATTACTATCTTCAGGGCATATTATTTAAGAAATAGTTTTGCTCAAGCACTATCTAGGTGATCTTGTCCCACACAAAATGCGCTGATCCATCATGTGATAGTTCAGTATGGTAGGCCGCTTTTGCCACAGGCTTTCTCAAAGCCACGATTCTCGCAATTTTTTCCTCTTGTAACCTGGACCTTGATCCAGGATTGTTCTAATCTTGTGAACATACTTTAGAGCATTGCACACTGAAACATTGACTTTGACCACTTCTTCACACAAGGACACTTGTTAGAATGGACTCTGTTGCTTTGTGCACATATACAGTAGATACAACTAGCACCTCTATCTGTCAAGAGTAACATGAGTTACCAACTACTTCCCCTGACAGTGTTGCCACTACTTTATTTACAGTCCTCATAGAGTGAGGTAACAGCACAGTGTAAGAATGGTGTTTGGAAAAAACTGATGAAAATGTTCATATATTCACAAAATTCAATAAACTAAAAACTTACAAGAGACTGGGGACAAGACAGTGCTGCTCGCTGAAGAGTAGTGGTTGAAAATTGACAATGAAGATGTGGAGCATTTGCTGGAAGCTCTGGAACTAGAACTCTCAGTTGAAGACCTTATAAAAGCACAGAAAGTTGCAAAAGAAGGAGGAAAACAAGTCCCTCAGAAAAACATTTACAGTGACTGAATTGGGAGAGACATCTTTCTGTTAAGTCATTTGAGGAAATGGATCCCAACATGGAGAGATTTAGCAAAGTAGACAGAATGATGTAAACTGCAACTGCTTGCTCTGAGAAATTTATCCAGAAGAGAAGCCTGTGCAGACTAAGTTGGACATAATGTACAAATTTTTAAAGAAGGCCTATTTCTGCTTTCACTTCACTCTCATAGCCAAAAGCTTCCACAAGTTACGCATCTAGCCAACCATCCTCAGAACACTTGTTGCAGTTCCTGAATTTAAACAATTTGTTGTTGATTACTTAGCCTCCCCCTACTTCTGATAATTGTCCAATTAATAAATCGGATTATTTTAATGGTAATAGGACACGGAAACGCTATACACTCTTGTTTCATTATTTATTCCTATAAACATAATTAATGTTTATAGTGAATATATATTCCTATATATTCACTATAAACATTAATTATGTTTATAGTGAATAACATTATGTTATTCACTATAAACAAAGAGTGCAATTAGTTTAAAATATAACAAACATACTAACATATTTTTAGCATTCACATGTTAATTGTTATCATATCAATTTGGGAAGTAAAATGACATATGATTTCGACTGTAAAAAAGAAATAAAGATCAGGCTTGCAGAGGGAAGAACAAATCTTAAGGCCATGGATAACATCTGGAAAAGTAAAGTGATCAGCCTGCAAACAAAACTAAGAGTACTGGAAACATGCATCTTTAGCAGTGTACTGTATAGATATGAAACATGGGTAATAAATAAGGAATCAAGAAAAAGAATTTTTGGCATTTGAAAGAACCTGTTACAGGAAGATTATAAGAATAGGATGGGTACAGAAAATCACAAATGAAACCACCAAAGGAGAATCTAATGCAGAAGATTATAAAATCGAAGCTGCACTTATTTGGACACATCTGCAGAATGAATGAGGACTGGAAGATAAAGACATTCGTGTTTGGTATTATGGATGGCATAAACAGAAGAGGCAGACCATACAGAGAATGGATAGACAACATAAAGGACTAGTATGGAATGAGTGTACAGAAACTGTGACACTGTGCACTGGACAAAGAAAGGTGATGAAAGAGGCATTGGACACCAACGGGCAGTGAGCCCATGGTTTGTGATGATGATGATGATATCCTTATGGTTCATATGGTGATTTCTGACTTGCAACAGAATCATTGGAATGGTATCCTGTCCTGAGTTGAGGACTATTTCATTTGCAAAATTAGTTATAGTGGTATATCTTAATACTCTTAAAGCTATAGTAATGCAAATTTAAAGTCTGCATATGCTTTATCTTTTGGTACCAAATGATAAGTGATCCATTTCTGAAATAACAGCTTCATCTCCAAACATTTTTTTAGTTCTACAGATGATCAGGAGAGACTTTCTAACAGTGCTTAGCAGAGATATTTTCAATTTAGTTTTGCATTTTTTAAAACATCACTATCAAAACACAAAGCAGTACTCCATAGCTGCTGAATAGTAGTATGTTCAGCAGATATATAACTTATTATATAGAACAAATTTTTGAAAGATTTTTAATGAAGCCCATTGCACCTTTGAAATCAGATTTCTTGCTTCTGATAAGTAATTATGACTGTGATGCCATATTGCTGCCAAACTAGCACAGCTATTTGATTTCTGACTTTTGCAATTGCAAGTTATACCAGACTTCAGGAAACCATTCTGTTTGTGGAAATTAATACAGGGTGATAATACATGTCACATGGGTCAAAAAAAAAAGTATGTATGCATAATATACATATAAGCCCAAATAATGCACTTAGAAAAAAAATATGAGGAAAGAAAAATCAGATATGAAGAAACAAATGTCCAAACTTTGGAATGTGAAACTGCATATCATATGGGGGAATGTAGGTATGGGAAATGAAAACTTGTACTAAGAAACAAGATATTTCTTTTAATTCTTTAGCACAGCTGTCAGAAATTGGTGGTATGCTTGGATGCCTTAATTTGTGCATTATTGCAGTAATCTTCTAAAAATGAAAAAATACTTTAGAAAGGAAGAACAAATAGCATTATCATCAAATTCCTGACATGTACCCTCAAGGGGTGTACATGATATGATAGTACTACATGAAAAATTTTCATCATTACTAACTTCCCATCTACAATTTTCCTCCAAATCAGTCTATTACTTGTCAAGACTCCAACATTATCAGATCTTATATTTCTATTGTCTAAGGCACTTTGTACCGTAACAATCCACCTATATCTTGATCTTCCTGTGGATCATTTTCCTGCCAACCTGGCAGAGAACACTACTTTTGCTAATCTTTCCTCGCCCATTCTGTTTAAGTGACCATACCACCTGAGATTAGCTCTGCTGACAATGTCAAGTTCTTTCCTAATATCCTCTTTTTTAATATGATATTGCCATTGATGCCATCTGTTTACTCCTCTAATCTTTTTCAGGACTCTCATATCTGTAGTCTCTAGTCTTTGGTCAAGTGTTTTACTTCTGACCCAGCTCTCAGATCCATAGGTTAAAACTGGTTTGAACACTGTCTTGTATACAGCTATTTAATGTTCCGACTAATTTCTCTCTTATTCCATATGAATTTATTCAATTAACTGCCTGCCAAACTAGCTTTGTTGATTCTGTTGTCTATTTCTATATTTAATTTACCATCTTCAGTATAAAAATCAAACCTTGGAGATTCAGTGGCAAACTCTGAAGAAAACATTGATTGATTCTGCCAGAGAGGCATGTGGTGAGGTTATGTGCAAGGATAAAAAAATCAGAACTCCATGGTGGACACAGGAAGTTAAAGAGGCAGTGAAGGAAAAGAAGAAAGCATATCAAAAGTTCCTGGCAAATAAGTCAGCTTGTGCTCTTAGAGAATACAGAGACAAATGTAAGAAAGCTAAACAGTGTGTAAAACTAGCTAAATAAAACTCATGGGAGGACTTTGGCAAGAATATAGAAAATAAATATCAAGAAGGTGGCAAAATATTCTGGAGGTTGTTGAAGAAACTTAGGAATGGAAGAAAGAGTGCTGTAAAAGAAGTTAGAGATGATAACAGTGACATGAAAACGGGAGAAAAAGATATCCTTGAAGTATGGAGTAATTACTTTGTAAAACTGCTAAATTAAACAAGCAGCGATGACAGCACAGTGGTAAAAAACACTGAGTCAGGAATACATATCCATACTTGAAGTAGAAAAAGCCATCAAAGGCTTGAAATGTGGAAAGGCAACAGGAGTAGATGATATTCGACCAGAAATGCTGAACTATGATGGTATAAAAGTCTTACAGTGGCTGCACTGCATAGTTCAGAATGCCTGGACAGAGGGACGAATTCCCGATGATTGGAGTAGAGCTCTCATAGTACCCATATATAAAAAGGGACATAAAACTGAATGTGAGAATTATAGAGATATTTCCCTACTGAGTGTTCCTGGTAAGATATATGCAAGTATACTTGAGAAACGGTTGAGAAGAATTGTGGAAGAAAAGCTTGGTGAAGAACAAGCTGGATTCAGGCCAAATAGAGGCTGTCAGGATCAGATCTTCACTTTACGACAAATAGTCGAGAAAGCATGGGAATATAACAAAGATCTGTATTTAAGTCTTGTCGATTTGGAAAAGGCATATGACAAGGTGCCAAGAGAGAAGCTATTCAATACGCTGCAGTTATATGGTGTCAATGGGGCATTATATCAAGCAATACTTAGTCTTTATTTGAGTTGTAAGTCAGCAGTTAGAATTGAAGGAAGTACAGGAAGATGGTTTAATGTTAAATCTGGTGTAAGACAAGGATGTACATTATCCCCTCTGTTATTCATTATCTAAATGGATCACATTATGAAGGAAAGTGGTATTAAACCTGATATCAGAATTGGAGATGTTAATGTCAGCTCTTTGCTTTATGCGGATGATGTTATACGTCTAAATAAATCCGCTACAAGTCTGCAAGATTCTCTGACTAAATTCAATTGCTGTTGTAATAGATATGGTATGAAGGTTAGCAATAAAAAGACAAAGACAATGAAAATAAGCAGAATCATTGAAAATGTCAACTGTGTTGTGAATGGAGAACTTGTGGAACAAGTAAAACATTTCAGCTACTTAGGCACGATTTTTACTGAAGATGGTAAATTAAATATAGAAATAGACAACAGAATCAGCAAAGCTGGTATGGTGGGAAGTCAATTGAATAAATTCATATGGAATAAGAGAGAAATTAATCGGAACACTAAATTAGCAGTATACAAGACAGTGTTCAAACCAGTTTTAACTTATGGATCTGAGAGCTGGGTCAGAAGTAAAACACTTGACCAAATACTAGACACCGCAGATATGAGAGTCCTGAGAAAGATTAAAGGTGTGAACAGATGGCATCAATGGCAGTATCATATTAAAAATGAGGATATTAGGAAAGAACTTGACATTGTCAGCATCCAGGAATGTGTTAGCAGAGCTAATCTCAGGTGGTATGGTCACTTAAATAGAATGGGAGAGGAAAGATTAGCAAATCAAGTGTTCTCTGCCAGGTTAGCAGGAAAACGACCCAGAGGAAGACCAAGATATAGGTGGATTGATACGGTACAAAGTGCCTTAGACGATAGAAATATAAGATCTGATAATGTTGGAGTCTTGACAAGTAACAGACTGATTTGGAGGAAAATTGTAGATAGGAAGTTAGTAATGATGTAATTTTTTCATGTAGTACTGTCATATCCTGTACACCCCTTGAGGGTACATGGCAGGAATTTGATGATGATGATGATGATGAGTAAAAATCGTGCCTAAGTAGCTGAAATGTTTTACTTGTTCCAGAGGTTCCCCGTTCACAACACAGGTGACATTTTCAATAATTCTAACTATTTTCATTGTCTTTGTCTTTTTAATGCTGACCTTCATACCATATCTATTACAACAGTTATTCAGTTTAGTCAGGGAATCTTGCAAACTTGTAGTGGATTTATTTAGAAGTATAACATGGTCCGCATAAAGCAAAGACTTGACATTAACATCTCCATATCTGATATAATGTTTAATACCACTTTCTTTCATAATGTGATTCATATAGATAATGAATAACAGAGAGGATAATGTACATCTTTGTCTCACACCAGATTTAACATTAAACCATCTTCCTTTACTTCCTTCAATTCTAACTGCTGACTTAGAATTCAAATAAAGACTAAGTATTGCGTGATATAATGCCCCATTGACACCATATAACTGTAGCATATTGAATAGCTTCTTTCTTGGCACCTTGTCATATGCCTTTTCCAGATCGACAAAATTTAAATACAGATCTTTGTTGTATTCCCATGCTTTCCCAACTATTTGTCGTAAAGTGAAGATCTGATCCTGACAGCCTCTATTTGTCCTGAATCCAGCTTGTTCTTCACACAAGCTTTTCTTCCACAATTCTTCTCAACCGTTTCTCATGTATACTTGCATAGATCTTGCCAGGAACACTCAGTAATTCTCGCATTCAATTTTATTTCCCTTTTTATATATGGGTACTATTAGAGCTCTACTCCAATCATCTGGAATTCGTCCCTCTCTCCAGGCTCTCTGAACTATGCAGTGTAAGACTTTTATACCACCATACTTCAGCATTTCTGGTCGAACATCATCTAGTCCTGCTGCCTTTCCACATTTCAAGAACAAAAAGCTAGATTTTTACTATACAGTAAAATTTGTATTGTGAGATTTCTTCATTCATTGCACTGCACAAAGGGCAAAAATGATAGTAGATTTTAATCACTCTTAGTTTCAGTTTCTCTGATGACACCTGAAACTGGACTGAAATATTAGCAGTGAATGCAAAAATTTGTGTGTATATTAGATGGTAATATAATAGATACCTTTCAGTACTAGAGATTATTATAATTATCTGAGATTCCAATAAAGTCAAGGACTCATTGCTAGAGACTATACATCACTGAAACTTGCTGTCATACCTTACCTTAAACTCATTCACACTAGATGCATTCACTGCTTCAAGAGGCAAACTGTTCTGCCCACTCACTGATCTGTGAGGGAAAAATGTAGCTCTTACTCCTTTCTTAACCACAAACATAACTTCCATTGATGCTTTCTCTTCGCACCTTCCATATAATGAAAAATTTCATTGGTTGATAACTAAGAACATCGTTTCAGAAGTTTTTAGACCTCTTTGTCATGTTAACCAGTTTCTGCAGTCAACATATTCTCAATCTGTCCTTATAATCTATGTTCCATAATCCCACTATGATCTTTGCTAACCTTCTTTTTACAGCTTCCTTATCTCCTTCAAACCCAGGAGACCAAATTTTCACAGAGCAGTTTAGGTACAGTCATATCGAGGCCTTGTCTTTTTCTTCTTATGGTTTCACGAACCATTAAGGTTCTTAGCTGTGAATTTGACAACCACAACCATCTCGAGGATAAAGTGGTTGGTCCTATGCCTCCCAGTGTGTTCTATGTCTGTAGATGCATGTGTTCATAGGCCGGTTTGCCTATTATGAGGGACGAAAAAACCCTACCTCCATATGAGACTAACTAACTCACCTTTAGTTGAAAGAGACCAGATAAAGGTTCCTCACTTTTTGGATGGGAACCAGGTCTTTCTGACCAAAGGACTTTGTGTATACCAACTGAGCTATGGAGGCTCTATCAAGGCCTTGTAAAGAGGCAAAATGCCTTCTGTATCCTTGTATATCAATGTTCGTTTCAACATTGCAATTATACTCTAATTTGTATTTTCAGTTTTTGCTATGTGACCTTTTAACTTCAAATTCCTATCTACCATAACTCCAAGATCCCTAGCCTCATCAGTTTCTTGTAGCTTGACCATGCTAATATAATATGCCAAAGTACATAACTTTATGTTTATTAACTTTGAATTAACAGCCATTATTATTTGTCCTAATTTCTAACCCATTCAAATCATTCTGTAAATGCTGAATATCAGTAGCATCCCTGACTACTATGCCTATTTTTGCATCATCACCACCAAACAAAAATTGAACATCTCCTATTAGATCCCTCCTAATTTCCTAATGTCATTAATGTATAGATTGAACAGCAGTGATCTAAGAACTTGATTCTTGGGGTACACCACTGGTGTACTTAAATCTGGCAGATTGACACCTGATGCCAAAGGTGTCAGTCTTTGAAATTACTAAGGCATTTCATAGGATACCACATGAAAGGCCTTTGCATGTGGTATCCTATGAAATGCCTTAGCAAAATCCCATAGCATCATTCCCTTTATCCAACTCAGCCATAACATTGTAATAAAATATGAGCAAATTGCTGACACATTATCTCCCTTTAGTAAGCCCATGCTCTTCCTTGCACAGTATAGCTTGTCTGTCAACCCATTTCTCTATTCAACTTAGCATCTTATCTTAACAACTCTAAAATATTCACCACCAAACTCCAGAGATACTGATAGGTCAGTAGTTAGACACTTTTTGTACCTACCACTCTTGTGAGGGAAAAAAAAGAAGTTGGGGCAATACTTAGAGAAAATTATACAAATTGTAATAACACACAAATAATGTGGAAGATATTCAACTGGAAGCCTAAAGTTCTTACTGAGTCCCCCCCCCCCTCTGGTGGATAGCCTTGGCTGTTGGGTGGATGGTCTAAGAATTAATGTTTCCCAAATTTTGGGAAGCTTAACACAACCATGGTTATTTAGATTTGACTGGTTTTTAATACTGCTGCTGCTGATTTCTAAAGATACCCTAGTTTGTATTTGCTGTGATGAAGCACAGTTTTTTTTTTTTTTTTTTTCTGTGCAAGGTATCCAAGGGCATGGTCGGCTAGTTTTTACTGAATAGTTGTGGTGGCAAATGTATTTCTTGTGTTATTCACTATGAATGTTGGCTGATCTCCCAGTTTGTCCATGACATGACAAGTTGCAAGAACAACGAACCTTGGACACTCACCCAGATGAGTACAAATCTTGCATACTCATCTTTATGTGAGGTTTGCTTTATTATTTCCTCTTTTAGGGTATCTTAAAAAATAACCAGTACTTTAAAAGAAATAAAATCTCTGCACTGCTTTCAAATTTCATATGAAGCTGGCTGCCCTTATTAGCTTTCATAAAGATTATGTACCTCCCTTCTTTGTCCCAGATGTATAAAAGATTACTTGTTCTTATAACTTGTCAAATTGTGAGCAGACTGGGAGATTCCTGTCGACAGAACCGAGAAATACATCCATTGCCATAGCCATGCACTATCAGGTTTTACTGACCATGCCTTGGTTACCTTGCAAATGAAATGGACTTGATTCTTCATTGTAGTAAATACAAATTTAACCCAGCGTTAGTCACAGACCCCAAAGATTTTAAATTAACTATAACTTTTTAACAATGCATGGCAGTGAGTCATGCCTCAAGGTTTCATTCATACATTAGCTTCCCTCCCATGACCCGCTACTTGACAAGCAAGTTTAGTGTGCTGGGATCCACCAGACCCACCTTACCAAAAGCGTGACTATATTTACTTCCGAAACGTAAGTTGTTTTCATGTATATTCTACTAAAATATTATCTTTGCTGCTGTGTCTTCTATATTTTTATATACCAACTATAAGCAAATACATTTTCGTAAATATTTAGAGGGTATTTTGAGAATATATTTTTTTTACCAGATGAGTTACGAGCAGGAAGAACAGAGGTTACATCAACTTATAGATGAAGCTTTAACAGACGAGGAGCCATTTAGCGAAGATGATGATAGTGAAATTGATTTAGAATTAGTCAGTAACCATGAGTTAATTTTGTGGATCTGTATTATGTAATCTAGTATTGATTAAAAATATATGGATCTCTATAATTATTTGGATGGGTCTGTGGGACCCCACCTTACCACTTTTGTTATATTTTCCCATCCCACCAGCAAAAAAAAAAAAAGATTTTTTTTTTTTTTTTGAATTAGCTACAGATGTTAAACTTCCAAAAAATTGGGAAACTAATTCTTAGACCATCTGCCAATATCCAAGAACTTCCAGCACCCAAAGAGGGAGCCTCTCTTAGGACTTCAGACTTCTAGTTCAACCTCTAATATTGTTTGTGGAGTTTTGTGTGTTATTACAATTCTTATATTGTATCCAGAAGATATATTTGTGACAAAGACAAAAGATTTCAACTATTAAGCCTAATTATGAGCTTAAATCAGCACTTAGCATAAATATTCTTAGATGATATAACTAAAATATTTACTATTTCCAATATATATATATCTTGCCAGAATCAAATTACATCATTGGAGAACAATATATAGGTAAAGATGTGTGTATGGACACCACATGAGTAAGGCTGTAAATTGTGTCACCTCATGAGTTTGTGTGTTCTTGGCATTTGAGCTAATGGTCTAAGATTGAGCATTTCCCAGATGTGAGGCAGATTTATGCATCCAAATTTATTGAGATTAGGATAGTTTAACATTAGTACCAAAAGATTTTAGTATTCAAGTTGTTTACCATTTTATCTTTTTTGTTGAAAAACCACGGAAGATTTATGGCCCTCATTTTCTGGTGTGGCAGAAGGAAATTTGCTGTGGTGATCTTTGCAAGAATTAGGGGAAAAGAGTGATGTCAGAATGAGGCCGATTCAAGAGATATGGTTTCACTCGTACATTTGCTTTGGGGAAGCAAGGTTGCCTTCTTCCACTGGTTCCCATGGTTGGCATCCACAGCAAGAGTGTGCTTTGGATGCCCTACAAGATAAAATGTGTTGGGCAAAGAGTGTCGTCAGATATTCTGGTTGGTAGGTGAAAAATTTATTTTAGATCATCGGAAAAAGACGTGCAGTCTCCTTATATAATTAGATAACAGTTCTTTCCAAAATATACATTTGTCTACCAAGTCTTCTCTTGCTATAGTATTTATGAAAATGCAAGAAATTAGGAAATGATTGTGAGTAAAGGAATGTCATAGCAGCGTAACTCATAAAAAAAGAAAGGTTTAACAATAGCATGAACTGGAACATGGTTATTTTGTGATATTTGGAAGATAAGTTTCTTAACATTGTGTTAAAGAATCTAGTGCAGTTATTTGCTTACACGGATCTCAAAATAATCAAGGTTTGATTTCACACAGCATATGGAAGTGGCATATCAGAACATAATATTTCAGTCTTTAGTTATTCCAACGATTACCACTATAATATAATTAGAATACAGTTTCTTGGTATGTAATTTACTTTCTAACCAAGGTGCAAAAACTTTCTACAATTATTTTTGATCCAGGTTATTTTAATAAGGTGATACACATTTTTTGCTACTTGTATATGTAAAATATATGAAATCTGCCCTAATTCAACCTTGATATTATCTTTGTGGGTCTGAATCCCACTGATGAGCCCTCAAAAAGTTGAAAACTAGCCTGGTTAGTGAATCTTTATGTAATGCATAGCAATATACACCACTTGGAAATAAGTCAGTGGACATCATACTGTGAGAAACAAGCAGTTATGCACCCACTTTAAGATGTAGGACCTCTTTCTGCTGCACTGACTGCAGCAAGGCAACATGACATATGTTCCACAAATGTACGATACCAATCAATGGGAATTTTGGAACATTCTCCTGTCGGCATGTAATTATGTCCTGGACTGTTGTGGAGTGAATGTCCCATGACCTTGCCCAATGTTCCTTCCCACAGATGTTCAATGGGGTTGAGATCAGGGCTCTGTGGAGGGCAGTCAAGTGTGGTCACATTTATTTATACCACAGTTACAGAAGCAACCTTATTGACATGGTGCATTGTCTTTCTGAAAGAGAATGGTCAGTTCTGTAGAAATGTCAAAAAGGAGGAAGCATTGTGTTGTCCAGAATGTCCAGATACCTTTTGGAGTTCAATGTTTGTGGCACCACAGAGGTCTGAGTTCAAACCAGGAAAAACAGGATCATACCATCACCTTTAAATTTTATAATTGGGGTTACAGACTCTTGTAAGAGACATCCACCACACTCATCCCCCTGCTTGGTAGAGGGTGTAGAATGATTCGTTACTTCATAACACAGCTCTCCAAGCTTCCACTGTACATGCTCTGCACTACTGAAGACGATGCTGCATGTTGAGTCAGGTAATGTGGGGCTTGTATATTGTAGTCATACTATGGAAACCTATATTGTGAGCCTCGGTTCGGAATGTTTTTGTTCAGATTCGTGTTCCAAATGATGCCCAGAACTCTGCACAACATCTCAGCCAAGGAATGGTGGGTTTTACATATCCTTCATATCCTGCACTCGCATTTGACGAGTTTGATGGGTCATCCACTGTGGTTAGCATTTGCAGTTGACTCCCTGTGCTTCTATCTCACTAATCATTAATTGTTGATGTGGAATGGTTCAATTTGCTGAACAGACAGATAGGACTGCAAGATGGCAATCTATCACAATCCTTGCAAACTTGGTTTTCTTCTTGCAGCCATTTCACGTATACAGATGCACTGACTTGGGACCATCATATTCCTCCAATTTATACCAGCTACAAACACGCGACTAGTTACATGGCATGATACACCTTACTCATGGAGTGTCCATTGACCTTTTTCAAATCAATGCATGTCTCATAAAAGTGGGATTTTCATTATGGGATACTGAGGCAATTGAGGTGAAGGGAAAAATCTGCTAATGCCTTTTATTCCCCTGTATGGAGTAGCAAAGCCGTTTAGCTTTTAACTTTTTGGATACTGAGGAAGAAGTTTACTCTCTACCTGTAAGCAATCGGAATAGCTGGCCCAATTCTATGTGCAATTATAAACGGCATCCAGTAAAAACGGAAGATAGTGCCTCCATTTCGTAATTCCTAACATAGATTCATTAGCCAAACTAGTTTGCGTTCTGCGGTCGATTTTCTTGAGTTTTTACTGGAGGAAGAACCTGCTTTAGTGTCCCAGAGATCTAAGAATATGGTCGAAGAAATGGTTAAAATCGAATTCGTAGCACCATTCCTCGCGCTGCTCGCTACGAACGAGCACCATTTCCATAGAGCTACACATATCCAAAGATTTAAAATTTCCAGTTGCTTTATCCATATCTATCTGCCCTTCATAAAAATGAGTGGTTTGATGTTGATTTAAGTCAATAAATTTTATACTTTTCGTTACATTTCCAGCAGATCTAGCCAATTGGGGAGAGAATGATGTGATGTATAGTCTGCCTGCAGTTGAGATAACCTTAGCTGGCAGAGTGCCAAGAAGAGTCAATCCACGTTGAAGGGGAGAAAAAATAAGAGATGTACGAATTCGTCACCAACACACGAAATCACGTGTTTTATACGTAAAATTTTCCGACTGTTATACAAGCAAAATAGTTATCCCTTTAAAAACTAGCATGTTCATAAAAGAAAAGCTAATTTTCCGACTTGTAATAATAAACGCTCATCCCACAAAGCGGATTGATTATCCTGTTATCGTGATAGATTCGCCTTCAGCCATGCACAGAAGTGTCGAGTGTTCTCTCATCTGTGGTTGAACTATATGCTAGTCTTCAAATTTCGGCAATCCCTAATCTGTAAATGTAAAATTTGACCTTTTATATAACATTTTATTTCGATTTATTTATAATTAAATTTCATTTTATTGAATAACTGTATATGTAGTAAATAATATGGCTCTGTTGGTTTCTTAACGTGGTTTTATATCCTGTTTAAAATGCTTAAATAGGATATAAAGTAATTTGATGTTTGTAATATAAAGCTATTTTGATGTTTTTTTAAGTAGACATGGTTATTCTATCTACATATCGAAATGTTAAGTAACTCTCTTTTCTAAATGTTTATAACAAGGTTTTATTTTTCATATTTTAGACTATAACAAATTACTATTGTTTCATAATATTTTAATTAAAGAATTCTAGTATATTAACAGTTACAAAAATGTTACTCTCAAAGTTGAATTGTGATATTCCCTGTGTTAATATATTTCAGATAGGAAAAAGAACAAAAATATCAAAGGATCAGTGGAAATAAACTCAGTTTGTCGATTAATTGCTGATATTTTAGTCAGAGATAACAGACATAGCCGAATATGCTGTTATGAATTCAAGGGAAATGAATTGAACATCAATAAATTAATTTGTAGCTGTACACCTACAGTCTAGATGGTACATTTTTTGTAGAACTTAATAGGTTGCTGATTGGAGATATCATAGGTCAAATATAAATTTATGCCTCAGCTTCTGATTCTAGTTAATTGCGACATATATTAATGCCTTACTTTAGGGCTGTTTTTAGGAAGGTGCGCTACTCACATTTCAGATAATTTTGAACAGTTCTTGGCAAAATTTTGTTAATATGTTTTAGCCTCTACTGGCTGTTGTCAATCTTCTTTTTGGCTAATATTTGGTCTTATAGTGACTATGCAATGCATAGTCTGGTCTGACATTCCTGATTTGTGCCAGAAACGGATATATTTCACATACATTAAATTGTTGTGTATCTTTTTTGCAAAATCATGTGCACCAGATCAACTTGCCCTTGGTGAAAACAGGCAAGGATCCGTGTATGATTTTAAAATAGTGGATTTTTGTGATAGATCGGAATATTATATGTAATTAATAATTTTAAAGGTTCTGCTTATTTTATTTTATTTTTCGCATTTGTAAAAGTTTCTTTAACAAATGTGAAGAGAGTGCATCTTAAAGGTATTCTGTATATGCTCGATTTCATCATTATACTATTATATTATTATTTGTCACCTCCACGGAGTCCAAAGACTCATTGAGGGAGGCGTCCACTCTACAACTCTGCTTATACCACTCACAATCCACCAACTGACTGCAAATACACCAATGCCATCTATCGCCGACCACTACCACTAGTATTTCTACAGACAATCACAAACATGCCCACGCGAGATTCGAACCCGCAGCCTCTTGACTGGAGAGCGGACACGCTAACCAGGCTGGTAACATAACACAGCATAATGTCTCATAACAGACATTTTCTAATTTGGATTTTGAGAGCAGACACGCTAACCACTCAGCCAACTAGGCTGGTAACATGACACAACATAATGTCTCATAACAGACATTTTCTAATTTGGATTTTACAGTGGTGTAAAGCTGTTTCTGAAAAGTAACTCGTATTTACTTTCAAAGTTTTTAATAAAAAATTGGGATTTAAGCTGCAAATCAGAATGATTGATTTGAATTTAGTTTAATGAAATTTGTTAACATATTTATGTGACTATAGGGGATTTAGTATCACAGAATTAGGCTACATAAAATGACGTGTCTGGAGTACATACCAAATCTAGTTAGAAACGTGCTAGTCAGATTTATACAAAGTGCAATTGCTCTAATGGTTGATTAACATTTATACAGGCTATCGAAATATTAAATCGATTTCAAATTAATCTATATACATTCTTCTCAGTGCAGTAATATTCTTTCTAAATAAATTAATCCTTCATTATAGACTGTTTAATAAAGGTTTTCTCTTTGGCAAAAGGATTGGATAATAGTTTCTTCTTCCCTTGTAGGTAACAAATTTAAATGCAAAATTAGGTAATGATCCCGGCCATTATGGATCAAATGCGCATCCTCATACGCTTCGTATCCATCATATATTTCATTATAATATCAATGGTATTACAATTTTAATATGCACTTCACATCCATGATAACTTTGACGTCTATAGATATCTTGGCCGGTAGCGTGGTTAAAATGATAAGTTCACGTTTGTACCATTTTCATGATAAAATATATCTACAGTACATATGCTAAAAACTTCTCTAGATTCGGGTTTTTGATATAATGAATGATGTCAATATTCAATACTGTTTTATGCAGTGCTTTTCTGAATGTCTGCAATAATTTCTTGACTTTTTCCCCCTCCTGTCTAGAAATAGTTTTAAACCCGTAAAATCTTACATTAGTACTCTGATCTATGGTATCCTGTAAACTGCAAACCCAGCTCTAGATATGAACATGAAACTCTCACTTCAGGCTGTCAGTCTCACACCAGCTGATAAAGAAACTACTTCTTCCATATAGTAATTTTTACTGTAGAAAGAAACCCCAGGAAATAAATAATCACACTAATGGAATACAGCCTTCTGTGTATGGTATTCCAATGTTTCATATACATTGTTATATTACATTAAATTTACACTCAGTTTGTCCACTTATTCAGCCCATTTCTAGGAAAGAAAATCCCTGGAGGAGTCAATGCACACGCTTCGTAATTGTATTATCTCCAAACTACTACGGATTGTTTTCACACAGCAATATTCTTGACATAAAGGTTGAATACTAATGGTCTCCAGTATGCATTCTTAGAATTGTCTGTTGATACTGCTTCCTCATACATAACTAATGTCTGACATAAAGGTTGAATAGTAATATCCCTAATACTGAGCCCTATGGAATACATTTGCTATGTTCTTTGTCACTGCCACATATCCCTCACACATAACTCTAATATATCAGCCAATGGCCAAGCCAGTCTACTGAGCTGATGTCTAAACTTATTCTTGCAACTTAAATATCAATTTGCGATGCAAACTCTCAAAAGATTTTTGCAAAATATAAAAGAGATCATGGGATATGCATAAGTGTATTCCTTATGCATAGAGTATATTACTATAGTATAGTATATCCCATAAAGTATATTACTTCACATATACTGTACTCATTGTTTTATTGTAAAATATGACCAGAAAACTATCTACTAAAGTAAGATAGCCATTTTAATAAATCTCTATATGTTGTGGCTTGGATTTTGAGTAGGTGTATTCTCCTCATATTTTGTCTTTTTTTTTTTTTTTTTTTGAGCGGAAAGTTACTTATTTTTGTTTATTTATTTTAATACTCAGCAAAATTGCACTGATGTTTTGGATAAACAAATATCATTCTTGGGTTTTGCATTTCTTGTAGAAGAAGAAGAGGTAGTTAAAAGTAGGAAAGATGGCAGTCACATTGAACTTGGTATACACCTGCAAGAGACATAGGAGTGCGTTTATCTTTAAAATAGGGGAAATACATTGAGAGTATTAATAGGAATAAGTCGTAACTATATCATATTTCTTCAGAATTCTTGAAATCGATTCTGAAATGCCGGAGATGTATGGATTGGAACTCGATGTACTGATTCCTTGTTTGGATCAAGTTTGTAGGAGTCAAATAGATGTTGTGTAGTCCTTTGAATCCCACAAACCTAACCCAAACAATAAGGAATCAATATGTCCAGTTTCAATCCCATACATCTCCAGCATTCAGAACCGATTCATAACTGCGACTAGAGCTCGCCAACTTAGTAAAAGTTCCTCTAGTCGGAGGAACTTTTACTAAGCTATTTCGACTGGTTCTTGAGTTAGTCAATCTCTGGCATGGGCAAACGGGTTTCTCTCCTGGAAACTCGGGTTTTTTGTCCTATAAACTCAAGAAAATCGACCGTAGACTCCACCCTATTTTCAGACAGTAAACATAGTCTTAAGATTAGGGACCACGAGATGGCAATACTTGTCAGTTGCCTCTCTTTGATGCATGAATAATTAGTGATAGTCTTGGGCCAGCTATCTCAGATTGGCTACTGATGGAAATTGAACTTCCCCTTCAGTCTCTAAAAGTTATATAGGACTAAAATGGCCTCGCCTACTCCCTACACGGGAAAAATAAAGGTATTCTTTCATTATTTCTTTTACTTGCAGCATAACGATAAAATTCTTTTGGATTGCCTTTATCTATGACATTAAATCATATAACATAAATACAGAGAAGGCAGGGATTTTCCTTCCGGAAACTCGGTTTTTCATCCAAAACAGGCAAACTGGACACAAAAACATACCCAATTTATAGACATAACACACTGGCCTCATAGCCTTAGTTACTTCTGCTGTAAACCCAAAACAACCAAACCAGCCTTGGTATGATCTAACAACTTACCGAGGTGATACACTTACTATCCTTTTCGTTACCCCTCTTCCACCACATAATCACTAACAATGTTCTCACATCTCTCGCTACTGGATTTATGCTGCTTATAATGCGAGACTTTTATAAGGATTTATGACTTAGTCGTCTAACAGAGGTGGCAGGGTGTTCTTCCCAGAAACTAGTTTTTCATCCAGAAAAATAGGAAACCTATCAGAACATACACAATTAACAAGAATAATGCATTTTCTTCATAGCCTTAGCTGCAAGGGCCACAGTTTCAACCAGTGTCATTATCGTAATTATATTCTGTCCGATCTTCATCACCATAGTCACCTCTGTCGCATTATTTCGAGCTTCTTCATCATTATTCTGAACATATCGTGTCATTAAATCTTCATACATCCCGCACTTTTCTTTCCCAAATTTTCTCGCCTTCCTCTTTCCACACCTAATTTTCTCTCTTTATCCCCCCCCACCTCTCTCTCTCTCTCTCTCTCTCCTCTTCCTCTCATTTTCACTTTTTTTTCATTGTCTCGTTTTCGTCTAACATCCACTTTCTCACAGTTTTGCCCTCCCCCTTGTTCACTTTCTCATTATTTTGTTCTCCTCTCACTACTACCCTTTCACGCTCTCGGATACACACCTCTAATTTCCTTCTTCTCTTGGATGTCTAATTTCATTACTTATTATTATTATTATTTCTTGACACCAAGGAGCACAAAGACTCATCGAGGGAGGGCACCTATTCTTCAATTCTCCGTCTGCATCAAATACCACTCCGAATTAAATCTATCATCATCATCATTTACACCAGCACCATCTAACGCCCACCACCACCGATATTTTTTTCTCTGTAAATTGCGTGTGTTCTGAAGGCCGATTTGTCTGTACCAGATTTACTTTCACATTTTCCTTTTCTCGCACATTTTCTAATTCCTCCATTCTATCATCTATACTTAGTATCTCGTTTTTGCCCTTTCTAATTTCTTTTCTTTTCTGTCCAACGCTCGATCTACATTCATCCAAATGATTTCTGTTTAAACACTAAAGTTTTGTTTAACTACTAAAGCCTTTTTTTAACATTTGGCAGTTCTGGTTCGTTTATTTTATGAACCTTGATCATTTATGTCGCTATCACTGGAACCTCTTAATGAAGGTTTTCTTGTTCAGCTCGCACTTAACGGTCGAGTTTCTGATCATGTTTCTGGCTTTTTTCCGAAGACAATGAAACGAGATAATGATTGCCGAATAATATCAGTTCTCTGCCGATTTATATCAATAAATTCTTCAATACTTTTCACTTTAAGATTTTCAGAAATTTTTGAGACTGATAGCAGTTATCATGCGGTACGACTTCGCCATGATCCATAAAATCCATTATCACTTGTAAATCTGTATATATTATATTTATTATAACTGCAATCGGATCATTACACTTATTTCCAAGAGATTAATTAAGAAAAAAATGTTTGCCGTTTTAGGATCTTTTAAATTTAAACCTTCACATAAGAAGTTACGTCAACAAGAAAACTATATATAAAGCAATTGCTGCTCATAACGAGCATAAATGATATGTGGACTATTCCCTATCAACACAAACTGAATATGTTCCCATTTTAAATGCTTCTTTTGAACACATTTAATGAACATGAAGAAATGCGAATTCATTGAATGAAATACTGTTATAATGTATGTGCGTGAGTTCGATATTCTCCTTTCTTCTGTAAACTAATGTGCAGATTATGCTTAACAATTATATGTTACAAATACTGATAATTCACACAAATGTTGAATATACTAACTCTACTTATCATAATCTGCAGAATTATCTATGATAATTCTCTTCAAAACAAATGATCAGACTAACGTTTTAGAGAGAAAAAAAAAATTTTAAATGAAACCCCTGAAATCTAATATGCACGCTGCAATATTAATAGCTCAAATATTGATATAGTTTGTAAATATTACTCAGATTAGTGGAAAACAAAATATAGAATGTCAAGTGTTTAATAAAAAAATAATAATAATAATAATATGTGTGCGTGCTGGTGGGCGTTAAAAATATACCGTTAACCCAGGACATGCTTTGTGCAAAATCAATAACATTAATATTATATTCATATTAATATTATATTATATAGAGTTGAAATTAGAATTCTCAATTATTTTCTTGCATTTTTAATGTGAGAATGATAAATACGAGTATTTCTTAGATAAAAAGCAATAAATGTTATTAATAATGAATTCTTATGCTCTTGGCGTCTCCTGAAAATTACGAATTGGCGAAAAAAATGCTATTTCAGAGTTTATTTATGAAATTATAATGTTTTTCGGTATGTCAATTTTGATTCGCTGGTCAATGTTATTAGCGATCATTCGAGGAAAGCTGATGTGTGAGGAGTGTGGGAAAATTATTACGTGGGAAGTTCGAAAATGTTTTCTTTCTTTCTTCAACTTTTTTGACCATTGTTTTTATGAATTTAAATTATAAAATATAAAAAAATTATAAAGGAAATAACTATTTTTAAATAGAGATTCTCCTTGAAGAATTGTAATGGTTGTCTGCAATTAAGGTTAATGGTATGTTCTTTGTATTATTGTTCCGTGCAGCAATTTGGTTATTTGTTAAGCCTAAATGTGGAAAAATAAGATCGTCTGCATTGCGTTTTCTGAAATTAATTTAAGGAATACAGTGGTATCTCGTTAAACCGTTACTTCATTTATTTACAGAATTAAATTGATGTACCATTAGAATCTGATTATTTTTGTCTTAAGCGCTAGTTATTGTTGTCTCTTGGGGAAAATTCGCTAATCTGAACTTTTCGTTAATCCGAATGATCCCGGTATTTATTAGTTCGGATTAACGAGATACCACTGTACTTTAATTAGGTATCATGTATTCGTTATTGTTTTTCTGGTTCTTATTAAGTTTGAATCATTCCTCTTTAAATACCAAACATAGCATATCAGACAATTTCTTACCTTTCAATGATAACAACGGAATTAATATAAATTTAAGCCCGTTATTTGTTTTTGAATGACTCCATTTCCAAAATCGGACTCTTTCCCTTCTAACGGGCGGTTCGTTAACATGGCAGTCTACGGGAGACCGGAGCGGACGCATTTTTACGTGAGAGGTACCCCATATTCGTTCGCAATCGGATGAGACGTCACCAGAGGGGGTGGATGAAACCAGAAGTTACGCCTGGTTGACGTCGCCGTGACGTGCAGTAGTACAGGAACTTGCAGCAGACCGTTGGTTTAGTTTGGTTAGGTTACATTCCAGCGAGATGCTTTCCTCCTCCTAACCTAATCTAACTTAACCTAACTGAATCAAATGTAATTTATCTACTCAACTGTAATCGATGGTTAGGTTAGTTTAGGTTAAGTACCTAACCTGAACTAACCTAACCTAACTGAATCAAATGTAATTTATCTACTCAACTGTAATCGATGGTTAGGTTATGTTAGGTTAGGTTAGGTACCTAAACTAACCTAACCAAATCAAATGCAATTTTTCTACTCAACTATAATCGATGGTTAGGTTAGGTTAGGAGGAGGAAAGCATCTCGCTGGAACGTAACCTAACCAAACCAACGGTTTGCCGCAAGTTCCTGTACTGCACATCACGGCTACGTCAACCAGGCGTAACTTCTGGTTTCATCCCCCCCTCTGGTGACGTCACATCCGATTGCGAACGAACACGGGGTACCTCTCACATAAAAATGCGTCCGCTCCGGTCTCCCGTAGACTGCCATGTTAACGAACCGCCCGTTGGAAGGGAAAGAGTCCGATTTTGGAAATGGATTCATTCAAAAACAAATTACGAGCTCAAATTCAGATGATTTGCACTGTTATCATTGAAAGGTAAGAAATTGTCTGATATGCTACGTTTGGTATTTAAAGAGGAATGATTCAAACTTAATAAGAACCATTTTTCTCGTTTGTTAAGTCATATTAAGCTAAAGAGAATCCCAAACAGTCTTTTCGATATGCTGCAAGTAAAAGAAAAAATGTATCGGGCAGAATGATTTTAAGGAATGCCGATGGTAGGGAGGTGACAATCATTTTGATATAGTGGAATTACTGAACGAGCACTTTGCAAGACTATATCATCCAAGTGGTGATATTGCAGGAATGAAGGAACCAATAGTTTATACGGGAGCTGAGGTGAATGAAATGGAGGTGAATAGTATATTACAAAACCTTAATGTGAATACATCTGTGGGATTGGATGGTATACCGGCTCGGGTCTTACGTAAAGCGGCTATAGAATTGTCAGTGCTCTTGACCATTTTGTTTAATTTGAGTCTCGGTCTGGGTTAGTCCCGAGGGGGTGGAAAGAACGGAAAATAGTTCCGCTGCATAAAGGAGGTTTCAAGACTGCTGTTGTAGATTACCGACCGATCAGCATATCAGGAGTCGTCAAGGTTTTGGAGAAAGTAGTCAAGATAAAAATACAGGAATGGATAGATGAAAATGGGATACTGTGTGGGGGACGGCATGGTTTTGTGAAGGGTAGATCATGCCTCACTAACTTGCTTACGTTTTATAACACAGTGACGGCTGAACTGGATAAAGGTAATGGGTATACAGCGATACTGCTGGACCTTGCTAAGGCTTTTGACAGGATACCACATGGAATTCTAATCAGTAAACTGCAGCATATGGGGATGGATATAGGGTTGGTGAGATGGATAGGAGGGTGGTTGATGGAGTGATATCAGAGAGTGGTTTATTCGGGAGTAGAGTCCAAAAGACGCCTTGTGACTAGCGGTGTGCCTCAGGGTTCTGTTCTTGGACCACTACTTTTCAATTTGTTCATTAACGATATAGGAAAGGATCTGAGAGGAAGTGTTCACTTGTTTGCTGATGATGCAAAGTTGGGTAGAGTAATTGTGAATGCACATGATGTCAAATTTTTGCAGGATGATTTGGATAGATTGGAGGACTGGGCTAAGGAGAATGGATGTCAATTTAATGTGGCAAAGTGTAAGGTTATGCATTTTGGGGTGAAAAGATTAGCAGCACTATACCATATTGGTGGAACTGTACTCCAGGAGATTGACGAGGCCAGGGATTTGGGAGTGTTGGTGGATAGGGAGTTGAAGTTTAGGGGGCGCATTGCAAAAGTGGGTTCATCAAATCACTTGGTTACTGAAGAATATTTTGACGAGCAGAGACAAGCAAGTTATTGTTCCTCTGTATCGAGCCTTGATAAGACCCCATCTTGACTACTGTGCCCAGATCTGGGTGCCAGGGTTTCTTTTTAATGGGGAGGAGGTGGAGAGGATCCAGAGGCGAGTGACCAAGATGATAGCAGGTCTATGGAATGAACCTTATGAGAACAGGTTGAAGATTTGTGGGTTGCAGAAATTGGTTGATAGGCGGAAAAGGGGGTGATATGATTGAGATTCAAATTACTGAAGGGTTTCTATAAGATTAATTCAGAGGATATTTTTTAGAACAGGAGTGGTGGTGGGAGGACTAGGGGGCCATCCATGGAAACTGGGCAAGAGTATGGTTAGCAAGGATGTTAGAACTAGGTTGTTTACTTGGAGAGTTGTAAATGAGTGGAATAAGTTGCCAGAGTCGGTTGTGGGTGCCATGACTGTGAATGAGTTCAAGGCAAAGTATTATAGATACTGTGTGGATGTTGAGTAGTTGTTTAGGGCTTCTCTCGATGAGTCTAAGGACTCCTTGGAGTTGCCCGTAATAATAATAATAAGTTGGAAGCTGTGCAAGGAACTGGCGAATAAGAGAGTGAGACTGTTTTGTTTGTTTTCTTTCAACGTGGAGAGATGTGAGTTGAATTCAATGCTTGAATACGTTCACGAGGTTGGGTAGTGTTGATGTGTGGTAGATATACTGCAAGTTGAGTAGAACTTCCATGATGAGTATATGAGCTCTGTAGAAGTTTGTTGTAATAATTAGTATTGTAATCAAAATCTTCACCGTCGATGAATGTTTGACTGGAGGAGATTTGACTACTACTACAACAACTGTTGCTGTTTCGGATGCCGCTTAAAGTTCGGGATAGTCTAGAGCAGGCTATATCTGCTTGACTACCTGTGGAGATAGAACTGGCCACTTAGTCTCCAAAAGATAGATAGAGCTAAAAAAAAAAAATGCTCGCCTACTCCCCATAGATTAAAAAGGCTTAGTGGCTTTTTTTTTTTTAAATAACAACATATTATAATTTAGTATAGCACATTTTTATAATTTAGTATAATATAATATAAATTAAATGTACAAAATTTAATTTCAAACTAAATCATCAAAATTGTTGTTATTATTATTATTATTTATTATTATTTTTTTTTTTAAATAATTTTTCTCCTTCTCATACCCCTTTAGTGTTATATAGCTTGAATCACTCTTGGATATATCTCTGTATGTTAAATGAATACTTAATAAGTGAGGAAAGTAAACAGCTTAGATTATATTATTTATTGCTCTTAATAACGTGGTGATTACGTGTTTCATTTTCTGTAAAAAATAGTTTCCTAAGCAGAAAAGATTACCTTGAAAGCCACATTAAGTCCTATTGCTATAAAAGTATAAGCCCTGTAACAGTAACATCACCAATATAGGCCCACATGGTGAAATAAATAAATATATATGTTGGTCGATTAGTAGAGCCTCTGCTACTAATGGCTCACGAAAAAAGTTAAGCAAGTTTGAGAGCGGTTAGTAGTTGAAAGGGAATCAATCGTTCGATGCTGTTGGCACACTCTCCCTCGATGAATCTCTGGACTCCCTGGAGGTGTCACATAATAATAATAATATATGCATTTTCTAGCTCATATTTGTTTTAAATGATTTTGATCAGTAAGAAAGATTGGTAGCAGGGATGCTGAAGCCCTCATAAATTTTTTATATTAATATTATGAACATTCAATAACGACAGTTAAATTTTACAAGTATTTTAGAACTTAATACTTGATTTTTTTCTAATAATAATACTTTTTTCTTTTCGTGCCACAGTGCCTGAAAATTTTCCTACTACAGCTGCAGCTCCACCTGTGCAAATACTTCAACATAATTGCCATTGTATTTCATATTCTTCCATAATTAGATCAGTGAGTTGAAATATTTCATCACCAGTTGTGTGAACCGGCCAAGGTTTACAAATCAGCATGTCTTCTTCAATATTACTTTCGACCACAGATGGCATTATTGCCTAGTTACTATCATGCAATAAATGGAAAACGTCACATGTTCTGGCTGCGCCTTTGACAAATGGCCTTTATTCAGATTTGAAAAAAAAAAAAAAAAAAAAATGGCAATCCCAATTACTGATGCTATTTTATACGAGTAGTTTGAAAAACAAATAAAGAATATTCTAAAATTGCCTCACGGAGCTTAAGATAACCATGGCGGAGCCCAAGGGCTCCGCAGGTATACAATGCACTATATAGTACATTGTAGAACTTAGTGGAGACTGTGAAGAGTAATAATAGTTATAGGAATATTAAGAATGCGCTGGTTGTATACGAATGCCATGTATATTAATATAGGTAATGAATTTGTGGCATAGATTGACTCATTCTTTCTGATGATTAGTAGTGTCAGTGAAGTGTGATTGGCAGAGGATGAGAATGTCCTGACAAGAATAGATATACAGCGTATAACATATTTCAGCATGTTAGGGAAAGTAAACGGGGTGATGAAGTGCTACTTATGGTGAGTGATGAGTTCTGCTCTCTCAGGATAGAGAATCAAGAGGGAAATGATATTGATGGCTTTGAGAGTATATGATGTGAGGTAGAGGTGTAAAAAAAGATATTAATTGGGAATGTTGTTGTAGGAGGGAATTTTAGGTGAAATTTAGGCAAATTAGTTTGATAAGCTCAAAACGAATTCTCATTATGGGCGACTTTGACTACAGTAGGATACATTCGACAAGAGCACTCAATAATAAGGCAAACGTGTTTTTGGAATTCTTAGGCAGCATGTGGTGGAAAGAACATGCTGCTCAAGAGTTTTGGATTTGTTTATAGCTCAGAATATCCGACTGGACTTAGATGCCATAGTTAGTCGCAGCTAGTGAGCGACTGTGTAGCCCTGACTTGGAGTACGAATAGGCATGCAGAAGTATCCAGAAAAAAATAACTTAGTGGAATTATAAGGCAGGTGATTATGATATAAACAAGCTTGGAGCAGTTGATGTAAAATTTTGAAGGATGAAGAGAGAGAGAGTTAGGCAGTCGGATCAGAGATTGGTGTTTGGAGAAGCAGTATCTGGGAGTAGAATGGTTCACTGTTCATCCTTTATGTCAGTAATATTTTCACTGGATTACAAGGCGATATTCAATTGTTTGCAGATATGAAGAAGCTTTGGAGGGTTATTACTATAATTACCCTCATGGTTGAGCTATATATTAGAGAAAGTTGAGGAAGCAAAAGATCTGGTGATGGTAGGTAGAAATTTGAAGTTCAGAGGGAATATTGCAAAAGTTACTCAGAGAGGATATTGCACATTGCTGTTACAGTATTGAGGAGGAACTTAACCAGCAGAGATAAGAAAGTTGTCTTACCATTGAATTATCTTGATCAAGTCACGTCTGGATTACTTTGATTAGATCTGGTCACCCGGAGTGAAAAGAATAAAGTAACTGCATAGGTGGATAACAAAAAGGATATACGTTATTCACCCAACGGATGGAAAATGCAGAACATTGTTTACGAGGATAGACCGATGGTATGTAATCTACAATCTAGTAGAAAGAAGACGAAGAGAATATATGATTGAGACACTTAAACTGTTGAGGAGTTAACTGTATTGACACCTAGAAGATTTTTTCATATAGTGGAATGAGGAGTAGGAACAAGGACAAGTGTTCATTTCTGGAAGTTGCAAAAATATATAGGGACAGAGAGTGGCAGGAGCATGAAATGCATCACCTCAGAGAGAGCGAGAGAGAGTGGTAAGAGTGCAGACGGGGAACGCGTTTAAGGAGTGGTATGATACACTTTATGATGTTTAAGGCGGACCTTCCATGATGAATCTTATGCCTCTATTGGGTGTCCGGAATACTAATAATAATTATTATTACTGTTGTTACTATTTGTGTTAATTCTTAATGTTATTTATCTTCCAACTTAAAAGCACATATATGAAAGTTTTTTTTACAAAAAAAAAAAAAAAAACTTCCCCTGTATTACTGAAGAGTATTTATAATAGAGTTTCGGTGGTATATAAATTAATATTACACTAATCAAAGAAATTATACACAGTTATTTTGAATAGTGTGCCTTGGCTTTATTTTTTATGTTGGACTTACTTTTTTAAGTGTCCTTTGAAAATGTTCAGTATACAGAATGCCAATATGAGCCCCATGTCTGCTTATTTCTATGTGATATAGTATAAATTAAATATACGTTTAGTAGTCAAAATATTAGAAACTTCTTCGTAGTGCCAAAGTTCGCGTAGTCAGAATGGTCATGTACATCGGTATCTCGGATATACCGATAATAGTGTAATTAGTATAATGCTGAAATCAAGAAAGGGGGGGGAAAAAAGAAGAAAAAAAGTAATGTCAAAGTAGCGTCGAGAAATGTTGCATGGAATGATGAATTTTTGCTCCTGTTATGTTATTACTAAAAGAAGGACAAATTTATGACTGCGATAACACGTATAGCTTGCCATTAACAAATCCAGCTTAATCGCAACAGTGCAAGGAAACAATGGAATGATTTAATAAAAATAGAGCATTTTAACAAAATAGTTATCTGACCATCGACTAAGTACTCTCATTCATGATGATCCTTTATCCTACATGATATTGACTTTTGAATGAAATTAACAATCCACTGGCACAAGATGCGTAGTTCAGAATGATAAAGGAACGTGATAGGACTTAATGGATTATCCCTCCCTTCACACACACGCACGCACACGCGCACGCACGCACACACACTCACACACACACACACACACACACACACACACACACACACACACACACACACACACACACACACACACACACACACACACACACACCACTCAGTCCCTTTGAGCATCTTCAGGATGTAGCAGAATGAGATGTACTTGACAGGACACATCGCCATTAAATCTGATGGAACTGTATGAATTCATATTCCGAAACCTCATCGATTTGAAGTCCTAGTAGCGAAGCTGTGTTGAAGGATCACACTAGTTCAATTGTATTGTTTACCAATTGCTGGCAAGTTGAAAATTTTGAATGGAGAGAGCGTTCAGTGTCAGGCCGCAGAGAAGACTCAAATCAAATTTTTGAGTTTCCAAAACCATGTTGAATTTTTATTTAACTCAACAACGGTCCAAAAAAACACTCTTCTGAAAATCCGTTATTTTTTTCTTTTTTGACATTCTGTGGGATTCGCCGAGTTCCTTCTAAGTTATACTATACCTAATATATTCGAAGTATTTTGATAAAAATTGGCAAGTTTGATCTTTATTAAAATACATTACGGAAATGGGTTGCTAATAAATTTTAGTTCAGTTTAACGTGCCATGATTTTTAGTACATAATTGTGGGAGCCTATTATCTTTATCATCGGATATTATCTTTATCATCGGATAAAGATAATAATAAAGTGAATGTTGCTTGGGATATAATTTAATTGGTGTTTTTGGGTAAGTGGTAGACTGGAAAATTACGTTTTGTGATTTGGAGGAATATCTAAGAAATATTCAGGACCATCTTTAGTGGATTGGACACTTACAACAACAGAGCTGTCAAAAAACTACAGTTAAGTTCAAATTGGAGTCCGCGCTTCAGTTCTAGCTACATTTACACGCGTGCGAGTGATCTCGCGAGAACGCCAGCATTGAACAGCAGAGCTATGCGAATCTGGCAAATTGTACCTAAGATTGTTATTCATGTGGGTAGAATGGAGGGTGATTTCTTTTGACTCCAGAATACATCTTCTCTACTCTTCCTAAACTCCGATCTATCCTTAGTCAGCCAAAAGAAAAACATCACCATCTTCAGTTCCCAGGAGTATACAGATTATGTGTAGTTGTGGTAAACCTTACTACGGACAAAATGAAAAATCGATCTTTCTCCGTCTTGAAAAACACAAAAGAGACATCTCTTATAAGAGAATCCGAGCCAGTGCCCTCGCCAGCCACGTTTTGTTCTCTGTAAACTCCGATGAAGGCCGCCAACACCAAATAGACTGGTTTCAAAATTCTAATATTCACAAATCTTATGATGAACTTGAAAGACGTATTCTGGAGTCAAAAGAAATCACCTTCGATTCTACCCACATGAATAACAACCTTAGCTACAATTTGCCAGATTCGCATAGCTCTGCTGTTCAATGCTGGCGTTCTCGCGAGATCACTCGCACGCGTGTAAATGTAGCTAGAACTGAAGCGCGGACTCCAATTTGAACTTAACTGTAGTTTTTTGACAGCTCTGTTGTTGTAAGTGTGTAATGTTTCTTTTTTGTGTATATATCTTTTGTACTTTGATACCTGAAGAAGTTGGCTTCAGGTATCAATAATGGGATTCATTAAATGGTATTAAGTCATTTTCACGTTTTTGACCTCTCTACATCAAACGAAATTTGTTAATTTGAGACAACATACAGGACGGGTTAGAGATTGCTCTCATTCGATAGCAGTAATCGGTCTGTGAACGGTCATGTTACCAACGTCTGACTGTGATACATCTCAGTAAAATTCGTATAAATTATATATCCATTTCTTCCAACTTTTCCGCTTTTCATTTGAACGATCGCAGATACTATAATATTAATGATATTTTGGTATCTGCTTTTCTTATTATTGTATTTGGAACAGGGCCGATTTTATCATTAGGCAATCGCCTAGGGGAGTTAAGCTTCGGGGCACCAGATTTTGCTACATAGTTCGGGGAAAAATATATAGAGAGACAATGTATAGGGTGCCTAAATTTTCTTTGCCTAGGGTTATCAGACTCTTGGATCGGCTCTGATTTGGAATACTAGTTTTTGTACCCGATTGTTAAACTTTTTTTTTTATAATAAGAACATGTTTAAATCAATTTGAGAGTTTTTAGGGGGGAAAACAATTTCACTTTATAAACTTTTTATTTTATTTAAAACTTAAATCAAAGCACAATTTTATTACTTCAATTATTCCATTATTAGTGGTATTTGCAATATGGGTTTTTATATCTAATAAACTTTGTTTTTATAATCAATAAAATATTCCAATCGATTTGATAGTTTTAGGAAAGAGGGGCATATATTTTTTTAAATAAAACTTTTAAACAGTTACGCAGCCTGTTAAGGAGAGGTTTGTGTGTCTGAAGAGAGGGGGGGGGGGGGATATTCTGAGCCCTTGAATTCAACTAAGCAATCTCGCTCTTCTTATAATCACTATTATATTTTAGTGGACTTTCTCAGCCCATTCCGAGAAAATATTAGTCTCACTCCGGGCGACGAAATTTATTTACAACGTAATGATATTTACTAAGATCCATGTTATTATAGTGGGATTCAAACTCCAATTAATCCACCACATAATTAACTATGTGGTGGATTAATGTGTAAGTCGGCTTTATAAAACTGACCGTACTAATATTTCAATTTCTTTCTTTCTTTTTTCTTTCTTTTTTTTTTTTTTTTTTTGCATCTGTTGCCTTCGTATTTCACTGGTATTGAAAGAATATCCGAATGCTTTGTGATACTAATACATATTGTTACAAATTTCATTTAACCAAATTGGCATTTCAAAGGTCAAGAGATAATTAAGAGCAAGCAGTGGTGGAAAATTTTGGATAAACAAATTCTTGCTAATAAGAAAGCTTGTGTGTTACAGTTTCTCTCCCCCCCCCCCCCATCTTTGTGAAGTTCGACTTTGCTCGTTTACTGACGCCTCTATGAACACAGACAGAAAAGACTTTCAAGTCATAGTCGTAGGCATACTGATAAGTCGGCGGAAGCGTCTAAAGTTTCATTTGCTTTCGGTCAACGTGCATAACAAATATGAGCACCGTTAAAAATGAGTGAGACATATCATATGTCACAAGTCGTAACTTTACCCTTGCTATTTTAAATGCTGTGAAATCAGAAATGCGATTTTGTTACAGCATGCTGTAGATTTCTTCGAAATTGTGTATGAATCTGCTCAATAAATGATTCAACGATGCATAGAAGCATCTCATTCAACTGAAAAATCGTGGTTTCAGTTGCTTCATTGAGTAATTTCTTTAAAAAATTAGAGGATAATGGAGAGTGGATATTGTCACGCTTTACACCTTATGTGTAAAGTTAAGTTTATTGTCATTAAACTCATCCATCTATGCCAGTGATTTTCAACATTTTTCAGAATATGGCACACTAGACTAATTATTAAAATTCTGCGGCACACTAAAAATATATTCTTTTCATTTTTTTGACGATCTTGCAAAAAATAGGAATAATTTTGATTGATTTACACACACTAATAATAGTAATTATTTATCCTTTTTGCTCCAAAAATTTTTTAAACTATATTTTTGACATTTTGAGTAAGAAAAACAATACTCAAAATTATTTTTAAAAATTTTTATTGATTTTTTCAAATGAATGTTAAATGTATTAAATAATATACAGTACATACTTGCAGTTAATTTTAATGAGATATTTGAGCTTGATGTTGTTTCAGAATGTCTTTTGTACGAGGTCGAATTTTAGATAGGCATACTCTTAAATCATCTTCCAAGGCTTCCAGCTGCGGAAGCCTTGGAAGATGATTTAAGATAATTTGTTGAAAAGCTTGATTCGCACAAATATGACATTGAGAATGGAAGAAGTACTTCTATTACTCGTTTGGTAATATTGGGAAATTCACTTCTTAGAGATAACCAAAACGAAGTAGTATCTGTTGTTGAATGTTTTAGTTTTAAACCCCTGTCATTTCTTATATCTGTTAATTCGTCCTCTTCTGTAATCTTTAAATTTCCTAGTTTACACCCACTTAAGACAAACGGATCTCTTATCCAATCGAAGGATGATATGTCAAGTGAGGGAAAATATTTTTCAATATTTGTGTTTAGTAATCTTAAGGTTTGTAAAATTAGATCTATTACATTTTCATTCAGTTTGCACTTTTTCGTTAGTTCAAACATATTTACTGAATTTTCTTTTCTGATTCTTTCCTCCCAAAGCATTAATTTTTCCTTGAATGCGTTAATTTTGTCAGTGGAAGTAAGAATGTTTTCACAGTTCTCTCTGCATACTTTTATTAAGTATATTTAAAGATAAATAAATCAGCAAGAAATGCAACCTTACTGCACCAAAGCTCGTCGCTAAGAAAACCTGATAACTCAGATTGTTGAGTTGTCAAAAAAAATTAGAATTTCCTCTTTTAGTTCATAAAATCTTGAATAAAACTCGTCCACGAGATAACCATCTCACTTCTGTATGTATTAACAGCTGCGTGTAAAAATTTTCCAAACAATCTCGATTGTAACGGCCTGACTTTTATATAATTGACAATTTTGATAGTCTCGTCTAGTACTTTTTTAAGCTCTGGTAATACCAATGATTTTGACGCTAGTACTTCTCTGTGGAGAAAACAATGTGTAAAAATAATTCTAGGATTCTTATTTTGAGCCAGTGTAGCAAATCCTTTTACATTTCCTGACATCGAGCAGGCACCATCCGTGCAAATACTGATGCAAGAATCCCAGGACAACTTATGACAATTAAAGTAATTATCAACAACATCAAAAATATCTTGGCCCTTCGTTGTTTCCGGGAGTGGTCGACAAAATAAAAATTGTTCTATAATATCTTCCTTATAAATAAATCTACTGAAGGCTAGAAGTTGAGCTTTACCAGTTACATCAGTTGATTCGTCCAACCGAATAGCAAGCTGCTTCTTTAATGTGAGATACCACTTGCAACTCAACATTTTTGGTCAAATCCTGAATACGTCGATAAATGGTGTTATCTGACATAGGAATTTTTAAAATCTCCTTTTCATATTCCTCGCCAAACATGATATTAACAATTTTACAGCATGCTGGCAGAATTACAGATTCTGCAATTGTGTGATATTTCATTTTTTTAGCAACAATTTCTGCCATTGCGTAACTGTCTTCTTGGGCTTTTTCGGACAAAGTTACACATTTAGTCCATCTTTTTGCTTGAATAGTTTTATCCGGTAGAAATATTTTAAAATATTCAGCCGGTTTTTCGTTCAAGTGAGAATGTTTAGATTGTAAATGTCGTTTTAATTTACTTGGAACCATGGCGTTGTTTGCTAATTTTTCGCCGCAAACTACGCACGTAGGACGTAGCTGATCTTCTTGACTGGAAATAAAGCCAAATGACATATAATTTTCGTCGTAATGGCGAACGTTAGTTTTTAATTTAATTTTAGAAGAACCAGTATTGGATATGGTATCAGCTGCTGATGTGCTGGGCAAAACTAGCTTCACTTTCTTCATTGTCTTCAAATTTTCATTTTTTTATTACAAATTTATCCATGTTAAAGGAACACTATTGAATAAAATTAACTGAATGAAAAAATATAATAATAAAAGAACTCTTAGCAGTTATCTTAAAAATAAGAGAATTAAATGAAGTTATTTGCGAACACACTTATCGAAAGATTAAAGCTAATTAACACACAATTTTAAACCGATTCATCAACAAGTTTTGTAAAATATAAATAAGGGAGCTTCAGGTGCGGATGAAAGACCAGACAGTAATAAATAAATGCGCAAATTACGACATTATTTCTTTCAATTAATTTGTTTTCACAAATCTCGCAACACACCTGAAGCACGCGGCGCACCGGTTGAAAATCGTTGATCTATTCTCATGAACTCGGAAATCAGTATGTTTCGCATTTCTTATCAAAACAAGAGGCAGAGCTTCATTAAGATATTACAAAATATCCCCAGTAACATTTGAATTTGTTCCTGTTCTTGTATCTCAATCACACATGTTTATGTAACGTATATTACTTTAGTACCTGAAATAGGTTTAAAGGTGTTTGAAAAAACTTGGTTCAAATATCTTTAAACCTGTTTTTAAATATCTTAGTTCAAAACTTGGTTGTAATATATGGGAAAATACTGATAGGAAGCGCTGTTTCAAACTATGCAGACTGAATGAATAGAATTGGGTTGTGTTGGAATGTTGGAAACTAAGGTCATTATGTGTCACTATGTTAAGTCTGAACTGTGCGTACTGATTGATTTCCATTTTTCTATGCAGGAAAAATTGTTAATTCCTTTTTTCTGGAGGAAAAGACTGTCGATTTTGAGACTCAGTCATTCTCTATTAAAACGAAGCTCCAAAACGTTACTTCGCTATCCTGATCGGGATTCGAACCGACATATTTCCATCGAAGGGTGTCAGTGTCGTCGCGTGCTCATTTAGGTTGGGTGTGCTGTCGTGTGGCTTATCCAACCAGCGCTACCAGATTCACGTCAATTTGACCATATGATTGCATTTTTATTGATGTATGAAAGTTTTTAAGAGTGCATCAGCGCTCATCTTAATTGGTTCAATGCAATTAACTGTAGGATAATTTTGAATACTTTAATTTATCAATTAATATAATTTTAAATATGGAAAGCATAAAGGTCAAATGAACAGTAGCGATGCTTCACGCCGTTTATGTGAGAAGTACAAAGGGTTTATGAAATGTTTAATCTTCGTGGTGAGATCAGATTATTATTGGCAAATACTAGAGTGAGTTCCTAGGGGGGGTAAATAAGTCCTTCCCCCCAAAGAAAAGAAAAAAAAGCACTAGAAAATTTTCCAAAAATCTTTATTAATTAAAATTCCTTTCTTTTTATTTATGTTGTGTCGTGTCTTCTATTTCTATACTACTTGTGAATTAGAGATCATTGCAGATGCTCAGTCATAGGGCGTATGCGATGCGTAGTGTGTATTCTCAAATCGTATACTCGACCCCCTCCCTCCAAGATTAAATCCTGAGTGCGCTACTGAGAGTGAGACGCGGATAATTTGAATTTCCATACGCTTTTTAAATACAGCCATATAATACGCACAGAAATCTAAAAAATTAATAACTTAGGAAATTGTTATTTTTCCGGATTGAACCAAACACTTACAAATACCCAATACAAAATTACACACCGACTGTAATTTTGTATTGGGTATTTGGATACCTTGCACAGTTGCGAGGTCTGGCAAAGCTAAATTTAGCGACTGTTAATTTTACTTGTTACTGCGAATTTGCTTTTGAGTTATTTATTGGTATATGCTCGAGAGTTCCACTTTAAGTTTTCTTATTGAGAATATCTCCGAACCTTCTTCTTCGACTAAAATCCGTATTTTGACCGCACACCAGAGCTTTTAACGCGAATGTGATCAATTAGCGAAAGCTGTGGCAGAAAAGGGAACATTCAGTAGATCGTCAATACTTTTTTCATTGTAAATATGGGCAAAAAAGGTTATAAATTATTTATAGAAAATTACTTGTCTATATCGATATCCTAAACGCGTCAGTTCACATTTCACGCATGCAAAACAGATGAAACTCAGAAAACACAAACACAACTCATGACAAATGACAACGTTCAATTGGATTGTTGACACAATAACCAATCACAGCAATTGATTTCTGGCTGCTGTTGTCTCAGCGCACACTCTGCCTTGACTTCTAGGTGGTTTGAAACCACTGGAAAGTTATGAATTTGATCCACTGCGCTATCTGTACGTGTGTTCAAAGGGCTCAAAGGTGTCCGTATTTTTGACCGCACACTAGAGCTATTAACACGAATGTGATGCAATGTTTAAGTGCCAAAAAGTGTCCATTTCATGAAGCATCAGTATATTGCTTAATAATATTTAATTAATGTTTAATAATATTCCATGAGTGTGCACCACACATCTAGCACATCCTGAATATACGTCCATGGAATGTATAGCTGTTTGAAATAATAATGAAATTATTTCATCTTCAGATGAAAAACTTATAAAGGTTCGTCGAACCCAGTGGAGGAACTAGGAATGTGGCGTTCTGACTGTGGCCATACGAAATAAAGAAAAAGCGACTTTAATGAGTTCGCAACCGAACCGAAAATAAGTAATGGCTAGTTACTTCTCATATTTTAACACGTTTTGTGAAAGTAGTGAAATTAGCGACGCCATTTTAGTTAAACAGCACCGAAAAGAACTATAGCAAAGGCATAGTAGAAACTGTGACTCTACAATAAGGAAAGCGAATCGGTGAGAAAGTAATCACACCGACTGTCACCTTTCAACCTACTTATCCTCTTCTGTGACAAATATTACTGAGGACCAGTTCATACAGGATGTTCTACTGGAAGTTAGATGGTACACATGGTAGTGGTAGTGGCGAAGCTGATAAAAGTGGGATGACTGAATGCATTGACATCATCTAGCAATATGTTTTCCTGTAGTTGGTGCATAGCAGATCTAGAGAGGTGCCAAGTGATGAGTTGGAAAGTAGATGTAGAAGACTGTAATTTTGTATTAGGTATTTGGATACCTTGCACAGTTGCGAGGTCTGGAAAAGCTAAATTTAGCGACTGTTAATTTTAATTTTACTTGTTACTGCGAATTTGCTTTTCAGTTATTTATTGGTAGATGCTCGAAAGTTTCCACTTTAAGTTTTTCTTATTGAGAATATCTCCGAGTTCTGATTCCTATCCCGTTCCATGCAGGAAAGAGATGATTTCCAGTTGTTGGGTCTGTGATGTGTCTATTTGTGTAGAGAATTTCTGAGTACTGTTGGCAGGCATGATTCCGTTAGCATGTGATGTCCTAGATTTTCCAGCGCTGGATTGCATCTCGATAAAAAACTTGACAGTTGGGAGGGTATGCGTACGTTAGCAATTCCGAAGACAGTGGATAGCAAGAGAAATTGGATAGATTTTTTTTTTAAAGAATATATTCCAGAATATGTGAATTCCAGAATATGCAAATAGTGTGTATATGCAGGATCTTAAGAAAAAAAATGAAATTCTGAAGGATGTAATCTTGGTTTCAAGAGAGACCGAGTCCTGACGCCTTTTGGGGTGACATGCAGAGTGCTAGGGTTTTCAGTTTGTTTTTTGTTCCATCGAAACAGTTAATTACCAATTTAATTTGATGGTAGAAGGCTTCAGGTGGTGTAAGTATTTTGTCTCAGAGAATGCTGGCTGCCATCTGGTTTATGATTACCACTTTTCCCTTAAGTGAACAGGTTGCCTGTACATTATGCCATTTCCCCAGAACATTGTTATAGTTTTATTTTATTATTATTATTTATATATATATTTTTTTTAGTTCTGTACTTTTATTTTATTATTATTATTATTATTTATATTTTTTTTTAGTTCTGTCCGATTCATTATGTTGTAGACTGTGGTGTTGCCAAAGCTATTTTTGTCCTTCACTTGACCAGTTGGATTTGATTGGGAAGTTAGTACGGAATTTCCATTCCCCTGTTCCCATAAGTCAATCTTTTTTCTGGAGTTTAATTTTGCTCCCGAGGATTCCGAATACAGCTTTATGTCTTTCATTAATGGTTTTTCATTTCTTCTTCATTTCGTGTTACGATTGTGACATCATCGGTAGACTGTTAGAGTAATTTTCCATGGGTGCAGTCCTTGTCTTCGTCTAGATAGTAGGCTGTTGTGTAATTTTTTCAGAAAGGTTCTTCTGGCCAATGTGTAGGGTATTCCTGAGAGGAAGGCTTTGTTTTATCCCTCTTAAGTAAGGTAATGTACAGGTGGTTATTTACTTTCAGACAGAACAGTGCTTCATTGTACAGAATTGACAATCTACGCGATCTAAGGGCTGTACCGTATGATCTCAGGATTTCTAATAGATATTCATGTTCAGCTTTATCAAAAGCTTTTTTTTTTTTTTTTTTTCTCGTCAAGGCTAATTAGTGCTCGGTTGTCGTTTTGAATATTAGCAATGTGGATGATGTTGGCCGGCAGATAGATCAAAGCGAATATCTACTGTATTTTTGGAAACGTCTCTAAAGCGTACAACGATAATTGATCCTTGGAGATTTGCCACTGCGACGATTCCACAGGGGAATATGTAATCGTTTTTAGCCAAGTACAACACATCTGTAGGTCTGCAGCTTTATTCTCTCTAGAGATCTAGCTCTTTAGGACTTCTTTTTTTGTACCCCTCCCATTCCAAGATGAAGATGCATCTCAAAGAGCGTTTCAGACACTGAGTTAGTGCTGAATGCAGTCACAAAGGAAATTACTAACTCTGGCAGAATCGCTGGATTCGGTATATAAATTCGTAAGTGGGTCTGTAGGCAACAGCCGTGAATTGTAAGTACGCTCTGGTTTTGAATCCGACTAGGAACTTTTAACATAATATGTCAGTCGGGTACACAAGAGGTTAAAATAGGTTATATAACCTATAGAACAGAAGTATCGTGTGTAGGTCAGGGGTCATAGCACGGACGCTAGTGCACTGTCCTTGCATCCATAACCCTTCCACCTTCATCCAAATTTATAAAAATAAGAACGGCAGCTGGAAAGTGGCAACGCGCTAGAGAGAGAGCGCGCACACACACACACACACACACAGAGTCCAAATCCAACTTCAAACTCATCGAATTGGTTTTTCTTTTTCTTCTGTCATTCCCTTGGACTCCGTTAAACAACAGCCTTCGTCCACCAGGTTTCTCAAGATTACAGCTTAACGCTTCAAAAAGAATGTCCAATTCGATGAGTTTGCAGTTGGATTTGGACTCTGTGTGGGTGTATGTGTGTGTGTGTGTGTGCGTGCTCTCTCTCTCTCTCTCTCTCTAGCGCTTTGCCACTTTCCAGCTGCCGTTCTTATTTTTGTAAATTTGGATGAAAGTGGAAGGGTTATGGATGCAAGAACAGTACACTAGCGTCCGTGCTATGACTAATAGATTACCGGAATCCACGACATTGGGAATGTGAGTTGGCATGTATTGGCTTTGTCCTTTTCTGGAGAGAACCAGACTTTTAAAGAGCTGTTTGGCGCTTTTCCCCCACATGGAAGAGTATTCCAAGGTAGGGAGGATTTGCAATTCCTACAATGAGCAGTTGCTCATAAAAGACGCAATGCTCTAATAGAAGAAAACAGTGAGACAGTTGCAGATATGTTGTTTGACATTTATGCCAGGAATTAATGGAGATAAGTATTAGACCGAGAAAATATACATGATCTTATCTGGGAGCTGAGTGTTATCAACGACAGGACAAAACAGCGGATCACCTACTAGGTAAGTCTGAATTAACAACAGAAGCAACTAATGGTATGATATGGGTGTATTATTCTGCCAATTACGTGTACTGCTGACCAACAGATTTGCTTTCGTGAGGTGAAAAGCCTGAGATTCCGGAAGGGATGAAGGTTCCTCGCATCGTAGACAAAATTCAAACCCGCGTCTTCCCAGCCGAACGGTAAATGTCGTAATAACATCCTAAATGCCGTAATAACGACTGCGCTACGAAGGCTGTTTTATATGCAGTTAAAGTGGTAAAGTTGTCAGTTTCGCTGCAAAACACGAGTTTCGTCATCCTCTGTTTAGAGAGAACAAAGTTGTCTTCCCCATTTGGAGGATGACATGAACAATATACTGTATGTATTTACGGAACCAGGTGTAAAAGTTCTCGTAGTTTGGAATGTTATTTATTTTTTGCATTTAGCAATACAACCTTAGTCAAATAATTGTGAATAGGATTTTAGATTAGCGATAGGACAAGGATCACCAATAATTTTTCGTCGTGATCTGCATTCTGTCATGAAAGCTTAATCCTAGATCACTTAGTAGTCAGAAATTAATAAATCATAAAATCAAAAATCTGGATCACCTATGCGGTTTTTGGTGGTGGACATTAAAGCATGGCTCATATAGCAAAGCTCTGCTTACCTGTATCACCATTCTGGCGTCACGACAGACGGATGGCGAAAAGTTCCCTTTGCGAGGTGAGTTAGTTTGTCATATACATAAGGTGGTGGGGTTTCCTCCGGAAACTCGGGTTTTTCATCTCCGCAAGCCAGTCAGAATAACACACGCAGTTAAGACATTACACTGACCTCATAGCCATAATTGCTTCACCCATAATTCGAAACAAGCCAACATAACCCATCACTTAAGGAACGTAACTATCAAAATTCCCGCAGTAGTGTGAAGTCTAAGAGCTTAAGAGAGAACCCCATCAAAATAACTCTCGATTGGCACAATGAAAGAGAAAATCGAAAATCTCAAGGGGAAAACTGAGTTTCTTGCGCAGGGTCTCGATGTCGTTATAAAAACTTCACTGTCTCCCTTAAATATATAATTTGATTATGTTTATCTCGGTGGATACCTGCCTCCTACTGTATATAGCTACTTTAATGCAATGAAGTTTTATCTAAACCTGTTTGGTGTACTATACTATTTAAATATCTAAATAAGGCTCTTACGAGGGTTCTTTGAAAAGTTTGGTAAATTTCCAATAGACGGCGACATAATCGTTCATTCATACCAGTGTCCGTACGTATCTCTTTTATAACCCCTGGCAAAATTATAACCACTTGCGACGCGTAGTTCTCGTTTGGCAAACATTTACGAGTAAAATGACCATGTTCGCATTTTTCATAAAAAATGGAGAAAAACTAGTTTCATGCAGTGATAAAACACTTTTATTTGAAGAAGTGGACGGCCCCGCAGATCAAAGTCGAGTTAGATGCAGTTCATGGGGACTCTGCACCAGCATTAAATACTATTTATTTTTGGATAAATGAGTTTAAACGTGGTCGTAAGTCCATGAAAGATGAAGCGCGCTGCGAACTCCCTACTGAGGTCACTACGAAGGAATTGATTGCACATGAAAAAGCTGTGTGCGCGATTGTTGACTGTCGATCAAAAACGCATACGAAAAGACATTTCAACGCAGTGCTTGGCGACGTTTAATCGCAATTCTCAGGATTTTTTGCATCGATTCGTGACTGTAGAAGAAACTTGGATCCATCACTACACACCTGAGTCCAAGCAGCAGTCAAAACAGTGGACAATGCCTGGTAAAAGAGCACCGAAAAAAGCGAAGATCGTTTTGTCAGCTGAGAAGGTGATGGTCACTGTTTTTTGGGATTCCCAAGGAATTATCATGATTGACTATTTGGAAAAGGGCAAGAGAATAACAGATAAACCCAGAAGAATTTAGAAAAAAGGTGTAAGAAACCGACTGGAAATTAAAAAATGACATCGGCGAAGATTTAACAAACTTTAACAATAAATTAATGAACTGCAAAGAAAGAACCTCGTATGAACTTCCTCCTAAGACCAGGGAACGCCTATCAGCAAGAACAATAGAACTATTGAAGAAAAGAAGAATACTGAAAGATACAGGAAAAGATCGTCTAGAATATAAAATTATTTGTAAACAACTGAGGCAGAATATCAAAGACGACTATAACATATATAGAACAACAAAATTAGCAGAAGCAGCTAGGCTTCGCAGTAGCCTAAAAAAAGTAGAAAAAGAAACAAATCTAAAGCAACCACTACCGTCAGCCTTCATAGACAATCAAGGAAACAGACACACAAACAGAGGTGAAATGAAAAAAATAGTAAAATCGTTTTATGAGAACCTTTACACATCTAAACAAGTAATCACAGCTCCAGTACCAGACGAAAATTTGGAAAATCTGGATATACCATCTGTCCTACCTGAAGAAATAAAAATGCTATCCACCATATAAAAAATGACCGATCACCAGGAATTGACGGTATAAAATCTGATTTGTCCACCAATTAAAAATGGGTGGACAAATACTTTAAAGCTCTAGCAGAAAGGTTTACCCGTTAAATGTTTACCTACTGAATGGAAAACATCAAAGACCATAATTCTGCATAAAAAAGGTAATAATGAAGACATCAGTAACTACAGACCTATCTGTCTATTAGCACACACATAAAATATTCGCCAGAATCATCCTAAACCGAATACAAACCTCCATCAATGAAAATAGCTGCAAAGAACAGGCTGGTTTCAAGAAAGGCTTTTCAACAATAGATCACATTCAAACTATTTCTTAGCTAACAGAAAGATGCAGAGAATACCAGATCCCACTTTATCTTCTTTTTATAGATTTTAAAAAGGCATTTGAGACTGTTGAGCATAACGCAGTATTCCAAGCTTTAATAGAACAAGGCGTAGAAAAATCATACATCCAACTCATAAAAGATATCTACAAAGAAAGCACAACAAATATCACCCTTTTCAATCACCCGATTAAAATTAACTTAAGTTGAGGAGTACGTCAGGGTGATGTCTTATCATCTAATCTCTTCACATCTACTCTGGACAGCATCATTCGAAAAATTGACATGAAAGATGGAATAAATATTGATGGTGAAATATTAAATATCCTATTATTCGCTGATGATGTGGTATTAATATCTCACTCACCCAAACTCTTAGAATCAATGCTGAATAACATAAGCTAAAACTGCCAAAAAATTGGATTGGAAATACACCCTGACAAAAAAAGATGGATGAAAAACAAATACTGTAAAGATCATACAATCACTCTAGAATCTCACACCATCGAAAAAGTTGAAGAATACATCTATCTCGGCCAGTCCATAAAAATGAATAATGATATATCAAATGAAATAGCAAGGAGAAAAAGAGCTGCTTGGATAGCCTTCAACAAAATAAAATCAACAATTACCAACCAAAACATAGATATAGACATAAGAGTCCATCTTTTCAATAGTCACATCTTACCAGCATTAACTTATGGCAGGGACGGGTACGGCTTAGAACAGCTAAGGATATCTCCATAACAGGCCACTAGGCCTAATACGTGAAAGGAAGAAGAAGTTTGTTTTTTGTATTTTATTTATTTATTTTTTCTTAAACAAAGTGCCGTTGGTACACATGTATGCATTTTCACTTAGGAAAATATGAGAAGGACGTTTTTATTCTAACTAAATCTGACTGGAATCATGAAGAGAGAAAATGTAAAATGTACGGTCGAAGAGGAAACTGACAGTTGCATTTAAGCGGATTAATATAATTAGATTTTGACATCTGAGTTAAAAGAACTTTATTGAAGGTGGAATTCGCGAAAAATATACTGCAGGATTGCTTTTTTTTTTTTTTTTTTTGGGAGAGAATCAATTTTTCTCTTCTCATATCTAGCTGTATATCTTTTTTCCTTTGTCTTATTTGTTTCGCGAAAAAAATTGAACGTGTCGGGTTTTGTTTTTTTTAGTATTCCATACATATGTAGAAAAACAACCAGGCTCGTTTCAGCTGTGGTCGCTGCAGTGCAGTGTTTCCCTCTCACATGTGCCATTACTCTGATCTTTTCAGACATACATCTGGATTAATTCTATACACACTTTTTCATTCAGAAGCAATTCAGTGATTAGGAAAACGTTAGAAAATGAATAAACAACTATTACTTCAGAACCTATTTTGCATGACTTAAAATACATCTTTTCTTCTAATTATTGTTTTTCCTGCATGTTTCAGTTTATATCACTCTTCCGATCAGTGCAAAATATGGACCCCAAAAAACAAGTTTGTAGGCAATGCTTAATGTTTAGAGCAGAGGTTCTCAAACGTATATCTTGCGTTACCTTAAAATATGTCATCAATTTTAGGAAACCTTTCAGAACAAGTGTGCTAATAAACTGAGTTGACATAAAAATTAACTACTGAGTATACGTATGTATTTTTTTTATAATATAAAACTAAATATAAACTTCTGAGATACGTATTGACATGTAAATCACCTCTGCCATGCATAGGAATTTAAAAATATTATATGTCGTTAATATAAGTCTTTAATATCAGAGCCCCCCCCCCTCCAGAAAATCGTTGCTCTCCTACTTTTTGGAAACCTCCTGTGTGGAGATTATTGAAGTATTTATGCTGCTTTGTCCTTGAATTGGAGAAGGTACTCGATTCTCAGAGGATATCACCAGTCACATTCTTGAGGGATCCTATTCGCACTCCATAATAAGAGGAGAAGAGAATTTAAAAAAAAAAATGGGAGAAGGTTGGAAAAACTTGTCCAAGTATGTTTCCGAGTTTTTTTTTTTATGAGTTATGAGTCCAAGTATGAATTTAGGCTGAAAAATTATCTCCTTATCAGTTCTATAAACTCTCCTTGAAGTTATAGTTCTCTTCTCTTTCTGATATCTGTACACCGGAGGTAAAGGGCACTATGTCCATTTTTTTACGGAATTGAGTTTTAGGTATATTTTAATGTTTTATTTCGCGCTCTTTTCAGTTGTGCAAAGCACTATCTCCTGTGTGTAATAATAAGCTGATTAGCCAGTTGGAAAGGTCACTATGTGCCATCATCGTATCGAGGTAAAGAGCGCTAAATGGACAAGTAGCCGTTTACTTCGGATTCGTAAAAAAATGGACATAGTGCCCTTTACTTTCGATGTACAGATATGTAGTTAGTATACGAGCTCCACCACATATTCATAAAGATATTGTTTTCTTATTGCTCTCTCTCTCTCTCTCTCTCTCTCTATATATATATATATATATATATATATATATATATCAGCTGAAAAATCAGCTAACGCCTTTTATTCCAGTATAGGAAGTAAGCGAGACCGTTTTAGCCCTCTCTAACTTATATAAACCCTGGAGCGTACCACTGAAAAGTTGTGTTTTGTGTGATTAATACTGAGACTCCCATTTGGTTGAAATCTTGGTCAAACCTGTATATTGTAGCTTAGTAATTAGGAGTCGTTAACCCCCTTCTCTTGTTTTTCATTCACTTGGTAAAGGCATATTTGTCTTGTGACGACCATGTGTCATGTCAGTCACTAGGAATACGCCCCATTGCGTAAACAAGCAGTAGCTGCAGAAGAAAAACGCCGCCTATAAAAGTCTAATATAAATTTCAGGATATCTAATTGTTTTGCATGCTTGAATGGTGTAACAGTTCCGTTACCATAGATGAACTTCTTTATTCCTTTCCTGTCTCCTAGGCCAGTGGTGGCGAACCTTTTTATGTCCGCGTGCCAAAAGTTTACAAATCGAGTTGCTGACGTGCCGGCGCGTGCCAAAAATTAACAAATCAAGTTGCTTACGTGCCGAGCACATCAGCAACTAATTAATTAATTAACATTAATTAATACAAAATTAATTGCAGAATTTTATTGAGACAAGTTTAAAAATTAACATAGAATTTCATAAAAATGAACTCATAATTTGACATACACATTGTCGTATACAAATCAATATCAACCTATTGTCAATTTATTAATTTATCAATATCAATATATCAATTTATTAATGAGATATTTGCTGTTGTACATTAGATGCCAAATGCTTTTCATCAGGTTCATATTTTGTCACTTTTAGTAATACACACGCGGAACTAAATTCATCAGTCATTCTATTTCTTAAGCTGTCTTTTATAAAATTCATTTCGAAAAATAATGACTCACAAGCATATGTAAAGGAGAAAATTGATAATATAGCCATCGCTAGTTTTTTTAAACAACAAAAGGTTTCAGGAATGGCATTCCAAGTTCTCAATATTTCCTCTTCTGCATTCTTTTTAATTGCGCCCAATAATCGATTATTTTCCATTATTTCCAAGTCATTTCTCAAATCGACAAACTTTTGTTTCCATATAGAACTAGATTGAAAATCGATTAGTTGCATTTCTATATTTTCCAAATTCAGCCACTCGCAAATCTCCAAATAGAGTGTATCTGTTGATGTTGTATCCGGATGCAAAATAAATTTTGATGTCTCTGCAAATTGCCTGAAATGAATAATTCTTGAAGAAAATTCGTTGATTATCGACTGAATAACTGTAGAAAACCATTATTATCAATTTAACTTGATCTGTTTTTTCATGGGATTCTAGATCTGCAAAGAATTTTTTTGTATTTGGAAACTATCGGAAGGTATTGGAAATAACGACACGATTAAAAATTGATAATTTAGTTTCGAATGCTTTGATTAAATCAAACATGACAATAATTGTCTTGTTAACACACCTTGCCGTTTAACATTTAATTTATTTAAATGTAAACATAAATCGGTAAAAAACATTCATTTCGAAAGCCATTCGACGTTCATTAATTGATTGTATTTTTCAATGATTTTCTCATTATGTAAAAAAAAAAAAAGTCTGACTTCATCTAAACGCTCAACAAATCTTTGAAGAACTTTCCCACGACTTAACCATCGGACGTTGTTGTTGTACATAAATAAACCATTGTACACCGAGTTTACCTCACTTAATAATTCTATAAGTTTTCGTTTATTTAAAGCCCGTGCCGATATAAAATTGACCAATTTTGTTACAATGCTCATGATATCTTCCAGTGGCTTGAAACTAGCCTTTGTGCATAAAACCTGCTGATGTATAATACAATGAAAACCCAGAACTGAATGTCCAATACGTTTGGTAAATGAATTGACGAACCCATTTTCTTCTCCAGTCATACTGCAAGCACCATCAGTAGTTACTGATACAATTTTGGAGGGAGCTATATCTCTTTCAGCAAGTGCATTTACAACTGCGTCGCAAATATCTATTCCTTTTGTTGTTGTTGCTAATGATGTTAAACTTATCAATTCTTCTTTGATGTTATTCCCAACACAATAACGAATAAAAATTGCTAAACGAGCTCCAGTTATGTCAGTACCCTCATCAAGACAAAGAGAAATTAAACCAGAAGATTTTATATCTGTTTTTTTGCTGATGAGTTATATTTTTAGCCATTTCTATGATTCTATCTTTCACCTTGTTTCTAGCCAAAGGCATATCTTTTATTCTTTGAATAATTTTTTCCGTGTTTTCAAAATCTTCAACGAGAACTGGTGCGCATGTTAACCATGCTTCTTTTATATATTCCCCATTCCCCATCACTAAAAGGTTTCTCGTGTTTGGCAATTACATTTGAGGCAAAAAACTAGCAGCAGTTATATTTGAACGACTGCTGATAAATTTCATTGGGTTGTTGACTGGATATTCCTATTTTTAATTGCCCGAGCAATAAATTCTTTCTTTTCGTCCTTGCTTTTCTCAAGGAGCGATTTATGGTTTGTCTCATAATGTCGTTTTACTGACGACGTTCTGCACACAACTGTCCCGGAACATAAAACGCATATTGCTTTATTGTATTTATTAATCATGCCATACTCTTCAGTCCATCAGCTTTGGAACTGACTGCTGCGTGACTGTGATAATTTTCGTTTTTTTATTTTCGCCAGCCATGTTCAGTAGAACTGTAACAAAATAATTCACAACTTAAATCAAATGCATTTTTTATAATTTCAAAAAATCAACATTTTATTATATGCCTAAATTAAATTATCTTTATAATTCCCATTTACAGTAGCAAAAACAAAACAGTGCACATACGCAACAATAATGCACTTGCCGCTGCTTATTTCTGCCTACTGGAGGATGAGCGGTGCGAAATGCATAATGAATGCACGTGCGATTAGAAAAGGGAAAAGTCAGGGAATCCTAAGGATCAGTCGTTCTTAATTCTTTTTCTGTATGAGTGTATTTTTATTTATTCTTACTGTATTAGAGGGCTCAGTCCTAACAAACTTACTCGTAAATACCTTTCCCATTTTTTTTTTAAAGTTCATACATTAAACTAACATAAGTATTAATATTATATAAATTAAGTGGATATTAAATCCAGGGCCGGCGGAAGCGGGCATGCAGTGCATGCGGGCGCCGCTGCCGGGGCACGGTTCGTAAGTTCATTTTTAAGAAACAAAATTTTTATCATAAAAAAAAAAAATTCTTACAATGATCAATATTAAAATAAATAAGGCCGGATACACCGAATAAAAATTAAAAAAAAAATTGTATATTAAAAATTAAAAAAAATTGTAAACAACCGCCTCTTTGATCAGCCGGCTGTTTACAATTTTGCAGCGAGAGCAGGCTATATGCTTGCCTGTGTTTACTGCAGTCTATCTAAAGTGAAATGGTGAACGGTTTTTATGCGCAGAAACTAATTTTCGTTCAAACATTTGTTGCTAGTTAACCAGTCATATGGTGCGCATCTCAGTAGGCTACTGACAGTAGCACAGTGTGCACTATTATTTCGTCTTTGTGTCGTGTTGTGTAATATGGTACTCATCTCAGTAGGCTACTGACAGTAGCGCAGTGCGGACTATTATTTCGTCTCTGTGTCGTGTTGTGTAATAATTTCTTGTGGGTATAAAATAGAAATGGAATCAAAAATTAAAAATAAGTTATCCGGTGCACAAAATCATAAGCGTCATGCTGCGAAAGAAGCAGATGTTAAGAAACAAACTGTGCTCTTAATAAATTTGTTAAAATATTAAAATATTCTGATGCAGATTGTAACCAACTCGATACATCAGAAATCAGAGTTGAAGAACCGTGCACATCATCCAGTTTGCATGAAAGTACTATTGCAACTATTGAACAAGATAACAAGATGCATGATTTAAGTGAAAAACAGTTAGGAGAAGATTTAGTTGTAGTTGACCACGAAACTAACACATTGTTAATCTCTGTAAATTTAGAAGATCCAGGTGAATGGGGAAATATTGATGAAAAATTACGAGTTGTTTTAATTGAAATGGGGCTTGTTCAAAGAAAAATATAATATATCCCAGAGATACATTTGGTCGTAAATTTGGCGACAAGTATTATAATAGAAAAATGGAAAACGGGGAGCTCGTGCCAAGAACATGACTCATTTATTCCGAAACTTTAAATTCCGTTTTTTGCTTTTGTTGCAAACTTTTCGCACCTACTGAATCAAGTAGTCTTGTAGAAGGTTATAACGGTTGGAGAAATGTAAGTACGACTTTGCATAGACATGAGACTAGTTTAACTCACATGAAAAATTTCTTAAAATGGAAGGAACTTGATAAAAATTTAAAAAACAAAACTTCTATTGATTGCCAGACTCAAAGCATGTATGAAATGGAAAAGAAACATTGGACGAATGTTTTAGAATGCTTGATTGAAATTATAAAATTCCTTGGCAGCCAAAATTTAGCTTATCGCGGATCATCTGATAAATTATATGGAAGGAATAACGGCAATTTTTTAAAATTAGTCGAACTGTTTGCGAAGTTTGATCCCGTTATGGAAAATCATGTTGAAAGGGGCCCTACAACGAAACAATAGACTACACTATTTGAATAAAGACAGTCAAAATGAAATATTGGAAACTTTAAGTAACGCAATCAGAGATACAATTTTATTATGAAATCGAAAATCTAAATATTATTCCATAATTTTAGACTGCACACCTGATGCAAGTAAAACAGAACAAATGACCATTATTATTCGCTCTGTTTCCTGTGACAATGGAATTGTCAAGATCAGGGAAAACATTTTAGGTTTTGCAGATATATCAGATTCCACAGGACGTGGTTTATGTGCAACAATAATGGAACAACTGGAAAAATGGAACATTCTTATTGAAGACATGCGAGGTTAAGGGTATGACAATGGGGCAAATATGAAAGGAAAAAATATGGATTCCAAAATTTGCTTTCGAACAAAAATTCTCGAGCTTTTTACGTGCCATGTGCTGCTCATACTCTAAATCTAATCATTAACGATGCAGCCAAAGTGAATGCAGATACAATTAGTTTCTTTGCAATTATTCAAGAAATATACAATTTCTTTTCATTCTCTTGCAAACGTTGGGTAATCCTTTTAAAGTTCGTAAAAAATTTAACATTGAAACAGCCATCAGAAACGCGATGGGAAAGTAAAATTAATGCAATCTGCCCTCTACGATATCAGTTAGGAGAAATATACGATGCACTTATTGAAATTATAAATAATGAAAATTTTAATAAAGAAACTCAGCATGAAGCACGAACATTATGTGCTAAAATAAAGGATACAAATTTATTTGTTCTCTTATAATTTGGCATGATTTACTTAACAGAATAAAGCCTGTGAGTAAAATGCTTCAAGACAAAAATATGAACATTACACTTGCTTTAGAATATATCGAAAACTTAAAAATATTCTTACAAGAGTATCGATCAGATACAAATTTTAAAGAAGTTCTAAAAACGGCAAAAGAACTGAGTGAAGAGGTGGATGGAGAACAAGAATTTAAAACTGGTACAGAAGTTCGACGACAGAAGACACGCCAATTTGACTACGAGCTTCATGACGAAACGCCACAATCGCCAGAAGTTAAATTTAGAGTGAATGTGTCTAGATGTTGCAATGTGTTCGTTAATAGAACGTTTTGAACAACTAAAAACATATTATGATAATTTCAATTTCTTGTGTAGACTACTACAAATTAATAACAAAGATTTACGACAAAATTGTGACGATTTAGAGATTCTCTTGAAGGACAGCGACAATAAAGACGTAAATGAAATAGAACTATATGATGAGTTATGTGCTTTCCAAGATATTTTTCGGAAGGATAATTTAAATATTCAAAACCCTTTCGATATTCTTAATTTTATTGTGTCCAATAATTTATCTTTTCCTAACTTTCCAATTGCTTTAAGAATACTATTAATATTACCTGTTAGTGTAGCAAACTGTGAACTTTCCTTTTCCAAGTTGAAATTGATTAAAACCTACTTAAGAACAAGTATGTCACAAAAAAGTTTGTTAGTTTGGCATTAATAGCTATTGAAAATGATATGTGCGGAATTAGAAGTTAAGACCATTATTTCTAATTTTGTGAATATGAAATCAAAAACATTGAATTTTAATAAAAAAATTTCAAGTATATTTATGTAATTTAATTTATTTTCTGTTATTCTGTAAAGATGTTATTTTTTGAATATATTTAATGTATTCAAAATAATTATTTCTGAATTATTTTCTTATTTTCTCATCTATCTTGAGTTTCTTTTATTTTTCTTAAAGATTGTTCCACTTATAAAAATTATTAAAAAATTTTTACAAGTTACTAAGAATTTGGTAACTTGTAAAATGCAAGAATTTTTTAAACTTTAGTTCAAATAAATTGAGAGCCTGTGTAGCTCAGTGGATGTGGCGTTTGCCAACCACGGCGCTTGGCCGCACGAAGGAAGACTTGGTTTCGAGTCTAGTCGGCAACTAGAGGAAATTTTTCTAAGCCTTTTTTCGACTGGTTCCCGAGTTAGTCGATCTCTGGCACGGGCAAGCAGGTTTTTCTTCGCGGAAACTCGGGTTTTTCGTCCTGTAAAGTCAAGAAAATCGACAGTAGAACCCACATTATTTCAGACATTAAATATATTGTGTGAGGGTTAGGGACCACGAGATGGCGGCACATTTGAGCCGTCTCTCTTCACTGAGTACCGCTTAATTAGTGATAGCCTTGGGCCATCTATCTCTGATTGGTACCAGTGGAGATTGAACTGCCCACTCAGTCTCCAAAAGTTAGATAGGGCTAAATGGCCTCGCCTACTCCCCGTATACGGGAATAAAAAGGCGTTAGCTGATTTTTTTTTGATTTTTTTTTCAAATAAATTCTAACTTTAATTAAAATTAATTTTAATTTTTTTAGCGATTCGGGTCGGTGAGAAGGCTGTAATCCCTGTATCATTATATTCAACGATAAAGTGAAGTGGCTTTATCAAATTTTGCTTTAACTTTTGAGAATTTTTTGAATATTCGGGTTTTTAACGATTATCCTGCCTAGCCACCACCCCCGGTTTGTTACATTTAGCGAACCAACGTGTGGCTGTTCTGCCAAAATGTTTTAAAGAAATTTCAAATAATTTAAATTTTTATTATTGTAAAAGAACCACACACGCCCGGATCGTTACAGGGGTGCTTAGATAGAAATGCATGCGGGCGGCAAAAACCCTAACGCTGATTCTGATTAAATCCAACATTATTTCAAAGCTGATTACAGTAACTATATAATTTTCGTGGGAAATTTGACCAGCGAACTTACGGGAATACACTCGCCGCCATACTACGAGTTGCCCTAGCCGCTAGAGCAACTGGTAGTATGGCGACGAGTGTATTCCCGTAACTCTGTCAAATTTCACACGAAACGTCTATAGTTTCTGTAGTCTGCTTTGAAATAGTGCCTTAGACGATAGAAATATAAGATCTGATAATGTTGGAGTCTTGACAAGTAACAGATTGATTTGGAGGAAAATTGTGGATAGGAAGTTAGTAATGATGTAATTTTTTCATGTAGTACTGTCATATCCTGTACACCCCTTGAGGGTACATGGCAGGAATTTGATGATGATGATGATGCTTTGAAATAATGTTGGATTTAATATCCACCTAATTTATAGAATTTTGTATCGCCGATGTGAAGCATTTGGCTGTTTATTTTAGTAAATAAGTATTAATAATTAATTATGGCATAATCATAAAGAGTATTAATACACTTAATGTATACGGCGTAGCATGTTGACAAATATAAAAGTGCGCATTTAAATTAGTTATCAATCACAGGTCTAATGCTACAATATCGTAGTTTCCTCAGGCCGACATCATTAAATTAACTTCTGGTAAGTTTCATTGACATATCCCATTCTGATCACCAAAAAATTTATAATATTATTCAGTATAAAATTGATTATTGTATTATTAAATTGATTTTAATGATGTTTGAAAAAAAAAAAAAAACAGTAGTGAGAAAAATAATTATGCATTGTAACTCACCGTAGAAGTCAGTGGAGCAGGGGAAGCAGCAGAAGGATGTCAACTTGTCGTTGAATATAACTTGCCCTTGAGTATAACTGGCACCCCTGATTTCATTTTACGAAAAAAGACATTAAAAGGTTTTGCATATATACCTCCCACACAAAAAACAACACGCCTTCCCCAACAGCCATTATATACTGTAGATGCAAGGAAAAAAATAGTTTTATTATATTCCTGAATAAGGAACAGAGGCTTTTGCAGTCTGTGTAATATATTTCTCAACAAATAGTGCAATTAGAGATAGCTGGAATAAAAATGGCACTAACTAATGAATCACATATACCTCTCTCACAGAAACTACGCTGTATAGGCAAGCAAAACCATATATTGCACCGGAAACACAGTATCTAACTAAAACTATTGTCCAATTTTTCAATTACATGAAATAAGTGTTTGTTTGTTTGATTGCATTTGATGAAATTCTCAATGTCATTATGACAGATCACAAAGGCTAACTTCAAATAAAATTCTATGCCATGAATTGAAACATGCCATATAATGCTTGTGTGAGTTCCCCTTCCAGCTCAAATGCAAACAAGCAGCAATAAAAATCAACCAAGGGTTGAAACTTTGTGTGAGTTGAGCCGGCCGGTAATGAGAAGTTCTGTCGGAACGATAAACGACACCCCGTCATTAATGTCGTAAAAGTAAGAAATATATAGTGAATGTTATGACAGTTGCAGATGTTATGGAATTCGCTGAAGAGAATTACCATTTCAACTCAAAAATTGTCGGTACCATTTGTCTTTGGGTCGCGTGATCTTTTGTTAATACCGCACCAATCAAATTCATGTCTTCGTAGCTGCTCTCTCCTGTAAAACAAAATTTAACTTGTATGTATTGTAACAATTAAAAAAAAAAAAAAAGGTGGAATAATTTATAAGTGTATAAAAGGATATCATATGTAAATCGTTGATGTGCCAGCAAATTTCTCGGGCGTGCCATCTCTGGCATGCATGCCATAGGTTTGCCACCACTGTCCTAGGTGATCTATTGTCATTATTTTTTTTTAAAGTATTATTTATTTTGATGTAATTTTTATGCTCATATATGTTCATATATTTGTCACAGTTTGTTTCCATGCACATTTCTCTTCTGGGTTTGAGAATAACATAATGTAAGACTTGAAATAACTAAATGTTGCATAACTTTATCTATTTATTTTTTATGTGATCCCTACCCAAGAAAGTTTTTCTTTCTTTCTTTCTTTTTTTTTTTTTTTTTGTAAACTTTCCTACCATAGGTGGATTAAGGATTTTTCTGTTTTTAAAATTATATATATACAGGGTGTTCGGGATAAATTTGACAGTTTCGTAAGGAAAAAGAAAATCTTCTTTGTATCTATTAAATTTAATGAATTGACAAAAAAACATTACAGGCAGAGTTAATTACAATACTATCAACAAGATTTACTCAAAATAACCACCATTAGCATCGATCACAGCTTCAATTCTGCTTCGGAACCTCGAACAAGCTGATGCTACAGTCTACCTGGGAAGGGCCGCAAAAACTGTTTTAATTTTATCCATTAACTGGGCTTTTGTATTACTGGAAGTGCGATTGGTGTCTTTTTCAACTGCGCCCCATACAAAATAATCCATGGGGTTAAGGTCTGGGGAGTTTGGAGGCCAAACATTTGGACTGGTGAAGTCGTAGAAATTTTCAGACAACCATTTTTGACTTTTCCCAGAGGTGTGGCAAGGGGCCGAATCCTGCTGCCATACATACGGCCTACCATTGGCTACCCTTGTTATCCAGGGCTTGACTACAGTTAGCAACTCCACGAACAAAGCCCGAATTCCAATGCCAGGGTTCTTCAACACCTGTTCCTGCAGATTTGCGAGGAATTCTGCTGTACGAACGCAATCAGATCGTCTGCTAGGGATCTTTCTTCTTGCTACATCCTCGTAGTCACCATTGCAAGTCTCTAGTTCATGCCTGATTGTTTTTACTGCATTCAGGGAGCATTGGGCAGCAGTCGTAATATCCTTATTTTGATGGCGGGCACGAATCATCATGATACAAGTTATTCTCTTCCATGATTCAGGTGGGTTCCAGCTATCCATCCTTTCTGACATCTTGTATATGAATGAAGAAGGGTCCAAACTTTTAAATGAAGAGAAGTGTGTGTTAATACATGTAACTTACGGAAAAATATAATTAATTATAAATATGTCAAATTTATCCCGAACACCCTGTATATATATATATATATATATATATTGTGTGTGTGTGTTTATTTAATTTTTACATAATCCTCGGTTTCTCTGTAGTTCAATCAGCTTCAACATCATTGTCTTTTGGTTGGGAAGACTTGAGTTCGAATACTACGACTCTTGAAAACCCTTCATCAGGGTTTTTCATTTGCAGGTGAGTTAAGCTGATCTCTTGTATGGAGGTGGAAGAGTTTTTCATCCTATGAAACAGGCAAACTGGCAAAAGAACACAGTTTATAGCCATAATATGCCTACAGATAAGATTAACTGCCCTATCAGAGTATTAATGAAGTTTTAAATAAGCCAAGTTACTTGCCTATGACAGGCTAATGAACCTAAATGAGGAAATGAGAAGTAAATCCTTCTCCTCTAGAATAGTTCACAGTAAGCATTGAAGTTTTGCAAATATGACACAAGGATTCAATATAGGATCATCGTATCAATAGCATGCCTCAGCATTTATGTAGCCAAATCAAGAAGAAGAAACCATAATATTTAATTATAAAAATATAAATTTTAAGAAAAAACATCTTGATGAATTAAAAAAAAATTGAAAATGCATTTTTTAAAAAATTCAAATTTATTTCTCAAATATATACAAAAATCTTTGTGTGCGTGTGTGATGTTCTATCAAAATAAAATAAAAATTGGAATTCCTTTCATTTTCAAAGGGAATATGTGAAATGCCTTTAGCTCTAACTAACGTTTTTAAACTACTTTCAATGACAGCTGAACTCGAGACTAATCAATGAATGAAGACTTTTGGGTGAGAGAGAGAGTATGGGATAACTGCTACTATCTCATTGTCCTAAACCTTAAGAGGCATATTATATCACTAATAGTATGAGTTCAATGGCTGATTGTTGCGAGCTTCTGGGTTAAAAACTCAAGATTCTTGCACAGGAAAGCCCTGCATTCCGGTTACAAAGAGTAACTAACTTGGAAACCAGCTGAAAAAAGGTTTACGGGAAAAAAAAAAAAGTTCCTCCAGTCAGTGACTAGAATCAATCCTAGAGATCTAGAAGGCAAAAAACTATGGTGGCATTTCTACAGGACTACAGGCATCACTATTGTTTAGTATTAATCAGTAGAGAATAATAAAATAAATATGTTCTTTTTATTAAGATATATACTTATTCTCTGTTGATTATTGGGTTGATAAACAGAAAACAAAGTTAATTTTTGAAAGGAACAGTAGGAAGTACTTCTTGTGATGTATTTGGTTAGAAATATTAACTTGTTTCAATCTCCTTATTAGCGCTATAAACGTGTTTTCAATTATTAGAGATCTGCCTAATAGTATATTGCCACTCAAGTCTTCAGTACAGCCTTGATATAATGTAGAATCGAATTCATAAGATCCTGGAAATAACATCACAAGTACATTGTTTTCCAGATATGAAGAATTCTTGCAGTTTTATATGATCAGCTGGTGGATCACTCTCCAAATCTCAATCCCAATATGCATCTTTGGGATGATGGCAAACATCATCATTGTCATAAACCATCTAGAATACACATGCAATTAACAGACAATAATATACCATCCTTCTATCCTTAGTTTCTTCTGCCATAATTCAAACCAACCCTTTCTTACAGTTGACTTGCATTTGATAAAGCAGAATGAATATCCATTTATGCTAACAAAGCAAATTAAAAATGGAATCTTCATTTACAACATGAGCCACTTTTTCCAGATATTCCCTTTGTATCCACTACTCAGAAATTGTGCTTTCAGGAGAACTTGTGAAAAAGATGATTCAAATTCCATTCCATTCCATTCCATATAATATGTAGTACAATTGGAAGATCGATGGTATGTTGCGCCCTTCGATTAGAAAAGGCCTAAGTTTGATTCTCGTCATGACAGGAGGACTTTTTCAATTGAAGGTGAGTTAGCCAATCTCATACAGAGGTAGCAGGGTTTTTTCTCTCAGAAACTTGGGTTATTCATCCCGCATACAGAGAAATCGACCCTTCAGAACACACGCAATTTACAGACAAAAAATACTAGCTGTGGTGGTGGTTGTGGGCAGTAGATGGCGTTAATGTAGGTAGTAGAGGTTCTGTGTAGTAGTGGAGATGGAGAGTTGTACAGCAGGTGTCCTCTGGCGATGAGTCTTTGGACTCCTTGGAGGTGTCATGAATAATAATAATAATAATATCAGTAACAGAATTTCTCTTATCTGAAATGCTAGTACAAATACTGATTTGCATTATGTCTGTTCTTTAGAATGTTATGTTGCATATAAAATCTTATACTAAGTTATATATTAAATACAACTGTTTTAAGTGAATAATAGATTTTTAAAAGTAAGAGAGCCGATAAAATTTTAAAATACACCATTTCTTCATTGATATATTTTATTAGTGTTACTCTGGGAGAGCATGACAAGTTAATTCTTACAAAAATATGGGTGACTTATTTTATTATTGTTTTTTATTTATAGAAATAAGGTTGTCTTACAGTATAGAAGGGTTACTTGACATACTTTTCAACTGTTGAAATCTCTGACATGAATATATTTTAGTTCATGGGTTCCTAGCTTCTTTAATCATTACATAGATGTTTGATTAGGTAAAGATTGGGATTGTGACCTATCATTTTATCATTACAACATGATCTTCAAACCAACTCTTGAAGTTTGTTTGAAGATCATATCCTCTCCTACTTGAGAGGATATTGTCTCTTAATATCTTTAAAGATGATATATGTAAGGGACCATTGCCACAGAATTGCACGTGTGGTATCACTCATCTATCTCTGTCAGTGAATTGAGTTCTGTTTATCATGGTTTCTGATTTTCATTTGTTCTGAGTACAAATGAAAGATAAACTCCAGAAGGTAGAATGAGTAGGATAATTCAGGCATTGCACATGAGGAAGAAACGAGTAAGAGAGTTAGTAGGAAAGGTTGTCAGTGTCTTGCCGAGGTATGACAATGATGAGTTGCGACAGAGAGCCAAAATCATAAATGGTATGCTAGTGGATCTGTGTGAGGAGAAAGGAGTACATCTGTGGATGTATGGCATATGTCTGAGGGAAGAATAAAATTATACAGGCATGTTGGGTTGCATTTGAATGGCTTTGGAGTGAGTGCATTGGAAAAAGTGTTTGCTGGATGGAAGCACAGTGTGTGGAAGTAGTGTGTGATGCGTGCAAAGAGATGAGAAGCAAGAGATGAAGTAAAAAATCAAGACAGTGGTACTGAAGAGACAGAAGTGCTTGGCAGTGAAAACAGTAGTAGTAGTGTGAGAGATGAAGAGAGAACAAGAATGCAAGAAGAACGGGGAAACTGGGGAAGCCTAGGCGGACAGGGAGACGTGGCATAAGGAGAATGGATGTTGAAAATGGCAGTGAATGTGTGTGTGTGTATGAAGATGGAGTATATTGTGATGTTGATGAAGAAGTTGAGACTGAGCAAATATATGTGGTAAGTGGTGAAAAAGGTGATTGGGCAGATGTGGTGGAGAAATCATGACCAACAAGTGGCTTGGATAGGACTGGTTATAGACCTAAAAATGAATTAATGTGTTTACATATGTCAGAAGAATCAGAAATAAGGGAGATGAAATGATTATACTGATTGAGTTTATTTGTCCCAAAATCATTGGAATAAGTGAAACATGGTTGAATAAATATGATATTCTAACTGGAATAGAAATGGAAGGATACAGTATTTTTCTCAAGGATAGAAAGGACAAGAAGGGAGTGCTGTTGATGATAGTAGGAGAATTAAGTCCACATAAGGTAGACATGAAAGAGGAAAATAGTGGCAATAGTTATGAGACAGCATGGTGTAACGTGAAGGCTGACAGTAGACATATTTAGTTGGATGTTGCTATAGACCCAGAAATATGGAGGGTGGTGATGGAGAAATGTATACACAACTTGGATTAGTGAACAAAGGAAGGGTAATTTATTATCGGCAGTTTTAATTATGGTGATATAGATTGGAATGAATTGATAGCATTTGGGAATGAGGAAAATGAATTTCTCGAGTTCTTGAAAGATAACTATCTCAGGCAGCAGGTAAAGGAGAGCATGCGAGGATCGATTGTGAGTAGGGTTTCATACTTTCCTCCAGTTGGTGAGATTGATTATGAAGTGATCATTTAGGTTGTGGCTAGCCATAGGCAGAATTTTGTGAGGAAAGGATTTATGTGGAATTATAAGGCTGGTGATTGATGACAAGCTTAGGAGACAGTTTGGAGAGATAGCATGGAATGAGGAGTTGAGTGGTAAGGAAATAAATTCTGCTTGCTAACTGACAAAGAAATACATAACAACATCAATATGTGAATGCATTCCAAAGGCCAGTAGGCTGAATAAGGTAGGTGTAAAAATGGATGAATGAGGGGCTTGAGCATGAAATCTGGTAGCAGGTACTTTGGAGGCAATACAAGAAAAATAATGTAAAAAAAAATCAGTTACCATTATTATAATAGTTCTTTGTACTCATTATATTAATGAGTATAAAGAACAAGCCAGGAGAGTGACTCAATTAGTAAGGAAAACGAAAGTGCAGTATGAGCAGAAATTGGCAAATCATGCAAAGGAAAACCCTAGAGTTTTTTAGATATGTGACAAAAATAAGGAAGAATGATCATAAGATGATGTTAATGGATGAAAATGGTAGAATGGTAACTGCTTCAGAAAACATTATTGAGGTATTCAACAATTTTTCATTCAGTGGTCAATTTATAAGGGTGTTTCATCCTGATATGGTGGAATCATGAGGAACTTAAGTGTAGAGGACATAGGTGAGAATGGCTAATTGTGAGTGAATAAGGTGATAGGATTTGATGGCATATCACCACGCATCTTAAGGGAATGTTCCAGGGAATTGGCAGTAACATTGGCATGCCTGTTTAATAACAGTCTTACAACAGCAGGTTCGAAGGGAATGGAAGGAGGGTAAAATTGTTCTACTGCATAAAGGTGGTGTTCATGTTTTATAAGGCTGTAGCTTCAAATTATAGGCCAATCTGTATATCTGGAGTTGTGGTGAAGATACTGGAGAGATTGGTGAGAAGTAGGATATAGAATTGGGCTGATAACAGCAGTATTCTCTGTGGTGGCTATCAGCATGGGTTTGTAAAGAGAGATCATGTTTTATTAACTTACTTATGTACTATAACAAGGTGACAAATACCTTGGACAGAGGAGATGCATATACAGTGCTGTACTTGGAATTTTTCAAAATATTTTGATCGATGCCACATGACAAATTGTTAAATGAATTGAAATAGATGGGATTGGATAATAACAGACTTCTGAGTCAAATCAGTAATTGGCTGTGCGATAGGTATCAGAAAGTTGTATATAAGGGTGCAGTATCCCGAAAGAGGAAGGTCACTATTGGTGTACTGCAATGGTCAGTTTTGGGACCATTGTTGTTCAATTTGTATGCAAATGATATTGGGATGAGTGCAACTAGTGATATGAAGCTGTTTGCAGATGATGCAAATTAGGGAGAGCAATGCAGAATCAAGCAGACCTTATGGCCTTACAGGAGAACTTGAATAGATTCATGAATGGTCAAGTAAGTGGGACGATCAGTTCAATGTTGCAAATTGTAAGGTTTTGAGATTAGGTAAGTAGTGATGGGATGCAAAGTATACACTTTGTGGGGAAACTTTGACAGAAGTAGAGGAGATGAGAGATCTTTCAGTGATGGTGGACAAGGACCTGAAATTCAGGGACCACATTGAAGATGTCACATCAGATAATGTCAATGATCTGGAGGACCCTGACATGCAGAAATAGACAGGTTATGATGCCATTGTATAAGGCCTTGATCAGGCCTCACATGGGTTATTGTGCACATATTTGGTCACTGGGTTTTCATGGTGACGAGGATATGTTAGAAAAGGTCCAGAGAAGATTCACAAAAGTGGTCAGTGGTCTTTGGAATGTGGAGTATGAGGACAGATTGAGAGTATGTAAATTGCAAAGCCTCATGAATAGGAAGTGGAAGGGGAATATGATTGAGACATATAAGCTATTTGGGTTGTTGTCAGGTTGATATGGAAGAGATTTTTCATAGAAACGGAGATGGGACAGAACAAGATGCCATCACTGGAAACTGTATAAGGAGGGTGTGAGCAGAGGAGTGAGGAGAAGGTTCTTTGCATGGAGAGTGAAATGCATTACCTGAGTGTGTTGTGAATGTAGACACATTGAATCATTTTAAGGCATGATTGGATGAGCATTGTGTGCAATAGTATGTACCTCCAACGATGAGTCTCTGACTCCATGGAACTCAGATGATAATAATAATAATAAACAGTATATGCAGTCACATTTAAAATTATGCATCCCAAACTTCATATATCGTTATATGAATCATTATTTCCACATTATATAATGTTCAGACATGAAGAATCTTTTTGAGGGCTTTTCCATTGAAGGAATGTTAGCCAATCTCATGGATGTGACAGGGCTTTTCATCCTGCAAAACAGGCAAGCTGGCCACAAGAACATATGCAGTTCTTGTGGCTTAGGACACTATGGGAATAAGACTCAACCACCCTGTTCCATTTAATCAGGTTTCAAAAGTTTCCATGATAAAACAGGAAGGAAAGATATAGTTTGTGTGATTTACATTAGCCTACCATTATTAACAATATAATGGTGAAATTACTTTATACTATGCATTAATAGCTTCCAACTTATTTGGGTTTGGATATCAGGTTAGTGGATCGGATCTCTATCTACAAATCTACAAATATCTATCTACAAATCTCTGATAAATACAGAGAGTATATGGGGGAGCAGTATCAGGAAGTCGAAAAGTTACAAGTGGAGTTCCACAGGGTTCATTCTTTTTTGTCATTGGTATTGTCACAGGACTACAGAGAGATGCTTAGTTGTTTTCAGATGCTGTGAAGCTTGGGAAGTTATTAGCAATAGTGCTGATGTTTTGGCTCTTAGAGGATTTGAACAAGCTGGATGGGTGAGCAAAGGCATGGGATGTCAATTTAATACAACTAAATGTAAGGTTTTAAAATTTGGGATCCACAGATGGGATGCTTCATACCCACTTGGTGGAGTTATACTGGATGAAGTGGAGGAAACAAGGGATCTTGTGGGTGATTGTGGATAGAGATTTAAAGTTCCAGGGTCATATTGCAAAGGTTTTGAAGACATCTCAGAGAATTGTGGCAATGTTAAGGAGAACATTGACCACAAGAGATAAAAGTGTGCTTGTCCCATTGCATGAAGCTTTGATCAGGCCACATCTGGATTTCCGTGCTCAGATCTGGTCACCGGCATTTGAAGGAAATGAAGTAACCTTGGAGTAACAATGCAGAGACATAATAAAAATGATATCAGGACTGTACAATGTTGATTATGAGGATAAACTGAGGGCATGCAGACTGCAGTGTTTGCTGGATAAAAGACAAAGATGGGGGGGGGGGATATGATCAAGACATTTAAGCCATTGATGGGTTATTATCATAACAACACCAGGGAGATTTTTCATGTGGTAGAATGAGGGAAAGGAACAAGAGGCCATCCCAGGAAGTTGGAAAAGCAGGTAGTGAATAAAAGGGTAAGAAGTAAGTTTTTTTCCATGGAAAGTGGTATGAGTGGAATGCATTGCCTAAGAGGTTAGTGAATATGCAGATGTGGATGACTTTCTGTTCACTAATGTTGATCTCCTGCAATGAGTCTTGTGACTCCATGGGGATTCAGGAAAATAATAACTTTTGAAAAAGCTGAAGTTTGAAAATTTTAACTTCAGTCTTTCATGACTGAAGTTAAAATTTTACTGATGAAAATACTAAGAGTTGAAAACTTTTGGTGGTATTTGGGAAAACATAGCCTGTCTCAATAGAATATTAATAAAAACAAGCGTCAGCCCAAGTACCTTGTTACTATCTTTTATTAGTCTTAAGATTCCACCATTTATGTTGATGTCACACTGGAATGTTAGATAAGTTGGAAATCTCCAATCTGAGAGTTATTTCCTATTATATGAACAACAGAAATGTGATTTGCTAACTGAATTTTCTTTTCTACTCATAATCCCCACACCATTTAGTAACTGACATAAAATGATGTAACTATTATTATTATTATTATTACGTAACACCTCCAGGGAGTCCAAAGACTCATCGAGAACTATATCATGTCATCTTTCCAAATCAGATTCATATGGCTTTCAAAGAAATATCATTAATCTTATCAATTGACAAATAAGACAGTATATATACTATTGAGAGGAGTTTGTGTCTTTTATTAAAGTTGTACTAAGGCTCTGCTCATAATAAGAATTTTCTTGCCATATAGTGTCATGCACTTAAAAACTTTTAGTAGTATTATGGGTAAACATGATTTTAACTGCACAGCAGGGCCGGCCATCTCAGGGGTGCAGTGGGTGCAATGCACCCGGGCCCCACGATCGAGTGAGCACAGTCGGTACACATTTGCGGAAACGTATTATATTTCAAATGTGTTTTTTTTTTGTTTGTTTTCCTGTGCCAAAATCATTTGCAGGTAAGAGGTTTTACAATACGTTTATTTCGAATCCTTTAATTTTTACCTTTAAAAAATATTTTAGGGCCCCAAAAGGTTTCTTGCACCCCGTCCCCTTTCTAGAGAAGACCGGCCCTGCTGCACAGACAAGTTATTGTCTATGCAGTTAAAACATAAGATGTTTCAACAACAAGAATTTTAAGGTAATCTTTTGAAATCAATTTTTTGCCTGAGGATGAGCTTCAGCATTTTACTTTCTTTCTTTTTCTGCTATTGAATGCATTCCCAACATTTCTCATATATATATATATGAATATGTGTATATATTATTTTCATTTGGCAGAGCATCTGAGCCTTTCATATTTTAATGTTCCCTCCTTTTCCCTTTTTAGCTCTGCAAGTTTTTCTTCTTTTAGATGTGTGCTTTTTCACTGGCACCATTAATGTTAAATTGATGAAGCAGACATATAGTTTACATTATTATTATTATTATTATTCAGGACTTTCAGACAGTCACAAGACTCATTTTGGGTGGCCCATCTTTGACAGAACCACTAGACATATCATTCCTTAAACTCTTTACCATTCACTTTCATAACGCAATCAAGCAATGCATTTCCACAGTCTGTCCACTCTTCATGCACAATCTTGGAATAACTCTTTATAGATTATTAATTATCTTCTACGAAGCATTGTTGGCAATTTAAAGGAATCAGCTGAGCACTTTTTCTTCTTTTGAATATATTTTTATTTGTGAATTGTTATTATTGATATTTCATATAATGTTTTTATGACTAAGAGGAGATATTCAGTGTTTGCTGGTGATGCTAAATTACAAAGAGCACTGTCAGGAAATTCTGATATGATGTTGTTACAAGAGAATGATTTGAATAGGTTGCCACATTGGGCTGAAGAATGAGGATGTCACAGTGTTGCCAAATATGAAGTTATTCATGTTTTTCATTTTGCCAGAGAAGATGGAATTAGGTATAAGGCACTAACGAGTCCACATTTGGATTTTTGGGCACATGGTTATATGGATAATAAGGATTACATTGGAGACAGATAACTAAGACTCTCTCAATGTACTGTAGGATACTGAGTATGAGGACAGATCAGGGAATGCTGTCTGCAGATGAATGTGGTCTTTGTAAGAGGAGGAGGACAGGTAATGTGATTGAGATATAATTCGGTGAGAACAATCTGTAAGATCAATATTAAACAGGAACTGCATGTGAAAAAGAGGCAATGGAAGAGATATAAGGAGACAGGTGAAGAGCAGATGCATGAAGAATATAAAACACAGGCCACGAGAGTGACTAGTATGGTAAGGAAGGCAAAACTGGAATATGAAAAGAGATTGGTCCAAAGATCCAAAGAAAATCCTAGGGAATTTTTTAGCTATGTGGCCAGTAGGACGAGAAATGATTGTGGAAGAATGACACTGTGGATAAAAAAATGGGAATAGAGTGACTGATGCAGAGGACATAGTGGAATTTTCAATGAACACTTCATTGGTGTATTTCATCCTGGAGGAGTAAATATTAATACTAGAGGGATAGGGAAGTTTTGAGGTTTAGAGGTGCAGGAGGAGAGCGTGTTCCAAATACTGAGTACTCTGGATGTCAGTAAAGCTGTGGAACTGGATGGTATTTCACCACGAGTTTTGAGAGAATGTGCTAGGGAACGGACAGCTCCTTTCACCTGGCTTTTCAATGAAAGTCTGGCTATGGGAAAGGTGCCCAGGGAATGGAAGGAAGGTAAGATAGTGCCATTGCATAATGGCGGTAGCAGACTGGGAGTGTCTAATTATAGGCCAGCTTGTGTGTCATCAGTAGTTGTTAAGATCTTGGAGAAATTAGTTAGGGACCGTATACAACATTGGGCAGATGAGGGTAATGTTATCTGTGAGAGTCAACATGGATTTGTGAGGGGGCGGTCTTATTTTAGTAATATGCTAGCCTTTTATAATAAAGTTACAAGAGCAGTAGATGAGGGAAAGGCATATACTGTCATTTTCTTGGATTTAGCGAAGGCATTTGGGGCAGTTTCAAGGAGGCAGAGGGTTACAAGTGGGGTCCCACAGGGCATATAATAATAATAATAATTATTATGTGACACCTCCAGGGAGTCCAAAGACTCATCGAGGGAGAGTGTGCCAACAGCATCAAACGATTGATCGCCTTCCAACTACTAACCATGCTCACACTTGCTTAACTTTTTGCAAGCCATTAGTAGCAGAGGCTCTACCAATCGACCAGCCTTTGCTGGCAAAGAATACTTTTTCCAACACCGGAAATCGAACCCGGGCCTCCTGGGTGAGAGCCAGATATTCTAACCACTAGACCAATATTGTTTAACCTTTATATCAATGACATTGTCAGTGGATTGCAGGGGATTCAGTTGTTTGAAGATGATGTGAAGCTGGGAAGGGTTATTAGTAATAATGCAGATGTGGGTCCTGCAAGAGGATTTGAATAAGCTAGACAGATGGGAAAATGAATGGGGGGAGGGGTTAATGCAGCAAAATGTAAGGTCTTGAGGTTTGGGACACATTGATGAAATGCTGCATACTCTATTGGAGGAGCTATACTGGAGGAAGTAGGGGAGACAAGAGAGAGATCTGGGGTTGATGGTTGATAGAAACCTGAAATTCAAGGGACATATTGCAAATGTGGTGAAGGTAACACAGAGGATTGCTGCAATAATGAGAAGGATGCTGCAGAGATAAAAGAGTCATTGTATTGGACCCTGATTAGACCACACTTAGACTATTGTTCTCAGATTTGGTCCCCAGGATTTGAAGGGAATAAATTAACTGTGGAAAGGGTACAAAGACAGATTACAAAGATAGTTTCAGGACTGTACAAAGTTAGTTATGAGGATTGGCTGAAGGAATGTGGACTGCAGAGTTTGGTGGATAGAAGAAGGAGAGGTGATATGATTGAGACTTTTAAACTGTTGAGAGGTGGTTACAGGGGACCTGGGGAGTTCTTTCACTTGGTTGAGCAGCAGGAAGGAGTGGTGGCATGGGGCCATCCCTGGAAGTTACGAAAGGAAACTGTTAGCAGGAGGGTAAAGAGTGGTTTGTTTGCATGGAGGGTGGTTGAACCGTGGAATGCATTGCCTGATAGAGTGGTGAGAGCGAGAATAGTCAATGCATTTAAGGAGTTTTTGATAGACTTTGTGTTTCCTAGGAGGGACTTCCCACGATGAGTCTTCATAAACTTGTGTTTCCTAGGAAGGACCTCCTGTGATGAGTCTTTTGACTCCTTGGAGGCCTAAATAATAATAATAATAAAAGATAGATACAAGGGAATTATTGCAGAGTAATGGGTGATTGAAGAATGAGAGGTCATCCTTGGAGACTGTACAATGGTTGTGTGGTTGAGGAAGTTGAAAGGAGATGTTTTGCATGGTGAGTGAATGAAATGCATTGCTAGTGTAGTTGGTGATTGCTTCACTGCAATTTCTTCAAGGCAAGATACAATGGTTATTGTGGTCTGTGAGTGTTTGACCTTCCATGTTGAGTCTTTGGACTCTGTGAAGGCATGGAAGTAGTAATAATAATAATAATTTAATTTTCTGGAGACTAATCTGGGCATTCATCACAAAAACTAATCAGATATTAAGATATCTTTAATTTTAAAATTCTACGGTAAAAGTAATATGTGATATAATGTCATTACAAGTCACTGACCTTGAATCGGTAATAAATAATAACAAATATTATATGTATACAAATATTACAACATATTATTCATATAATATCCCAGATGAGTCTTTGACTCCATGAGGTCTTGGGAAATAATAATAATAATAAATAATAATAATAATATTATTATTATACAGATATTATAAAAAAAACAAAATATATCAAAACAATTAAATAATAACAGATTGGATCACCTGGTTTTCAGAAAAATGAGGAGATAGAAAGAGTCCAGAGACAATTGATTAAGGTGTTGAATATGAAGAGAGATTGAAAAAAAGCAATTTTACAAGTCTAGTGGATAGGAAGAGGATATGATAGAGTATGATAGAGACATAAGTTAGTAAGAGGTTATTACTAATTTAATGTAGAAGATATTTTTCATAGAATGGGTAGAGATGAGTTGGGGGGGATCAGGCAATTTAAGGAGGAGGAGAATACCCACGTAATACAAGATGATAAAGCACATTGTCAACTGTAGCTATCAGCTTGGCTGGTAGAAAACAAATTTAATCAGGGAATGGCTACCATAGCCCTACACAGGGTATGTTATCCAAAATTTCCGTGTAGGTATAGCAGTCTTGTACTATTCCTCTCTCAAAACATCATCTAGATCATTCATAGAAGAGATTAAGATAGACTCTATATAGTCTTGATTATGCATTCTAAATCATTCCTAATTATTATCCTTAATTTATGAATTTGCTTTTATGAATCTATGAATCACCTGAATTTATATTTATGTGTGGATATAAATGTAACTATTACTATCAAATCTGTTCAAGGATGTGGTTTTATGTTTGTGAGGGGGAAATACAACAAAATTCACCACTATATATGATAATTTGCCTTTTTTTAATTCGTTTTTTCACATTTTTTGTATCTGATTTTTTGTACAAACACAACAACAACAATATTGACATGTTCAGCACCCCAAAATATATAACTAACCATTGTTCATAATTTTTAAGTAATCCCTGTCATCAAGCTGTTATAGCTATCTAATTCTGTGTCTTAAAGTTATAAAGTGCTGTAAAGTTATTCACCACTTCTATAACCCACTGTTTAAGGCCACTCAACATATTTCCCTAGCAGTAAAAAATTAACTTTGTATATTGCTTCTAATTTTTTTCTTTGTTATCTTTTTATCATGCACTCTGGTAGAGCCTGGCTGAGCCCAAATACAGCAAACTCCTGTTATCCATCTTGTAAGATAGATTCCCTAAGCTAACTTATAAAATGCAATTAAATATCACCTCCTATTAAATAAATTCATCATATTACGACTAGCTAACCAATTCTCATAACTGTCAAGATACAATCCTTTTATATACTCAATCAGTCTTTGAATACTTTTAACACTAAGAATACTTACTGAATGTAGTTATAGGTGTTGTAGACTAAGTCTCACTCCAAGAGTGCAACTCTTGGAGTGAGACTGATTGATGCTGATTGGAAAATAGTTTGTAATTCTACACTTCATATAATGTGTACAACCCTTATGAATTAAAATGTGTTAAACTTAGATAGGCAATAGTTTCACATTTCTTACATTTAGTTCTACTTTGTTTTTAACTGTTTATGGCTTTTAATAAATTTAGTTTAATCCTTTATCCAAGTGTGAGCAAACAAAGTTTGCACCTGATAGTATCTTCAGGACTGGGGTACGGTGGTACAACACCAGGGCAACTCCTTGCAAAGGTGGAGCAAGATACCAACACTCCTATGTCAGTATCTCCCATAATGCAAAACACATCTCCTTATGGATATGTCTAATGTTATGCATTAAGGGAAGGGCCACTACCCAGACTAGTTTTGACTTTTATTGAGGTGGGTTAGAGTAAAGAATAAACCCATCATCGGCCTATTGAAAAATAAAGGGGTCAGAGTGCCCCCGAAGAGAAGTAAAAGAGGGGTAAGAAAGTGACAGAGAGGTCAAGGTGGGGTGCTGGGGGGGGAGGGGGGGAAGAGGAGAGGAAGCGGAATAGGATGGGAAGGGGAGGTGGGGGTAGGGAAAAAGAAGAAAAATAGGCCTCAGCTCATTCTCATCTTGCTAGCTTAAAGCTATCAAGTGATAATCAAAAGGACCAGGAAACAAAACAGACCTCAGGGGGGACGCAGAGACCAAGACGATGACTCGGAGTGGAGCTGCTGCTGCAGATGGAGATCTTAAAGCAGCAGCAGGCAGAACTTGATGGTGTTGTTTCTGACAGTACACAGGATTGGAGGTGAACATCACTTGTTGTTAAATTTGGTGTCACCCAGAGCCTCTCTCTCGAGATGTAAAAACCTCCTTAAAGAGCCATAGAACATGTAGAGGACGATCCGAGAGAGATCCAACAGACTGGGAGGATTAGCATAGTTGGAAAATTTTTTCCTAACCTTCCAGATGTGATATTTAAATTCATTGGTGATAAATACTAGTAACTTCTGCCTGTTGTTGGCTGGTGGAGCGAACTGCAGGAAGATCACTTGCTCCTGCAGTAGGAGGGGGATGCGGAGCATGTCGCTTAGCCTCCTCCAGATGAAGATGGAAATGGGACACTCATAGAAAGCGTGCTCTATGGTGTCCGGGCTCCAGCAGAAGCTGCATAATGGGTTCCAGTTGTTGAACCACCACTTATTCACATTGACTGGAAGGTGTCCATAGGCTATCCTCCAGGCCAGGTTCTTTCTCGACGGGTAGCCTCGATGTTTAGAGAGGTGGCTGAAGAGGATGTCGTTGTTGATTCCTAGATCCGGAACGTCAGTATGAAGGATGTTAAGGAGATGATCATACCACATTTTGCTGTTCCGGATCCCGGCAGTGTTGACACCCGACGAGCGGAGTTGTTGTACTAGCTGGCAAAGTCTATTGTAATCCTCTGGAACAATATCCGCCTTGGGACCCTGGTGGGCTGGGATCTCAAAAAATGGGAAGCTTAAAGCCTAAGAAATACCGCACAGGATAGCTGCAGGGATGGTTGGTCTGTAGTATCCTGCTAAGATGGAAGGTGGTATTGCTCAGGTATTTGATGTTAAGGACGGGGAGGCCAAAGCCCCCCAGCTTCTCTGGAAGTTGAAGGATCTTCATGTCAACATCCTGGCGTAGACTGCCCCAGAAGAACTTCAAGGGTTTCCTGTAAAGCCGAAGTTCTTGATCCTCGCTGATGTTTGTTATATTCACGACGTGCTGGTACATAGGGCACAAGATGGTCTTGATGACAGCCCTAGAGGAGAGCGACAGCTGTCCATTTGTCCAGTCCTTGAGATGCTCGACTGTGGTGTTGATAAGTTGTTGAACGTCGAGCACGGGCTCTGCTGCAAATGGGACCCCAGGATGGTGAGGGGGGGTCTCCTGTAGGGACGAGACCCATGGGGATGTTGTTTAGGTCCCAGACTCCATACGTCTTGATCTTAGTTTTGTCGGGGTTGGGTGTTAACCCCGGCACTTTGAACCTCTCTAAGATGTTGAAGAAGCTCTGTATGGAGTCGTTGTCCCTGAGGGTGCCCACCACGTCGTCTGCATATGCAATTACTTTGGAGTCATCCGTGGTGAGTGGTAGTGGAATCCCTCTCACAGCACGTGAGCTGTTGACTGCCCGTAGAAATGGCTCAAGGGCTAGTGCAAAGAGCACTGGACTGAGGGGACACCCTTGTTTGACCCCTTTCTGGATGTTAATGGGGTCCGAAAGGTGTCCGTTGACGAGGAGGCAGGTGGAGCTGTTCATGTAGCTTCCTCTGATGATGGAAAGCAGTCCGCTGCTGACCTCGACTTTCTGCAGGATGTTAAACAGAAAGGAGTGCGGGACGCTGTCGAATGCTCGGTTGAGAACGATGGTCAACAGTGCCATTGAGTACATCTTAAGGTTGACCAGACGTAGCAGTTCTCGGATGAGGATGAGATTAAACTCCATCGATCGGCCAGGAACACCATACACTTGTGTGCTGTTGATGACGCACCTCATCCCCAACTTCAGCCTGTCATTGAGAACACGGGTGAGGATCTTGTAGTCCGTGTTCGACAGACTGATGGGCCTCCAGTTTTTGATGTTGGATGGATCCCTGTTGGCTTTGGGGATGAATACTGTATAGCATTCCACGAATTCTCGCGGCACGTTCCCTGTGTTGAGAAAGTTGTTGAATAGCTCCACGAGAATGGGGAGGATGTAGTCCCAGGCTTCTCGATAGAGTTCTGTGCTTAGTCTGTCTGGCCCATCCGCTTTCTTCGTATGGCACTGCTTGAAGGCTGATGTTATTTCGGCCGCTGTGATTGGTGCATTTAACCCTGCTTGTATGTGCACAGGGAAGGGGTCAATATTCCAACAGGAGTAATCTTGGGGGGTACTGTTGTTCTGGTAGAGGGTGTTGTAGTACCCCCAGAAAGCCTTCAGGATGTCGGGTGTTGTGGTGTAAGTACACCCGCCTTCAGTGATGGTGGTGACGGTTCTCTCCTGTCGAAAATTGACATAGCGCCTGTTGTAGAAAGCAGCCGATTGCCTGTCTTCCGAGCGGAGGTGGAGTCGGATCTTGGTGTTCTTGTCTTCCACCTGCTTCTGTCTCTCCGCTTCAATGTCGAGATTAATGTCACGGATGGCATTGTGACATGGAAAGCCTTGGCGTTGGCTGGCCACGAATCAGCTTCTTTCCTTGTATAGATCACGAAGCCGAGATCTTCTGAGGAAGGCACGTTCTAGGCCCCATTTTATCATGTTTTCTTTAATTTAGATTTTAGTTGTGCCCACGCGTCCCAGTCCCAGCCAGCGGTGCTCCAAGTGGAGCACAGTTGGTTAAGCTTAGCCGAGAACAAGGACAGGAAGTCTGGTGTTAACTTCCAGGGGCCAGGACCAACTTCTACTGCTTCTAGTGGATGATACGTGAGCACAACCATTTTGTGGTCCGAGATGGTATAATTAATTTGAACGTGCCTTATGGCTTCGGATCTGGAGACAAGGGAGGGTGACAGGTAAAACCGGTCGAGCCGTGTGCCGATACCTTGGCCTGTCCACGTATGATCCCGACAGTAGGGGTTGTGAGCCCTCCAGATATCCTCAGCTGGAGATTCCTGAGGTGAATTCCCAGTTGCCTGTAGCCAGCAGTACCTGTATTGGGATTACCCCCCACTTTATCGTAGGCCGGGTCCGTCACGCAGTTAAAGTCCCCCATCAGGATGACGTGATGGGCGCCATATAAAGTAAGTGTAAAGTGACTGGAAGAAAGTCGATCTTGATGTTGTATCTGCCTGAGCGTAGATGTTAATGTACCTGGTGGTACAGCCCCGGTACGTCCAGTCAATGGCGAGAACTCTCCCTTCTGCGTCCCTCTGGATGTTATGGAAGGCTTCGAGGAGGGGGGCTAGCATAAGTACCCCGACCCCGGCGCTGTTTCTGTTGCCGAAGCTCCAAAACGATGTTACGGGGTACTTATGGCTTAGTTCCTGCATGTCTTTGTAGTGGAAAAAGTGTGTTTCCTGCAGGAACAAAAGCCGGATGATGAACGCTAGCATGAGCTTCCACACCTCCTCTTGTTTTGATGGTGAGCGGAGCCCTCTGATGTTGAGCGAGGCAACGCAAAAAGGGGGTGGCGGCATTATGATGTTTTACGTTGTTATATTGCGGTTATATTCGCAATTGCTTGACATATTTTATTAAGGCTTCAATTTGTGGGGAGGAGGTAGTATATCCCGCACCCTGCAGACCGGTTCTGCCAGTTCTGCATACGAGCTCGAGAGGACCTCGAACTCGTGACGACTGTTCTTAATCTTGAAACTTGCTAATTTATTGTTCACTATTTGATGGTCAAAGCAGTTGAACTGGGAGCCGGTGTGTCTACTAATTTTAGAGTTAATGCTCTTTTGATGGCGGGAAGAGGTTTCCACCTCCATTTCGGACTCAGATGTTGTTGAGTCCGTGCTTTTTCTGGAGCGGCTTCGATGTTTTTTCCCCATTTTAGGGGAAGCCTGCTCCTTCCTTTTCTTAGAAAGTTCTTTGGGGGGTGGAAGTTAATGTTTCCCTTCCTTTGTCTTCTGTTCTTCTGCAGGGTGGACGCTGACTACTATAGGGGAAATGTTAGAAGCGTCTACAGACGAAGCCTCCTCCGATGTTGTTGAGGGGGTGGGGGATAGCTGTGAAGTGTTATCCTTAGCTTCATCTGTATCCTCGGTTGTTCGTTGTTCCTCCGTCGCTGGTAGTGGTACGGTTGAAACGACCTGGGACTGTTTCCTCAGCTGATGTTGTTGCTGGGGGGAAACAGTACCTTCTGCTGTTGATGGTGCAGGACGTTTCGTAATTTTCCCTAGAACTGTTTGAGAGAATGTTTTCTCCCCGATGGTGATGGGGAGTACTGGAAATTCACCGGCATCTCGAGCAGGCTGCGGGTTCAACGGTTCAATCGGTGCCCCTGCCCGCTCTGCAAATGTGCGCAGAGGACACGATGTTATTTTGTGCTCTGTATTGGATCACTTTCGGCAGGGGTGTGGGCACTGGCTGGAGATGTGCCCGATGCCGACGCATTTGAAACACTTGGCTCGGGGGCAGTCACTACCCAGATGTTCAGTCGAGCCACATCGCAGACACAGTCTTTGTACCCCGGGATAATTAACCATCACACGCGACGTGCCGATGGTAACGAGGTTTGGCACTGGCTGTCGCATGTCCATGGTAAAGGTGACTTCGCTGGAGTACCAGGCGGGGTCCTCCTTAGAGACGCTCTTCTTTATATTACTCACTTTCCCCCACTTACTAAAAGTTTGTACAAGCACGTCTTCTCCGGCTTCTAGATATTCCATAGGGAAGCGGTCGATCTTAATTTGACGTACTTGTGACCCCACCATGGTAGGGGTCACCTGCTTCCCTTGGACGGAGAAACCCTTCAGAAGTTGATCTCTCGAAGCTAGGTTCTTGACTACTATAAGAAATCGTCCTCCTCCATACGGGGTGAAGGAGTAGATGTTAGAAACTCCTATTATCTCCTTAAGGGCTGTAGTTAGGGCTCTCGGACTTCCATTCCTGGAATCTCCACTCCTAATATCCGGGTTCTGGGGGGGGGGACGGGGATTACTCTGCTCATTATTAGTCTCTGCGTTCTAGAAAAAAAGAGAAAAATAAAGAGTCCTATGACTCTGTAAGAAAATCCCGTAGTGCGTATAAATTGAGGTCTCTTCAGTGGGAGCCAGGCCCAAGTGGAGATACCAGCCAGAAGCATTAGCAAGGTCATCTCTACCCATAGGAGTTGCCAAATGGTGTGCCACCTTTTTAATAAATTACTCTGGATTTAGAGAAAGACGTTGAAAGTTTATTTTTCACTTAGTTAGAATATAATAAATTTATTTTAATCCTTTATCCAAGTGTGAGCAAACAAAGTTTGTGCCTGAAAGTATCTTCAGGACTGGGGTAAGGTGGTACAACACCAGGGTGACTCCTTGCAAAGGTGGAGCAAGCTACCAACACTCCTATCTCAGTATCTCCGATAATGCAAAACACATCTCCTTGTGGATATGTCTAATGTTATACATTAAGGGAAGGGCCACTACCCAGACCTTACTCCAGTCCTGAAGATACTTTCAGGTGCAAACTTTGTTTGCTCACACTTGGATAAAGGATTAAACTAAATTTATTATATTCTAACCAAGTGAAAAATAAACTTTCAACATCTTTCTCTAAATCCAGAGTAATTTATTAAAAAGGTGGCACACCATTTGGCAACTCCTATAGGTATAGATGACCTGCTAAAGCTTCTGCCTGGTATCTCCACTTGGGCCTGGCTCCCACTGAAGAGACCTCAATAAAGGTCGAAACTAGTCTGGGTAGTGGCCCTTCCCTTAATGCATAACATTAGACATATCCACAAGGAGATGTGTTTTGCATTATGGGAGATACCGAGATAGGAGTGTTGGTAGCTTGCTCCACCTTTGCAAGGGGTCTCCCTGGTGTTGTACCACCTTACCCCAGTCCTGAAGATGTTTATGGCTTGATCATCTTGATCTTCCTTGAGTGTTGGAAAAGCTCTTAAGGACTAATATCAGCTGCAGACCACATGGAAAACAGTACACTAAAATGAAAAGAAGATGAATATTGATTTTCCCATAAGAACTCAGGGATCCATGCTATCACCATTTCTGCTCGGCATCTGATATACAAAGGAGAGAAAAAAGGTGATGAAATGCTGAAGACAACAGGAAATTTAATTCTATACATTTTTGAGAGCTTGTTTGTCTTTACATTCTTCTGAGATTAAGGAACACACACGCACACAGTGGCTCAGGATATGTAATATATATTTTTTTTTCATCATTTCCTGATATCTGATTATCATTAATTTTCTTTCAACAGTTTTCTTCCAAATGAATCTATTATTTTTCATATCTTTAGTACTGTTATATTTTACATTTTGGTGTTCTGAGGCACTACCCATTACATCAGTTCATCTAGATCTTTCATTTCCTCTGGATATTTATCCTGTCATTTTGTCTTGAAACATTTTACATTTGTAATACTTATTACATTTAATTATGTAATATTGATTATATAATATAATATGTAATAAGTAAATATATAATATGTAATATTAATTATATAATATAATATGTAATAAGTAAATTATATAATATGTAATATTAATTACATAATATAATATGTAATAAGTAAATATATAATTACCTTGATGGACCCATGTTTCACTCAGGATTTCTCCATGAGTGCAGGTCACAAAGATGCCTCCAACGATCTCGATTTTGAGCCTCTCTCTCTTCCATGTTATACCCATAGATTTCACTAGTTTATCTTCCCATCTTGTAGGTGGTCTTCCTGGTTTTCTCTTTATTCTTGGTTGCGTTGAGTATTTTATATGTAATATTAATTATGTAATAAATATTACATTTGTAATTGATAATATATCACCATTCATCCTAAGAGAATGTTCCAGGGAATTGGCAGTAGCATTGGCATGCCTGTTTAATAAAAGTCTTGCAACAGCACAGGTTCCAAGGGAGTGGAAGGAGGGTAAAATTGTTCTACTGCATAAACAAATACCTTGGACAGAGGAGATGCATACACAGTGGTTTACTTAGATTTTGCAAAGGCTTTTGACAGACTGCCACATGACAAGGTCTTAAAAAAAATTTAAACAGATGGGATTGGATAACAGACTTCTGATGTGGATCATTGACTGGCTGTTGAATAGGTATCAGAAAGTTGTATATGGCGGTGTGGTATCCCGAAAGAGAAAGGCCGCTAGTGGTGTGCCACAGGGGTCAGTTTTGGGCCCATTATTGTTCAGTTTGTATGTTAATGATATTGGGATGGGTTTAACTAGTGAGAGTCAAGCAGATGTTATGGCCTTACAAGAAGATTCGCATAGATTGCATGAATGGGCAGGTAAGCGGAACTATCAGTTCAATCTTGCAAAGTGTAAGGTTTTGAGATTAGGTAAGCAATGATGGGATGCAAAGTATACACTTGACTGGGAAACTTTAACAGAAGTAGAGGAGATGAGAGGTCTAGGAGTGATGATGGACAAGACCTGAAATTCAGGGGCCACATTGCGCAAGTTGTGAAAATGTCACATCGAATAATGGCAGTGATACAGAGAACCCTGACATGCAGAAATAGAGAGGTTATGATGCCATCTTATATAAAGCCTTGATAGGGCCTCATATGGATTGTTGTGTGCAGATTTGGTCACTGGGTTTTCAGATATGTTGGAAAGGGTCCAGAGAAGATTCACAACGGTGGTCAGTGGTCTTTTGAATGTGGAGCACGAGGACAGATTAAGAGAATGTAAGTTGCAGAGCCTCGTGAATAGGAGGAGGAGGGGGGGGGTATGATTGAGACATATAAGCTAGTCAGGGGGTTGTTATCAGGTTGACATGGAAGAGATTTTTCATAGAATGGGAATTGGAGGGGTGGTTAGAACAAGAGGCCATCACTGGAAACTATAAAGAGGGTGTGAGCAGAGAAGTGAGGAGTAGGTTCTTTGCATGGAGAGCGGTTGATGAGTGGGATGCATTGCCTGAGTGTGTTGTGGGTGTAGACACATTGAATCAGTTTAAAGTATGGTTGGATGGGCATTGTGTGCAATAATGTATACCTCCCACGATGAGTCTCAAACTCAATGGAGATCAGATATTAATAATAATCTTTAATCTCCTGTTCTGTATTAGTGACTTTACTATTTTCGATTACCTCTGTTGATATTCTTGTGAACAATGTGAAAATTATTTTTTACGTTGTTATTTTTAATATGATTCTTCCTTTGATTCTATCTGTTTGCTTCTCTGATATTCTTCGAAATTCTGTTATCTGTGGTTTCTATTCCTCAATTCTGATCAAAAACAAATGTAAAAAAAAATCAACATATCAAATGCTGACTTTGTAACTGTTGCAATAAACTTGCTTCCTGCTCAGCTATTATTCAAGATTTTTGGTCTTTAAAAAGACTGTTGGCCATAAAACTTCTGCATTTACTTGTCATCATTTCTTTCTCTCTCTCATTACCTGATGGTTTACCATGTTGGCATCACCCAAAATAAGGCAGATCTCTCTGCATCAGTCATTTCCTCGAATGCCTGTATAGGCAAAACACCTCTCACAATATCCAAAACTGTTCACAGGATGCCTCTACTGATCTTTTGGAAGAAAAAATCATATCTGAAAAAATCATTCTGTGTTGTGTAATGGTTAGGAGAAATGTTCTGCAAGGTTGGTTGAGGTTCAACAATGGCCTTTCTGCAACATGTAAGCTGCGAGTTTGAATCTCATATAAGCGTGAATGTTTGTGAAACCTGCAATGAAGCTTTGAATTAGAGAAACTTCCAGAGTGTGGGAGTGTTTTTTAGCCAGCCTGGTTGGCCGAGCGTTTAGCGTATCTGCTCTCCATCCAAATGGCTGAAGGTTTGAATCCTGCTGTGGGCATGGATGTTTGTAATTGTCTGTGAAAAATAGTGGTGGTGGTAGTGGGCAGTAGATGGCATTGGTGTAGATGATGCAGTTCACTGTACTTGGTAGATTGAGTGGTGGAGATGAAGAGTTGTAGAGTAGGTGCCCTCCCCTTGACGAGTCTTTGGACTCCTTGGAGATGTCACACAATAATAATAATAATAATAATAATGTACAGTTATCTAGATGGAATCTCTCCAGTTGTGCTCAAAACATGCTCCACAATTAATACTCATTCTGCATCCTATATTTCTGGCCTGGTTGGTCGAGTGGTTAGCATACATGCTCTCCAACCAACAGGCTGTTGGTTTGAATCCTGCAGTGTGCATGGATGTTTGTGATTGTCATTAGGTGGGAGATGATGATGAAGCGTCATCGCTTGGTGTGAGCCCACAACCCTGCTTATTGGAGGCCTGAAGTGGCTTGAAAAAGTTCCATGTTTATGAAAAATACAAAAAAAATATATAAAATTGATAAAAATAGAAAAAAAATATTCGTATTCTGCCTACCATAAAAATGTACAATAAGTTTGCAAATAACCTTTTGTGGATGGGAGCAACATAAAAAACTATATTATTATTATTATTATTATTATTATTATTATTATTATTATTATTATCAACAGACCTTCATGGAGTCAAAAGACTCATTGTGAGAGGTCCCACTCTCACAATGAGTGGGACCTCTCATTGTGAGAGTGGGGCATCCAAGAATGGCCTTTTGTTTTTCCCCTGTCTCCACATTTTTTATGAAATATCTCATTCATGTTAACCTGGTATTTACTCCTTACCAACTTATACATGTATACGTTGGTAAGAAATAAATTCATTCTCTCAATCTGTACTCATATTCCATATTCCAGAGATCAGAAACCAACTTAGTCAATTGTGTCTGGACCCTCTCTAACATCTCATCATCATCATCATGTTAAAAACCTGCCAGCCAAATCTGTGCAGAGTAATCCATATGTGATCTGATCAAAATATTGTACAATGAAACCAAAACATCCTTACTTCTACATGTCAGTGTTCTCTGCATCATTCCCATAATCTGTTGTGTTGTTCTCACGATTTTAGCAAAATGTCCAGGAAATTTCAAGTCCCAAATTTGAAAATCTTACACTTTGCGACATTAAACTAATATTCCCATACATTTACCCATTCAGATAGTCTATTCAGGTCCTCTTGCAAAGCAACATCTGCTCTACTCCTCATGACTCTTCCCAACTTTGCATCATCTGCAAACAACTGTATATCACCATTTAAGCCTTTTTTCAATGTCATTTACATACAAATTAAACAACAATGCTCCAAAACAGGCCCATTGGGCACATCACTAGTGGCTTTCCTCTTCTGAGATATCACCCCCCCTCCCAATGCACAACCTTCTGATACTTATCAGAAAGGCAGTCTCCAACACTAATCTACTGTCCAATCCAGTCTGTTACAATTTAACTACTAGTTTGTCATGTGGCAATCTAAATATACTACTGTATATGCATCCCCTTATCCAAGGTATTTGTCATCTTGTTATAATAAGTAAGCAGATTGCTAAAACACGATCTCCCATTAGTTAACCCATGCTGTCATCAAAGAGAATTGTACTCTTGTCCATCCAGTTCTGAATCCTTGTCCTCACTAGCTTCTCCAACACCTTGACTACAACTGTAGACAAGCAGATTAGCCTATAATTCAAAGTCTTAATCTTATCACCCCTTTATGAAGCAGAACAGTTTTGCCATCTTTCCCTCCCTTTGGGATCTGTGCCAATCTAAGACTCATGTTAAAAAAGTACATTAAAGCTGTTGCTAACTGCCTAGAACATTCATACAAGACATGAGGTGATCAAGTCCCATGGACTTGTTGACATCAAATTTACTCAATCCATCATATATTTCCTGCTTACTTACCATTAGTGGTTCCTGCTCCATTCTCACTGCTCTAAAGTTCTGCATTATAATCACAAGGATGGAATACTTTAATGAATTGCTCATTAAAATCCTCTACTATATCCTCCACATTGTTTATGGTTCTCCCATTATCACTGACCAACATCATTTTCCTTCTACTGGCCACATATTGAAAAAACTCCCTAGGATTCCGTTTAGCATCTTTGCTAACTGCTTGTCATATTGCACTTTTGTTACTCTTACTAAGTGAGTCACCCTCTTTGCTTACTCTTTGTACTCCTCATGCAACCAATTATCTCCACTTATCCTGTGCTGCCTTAACAATGTCTTTTTCTTTCAGATTGCGTGCTTCACCTCTTTAGTCGTCCATTTTACATCTACCTTATTTAATCTCCTGGCCTTTGGAATACACTCAGTCATTACCTCTGCCAGATAATTCCTGAGTAGAGACCAAGCAGCACTGATTTCTTTCCCTTGCAATTCCTCATTTCATGATATTGCTGCAAGCTACTTCCTGAGTTTGCCATAATCACCTGCCTTATAGTTCCACATAAAAACCTTTCTCACAAAAGGCCTGATATGGCTAGCCACCACACAAGTGATCACTTCATGGTCACGTTCACCAACTGGAGAAGTTGTGACACTTCATTTACAACAATATCTTCTGATGAGATAATCAAATCCAAGATCCTCACTCCATGTGTGGTCTCTGTTACGTACTGCTTAAGGTAGTTATCCCTTAAAAACTGAAACATTCATTCTCTTTGGTTCCTGATGTGTCTTCATTCCAGTTTATATTACCATAATTAAAATCATCCATAATGATCACCCTTTTCTTATTAGCCAGACCATGTTGGCTAAACATTTCCTTCTTACTGCCTTCCACATTACCAGGTCTATAGCAACACTCTACAAAACATTTCATCCTGTACACCTCCACTTGACTCCATACTCTTCAAAACCACTGTCAGTATTTGTTCCTTGCATCTCCACCCTAGATGGGCACAACTCCTCTGCCATCATCAGTAAAACTCCTCCTCCCTTTTTGCTTTATCTGTGTTCACAAAATACTACATACCCCTCCATCTCTATTCCTGTCAGAATATCATCCTCGTTCAACCATGGGTTACTTATACCAACAATTTTTGGGTGAATGAACTCTATCAATGGTAAAATTTCATTTCACTTGTTTCAGATACTTCTAGCATTTGTAAACACACACACACTAGCTCATTTCTGTTTCTATAACAAGTCCCACTAACCCCACTTCTCAGACATGACTCCTCTACACTCTCCCCTGTCCATTCCGTCCATCATCACTGATATTACACCCCTCCGCAGACCTAAATGTCACTTCCACATCCTTGACTGTTTTAATCCTTTCTTGCAATATCTACTCCTGAAACCATCATCTGCGCTTTCATGAATTGTCCCGCTGTTCACCCTAGCCTTCCCTGATATATAATCTCATACCTAGCTGGAATCTGTCTTTCAGTATGGAACCAAAGTTTTGTTCAGCCTACCCTAAGAAGGAGATAAAAGTCAGCCATCAAACTACTGTCTTATTGTCCTCAATTTGGTATTCTCAAAAGTGATGGAGATGGTCAACAACAAAGTTTCTTCACGACCTGGCTTTCATCAGTTAATTAGTGATTGCTAATACAGATTTCACCATTCTCACTATAATCACATAATTATCCACCTTCAGACAAAGGTAATGGAAATATTTGGTAAAACATTATTATTATCATCACTGGAAACCTCCAAAGGGTCAGGGACACATACAGGATGGCCACGTCACCCACGCCAATTGTGGTGTGGTTAGCTTGTTCCACGGAGAACAATTACCATATGACATTTAAGTGATTCATCTGCCTAGGGTTTTTGACAAACTCACCTCCTACTATCCACAAGGCATAGCTGGAAATGAGATATTTCTGAAAAGGCGACTTGTTTCAGAAAGGATGTAAATTGTAGACGCAGTCGCCAATGATTAGGTGTAAAAATGGACGCCTACGCAGGAGGGCGCAATGGATTGTGGTCTGGGAAACTGCCATTCATATTCTTGTTAAATTTGATCAGCTGTTTTACATTTTTTTTGCTTCTGGACCTGCATAAGGCAGCTCATGTTTATTGCTAGCATTGATAAGGTGTGGGTGCCCACCACTGACCCAGCAGCTTCTGTTTTATCCAGTGTCCTTTCGCTCTTAGAACATCTAACTAGCAGGGGTGTAGTCGGGCCAGGGCCATTTTCTGGTACTTTTTAAAACTATCAAAAAATTTTTAAATTTACTATAAAAAGAATTATAATGAGCCTTATAATGCATTTCCAGCTTTCGGTCATAAAATAGCAGCTTGCCGCTCTTGTCATTTTCGTTTCAGAAAACAAGGCAATGAGCTGCGTCTATTTTCGGTTTCGAAGTTTCAAAACCAAAGAAAATTGACAATATTGCACCCCCATCCAATGCTACATCGCAGTTGGTCGTTTGCCATCCCTTCACCTCCTAACAAATTCAATGGACCTGACAAGTTAAAACGTGTAGTGTGCTCTGTGAAACTGTGTCCTCGCTATAGTTTGCTATATGGTGTTGGCGAAAGTATTTTAAGAAGAAAGGTGTAATAGTTAGAGGCGTAGCTAGGGGAGGGCGGTCCGCCCGGTGCGGCACTTTGAATCTTTTTGTTAATTCTAAAATACAGTCTCGAGAACTCAGTTCCAAATATTGTAATACTACTGCGAATTTTCCTCACAATTGCTGCAAGTGTTGCTAGTTGCGAGAGGAGTTTTTCTAAATAAAATTGATTAATTTATTTTAAATAAATTAATCAATTTATTTAAAAATAACATTTTAGAATGTTGAAATTAAAGTTTTACTTAAAAAATAAACATAGTGTTTTAATTTATTTCCCTATACGTCGTTTTGACTTTTTGTAGTATTTTTGGTGTGTATTGAGAGGGGCGGCAAACTCAGGGATCGCTCCGGGCGACAAAAGCTCTAGCTACACCACTGGTAATAGTGCATCAATAATATGAAGAGAACCAATGACTTCTGAAAACTTAAAAAGAATGAAAATTATAGTACGAGTTCGGAATACGATACAAACTTTCTGCCGAAAATTAAGAACAATGAGTGCGAACGTGTTCCTTCTTCGATGCTTTCAGAAAAACCGGAAATGCAAGATAATTTGTGCAATGTTGCGAATATATCTTCAGCTATCACAGGACATCAAGAACATGCAGGTAATGCAATTGACACTAATTCTATAAATGTAGAATACCCAACAGTATGGTCAGAGCAACAGTGGCTTGAACGCAAGGACAAACATAAGTGGCTCATAGCAAAGAATGGATATTTAGGTTGTGGTGACTGTTCATCAGTAGGGTACTTAGGACTTAACAAAACTCAGAGGTTATCTCTCAGTAACGAATGGGTGAATTGCATAATTACATTTAACGGTACAGAAAAAAGTCAGTAATTGAAATCCCTAAGAACTAAAATTTCTGCCCTTCAGACATTTATAGCACACAAAAAATGCGAGTCAATTTTAGCCGAGTCCAAAAAAATCTCAGAAAGTATAACATATAGCAAAGAAAATATTAGAAAATGTGCACAAGATTCCACCCTTGAAAATGTGCAATTCATTTTAAATGGATTTCGAGAGTATTTCGACGGAGGGAAGAAGATGCCCGTTGCTTTGGCCCCTTTGTCAAATACAGTTACCTATACCATGCAGCACGGCTGAGTGTGAACGAGGATTTAGTGCTATGAACGTTATAATTACAAAGTTACGTACAAAACTCTTAATGAAAAACGTTTCTGTTGCGATGTTCATCAAGCTTAATGGATCACCACTTTCCACATGGAATGCGCTTCCTTACGTCAAGTCATGACTAGTGCATCACCGCTCGGCTGAAGATCGATCGCGACATGTAGCAGAGAAGAAAGACGAGAGCGGGGAAATTTGGAAATTATTTTGACAAATGATGAGTCAAAAAAAATCCTAAGGAGTTCTTTCGCTATGTGGCAAGTAAAAAGAGGAATAACTTTGGAAAGATGACTTTAAACAGTGTTGATGGTAAGGAAATTACAGAAGCTAATCAAATAGTTGAGTTGTTTAGTAATCATTTTGCAAAAGTGTACCATCTTGGTTGTGATGTTGCAGTGCCGAACGTGTCATTGACTGATGAGAGTCTAATGATAGAAGAATTTGAGGTGCTTAGTATATTACAGAACCTTAATGCTAACACTGCCATTCGGTTAGATGGCATATCGGCCCATGTTTTAAGGGAATAAATACGCAAGAGAATTAGCACCTCCTTTAACTTGGCTGTTTAATTTAAGCCTCAGTTCTGGTAAAGTCCCAATTGAGTGGAAAGATGGGAAATTTATTCCACTACATAAGGGAGACTCCAGGAGTGAGGTAACAAATTATAGAACAATCAGTATATCGGAGTGGTGGTTAAGGCTCTGGAGAAATTGATAAAAATTTGAATTCAGGACTGGGTGGACAGTAATATGATACTTTATAAGGGACAACATGGTTTTGTGAAGGGTAGATCTTGCCTTAGCGATTTGCTCACTATATTTCAATGATCCTGCTGGACTTTTCAAAGGCATCTGACAAGATTCCGCATGAACTCTGTTGCATAAATTGAAGCAAATGGGTATGGATCCGAGGCTAGTGATTTGAATCAGAGGGGAAGAGTGATAGTTAATTCAGATGATGTGGATATCTTGCAGGATGACTTAAATAGGCTGACCGTTTGGGCTAAACTAAATGGCTGCCAATTTAATGTGGCCAAGTGTAAGATGATGCACTTCGGAAGGATGAGATCACATGCTGTTTACTATATTAATGGAACTGAACTGCAAGAAGTTGATGAGGCTAGGGACTTGGGAGTTATTGTGTACATAGAACTTAAGTTTTGAGGGCATATTGCAAATGTTGCCAAAACGTCAGATTAGATTACATGGTTATTGAAGAACACACTGACAAGCAGAGATAAGGAAGTGATTGTTCCACTTTATAAGGCATTAATAAGACCTCATTTGGACTATTGTGCACAGATCTGGTCACCTGGATTTCTTGGTTATGTGGAAATGGTGGAGAGGATTCAGAGGCGGGTTACAAAAATTGTTGCAGGCCTGTGGGATGTCACCTACGAGGATAGATTGAAGGTGTGTGGGCTTCAAACACTAGTTGATAGAGACAGGAGAGGAGATATGATAGAGGCATATAAATTCTTAAAGGGGTTTTATAGGATTGATACAGAAAACTTTTTTTAAGACCAGTGCAAGAAGGGAGAGAATGAGGGGTCATCCCTGGAGCTTGTGTAAGAGTGTGGTTAACAAGGGTGTTAGGACTAGATTTTTTGCTTGGAGGGTTCTAAATGGGTGGAATGCGTTGCCAGAGGCTGTTGCGAATGCTTCATCTGTGAATGAGTTTAAGGGGAAGTTTCTACCCAGACCGGTTTCGACCTTTATTGAGGTCTCACCAGTGGGAGCCAGGCTTAGAAATATCAACGTTTCAGTAATAGAGAGCTTATAAATATTTTACCAAAACAAGTTACCATAAGGTGCTTTGATCTTATTAAATAAAAATCTCAGGATGAGAGAGAGATGTAGAAAGTTTTTTACATTGGGTATAATATATGTCAGTGGTCGCCAAAGTGGTCGATATCGACCCTCAGGGATCGATATAACATTATTAGGAGTCGATTCAGGCTCAGGGGTCGATAAAAAAATATATCATTGTACGGGTAATATTTAATTCGGGTAACTTGAATTACCTCCATTCTGAATGACAACGCAATTAAGAGTGAATCGTGGGAACAGTGACATGAATAGGACCTGTAAGATGGAGCAAGGTCATGAAAATAGTTACGGAGGCCAATCAAGTAGGCCAAAATGACGTATTTTACCAATAAACGGATGTTAGTGGTTCCCGGCCGGCCCGCGCGGCGGGAGCGATATTGCAACACGTGCGCGGTTCTTATTTACTTACACGTATTCGATCCCAGTCTGATTTTTGCGTATCGACATACAAGTGAGCGTTAACGTTCTAAAATTCATCAACATACATATTATAATTCAATCGTTATTCATTCACGAACTAAACTTCTCTATGTTGAAGAGTTGAGCAGGACTGGTAGTAATACCAGTGATATTACTACTGATAGTAATATAATAAGATATACTATATTATACATACAATAAACACTGTAACTATAAAATAAAGAATCTAAAAACTCATATAAGCGAATTTTTGCTTGTCCTATTATAATTATGTAATAGTAAAATAGAGGGGGGTCGATAAAAAGTCAAGAAACTCTTGAAGGGGTCGACGGTCAAAGAAGTTTGGCGACCCCTGATATACGTTAACGATACCAAGCTATTTTAAACCTGGTTTTAATCCATTTCCCAAGTAAGCAAACAGACAAGAAAGTCAAGTTTGCACCTGCAAGTAGTGCAACTCTTAGGCAACTCGTGGTAAAGGTGGAATAAGCTCTGATCACTATTCTTAATATTTACCCTTAATGCAAAGCACATCTCCTTGAGGAGATGTATGATACTATGCATTAAAAGCAAGGGGCCACTACCTAGACTGGTATCGATCTTTATTGAGGTCTCATCAGTGGAAGCCAGGCTTAGAAATACCAAGGTTTTAGTAATACAGAGCTTATAAATATTTTACCAAAACAAGTTACCATAAGGTGCTTTGACCTTATTAAATAATGGATTAAAAATTGATTAAAACCAGGTTTAAAATAGCTTGGTATCTTTAACGTATATTATATTATACCCAAGGTAAAAAACTTTCTACATCTATCTCTCATCCTGAGATTTTTTTTTAATAAGGTCAAAGCACCTTATGGTAACTTGTTTTGGTAAAATATTTATATGCTCTGTATTACTAAAACCTTGGTATTTCTAAGCCTGGCTCCCACTGATGAGACCTCAATAAAGGTCGAAACCGGTCTGGGTAGTGGCCCCTTGCTTTTAATGCATTGCATCATACATCTCCTCAAGGAGATGTGCTTTGCATTAAGGGTAAATATTAAGAATAGTGATCAGAGCTTATTCCATCTTTACCACGAGTTGCCTAAGACTTGTACTACGTGCTGGTCACCCAGACTTGCACTACTTGCAGGCACAAACTGGGTGACCCGCACCCAGTTTGATATATATATATATATATATATATCACCGATTAATTAAATGAATGAAAATTATTTGTAGTTCTGAATAATATCTGATGGCATTCGGTTAGAAAGAAAGACTACAGCTAAGTCAACGTATACGAAATATATCACCGATTAATTAAATGAATGAAAATTATTTGTAGTTCTGAATAATGTCTGATAGCATTCGGTTAGAAAGAAAGACTACAGCTAAATCAACGTATACGAAACTACAAGTTTTTGTTCCGCTTCATTACACTGCTGGACAGTAACAAATTGTCATGAGCTGTCGTTGCGAATTCGAACCCCCTGAATCGAGACTTCAGCGAAAATTTTAATATGAAGTGCTATAATTTCTGCCTTGTTTACGAAAATTCGGATAATGTCAAAATAACCTGACGTAAATTATGTCAGAGAGAAGAGGAGAGGAGAATGAACCTCTAGATTCAACTGCCTATATCAGTAGAATAATCAATAGTTTCAGCATAAACGGATCTGCATCTGTTAAATGTCTTGCAGTTCGATGTTGACCGAAGAAACATTTGAGTTATGCAGCAGTATGTCAAACTGGTAATGCAGAACGAATTATTTATTTATTTTATATATTTTTAAGTTAGGTTTCTTCATAAAATGCATTAAAACTTTTATAAGCATTCACTTGTTAAATGTATTGCCATAGAGTGCTTCAGTATTCTTATTATCGATTCGGACTTTTCTTTTATCAGCCTGTTTCGCTTTCTGCTCAGTGTACCTACATATATTGCCTGCTAACCTGTTGTGCTAAATTATTTTAGTTATAAAAAATGACAAACTCTTCGTAACGCATTATTTGTAATATTTATCCCTAACGATACATTCTACCTCTTCAGTTATTAACAATCAAATGGACGCCTCAGTGGTTTCCTCACGCTTCACTTGGCTACAGAGAGAATTGTGTCTGTTCAAATTCTGTCTACGATGAGAAATTTCTATACTTTTTTTTTTAAGCTGATAAAGCCATGAGGATTTTTCTGTGGACGCTGGAAGATTTCTTTCTGTGAAACGGAAAAATCAGATCTGAGAACATAATAGATATGTTGCAGGCAGGAGAGATTTTTTATGATAACTCCATGAACTTTTGTAATATATGTATACTTACATTGTGTAATGTACACCCCCTGTCCAAAAAGAAACCGAACTTTTCGAAAATAGAAGAAACTAGTGGCGCCACCTGTTGTGTCTTTTTGTTGTCGAAAGCGGCAACCTTAATTGGTGTTGTGTCAACTGTTTATGCATTTGTTTCATATCGTGACGAGCGACCGTTCGTCAAAACACACTGTCACTCTTAGCACTATAACTCAGCTTCTAATGAAACAAATGTCATAAACAGTTGACACAACACTAATGATGATTGCCACTCCGCTTTCGACAACAAAAAAATATAACAGGTGGCGCCACTAGTTTATTTTCGAAAAATTGGGATTATTTTTGGACAGAGCGTGTATATAATGTAATGTAATATGGTAATATTTTATATTTGTTATTTATATTCATGTCGAACTGTGCCAATTGTAATATTTAGTATTGTTATTACGTCACTTTTTTTTCTCAATGTATTTTCCCCTCTTATGTCGTTATTTTCGTGGTTGCTTGAGCTTGTACAAAATGCCTAAATGTTCTAATCTTAACTCACCTTTAACTCTAGTCCTTTCGTAATCTATTAGCTTTCTCCCTCCCTTTCAAGGCCGTAAAGTATAGTCTCACACGTACTAGTCTCGTAGACTTACGAAAAGCCTCTGGCTGGAACCAAATTATTAATCTACGTTGCTATTATTCAAATGTATTAATCCTTAAAAATTTATTTTTGTTAATGACTGCGCGCTTAAGGATTGTCTAAAAGAATTTTCTCTTTCCTTTACATACAAAAGAATATTTTAGCTACGCACGTGGAATAACTCTTAAATCAATTCTATCTCAAGCAACTCCGAATTACTCAGTCGTGGCTGTTACTTTACTTAGGTTACACAGGTTCGAATTGTTTTTATGAGACAGTGCATTGGGTAATAAAGATCAGGCAAGCTATTAACAAGACCAAACATGTTTATTCTAACTATGGCAATTTATATACAAAAGTAAATAATACATATCACATGTCAGATTCTCCGCACGTTCATTACACCAATTCACTTAAAGCATTAGCCAAAGAAATTATTTACACTCAACTTATTAAACAGGTGGATGGATTTTAGCACATATAACCTTACTCTCATTACAAACAAAAAAAAAAAAAGGGCAAAATTACACTATACACGTTCTAAACATTATGTAACACAAGCATTATTGAAGTCTACAGAATTCTATTATACACATTCAAACTGACGTTCAGCTTTCTCACCTCTTCAAACACATTATACCATTAGTTAAAGAGAATCAACATCTATCGCCAGTACACACAATCTAGGCTACTAAGAAGCAATCTACTTACAAGGTCTCTATATCATGTACAGTCCTGAATCCAAAAGGGTTAAGTGTGAATTCCGCTGCCTCCTTTCTTTTTCTTGCGCAACGGCTGTGATCGGGCTACTATCCGGCGATTGTTGTCTTTCAAATTCCTTCCTTGTAACTTTAACGCGTTTTTTATCGATGTTAGGAACTTCGTCGGCTGCTACAAACCAGCACTCAGTGGATCGGTACATTCTTCGAAGAATTTCACGGAAGGATATCTTGTAATACTGCCAGCGAACTCCCCATGATCTCCAGAAACTACTGCTCGCGGGATCGCGACTCTTCCCATCCTCGAAAAGCTTGCCACAGGAACAAAAAATAAGCGAGCGCCTTCGCGATAACTTCTGTGGCTTGATGGATATCAATCCCGTGGATTCTGATCCCTTCATCGGTATGAAAAAGACTTATATTAGAGGTTAGCGAGCACTCGGCTCACCCTGATTAGGGCAGTGCGGAAGCGCCTGAGCCGAAAGGTAGTGCAGCTTTCGGGCGCTTAGAAAACTCCTGAATGAGTTGCTTGGAATGAAAAGCTGCTTAGGTGAAAAAGTAGCGGTAGTGTTACGAAGCAATGTGGAATATATGGGATATCAGCATCAAGATGCAGGAGAGCATGTCATTGGGTGATCATGGAGAAGATGACTTGAATATTCCTGAGGAATTTCTTAGTATCGGCTTGGCTGGGGTTCATGTTGCTAAAGGCGATTAGCATCTCCCCTAGTGAGGGGCAGCAAGAATCAGTGCAGAATTTTCACTGTAAGCTGTCGAGGCTACGGGTAAAATCCGCGGAGAGACCGCAGAAGCGTATGTTTTATCGGCGGGAACACTCCGCACTGTGACTTCCGGCGAAGGTTTCGTGGCTTGAATCTGAGTGGGCGGAGCCAACGCCGCTCTTGTCTTCCGTAGGTTAGAAGGGTGATTTGAGCAGCCTTTAAAATTTGCTGGATGTGGGCCGCCACAATTCGCACATTTAGCAGGTGTAGACCGTGATTTTGTGCAAGTGTGCGAGGGATGGCTGTCACCACACTTTACATACTTGTAATCTGCTTTACATAACTTTTGTGCATGCCCAAATTTTTGGCAGCGGTGGCATTGACCGGCGGATGCCTTTCTTCTGAGTGGTTCGGTCTTGATGACTAAGTTGCAGACTATAGTAAGGTCGTAAATTGCTCTGTGATCTTTACTGATCTCCACTAAAACCAGAGGCATGGGGCGCTTGTCTGCGCGGTACATGCGCGAGATCTTAATTGGTTCAAGACCTTGTGATCTGAGGTCAGTAGCTATTTCATCAGTTGTTATGGTTTCTGCCAGATCTCTGATGACTACCTTAAGGTTTTTTTCACTTTTCAGTTGGTATGTGTGATATGGGACTTTCTGTTCATCCATAAGTCTGGTGAGCTGGCGGTAGTTCGTTGCTCCTTCGGACTGTATGCGGACTCCATCATCGGTGTTTTTAGATAATGAGAACTTGATGTTATTGTTCTTCATCGTCTCTGCAAGTGACGACCAGTTTTCTTTAGCTCTCAAGATTGGGCTGTGTCAATGTCCCTGTTCTTTCATCAGCTAGTGCTGATGCATCCATTGGGGCTGTAGTTTCCAACGTCTAAGGTATTATTTCAGGATCTGTTGCAGGGGATTTTTTCTTTCTCTTCTTCCGTTTAACTTCCTGAAAGCCACTGGAGTTTGAAAGAGAGGTGTCTTCAGGTTTTATTGTTGGCTCACTGGCGTTTTCATGTGAAGAGTGAGGAAGCTCAGAGGGATGGGGATCCCCTGTCTCCACTTCGAGGATCTGGTGTGCTCCGATTTTATCTGGCCATTTTTTATGTATTAAGTTGCCTAAATTCCTGAATAGCGTCGAAAGACTTGTCCATGGCTAGGCTTACGAAAACGAAAACGAAACTAAAAAGTCTTACCTGCTCTACTTATCGAGCACGAACCTACGGTACAGTAGTAAACTCCGAATTTTAACTCATTTTAAAATAAATAAACTACACTGAAAACTTTAGGACAAACTATCCAAACGTCACTCCGGCCAAGCTTATAATCAACTCTCGGCCTCCCTCCTGGTCTCCGGGCCTCCGTGCGCCTTCGCCCCTCAATCTCCGCCTTTTATAACATATCCAAAAAATTTCCCGGATTTACTGGTAGCGCCCTTATCGCCCACGCTTACGCTTACGGTAGGTTTTGGCGACAAACCTCATAGTCCGGTGACTTTTGAGACTGTTGTTGATCTTCAGTTTACTAGCCTAATCCTGTCTGAGCTTCTTTTTTTTTTTTTTTTTTTGTTACAATTGCTTGAGGTTCTACATTCAGTTTTTTTAACCTTATACAGTATTACAAAATTATTACATTACATTAAGTTATACACACTCTTAATTATAAGTATTTTAAGGCCCATGGAAAATTGATATAGGTGAAAAATTGAGATTTTACAATATAATGTATACTTACAAAAATGTATATAATTGTTAGGAGAAATACATCTACGAACTCTTAGCTAGCTAGTTGATTAGAACTTAATCAAGTCATAATCAAGATTAACTCGCCAATAGCAAGGCTGGAAAATTGCACTCTTCTGCAAAAGTGTAATTTTCTCTTTTTATCTTCTTATAATACTTCAGAAAGAAAGAAAGAAAATATATATATATACATTTTAGTTATAAATATTTAATATTAACTTATACTATAAGTATTATTATTATTATTATTATTACGTGATACCTCCAAGGAGTCCAAAGACTCATCGAGGGAGGGCACCTACTCTACAATTCTCCGTCTCACCACTTAATCCACCATCTACAGCAAACTGCAACTACCATCATCATTGCGTGTTTTTCTTTGGAGAAACTGATAATAGCATTTTCCCTTCATCGTCCTAGGTATCGTGCTCCATTACGATGTGCACAGCCCTGATGGAACCGCTCACCTACTGTTCGCTTTACTGCACCAACGTTTTCAGAAATGATTTTTAGAAATGAAAGAAGTGAATTTTCAGTGACATCAGAGCCCCACTGGAAAAAGAAATTGTAATAAGTTCCACCATTTTTTTTTTATTTTTAATTTCCTTTTATTGTTGCCTCAAACATCTCTCTTTGGCAGTATCTCTAAACGATTTCCGAGTTTCTAGTTCTTCATTTTTTTAACAGTTGCCTTCGTAATTTCAGATCCAACAAACATACCTTCTTTAAGCTAGACTACTGGAATTTGTGGAAGTTTTGTAGTTAGATACAAGGAATGCAGGTTCAACGAAGTTTTTCATGTGACCCTATTTAATATAGATAATATTTTCTTGGGACAATCCGTTGTTTTTATGCTCTCTCTCTCTCTCTCTCTCTCTCTCTCTCTCTCTCTCTCTCTCTCTCTCTCTCTCTCTCTCTCACTGTTGCCAGCTCTTTACGAGACCATATTTTTTCTATAATACTTACTTTTCCGTATTTCCGTATGCTCTTTGGATAAGCACAAATCACTGATATTTTGTAAATCTTCCATGCATATCCATCCATTAGTCAAGCATTTAATTTTAAATCTCTCCAAATATTCCAGTAGGAATTGTAACTTATTATTTCCTTCGGTTTGACATAATTTCAGAAATGTTCATAATATTTATTGGGTGTGCTACAGGTATCGAAAGCTCCTTATTATTATACACAAACAGTTCTATGATATTATTATTATAGAACTGTTTTAAGCTTGTTTTGGAAGAGCCAGTTTTTCAGCCCATGAATATCATGTATTTCTCTAAGACGGGCATCTGGTCTTGACTGTAACAAATTCCGTTGTTTGTTTCAAAATGTTTGTTCTTATTTGTGAAAACAGAAAATTTCGTTCCTGAAGTTAATGTGTTCCATTGTTGAAGATGAGCTCCAAGCAGTTTAGACTGTTTTCTGCATAAATTCACATCTCTAACACGATTGTTTAATTCCTTCTGTCTAATAAGATTGGATTTATTGACGATTTCATAAAGACTATAATCCGATAGTAGTGATACCCTAGATAACCGTATATATATATATATATATATATACGGTTTAAGTTTAAGAAATTGTAGAAGAATATGCGTCATATATAACAAAATTTAATGTAAAAATGTTATATTAATATATAATATAACATTTGAAACCTATTCCCACATTTTTAAATCATATGTTCCAATAGTAGTTTCCACAAAGTGATTAGTATTGCGGTATCGTTGTTAAAGAACCTTTCCTTTGTGTGAGAACCACTGTAACTAGGAGAAGTCAATAAATAATAAGAATAGAAAGAACTGTAAAAGTTTTCTTATATTATTTTTATTAATATAACATTTGTTACATTAAATTTTGTTATATATGACGCATACTCTTCTGCAATTTCTTCAACTTTAAAAAAAAAGATTTTCTTCCGAAAGTTATTTTTATTAAATGAGTGGGTGAACGTATATGTCGAGTCCTGTGTATATTCTTCTTCTTTGGCACTACAGCTCCATGTAGGGCCTCGGCCTCCCATTTTTGGGTTTCATAACTCACTACGAGGTGGGGTGGTTACCCCGACGCTCAACCATGTGTAATTTTCTGTGAATCTTTGCGGGAGTAAAAACTCCAGATAAACTGAGGAGAAAAACCCTGCAGCCCACGCCCAGGACCGGCTAACTTGGCTATGTCTGAGAAAGATCCTCATGTCAGCGACGAGAATCGAACGCAGGACACTCCTTTCCAGGCATATGGTTGCGTAGCGCGTAACCACTCGGCTAACCGATCGGACCCTGTGTATATACCGAATATAATACAGTCATCCCTCGACTTACGTCCGTTCGAGTTACGTCCTTTCGAAAATACGTCCGTGATCTCATAAGGGAATAAATAATATTTTCGGCTATATATAGAGGACCTAAACCAAAAGCGCATACCCCTTAGCACTGTGACTATAGCCACTAAGGCACTAAGTCTCTTGAACATGTTGAAGGAGATAGCAGAATCCGATTATGACTATGAATTCAACGCTTCTTCCGGTTGGTTCATGAGATTCAAGCAGCGTTTTGCGCTGCATAATGTGAAAATGTATGGGAATCTGCAAGTGCTAAGAAGGCTGCCAAGGAGTTTGCGGGAAAATTGGATAAAATTATTACGGAGGAGAATTATTTGCCACAGCAATTATTTAATATGGATGAGACGTCCTTGTTTCGGAAAAAAATACCCGAGCTGACATTCATCCACAAAAAGCTGAAATCTATACCTAGTTTCAAACCTTAATGCCAGTATTACGATTCTGTTACGGGTAATATGGCTGGATATAAACTGAAACCATTTGTGATATGGCACAGTGAGAATCCACGAATCTTCAAAAACATTAGGAAGCGTACTCCCGGTTCATTATCGGAGCAATAAGAAGTCGTGGATGACTCAAAAATTGTTTGAGGATACCTTAATCAACTGTTATGCGAGTGAAATAAAAAGCTATTGTGTGAAAGAAAATGTAGAGTTTAAATTTTTGTTAATTCTAGATAACGCTCCAGGTCATCCGTCTTGTAAGTCTTATAGCGGTGATCTTCACCAAGTTCAAGGTCATGTTTCTCCCTCCAAACACTACTTCATTGATCGAACCGATGGATCAGGGAGTTCCTACGGACAACTTTTTCACAAGCCATTTCTGCCACTGAAGGAAATGACCAGACTCTCATGCAATTCTGGAAAACATTCAATATTTATCATACTATTAAAAATATTGCTGTGGCTTGGGACGAAGTGACCTCTCAATGTATGAGTGTCATATGGAAAAAGACATTATAAAGGTTTGTGCATGTTTTGGAAGTTTGTAATAGTGGGCCTAGCAAACAATCTGAATCTCGAAGTGAATGATGACGACATAATTCAACTCATAGAAAGTTCCCCTGAAGAGTTGACCAACGAAGAATTGTTCGAACTGGAGGAACAACTGTTGTGAAAGAGGAAAAACGAGAAAAGGAAGAGGGAAAAGAGAAACAAAGAGAGGTAGTTAAACAATTCACAGTGAAGAGTCTTGCAGAAATGTTCTCTGCAGTTAGCGATGTTCTCAAAATGGTTGAAGACATGGACCCCAATGTGAATGCTACTTATTAGTAGAAACGAAAGTACATGACGCGTTTGCTTGCTGTGAACAAATTTATGATGAAAAGAAAAAGAATAAGCAAAGCACATTGCAACAGCGGTAGTAACACACAGTGCAGTTTTATAATAAGATTTAAAAATTAAAATGACAGTATACTTATTACCGTTAAGTCCCCAACCCCTATAACTCTATTGATTTAATGTATCGACGTACGTCCGATTCGATTTACGTCCTGCCGGATGGAACGGAACCCGGACGTAAGTCGAGGGATGACTGCATATTATTATTATTATTATTATTATTATTATAAGAGACCTCTAGGGAGTCAGAGACTCATTGAGGGAAGCAACACATCATATGTCATACCTTCTTTTGAATTCATTTACATTGTCTACACTGACAACTCCCAAAGGTAATCCATTCCAATCACGCACTGCGCTATGAGAAGAAAAATTCAGTTCTCATCCCTTTCTTCACTGCGTTCATTCTCAACTTTCATGGATGCCCTCTCGTTCTCTCCTCACTCCTAATAAAATGAAAAATTCCATCTTCTGGTATCCTTTATGACCCTTTCAGAAGTTTGTAGGTCTAACATATCATTCTTCTGTCCAGCAGTCCCCAAGGAGAATTTATGTATATAAATTTGTGTGTGTGTGTGTGAGAGAGAGAGAGAGAGAGAGAGAGAGAGAGAGAGAGAGAGAGAGAGAGATGGAATTTGGATCGCAAATTTCGAATAGTCACTTCGATATATATATATATATATATAAGATAAGCCGAAATTTGAAACTTTTTTATGTCACGTTTTTTTTTTTTTTTTGTCTTACCAGCTTACCAGCCCGGAACTCGGGGGATTGGGCGCCGTAGGTGCCGGGGAGGGGGGGGGGGAGGACCCCCTAGTGTGTGTATGTATATATATATATATACATACACACACATATATATATAATATTATCAATATTATCACAGGAATTAATTTCAGTTTCAAAAAATTAATTTTTTCACACGTATTATGAACGTGTGCATATTTTATAGTTCGTATGTTTATTGAAGTTGAAACTGAAGTATGTAGATACAAATCCTTTCTATAACCAAAATTGATAATATTTGTAATTAAGTTAAACATTAATTAGGCATTATTATCAGAAAGGTTTCATGATTCTATAAACAAAACCTATTTCCATGCTCAAATGTATGAGTACATAATTTGAGAAATGGTAATATGTGTAGGTTTCTCAGGTGGTTAAAATATAAGGTTTTAATGCTGTTTTTTTTTTTTTTGTATTTTCGTATACTTTATGTAATTCCCTTGGGGTTGATTGACTCCTTGAAATGAGGATTGCTATTACTTGGGTGATTACAGTCTTTTTATTTCGTACTGCTTTCTTAGAAAGATAGCTCTTCACGTTACCGGCTTAACCTGCTAATTAGCATCTTACTCTGAAAGAAAAGCCTGCGGTCGAATTTTACCATTTCCTTACCCGCTGGGCGCTTGTGGCTTTTGACTTCAGTAACATCAGAACTATGGCGCCTTGGCTGGCATAGATAACAACCGGCCCCTTACTTCACTATGACACATTGCAACAGGGTTAAGAAACATTGGACTCGTAGCTACTGAGAAATTTCTCAGAACTCTTTTTAATTGTCGAAGGAATAGGAAAGTGTGAATTTCTTTCTTTTAGGAATATTTCCCTCCCTGCCTCATGGTCTACTTCGTTAGAGGCTATTTTTTCCTATATACTAATACATGTGTCTTTGGCTAGTGGAGCGTTATGTTGCCATAGCAACTACGAAATCCAGCAAAAACAAACATTATTGTCCATTGTGTGACTGTATGGTGGTCCTGCACCATTTGGTGATTTTTCCAGTTTTTTTTTTTTATTATTATTTGTCGATCTTTCACCGCATGTTAACCTAACCTACGATGCTATTCTTGATTTTAACTCTCATACAATTCGCAAAAACATCACGAATATACTCAAGCTCAGTGCAGGGGAAACTGCAAAAGTTTCCATTTAAAATGCTGCTCTTTGGCCATCATAAATGCGTAGAAACACAGCATCCAGCTCAAGTACCCCCAAAATTATTTAGTAGCAAAAATATTTTCGTCCAAACCCTGTGGTTCCAGCGGTGTCTTCAAGCTCAATGCAGGGGAAACTACAAGAGTTTCCTATTAAAATGCAATTTTAATTGAAAACTCTTGCAGTTTCCCCTGCACTGAGCTTGAGTACATTCGTGATATTTCTGCGAATTGTATGAGAGTTAAAATCGAGAATAGCATCGTAGGTTAGGTTAACATGCGGTGAAAGATCGATGGACATCACACTGGAAAGATTTTTTTTTTTTATTGTTATTAGGCTGTATCGTGGAAGAGGACAACCAAGGAATCAATCTGAAGTTTTGGAATACCAAATGTTTATGCACTATATGCATTTATATGATTATTTTTTTTTGAGTATTTTTGTAGTATATGATGATATGGCAATTACATAAACTGGCCAAATACTGAATGATAACCCAGCGTAATTAAGCAAATTATTGTTTCATCATATTAGTCAGGTTTCTTATTATATATATATATTCACTTTTTTTCTAAAACCTGTTCACTTATATCTATCAAATACTACTTTTTGTTTACCGAATCGCATATACTTGCATTTGCTCACATTAAATTTTAAATCCTGGTATCACATTCAACCATTTTTCAGATCTTTTAAGATCATCCCGTAAAAAACGTTGGACCCACGCTAATTGATGAAATCATCTGCCACTTAAAGACATTCACAGTATTCATGCTACAGTGATTCGAAATCACGGCTTATAAGTTGGAGAGCGGGATGCATTCCCTTAGTTAACTAGACTTCGGGTCCACACACACACACACACACACATATATATATATATATATATATATATATATATATATATATATATATATATAGAGAGAGAGAGAGAGAGAGAGAAAATTTTCACTAGTTATCTCAGTTTTCGATGGAATTTAATAAGGAAACTGAGATTTAGCATGTTCGCAGTGTTGATTTCAAGGCAGTAATTTTTTTAGGCAAAATCTATCAGTAAGATTCGAAATGATATACTAATAATTCCATTATGGTTAAGTAGAATTTAAGACTAGGTCGATAGATAGAAAATTAGCATTTCTAATCCGCATTAAAATTTGTAGAGTTACCTCAACTTTGGTGTCATTTCATTGGGACTATTTAGTCAGGCAAAATGAAATTATTTTACGTTTACAATGCATTAACCAAAAATATCTCAGTTGTGATATAGGGACAAAACAAAATTATGAATAGATGAATTATTTGATGATTCATTCATAATTTTGTTTTGCTTATATCACAAGAGCGTGAGTAGGAGTCAGTTCGGAATGTGACTGATTTTCCAACAGTTGATGACAGTGATCATGCTGTACTGTCTTAGGAAGTAACTAACTATATGGATATTCTGATTAGAAAAGGTTGCATGCTGAACTATAAAGCTGGAAATTATGACATATTCAGGAGAATATTATCTTTGGCCCCATGGGAAGGATATTTGCGATGTATGGGAAGCATTGGAAAGATGCTTAAATCTAAATGTGTCCCTAAAGTTTCAAGAACATATAGGGTGGGAATAATATGGATGTGCAACCTTAGTAAGCAAGAGAACCATAAAAAGAAGATGATGTCGAAAGAATATCATAAAAATTAAAGTTAGGAGAGTTATGAAATATACAAATCGCAAGTCAGAATATTGTATTGTATGGAAAGCTAAATAGGAGTATGTAAAGATATTGGCCGTGGGCTAAAGGCAACCCGGAAGAATGTAATCGCTATGATGCAAAAAAAAAATTTTTTTTTTTCTGTTTGTTAAAGTTTATATTTTTGAAAAAAAAAAAAAAATGCATCCTGGTGTATGTAATATGGTGCACAAGGCTACTACCACACTGGATGAAGAGATAGAAGTGCATAAGAATGAGGTTCAAAAGCTGTTGCATAACCTGGATATCAATGCAGCAGTAGGGCCAGATGGGATATCAGCACGTGTGCTAAAGGAATGTTCAGCCGAAATGGCTTGGTCCTTTACATGCTTATATAACTTGAATTTCAGCTCAGGAATGGAAAGTTCCTGATACCTATGATGTTTCTGTTGTATACGGATGGTGCAAAAGCCGATATGTCAACTAACACATCAGTATCGTTTGAGTGGTGATGAAGATTTTAGAGTAGTTTGTAAGAACTGGCATACAGAAATGGGTTCACACACACAAGCTATACTCTGCAAGGAATAGCATGGGTTTGGTAAAGGGAGGTTGTTTTTTTTGCAGTTTGCTCATATTTTATAACAGTGTTTCGGCTGAGTTAAATAAAGGAAGTGGTACAGTATGATATTGTTCTACTTTTCTCAGACATTTGATAGAATACTATATGTAAGGCTGTTTGATAAACTGAAGAATATGGGATTGGAATATAAACTATTGACTTGGATAAGTGGGTGACTGACGGCGGTATCAGAAAATGGTATATAGTAGGTGAATCTACCAGATTTAAGATGGCCAGTGATCCCCATGGATCAGTCCTTTGACCATTACTGTCCAGTCTGTACATTAATGATGGTGGGAATGGCCTGACAAGAGATGTTCAATTGTTTGCCTGATGATCCAAAGATAGGCAAGACAATCAGAGATTCTCTTAGAGAAGAATTTAATAGCCTTAACCTTGAACAATGGGAAAACGGTAATAACTATGAATTCAGTGTTGGAAAGTGTAAAGTTATGTATTTTGGCATGATAAGGTTTCCAACGGCATATTATAATGGTGGAATTATGTTACAAGAAATTGGCCAAGCTAGGAATCTTAGAAGTATGGTGGATAGGAAACTGAAGTTTAAAGGTCACATTACAAAAATTGCAAATACAACTCAGAGAGTAATGCGATGTTGAAACGAACATTAACATGTAAGAACAAGGAAGTCATTTTGCCTCTTTGCAAGGCCTTGATGCTACCGCACCTGGACGACTGTGCCCAGATTTGGTCTCTGGATTTGGAGGGCGTAAGAGGCTTTGGAAAGGGCTCAAAGTAGAGTAACAAAGATGATATCGGGATTATAGGATGCAGTTATTATGATGAATTGAGAGTATGTGTACTGCAGGGGTAAACATGAGGAAGAGATGATATGGAAATTATTAATAATTGATAACATATAATGCCCTTCTGAAAGGGTGTTATATGTTATCAATTGATGAAATTTTTCGTTAATTGAAAGGTGGGAAGAGGTCAAGGAGGCATCCGAGAAAGTTCAGTTTGTGTGTGAATAAGACAGGAACAGAGTTAGATTTTTCTTTCACAGAGCAATGCGTGAGTGTTACAATTTGTATGTTGAAGTGGTGAGTGTTTCCAGTGTAAATGAGATTAACAGAGGGTATGACATCTCATTTGGGTGATCTACGGTAGCCCTCGATGAGTCTTTGACTCCCTGGAGGTCTTTGATGATGATGACGATAATAATAATAATAATTTGGAAACCATTTAGAAAAACCTCCTCAAAAAAGCTCGTATTGTTGGCGACTAGAATAGACCAGTCTTTAATGGTCTTTCTTCTGGCTTCTTACATGTAGAAATATTACCACATGGCTATGCAGATATCCCAAATTTTTTTCATATAATATATTGATTTCATGATCTCACTATAGTGGTTTTTACTCTATTATTTGTATTCACTGTACAAATATAGTATCAATATATAAAATTTTCTCAAATTTAGTTATTTTATTTTTTCATTCAGATTATGATACTGTAGTTATGTACTATAATAGGTATACCTATTAGATTCTGATCTTCGTAGCTCAGTGATAAAGCTTTGGTTGGAAAGAAAAGAAATTGAATTCCGTCTAGGACGCAAAGAAACTTTATCAGAACTTTTCATCTAAATTAGCCGGTGAGTTAGCCGGTCTCATATGAATAAAGGGGTTTTTCATCCCACAAAACTGGCAAACTGGCCAGAAGAACACGGGCAATTTCCAGACATGTATCAATGTATGTTGATCCTCTGACTGGATGGGTTTTATTGAAATTCTCCGCTGGGAGGAAAGGGTAAGAGAAGAAATTAGGAAAAAAAAGAAGAGCCGGGATCAGTCTTCAGAATGATTGCCGATTTGGTTGGCCGAGTAGTTATCGTATCCACTTTCCGGCTAACAGGCTGTGGGAATTTGATGTTTTGTGAATGACTTTAGTAGAAGATGAATTTTCATCCTGCGTATTGGAGGCCTAAACTGACTGGAAAAAGTTCCATGGTTGATCTCTAGAGCAGTGTTTCCGGATTATCTATCCGTAGCCCACCCGTGCTAAAAATATTAATGAGAAATTCTAATAGTGTTGTTCTTTGTGTGTGTGTGTGTGTGGAGGCCAGTTTTAATGAGAAATTCTAATAGTGTTCAGACTGTGAGCGCATTAGGGTCTTATGAATGCATTAATATCTGTTCTTTGTTTTTATATTGTCTAGCTGCATTGCACAGCCTTCCGTGTAGTATTCACATTGAAAGAAAGAATGATTACAGAATGATACATTCGTTATGTATGGATTTATGTATAGGAATGAAGTCCTGGTCCAACATGGGTTTGCTGTACTCTTAAGTCGTTGTGAGTCCCTGATTATAGACTAAATAAACAAAGAATTAAAACGAGGGAAATGGAATTTATGAAAACTTCAAAATTTACATTATTCGAAAGAAAAAAAAATAGAGGCTATAATGAAATAATTAAAAATGTACTTAGTAGAAGAAAAAACATGTAAAATAAATAGAATTAGATAAACTCATAAAATAAATGACAAATATTTAATATCCTGAACAAATATTACATTGAAAGGAAAGAAAAGTCGGGTAGACTTAAAAAATGCTTCAAAGATCGGGAAGATCAAGTCTATATCCATGATCAGTATTATACTGCTTAACTTTTGTTTTAAATTGAATCGTTTTTAGTGGCACAAATCGACAAAACTTCTAAACGTTACATTGTAACGTTTAGAAGTCACAAAACATTCATTGTAACAAAACTACCGTGAGAATGAATGACGTCACCATACAGACTATAGAAATGAGTTGCGAACGAGACTTTTTATGATTGCCTAGAATAATTTCCGTACTTGTTTATAGCAATCTTTACCCATGAAAAGTTGAAAACCTGTAGCATGCTGGTTCTTTGTGCTAACCAAGAGTTGGATAGAAACGTTTGGAAAGGTATAATAACATAATACTGCAGACATTCGTTCACAATATTGTATATTGCAGCTTGATGCTTCATTCAAGTTTTTGAATGTATTTTCTTGAAAAAATAAACGAATCTAATTGCCAGTAATCAAACATAAAATCAAGCATCACATTTGTAATAAAAAATCCTTAAAAAAACTACCTCTGTATTTAACATACATGCAAAAACTGTCACAGGTGAAACAGTTTTTACATAATAAACAGAAGGTACAAATAATTATGCGAGATTACGTTCACTGGATACGATTAGTATCCTGAGAGAGAAAAGATTAATATCATCAGCGCCCAATGGTAACTTTATTGGTACGTCACTCCGCAGCTGACTTAGTGAAAAATGTATTTTGGTCTTTATTTAAATTGGCAGCTGTTATTGTTCTATTTTAACAAAAATCAGAATTACTTGATAGCGTTTCCTCAAATCTTAAATATGGAGTTTTGTCTAAATCAGTCCATCTGCTCTCAAATTGTGTGAAAGAAGCCTGTGAGTACACAGGCTTCCTCGGTTTATCATTTATTATTATTATTATTTTATGTTTATTGATTCCGCGTAGGGATGTTGTAAATCCTATAGTACATCGGTACCGTGTGTGTTTAAACTCTTTGTAAATTAGTTACTTAGATATGTTAAGTGATAGGTGGATTTCATATCTTGGTGTGAGATCACCACCCTGCTTACTGGAAGAGTCTGAAGTGTTTTAAAAAAAAAAGTTCAGTGTTTAGACTCTGTAGCTGGGTTTCCTTTAGTGTGATACCTAGTGTCACAAAATCTGTGATACCTAGTGGCATTCTGTTATGGATTCTAAATATGCGTGATTAAAAGGACACCATATAGTTTATCGGAATATGATATGTTGCAACTTTATGAGAAAAATAAGTATTACTCATATTAAAGCACTCTATTCTATATTTTACTATGGTCTCCAAAATTTACACCAGCTGTTAGCCCTTTTTTGTTGTCATTATTAACAATAGTAGTAAAATAAAAACTAAAGCCTTGCAAGAGAAGTAATTACTGAGTTACGAGTTGCCTGTTCACGAAATTAATTAAATTGAATTCTCCCTACATTAATATATTGAGAGTTCGTGGGTTACAGAAGTTGGTTGATAGGCGGAGAAGAGGGGATATGATAGAAACATTTAAGTTACTAAAAGGTTTTTATAATGATGCAGGGGAAATATTTCATCAGTGGGATAGTGGTGGAAGAACAAGAGGTCATTCCTGGAAATTAAGAGTGTGGTTAACAAAGGTGTGAGGACTAGATTTTTTACTTGGAGAATGGTAAATGAATGGAATGGGTTGCCTGACTTAGTTGTGAGTGCTTCGTCTGTCAGTGAATTCAAGAAGAGGTATGATAGATATTGTGTGCATAGTTTGGGTCTCCCGCTATGAGTCTACTGACTCCATGGAGATGGCCGTATAATAATAATAATAATTAACTTCCTGATATGTATCCCCAAGGGGTGTTCAGATAACTATGACAGTACTACATGATTAAGTTTACACTATTATTAACTTCCTATCAGCAGTATTGTCGTATCTAACATTTTGTGCTTCTAAGGCACTTCTAACCGAATCAATTCACCTAGTAGATCTTGGTTTTCCTCTGGGTCTCTTTCCTGCCACCTTGGCATCAAACACCTATTTTGCTAACCTTTCCTCACCCATTCTATTTAAGTGGCCATACCACCTTAGATTAGCTCTGCTGACATATTCTTGAATGCTTAATAATAATAATAATAATAATAATATCATCATCATTTAATTTCTGCGTCTAGTAAATTCGTGTTTTGAAATATTAGTCTGTTGTTCTAGAACGGTTAGATGAAAAAATTCCTTTCTTTCTTTATTATGAAATCCGTTTTTCCTACTATTCCAGTGCACATTTCGTAAAAAAAATCTGGTTTTTCATACATAAAAAAATGAATAAGTCACCTCCTACCATTTCACACACACACACACACACACACACACACACACACACACACACACACACACACACAATCTATATCTATATATATAATATAATAAAATTCATCAAAATAATAGGTTTTATTATAAATTCAGTTTAAAATTTATTAATTTAGTGATTACTCGGATTTGCAGCATACTAAGAATATATTATCTAGTTCATATTACTTTTTCGTGATCTACTATTCAATGTTAATTCGGACAGTATTGTTCCTTTTGCTTTATCCCATTTTCTATAATCTAATGTTACAAAATTTCTATCATAAACCACCTGCTTCAAAAGGAGACTCCTCTTTGTGCCTCTCCCCCCCCCTCCTCACTCACACACACACGCAGAGAGAGAGAGAGAGAGAGAGAAGTCGGTAACACGTGCAGAAAATTCTTCACAACGTCCAATCTGGACCAAGAATTCGTTGCCGTCCGTCCGTTAGGAGGGCTGCGTCCGCTGTATTCCACAGGTACCGGTTTGGCAGGCAGTTCCACATGCAAACAGGTTGCGTGTCGCTAGTAGACACCGGTGGGCACGCGCACCTTGACTAAGCTGCCGCCTCTTTGGTTCTTCACGCAGTTGACTCAGTCGGGGTTAGTTGGTTCTATCTAAAAGGTGTTTTCGGAGCTCTTCGGAGCTCGTGAAATTTTATACACTAAAGTGAAACAAAATCGGCAGATACAGTGATCTCTGGTGGGTTTGTGACTTTTCGGTTTTTAAAATTTGGTTCTTATTGATATGGAATTATAGAGAAGTTTATCCCCACCTCCAGGTATCTATATAGCACTGTTATTTAATCCGTTCCTCCCCTCTCTTTCTTTCTTAGCCAGGTATATCGCTGCTCCTACTAAGGAAAAATCTTTCGGATTTGAATTGGAGTTTCGCTCTGCAATGGAAACAAAATAACTATTAGTGGTATTGATTAAAGAAGGGAATATAATATATACACATAAAGCAGTGGCTGTGAAACATAAAATTTAAAAAAAAAAAAAAAAAGCTCATGAAAGACACCATGACAGATGTGGACGGAAAGGTCCCTTTGGTAAGTAATGAGATTTAATAAGTAATCTAAGTAATAAGATTTAATTAATTTCAAGCTACATTTTAAAAAAAAAACGTTTCAGATAATAAGTTTATCTTCTTACTAATAAGAATGCTATCGATGTTATATAATAATGATTAAAAAACTGTTCAGGTATTACTTTTTTGTTATGTTATTAAATGTTACTATCGATTAATTAAATTTTTAACACACATGTAGTCTAAATAAAATTACCACTTCTTATTAATAACTGTTCTTTATGTTTAAGGAAATTATTAATCCAGAAAAAAAACTATTAATCCAGAAAAATAATTATTAACTCAGAAAGAATATTAATAATCAATTTAGAAACAATATTAATAATCAATTTAGAAAGAATATTAACTAGCTTTCCTTTTTTTTTTCTGACAAAAAGGGATAGTGGACGTAAGTAAACGCATAGTGGAGACTGCTGTCTTTACTCGGTTTTGTTTTCCAGTTTGTGAGTGTTCGTTAAAGCACTCATGGTATTGTTATGTACATACCATAATATATATGTGCTTCGTGATTTTTTGAATAGCTGACATATTCATATTGAGATATTTGCTTTCCTAGATATAGAATTAATTCCTAGTTGTTTTCATGCATTCTTTAATTAATCATACAGTGGGATCGGTACCAGTATCGGTCTTTGAAGAGTCAGTTTTGAAACAATACCGGAAAACGAATGGCATTTTTATGTGGAGTTTTTCTACATTTTTATTTATGATTTTTTTTAAATATTTCATGTTATTTTGACAGCTTTAACGAATGGAAATGCTTAACTTCTTGCTTAATAACTTAAGAATTAAACTTTTAAATTTTAGTGACTGAAAATTTAATACCGTTCTATTTCGTGATACTAAGTACAAACAGTTAGGTATTGTTATGATATCCGTTTGGTGTAGAAGCTGCACTTCTTCAGGTTAACCCAGTTATAAACCCAGTCATTTTATATATATTTATATATATATAGATATATATAATAACTGTTACATATAATCTAGTCTTCAAACTTCAGTTAATTCTGTAATAGCCATAATAATGTGTTTTATTTTATTTATTTATTTTTTATATCGTTACCTATCTTATTTTTGCTCTTTCTAGTTTTCGTATTTTTTTTTTTCAAAGGGCATCTCCACGTTTCCTAGATATGTTCCCAGTTTTTCAGTTATTTCAGTTTTTTTTTTTTTTTAATATCTCAGTTTTCTTAATATATACACATGGAAAGTTTTGCTTATTTTTTTAATAAAAGGCAGGTAAGGCAAAAAGTGTAGAGAATTGAAAATTTTGGTAATTTGATGAGGCTTGAGTGAATATTCTTTTCTTTATCACTACTCATTTAAAGGACTTAAAAAGATGTTCTTTTAAGATATATTTCCTAAATATTTGTAAATATTATATCATAACTCTGTGATATTTGTAACATTGTAGATTGTAATATATTGTATATACGACAATCATAGTATTGCAAAAAAGAAAATTCAAATATTTTGGGCAAATGTAAGCTTGTTTTATATCAAGTGCTAAAGATTTAGTAGCGATTTTACAGAATTAAAACATATTTAATAAAATCGGAGAACACTGTGTTATTTTATGGCATGCTAAAGCAACTTAAAGAGTTAAACAACTCTTTAGTTGCTTTAATTTCGTATCAAAATGTGGTTTTGTATCATATTTTTGCTAATTATTTGAATTATTATTTGAAACTTGAAAATTTATTAAAATGTATTCAGATATGCATTTCAAAATATATATTTTAATATAATCTGTAATGTTTGCCATCTTAGTAACTATATAACGTAAAAATACTCTTTGCAAAATTATTCCATGAAGGATAACTCATTTTATGTGAATGGGTTAAATTCTCTTAAATATCTTTAATCTTCTAAAGATGCAATAAAATTTAAAAGAAGGAGAAAGACATCACGGGATGAAAACAGTGGGGTTTTCTTGTCTGTTAATATATTTTCTAGAGTTGGAAATGTAATTTTTGATCTTTATTTCTTTTCTTAAATAATCTCGTCCAGTAATGAAAAAATAATAATACAAGCTTAATTAAATATTTAGGACGAATTTTAATTTGTCTTCTGACTAGGTAGTATTTTATCAATCAAGATTCCTGGGGGGAAAAAAGAAAAAACATTGTGTTCACTTCTTTAACCGGACACGGAAAAAAATCAAATAAATATAATATTTTTGGTTTTGCCTTCTGAAAGAAAGCATTAGTAAAAGTTTACAATGATAAACTTCCTAGCGTGATAGCATAATAACGTTGCAATAAAATTTCCGGAAGTTAGTTTGCGGAACTAATCTGTGATAGTAGTTGACATCATTCTTAAATAGATGAAAGTGCTTTCTACTGGACCAAAATTAAAATTCCAGTTTCGTTGATTTTTGTATCATTTATGGTTGCATGATTTCCTTAAAACAGTTAAATAAAAATTATTCTTGTGGTTTTTAGCGATGGGATTATTTGGCATGATAATCTTTTTGAATCGAAGAGATAGTCTTTTTGAACTGAAATATTTCTGATCTTATTTGCAATCCCTTATGGATCATGTATGTTTAAATATTTTTATTTGTATTTTCTAGAAACTTAACTAATTCATAGCAATAAAAAATGCTATTTCTTCCAAACTTAAGCAAAATTTGTGTCGTTCTTTTAAAAGTTAACAATTATCACACTTTAGTTATAAAGATGTTTTTAACAATTTTAGTTTTGCATACTATAATTATTTTATATTTTATTGCATAAACCTTGTTTTTTCCTTGGTTTTATTTGGAATACTGCAATAATTCCGCATTTTTTCATATATTATATTATTAAAATTCATATCATTAAAAATTACTCCAATATGAGTAATTTTTAATAATATGAATTTTATATGAATGAAAAATTAATCATATGGAGTTAGTAGACAAGATATGATTTTGGCCTTACAATGACATTTTCAACATTAAGCATATGATAAATAGAATTGAATATGCTGGAGTTATATAACTTGGAGAGCAACTCAGTTTTTTTTTCTTGTTTTATTTCTTTCAATGTGTAGTATCGATTATGTCAAGAACGTGTTATTATTCAACATCATGGGGATTATATTTTTCATTGGAATGATTATTCTGCAGGAAAGCTTAACGAAATCACATATCTAGAAATTTAATATTACCTTGACAGGGCAACGTGACAGCATTGCTAATTCTGATTCAGAATCTGTAATGACTTTTTTCTTTTTATTGAAAATATTGAAAGGGTAGTAAAAAGTCTGGTCCCGAAAGAGTTAAAAGGTAAAATTGTCTACATTTATGAAATGTCCAATATATCGACTGTAATCATGAATATATTTGTTAAGTGGCGGAGTTCAAAATATAACTTTTTATGCTAGTAACACCTTTATTGATTTTTTTAATGCATGGATTAGTACACGTGTGCAGATATTGTCTGCCCATACTGTATAGGGGAAGTGCGTGTGTTCCCTACATTACACTGTGTGCTGTGAACCTAACATTTCGCTTGCGGCAACTGTGCAAACTTTGGGTCAGTTGTATCCGTGTTGCCACCTGATCCTCTAGTACAGTTACGAGTTGGAAAGACAATTTTATCTCAATTGAATCTTTCGATAACAACAGAACACCACCAGCTGTCCGTATCTTTCAGTTTTGATGGAACGCTCAGCTTTAATTTCTAGGGAAAAAAAAAAGAAAGAAAAACGCTGTTATCGATTTCGTTCATAGTTTATCTGCTCTAGTTCGAAATAATAAAACATACGAGAAGTGAATTTTTTGTAGCAGCTGCTGATAGCATTATACCCAATATGGCAATTTTAATATAGAAAAAGAAAAGTTCCGTCTCAACTATACTTGAGAGGGAGCTTTGTAATGACGTGTCTATTTTTATATGCTCTCATATAATTTGCTTGTAAATAGCTTTTTTAATTATTTAGTTTTCTAAGAAACATTCCCTTTTCTTTCATCAAGTTTATAACGACAAAACTAGTATATTAATTGTGAATTCTATTTCAAAATTTTTATATAGTTTTAGACAAAACTGAAAATAAAAAAATAGTCTAAAATTCCTCTATTCTGATTATATGCCGATAAAAGTAGCGTTAGAAACAAGAGGGAAAATTTATTGATTTGGTCGTTTCTGTAATCAAAATTAATCGGGGGTGATAATGGTAGTGTTTTCAGAGAGGACAGAAGAGATAAAAGGAAGAGAGGGTGTACTTCTGAGATTTTGAGATGACACGTAACCTCGTAAGTCTAGGTACAACAGGGAATGGTTAATGAGAATAGTTTCGAAAGTGTTTGACTTGAAGCAGAGATTAATGGAGAAAGTTATTTAGTTAGAGATATGCTATAGACTATGGAATATCAAGGGTTACGAGAAGGAGATGTTCAGGTAAATTAATTTAGGTAGCACAAAAAGGATTAATGCTATGGAGAGTTTTAATTATGGAAATATAAACTGAAAGGAAGAAATAGCATATAGGGAATAAACAAATAAAGAGGATTTCTCAAGCAATTGCGAGATCACTTAACTCATTCAGTTTTTGTTGCAGAGAACACATGGGTTGCGTATGCTAGATTTGGTAACGGCATACGAGGAATGCATATGATACACATTTTTTTTTCCACCCACCGATTGCTGAGAATGATCTTTGTTCTGAGCCGAGAGCTACATGCATACAGAAGTATCAAAAATAAGAGATATATACACATACCGGCCACTGAATTAGAAACGTTTATTTAATATCGTGTTGGACCTCCTTCAGCCTGAATGCTGTTTGGTATAGATCAAACAAAGTGGTAGATTGCATGTACGTCAACAACATACCAGGCGTTCATCGGACAATCCTTTAACTGGCTCAGATTTGACGAAAGAGGACTTTGCTTCCGGATCTGTTTTTCTGACATGTCCTATATATTTTCAATGGGATTCAGATCCGGGCTTTGCGGTGGCCAGGGAAGATGGTAGAAGTCGCTGAACCACTGCTGAACAATTCTTCAGCGATGGACAGTAGCATTGTCGCCCATGAAACAACCGACGCCTGCTGGATAAAAATTCAGCATTTCAGGATGGATTTGATCGGTAACAATGTTCAAATATCCTTGGAGGAGACCTGACTTTATGGCATATCAGGGAACCCATTCTATACCAACAGAACATGCCTCACACCATGACACCACATCCAGAACCTTGATTTGTGTTTACATGACAAGCTAGATTCATTGTTTCATGGGTCTCTCGCCAAACTCTGCCTATTTTCGGTACAGAACAAGGTATCGTGACTCGTGGGACCACATGACTTTTTTTTTCCAGTGTCCAGTCACGGTGTTCCTGACTCCACTATAGACGAACTTTCCGGTTCTTCGTAGAAACCAATAGGCATGCGACTGTTAGTACCGATCCTCTTCAAAACCCTGTTCAGTGAGATATGGGTCAGGAAAGTCTTCATTAAATGCTTCGGTCAATTGCTGCACATAGGAAATACTGTTTTTCCGTACAAGCCTTTTCAGGCGATGGCGATCTTGTTCCTGACAGATTGTCTTATGACCACAGTTACGCCTCTTAGACAAGCAAAGTGGGTTATTTTGACACTGATTAAACACCCAGGATATCTCTCCTTTTAAGAACCCAGTCAGCTCTGCTGTTTTCAAAATTGTGGCTCCAGCCATACGGGTACCCACAATAATCCCTTTATAGAACTCCGAATGATTCTTTGTTTTTCCCATTGTGATGAACACTATTAACGATCACTGACCAGCAGCAGCATTCTTAAATAGTTGCCTAAAACACGTGGTGAGGCACATGACAAAGTATTTTCATATACGCTGCATAAGGGGTATTTACTTACATCTGCATAAAGGCTAATTCAGTGGCCGGTACTTGTTTATATTTGGAACTACAGTATAGAAAGTTATGAAAGACTATGAAAACAGCTCGATGTAGCATGATGTAAATATTTGATGATAGCAATAACAAATTATTTCTTTAGATCTAACAGGAATAAAAATATTAAGAGTCCTGTGTATAAATAGAAAAATTAAGTACTGTGCAAGAAGGCTGTGAAATGACATAAAAAAAAAGGGAAGTAGTGAAAAGTAATGAAGGCTATAATGTGCAGGTTGCAGTATGAAAGAAGAATATCAAATTGGCTGAGTTTTACCCACTGGGCTGCTCTCAAGTAAAAGAATGATTGTGAGAGAATTAGAATTGAACTGTTAAGGGATAGAGTGGAACTGTTTACTGATTATTATGTTAAGGTTGTTTCTGTTGGATATTATTTTGTTGCAAGAGAGCAGAGAATAGAGGGAACAGAGCTGATCATTTCTCACATTAGAATATATTCACAAATTCTCTAATTAACACTAGTTAACTGCAGTACACTTAACTATGTGAAAAAAAACCTTATTAAAATATGCAATCTTTCGATGAGAATTGGGTTATTACGCTCCCTTACATTTTGGTGGGAATGTGATATGTGACCAACTGGATAGTTCCTTAATTCTCATTGGTACTTGAAAGATTAACTCACGAAACGAAGCCCTTAGATTTTCTCGGAATATCTGATTAATGTCCTCCATTTATTTCTGTATCTGAACTACATGATAAAGTACTGAATTTTTGGTTTTTTTTTTAGAACTATTTCCGTCAGCTTACCCCCGTTAATTTGTTTAGAAATAATTAGCTGGTATGCTGCAAAAGAAAGCAACTTAGATGTATTTCATCATTCGTTAGTTTCATCAGTTTTTTTTTTTTTTTTTAACATTGGTTCGAATTCTGCTGTAAGCATGGATGTTTGTGATTATCTTTAGGGTGGAGATGAATTTCATCTCCCAGTGTGAGATCACACCCCCGCTTATTGGTGGTTTGAAAAATTCCGTTTGGTCTCTAGAAAACTGGGTTTCCTGACCATGTAAAAAATAAGTTAAAAAATATATATAATAAAATAAAATATAATAAATAAATAAAAATATTTAGCCCACCCATGAAAGGTTTACAAATAATCTTTTGTAGGAGGGAGCCATGTATATATATATATATATATATATATATATATATATATATATATATATATATATATATATATATATATATATATATATAGAAGATTTTTGTGTCATTCTTTAGATTCCACAGTTTTGTAAGGGCGTGGGTTTCATTTTTTTTGTGAAAACTAAAATTAAAAGAAATTCATGCAGAAAAGAAGCATTATCTGTTTTCCGGAGATCATGGAATTCCTCTTAACTGAATGAAACTTATTTTTTCATATTTTCGGACTGGAAAAATGCTTTATCTACTCTTCTTCTTATTTATTTCAGCATTCAAAGAAGCAAATATTTCAGCATTTTTCAAGTGACTACTTCGTTTTGACCGATAGTTAATTTGAGAATATTCCAGTTAGATATCTGGACCGATAATAATAAAACTGTCGTCGAGTTACAAGTTTCAGACAAAATGCCTTTCATCCGGCATAGAACTGCTATTACTAGAGTATTTCGCTTGCTCTATTATTGACTGGAGCAATATAAACGTAGCTACTGTAGAGTTAGTTACTTGACTCTGTTTATTTATCTATTTATTTATATTTACATCTTCCTCTTCACGAGGGATACCCTGTCAAGTATCCTGTCCTGATCTCCAGATCAGGAGAACTCTCCGAAAGATCGCCTCAAATTCATGAACCATCCTGGAGAAAATTATGATAGTTTAATGCCATTCGGTGATATATCACAATTATTAAGTGAGAAATTTCCAGGAGGTTTAAAAGTTATTTACTACTTTATGGAGTTCTCTATTATTTTTGGAAAAGATTTAAATAAGTATTATTTTGATAATTGGGTATAGATCTGTGCTTTCCCCTTTCCAGGAGATCAGGCGGGGATAATGGCTAATTTTCAAACTATAGGATAAATGCCAGAAGAACCGAATAGAAAAAGAATATAAAATAACTACAAAATAGAGAGAGGTTAGCTTCAGTTTTAGGAACAGTTGTAGCGACATCTGTTAATCCGATCAGATTTTTTTTTTTTTTTTTTTAATATCCAGATTGCTCAAGATTTTTCTGATCTTTCTCTGACGAAAGATTAAGTAAGCAGTAATTATTAAGGTAAATTAAGTTATTAAAGTAAATATTAATATCGATCCACAAAGTCGTTATCAATGAATATTTGGAAACGTTCTGCACGTCCACTCTGTTCATTGAGTTGTATTGCTGCTATTAAAAGGAGAGCTTTTTACTGTTAGGTTGTAATGCAACTCTATGACAGTGCAAAATATATGTTTTTACTTATAGGAAGACTCTGTATCATTTTGTATTAAATTTCTGACTCCGCAGAAAGCGTCTTTAGCAAAAGATTGCAAGTGAGATATTTAAGCACGCCGCCATGTTTTAATCACATCAAGGAAGAACATAAACATCAAGAGAGTTCTGATAGTGAACAGATAATGAACATCATCATTATCCACAGCTGCATTAGCAAATAGCAGTGCCATTCATCTCTAGAAGGGGTTCAACTATAACATTATTGCATCATTATCCAATATACTGTATGTCGTTGTCCTATCTGTGTTTAAACCTGCTAACCTCCCTTCCGTTAAATAAACAGTTTATAATAATAAGCATCTCAAATCACAAGAAAAGGAAAATAACCAGCTCAAGCTTTTAATCCCCACTCAGAAAAATCTACGATTGAAAACGCGCATTATTTCAGTTAGGTTTTGGGAACGTCAACAAATGGCAAAACATGATCTCTGTTTGCCGTAACGAATATTTATTTTTGTTCTATAGGCCCTCCCTGAAGAGTTGAAATCGTCAGTAGTTCTAAAACTTAACTAGTGGCAGACTTCGATTATTTACAGTTAGTTAAAGCTAAAGACGTTCTCTGCTTACTCCCTTTGGGAAATAAAACGGCCTTAGAGGATTTCTTTTTTATTTTATTTATGAGCAATACCCGTTTGGTATGGCCTACAGAATAAAAGTAAATATTCGGTATGGCAAACAGAGATCATGCTTTGTAATTTTGTATATTGTAGATGAGGGCTGTCCAACCTTAGGTAATCCGAGGGCCGCATTAAAAAAAAAAAAAAAGAGTTATCCGAGGGCAGCATCCAATGCATATCTAGTAATTTAGTGAGCAGCAGCGACACACCCTCGATAGCTGAAAAACGAACAACACTAATTGCACACTAATCGCGCGCTCACGAACCCGCGAGTGGCGGAGTATGCGCGTTGGAACAAAACAGTGTAAGAACGCTTTGACACTTGTAATATATGAAAAACAAAATAAAATAACCAACATCGAAATTATCGATTTGAGATAGAATTAAAATATCTAATACGCATTGGGTTAAAATTATTATTTTATTTTATCACTTGTGAAAATCAAAACCCACAGGTGGGCCGCACACAATCGCACTTCGGGCCGCATTTGGCCCGCGGGCTGTGTTTTGGACAGCCCTGTTGTAGATATAGTAATCTAAGCAAATGACTTTTAACAGGCTATAAAACACAGCATAGAGTACGTAAGGTGATTTGAAATGGCGAATTTTGCAAGCCGAGTTCAGCCATTCCGCAAAGTATGCTAGGAACTTTCTAGAAGATAGATATCTATTAATAGAAAAGTGAGGCCTGTGTATCCCCCTTTGAAAGAGGCATTTGCATCTTTAGCTAGCCACTGAAGATAGCCATCCTCAGTTCCAATCTACTCGCCGGCTAGAGGACTTTTTTTAAAAAAACTTTCTTTGGCTGGTTCCCGAGTTAGTTGGTCTCAGAAACGGCAAACGGGTTTCTTTCCCCTAGGAAAGTCATGTTTTTCTTCCCTTAAACTTAAGAAAATCAATCGTAGAAACCACACTTTCACACAATAAATATATTATATTAAGGATAACGAGATGGCGGCACTTGTCTGCCGTCTCTTCACTGGATGGCGTTTATAATTAGTGATAATCTTGGGCCAGTGGAACTGTGTTGAATATGTGCTCACCATCTCAACATTTAGGATGGTGTTGTCCAGTCACCAGATTATACTTCTAATTGAGTTTATTCAAGAAAGTGAGAAGAGTATTTGATTTTTGCTTTCCTTTGCTAAGATTGCAATGCGAATTCTGAATCTTATTGATAATTCAGTGGAGCTGATCAAAGAGATCGCTAGTCGCTTATTTTATTATGATTTTTCTTATATATAAACAGTCTCCTTTTATGTTTCGAATATAGGATGTTTTAGTGCTGTTATTTTAGTTTGGTTCTCATTTCTTGGGCTAGGTTGCTCTCTTCAAAACCTAACTGCATTTACTTGATGAGGACATTATATGATTAATAGAGTGGTGTATGTTGCCCTAGTATAAAATATCCACATATAATTTTTCATTAAGAATATATGCATGCCTGGCTCTCCAACTAGACGAATTAAGCAGTCGCTTAAAGACACGAAATGCTCAAAATCATTAGGTTAGCTAAGCTTTGCGTGGGAACGCCAAGAGGCGACAAACTATCAAATAGAATTTTAACAATAAAGATGAAGTTTTAATTTTATAGCACTCTCATCCACAAAAGGTAGATCCTCCGTAGTTCAGTCGGTATAGACGAAGCCCTTTGGTTGGAAAGACCTGGGTTCCATTCCCGTCCATGACGTGAGGAACCTTTATCTGGTCTCTTTCGACTAAAGGTGAGATAGTGACCTCCAGTCTCATACGGAGGCAGAGGGTTTTTTCTCCCGGAAACTCGGGTTTTTCGTCCCTCAGACCAGGCAAACCGGCCCCGTGAACACACGCTGCTACAAGTAAAAAAAAAAAAAAACTATACTTAATCCCTCATTAGGAGGGCTCAACCAGTCCTAAGGAGCGGTCGCGGATCGGGGGAATCCTACACGAATAAAATAAATAAATCAACAAAAGATTGAAAACCTATTACTCATTAGATCGTTTTCTAGAATCCAAACATAGAACAAGCCACTTCACGCCGTTGATAAGTAGGGGTGGCGGTTTCACACTGGGCTATGAACATCATTTACATTCCCACTGTAAGATCCTCTTTATATGCCTTTACCACATAAAGATAGTCATAGGTATCCGCGCCACAGCGGAAGGTAGAGACATGCTCTGCTCTGTTGGTTAGGCCGGCTGATTCTATTACCGATGTGATATTATGCAGTCGTCTTAGATTGTAAGTACACTACTGCATTTCAGAACATTACCTTACTTTCCGTAAAAAAAAAACTGGAAAACATTGTCGTTAGATATATGAATTCCATAACCAAAGGGAAATTATCTTTCTTATTCTTTATCACTGACAGATTTACCTGAGATGATTTGTTATACCAGTTCAATAGACTGTTCATTTTGTTTTTAGATGGTTTCCTATCATGATGTTCACATTGCGCGAAAATCATCGAGAAGTTCTTGTGCATGGTGTATCATTCTCGGAAATTTTCGGAAAACGAAAATTTTCTGCTTCTACATAAGGAACATTTCTCTGTTGGCTGATCATAATCTTCATTTTTATTATTAAACTTAATACAGCAACTTAGTCAACCATGAGAAATCATTGATTTAGCCGTGTCACCTTAATAATTGGAAGTATGCATTTCATGATTTCGAGTAGACGATTCTGTTTGATGGTATATTAAATTCAGATGGATCCTACTTTCTCTTTCCATTCCAGTGGCATTGTCGCTACCAAATGAAAAGGATTCAGTGGCTTTAGTTTTCGTAACCATCCGACAGAAATCTTTATAAATGCTTTTCCAGATAAAAGATGAACTACCCTTTCTCTTCTGATAGAAAGAAAATAGAAGAGTTCCTTTTTCAAGTGATTTAGAGGCGAAGTAGTCTATGAACAGGCATAATATAGAGTACTTACTACTTACTGCCAGTCAAGCTAGCGAGTGATGAAAATATGTGCTAAAACTTATCTAACAAACAACAGGGAAAGGCGAAGAAGAATAAGAAGAAAATTCAGTTCATATGTAAATTTTTCTATGTCTAGACAAAAAAGAAAAGAAATAAAAAAATGAAAGAAAATAATAGCAGGCTTTAAGAGGACATCGAGTTACTGCATTCCTTTAATTGCTAAAACCGTTTAATTGATTTTTTTTAAAACTTACGAAATTTCAATTTGGATCCAGTTGGACAGTTTACATAGCTATATACATATTAGTATATCTTAGCATCCCCCAACACACACACACACACACATACATAATACTATACAAAATACGGTGATTTTTCCAGCCTATTAATAACTAAAAGAGACAAAATAAAATAACATATTCAAGTATCTTAGATCTGGAGAGCTGTTAAAGGTGGATGTGCCTAGTATGGCTGCTGGTGTTGCTGCGCAATAAATGCTTGTTCCTTTTTATTATACTTTAGAGTTCAGCTACACCGCTTCTGAAATATTTAAGCATGTTATAATTTCGAAAGTTAACTCCACTGGATTTGATGCAAGATTATAAGCAACTACGAAGTTGTGTAACTTCTGTAAATACGTCAAAAAACAAACAGTGGTAGCTAGGCAAGGCAAACCTCAAGGCTGACTAGCTAATGTGGGTCACCTATACAACTCAACCTGTATTACAAGTGGTAACGGTACATTCTAATCGCGAGATTTGCTTAAATGAGATTACTGACTATTTTTCAGAATACAGGGAAAGAAATTTTGAACTGTTTATTCATAAATTGCTACCCTCAGTGATAAAGTCGAAAAATATATCGTGTAGATTTTGCGTATTAGTAAAACCCCGAAGAGATTATTTAAAATTCCAAATGTAAATTTCGTAAAAGTCACATTTTAAAATATTAGCATAAAATATATACATAAAATATACAAAAATATATTAGAAATTAAAGCTACCCAAATGAACTATGCAAATTGAGAATCAATTTTGTATAGTAAAAATCTGGGATTTGGAGGAAGATAACTTTATAAAAATGTGCAACAAAATATTCTTCATACGGGATGTAAAATTGGTATTACAGAAAAAATATGGGGGAAAAAATTGATTAAAGAGCAATATGAAATATATTCTTAGAAAACGTATTCTTTTGAAATATTAAAACATTGCTATGAGCCTGTCTGAAGCCTGTTTCTAATTTCGATGTGTGTGTGTGTGTGCCTGTGCTCACATAAATACAATGAAACTCTGTATTTAACCATTTCTAGAGACTGAAAGAGAACAAATTGTTAGAAATCATACATTACATGAAATGAATTTTGATATCATCCCATCTTGTGCATTTAGTAGACACACTGCCGGTTAGAAAAAAAAAACAACAACTTAATAACACATCGAATGTCAACATCTGTGTGCTGAGAAGAGTTCAAAATGGTAGTTAATTTCTGCCAGGTTTTGTGCGTTGTTTATCTGTTTATTTTATTTATTTATATTTTTATTTTTCATGATAGAAACTCTCATACGGAGGAGTCAGGTATCTGCTCATTGAAATTCGGGTTTTTCATTCTGCAACACAAGCAACCCGTTCGAAAGAACACACGTAAACATCAGACATAATATATTGGCCTCATAGACATGGTTGACGTAATGGAATGTAACCCAACTCTCAAAAGGTAGAGATAACTTCTTCATATGTTTATCTTTTCATTTTAGTCTTAGATGTATTGCGATAGGATTCTTTGCAATCCTTCTTTCCATCGTTTTCTTTGTGTTCCATCTAGCCTTTTAACTAGTTCACAAGATCACCAAGAGTCGGAAAAGACTGGATGGCACACAATAACAATAACACCCCCCCCACCCCACACACATTGTATATATATATATACATAAAATGTTAAAGATACCAAGCTATTTTAAACCTGGTTTTTTCTCCATTTCCCAAGTAAGCAAACAGACAAATAAGTCAAGTTTGCGCCTGCACGTAATGCAAGTCTAAGTGACCCGTAAAGTAGTACAAATCGAGGCAACTCGTGGTAAATGTGGAATAAGCTCTGATCACTATTCTTAATATTTACCCTTAATGCAAAGCCCTTCAGGAGATGTATGATGCTATGCATTAAAGGCAAGAGGCCAATACCTAGACCGGTTTCGACCTTATGAATAAGTAAAGCCGTCTCTAAAAAAATCGGACGATCCCTAGGCCACTCAATAGTGGGCGAAAGCCCGTCCATCTCAGCGTTGGCTCCATTCAGTGATGGCCTTCCACCCACCACCGAGCAGAACCGCTCATATTCCGGAGAATATGAGCGGTCCCAAGTAAGCAAACAGACAAATAAGTCAAGTTTGCGTCTGCACGTAATGCAAGTCTAAATGGTAAATATTAAGAATAGTGATCAGAGCTTAATTCCGACTTTACCACTAGTTGCCTCGACTTGTACTACTTTACGGGTCACTTAGACTTGCATTACGTGCAGGCGCAAACTTGACTTATTTGTCTGTTTGCTTACTTGGGAAATGGAGTAAAAACAGGTTTAAAATAGCTTGGTATCTTTAACATATATTATACCTAAGGTAAAAAACTTTCTACATCTATCTCTCATCCTGAAATTTTTATTTAATAAGGTCAAAGCACCTTTTGGTAACTTGTTTTGGTAAAATACTTATATAAGCTCTGTATTACTCAACCTTGGTATTTCTAAGCCTTGCTCCCACTGATGAGACCTCGATAAAGGTCGAAACCGGTCTGGGTAGTGGCCCCTTGCCTTTAATGCATAGCATCATACATCTCATCTAGATGAGATGTGCTTTGCATTAAGGGTAAATATTAAGAATAGTAATCAGAGCTTAATTCCGACGTTACCACGAGTTGCCTCGACTTGTACTACTTTACGGGTCACTTAGACTTGCATTACGTGCAGGCGCAAACTTGACTTATTTGTCTGTTTGCTTACTTGGAAAATGGAGTAAAAAGCAGGTTTAAAATAGCTTGGTATCTTTAACATATATTATACCCAAAGTAAAAAACTTTCTACATATATATATATATATATATATATATATATATATATATATATATATATATTAAAATATCCCTGTTTAAGGCCTTGTCGAGCGCCATCCAGCGATTCACTTGATGCAAAACTTTACAGGAAGACATTGTGCGTCGGGCAAAAGCGATATCTGAGAGAGAAAAAAAAAGTTGTTCCAAAATTCACCACCAGGGGCGTTGAACACCAAATGCATGAAATTTGCATATCACGCAACCCTATACCTGCCAGAAGGTTTTAAGCTTTTCCCTTCATTCTGGTTGTTAATACCGTTCACAGTGATGGCATTAACCTTGTCCCAGCGTGTTTTGCTCGCGAAGTGAATTACATAATTCGTCGGCTTGTCGAGAGCTCCTGGAAAGATCAGTATTATTTTGTGTTAACATTAGATATTTTACCAGAATTTTAAGTAGTATTGTTTGCTTTTTGATTCTTGGTGTGTCTGTGCAATTTTTGCGTGTTTTCTGTTATTTTAATTATTATTTTTAAGAAAAGATAGCGTACACATGGCACCGATAAAGAAAAAAATGGCGGCCAGGTCGCCATGCTTGCTTAAGAGTTTTGATGTAAAAGAATTTATGCAATGTGCTGTCTGTGAGATGTATGCCTTGCGAAGAGCGGTAGGAGTCTGGTTAGAAAGTGATAGTGGAGTTAATATGTGTAGAAAGTGTAAAGAGAATGAGGACTTCAAGCGTGTTTCGTGTATCGAGACTGATATCGTTAACGGTAGTCAGAATGTAGAAAATGGCGGTGTACTAGAGAATTGCGTGGTAGTGCCAGATATGTGTGAGAGCGTCGCTGAAAGTGTAAATGAAGGTAGAAACACCGAAGGAATGGATGATTTGATCGATAATGAAAATGGTGAGATAAATGCGAGTAGCGAAATTGCCCGTTTACATGGCGCGATACACAGAGCCAAACGACAACTGGAGCGTATGCAAAAATGTGTGTTGAACGTACCGACAAATAACCGGCGGAAGTCTGTGACGGCAAAAAATAGAATGTACGTAAACGTCAATAAAATGAAGGAGCGAGTGCTGTATGGGGATTCGCTATTAAGAGGCGTAATAATTGAGAGTTTAACGAAGTCATACCAGCCGGGTGCGAACATAAAGGACGTCAGCGAATCTATTCGACTGCAAAAACAGAGGGTGAAAGAGATGATAATAGTGGCAGGAACGAATGATTTGAAAGAGGACAAAATGGAAATGATAGAGGATGTGAGGGAGTTGTTTGAGGTAGCAAAAGAGAAGAGTGAGAGAGTTAGGATGGTGAGTATCTTACCGCGGTATGACAGCGAAGTGTTTAGAAGGAGGGCCATAATTGCCAATGACTTTATGCGTGGGTTATGCATGGAGAGTGGTGTGGAATTTGTGGATGTGTGGAATGAGTTCGATGGGCGAAAGGACTTATATAAGATGGATGGGTTACATTTGAATGGAGTTGGTGTACGGAGACTTGAAAGAGTGTTGATGAATGATGTGGAAGTGGATGTACAGACTCAGGGAAACTAGATTTATTAAGAGGGGGGGGAGTAGATATGCAGACTTTAGGGGGGGCAGTTAAGTGTATGAATGAGTATATTACGCCCGGGCGAGTACGACGGACAACAAATCAGAATGGGATAATTAGTATAAGGAATCAAAGTAGGGATGGGACAAATGGGCTTCTGCGATTCATGTACACTAATGCCAGGAGTATTAGGAACAAGAAGGAAGAGTTTTTGGCCATGGTTGGCACTTCCAGGCCACAGGTTGTCGGTATTAGTGAAACATGGCTGACAGAGGATGATAAAGCTAGTGGGATTGAATGCGATGGGTATAGCGTGTTCAGGAGTGACAGGGTGAATAAAAAGGGGGGAGGAGTGTTATTGATGATAGCTGATGAGCTTCAGCCAAGGAGTATAGAATTTGAACTGCAGGATGGGGAAAAAAGCACATTTGAGGCTGTTTGGTGTGAGATACAATCTAGCAGAACAAAATATACAATTGGGTGCTGCTATAGACCGGGTGATGGAGTGGATGGTGGGAATAGTATGCATAAGCAAATAGAAGAAATGAATGGAAGGAGGGTAATTATTATGGGTGATTTCAATTATGGTAACATTGACTGGAAAGAGGAGAGGGCACATGGGAGGAAGGAATTGGATTTTATGCAGTTATTAAGGGACAACTATCTACGGCAACATGTATTGGAAAATACCAGGGGGCAGAGAGTGCTGGACCTAGTAATTGCAACTGAGAATGTAGCTGTAACGAACATGACCATGTTGCCACCAATTGGTGAGAGTGACCATAAGGTCATGACTTGGGAGGTGGCTAAAGGAGTCGAATTTACAATTAAGACAGGGTATATGTGGAATTACCGGGCTGGTAAGTATGACAAGCTTAGGTGTGTGCTTGGCTCAATGCCATGGCATGTAAAACTGCAAGGGCTGGATGTTGATGGTGCATGGGAGGTGGTTAAGAACTGTTTGCAGGAGGCAATGGTTGACTGTATACCAAGAGTCCGAATAATAAATCAGGTAGGGGTTAAATGGATGAATAACACTATTAAGCTTGAGCTGCAAAAAAAGAAACAATTGTGGAGGGAATTTAAGGAGAAGGGTGACCATCAGGTGCATGAACAGTATAAAGCTCAGGCCAGGATGGTAACAAGGGTGGTAAGAAAAGCAAAAGCAGATTACGAAAGGAAATTGGCCATGCAGGCTAAAGAGAATCCCAAACAGTTTTTTCAATATGTTGCAAGTAAAAGGAAAAATGCTCATGGTAGAATGATCTTAAAAAATGCTGAGGGTAGGGAGGTAACTGAATCAGTCGATGTTGTGGAATTACTGAGCGAGCACTTTGCAAGAGTATATCATCCAGGTGGTGGCTTTGCGGAAATGGAGGAACCAACAGCTTATACTGGAATTGTGATGAATGAGGTAGAGGTAACTAGTCTATTACAGAACCTCAATGTCAATACATCTGTGGGATTGGATGGTATACCAGCTCGTGTCGTACGTGAAACGGCCAAAGAATTGTCAGTGCCCTTGACCATTATGTTTAATTTGAGCCTCAGGACTTGGTCAGTCCCAAGGGGGTGGAAAGAGGGGAAAATAGTTCCACTGCACAAAGGTGGTTCCAAGGCTGCTGTTGAAAATTACCGGCCAATCAGCATAACAGGAATCATTATCAAGGTCTTAGAGAAAATAGTCAAGAGGAAAATACAAGATTGGATAGAAGAAAATGGGATACTGTATCGGGGACAGCATGGTTTTGTGAAGGGTAGGTCATGCCTCAGTAACTTGCTCACGTATTATAACACAGTGACGGCTGAACTGGATAATGGTAATGGGTTTACAGTGATTCTGCTGGACCTTGCTAAGGCCTTTGACAGGATACCACATGGAATTCTAATCAGTAAATTGCAGCATATGGGAATGGACATAGGGTTGGTGAGATGGATAGGAGGGTGGTTGACGGAGAGATATCAGAGAGTGGTTTACTCAGGAGTAGAGTCCACTAGACGGCCTGTGACTAGTGGTGTACCACAAGGATCTGTTCTTGGACCACTGCTGTTTAATTTGTTCATAAATGATATAGGAAAGGATCTGAGAGGAACAGTTCATTTGTTTGCGGATGATGCGAAGTTGGGTAGGGCAATAGTGAATGCAGATGACGTCAAAATTTTGCAGGATGATTTGGATAGATTGGAGGTCTGGGCTAGGGAGAATGGATGTCAATTTAATGTGGCAAAATGTAAGGTTATGCATTTTGGGGTGAAAAGATTAGCAGCAGTATACCACATTGGTGGAACTGTACTCTAGGAGATTGATGAGGCCAGGGACTTGGGAGTGTTGGTGGATAGGGAGATGAAGTTTAGGGGACACATTGCAAAAGTGGCCAAATCAGCTCATCAAATCACTTGGTTGCTGAAGAATACGTTGACAAGCAGAGACAAGCAGGTTATTGTTCCTCTGTATCGAGCCTTGATAAGACCTCATCTCGACTACTGTGCTCAGATTTGGTCACCTAGGTTTCTTCTTGATGGGGAGGAGGTGGAGAGGATCCAGAGGCGAGTGACCAAGATGATAGCAGGTCTGTGGAATGAACCGTATGAGAACAGGTTGAGGATTTGTGGGTTGCAAAAATTGGTTGATAGTCGGAGGAGGGGAGATATGATTGAGACATTCAAATTACTGAAGGGTTTCTATAAAATTAATTCAGAAGATATTTTTGAGAACAGGGCTGGTTGTGGGAGGACTAGGGGACATCCATGGAAACTGGGCAAAAGTGTGGTTAGTAAAGGTGTTAGAGCTGGGTTCTTTACTTTTAGAGTAGTGAATGAGTGGAATGCGCTCCCTGAGTCTGTGGTGGATGCTGTGACAGTGAATGAGTTTAAGGCGAGGTATGATAGATACTGTATGAATGTCGAATAGTTGTGATGAAAATGATTTGGGGCCTCCCTCGATGAGTCTAATGACTCCCTGGAGTTGCCCGTAATAATAATAATAATAATAATAATAATAATCAATTGCAATGCTGTTGCTGCACTCTGCGAATTTCGTAGCTTGAAGAAATGTGCACGAGGTCCACTATCTCCATATGCTCTGCAATCAGCCTGACGAATGATTAGTCTTTTTGAATAAACGGGATCGTTGCGAGTTAGACCTGGCAGAGGTCGCAAACCAATCAGCTCACAACAAGTGGACGAAGTTGTTACTGCTGTTGTGGGGCCGTCCATGAATAACTGTTGGTTCCTGCAGTGTTGTCCTGTACAAGACACATGGATGTGCCTTACATAACTCCGGAAAATTCTACGGAAGATTCTGCACTTCTATCCATTCAAGATATCTCTGACCCAAGAGTTGCGCCTGCAGGACTTTAATAGTCGACTGAGTTTTAATCTTAAACATTCCGTGCTCGAGTGGGATTAGATGCTGCGTGGCCGTGGATGATTTTGTGGGGAGATGAGGCTAACTGTCACCTGAACGGAGCTGTCAATACCGACAATTGCTGGGTATGAGCTACGAAAACCAACATGCAATCCAACAAATTCCTTTGCATTCATCCAGTCACTGTCTGATACGGGCTTACAGTTTCGTTGGATTATTATTCTTTGAGGACATTCACCAGTCGGGTCCTGTGACCTACTCAGTTACTGCCGAGATGTATCGTGATATAATAAACAATTTTGTTGTGCTACAGCAACGCCTGTGCATGGATTCAGTCATTTTCATACAGGATGGGGCCACTCCTCACATCTGTCGATCCGTACAGCAGGTTCTTCGAGAACATTTCACGGAAGCTAGACTGATCAGCCGTGCGTTTCCCACTACATGGCCGCCTCATTCACCTGAACCTTTGGCTGTGGGGATTTCTCCAAGATATGATTTATCGGAATCATCCTGATAACTTGCCAGCGCTGAAAGACAGCATAACGCAGCATGTGCGAAACATCAGTCCCGACCAGCAGCATTCTGCCGTTGAAAATATACTGTGCAAAGGCTGAAGTATGCGGCATACGGGGATGAACAGCACATTGAACAATACAGCCCGTCAATTCATAATGGAAGTGAATAAAAATGTGTTACTTATGCTTGTATCGCTTTTTTTCTCCTCTCTCTCTCTCGCTCTCACACATACACACACACACACACACACACAAAATTACTACATTTACATTTGGTACACCATACAGCCCCACAGGTGGTGAATTTTGGAACTTTTATATATATATATTTTTTTTAATTTTTAAATTTTTAAAAAAGATTTCCCAGTTTTCATCCAGTTCTGTGTTTTCATCAAAACTGTTTTTATTAAATGGTGTTACATTTATTCTTTGTTGATATAGTGTTTCAGTACCTTTTTCTTGTAATAATTCAACTTGAAACTTTATTTTGCTTAAATCTTATTATTCTGTATGTTTATTTATTTTTTACTGTTCGCAGTTTTCCACTAAAACCCATGATCAATTCCTGTATTTGCTGATGCTAGAACTAGAATATCAATTATTTCTTTATGCAAAATGTTGCTATTTGTTATAGTCTATTGTGGATAAGTTTCCTCATATCTGCTACTTTATCTTCATGCTGGTCATCATCATCATCTTCATTAATAGCTTTCATATTTCTTCGTCCACTGCTGGACGAATGCTTCGCTATGCTTCTGTTTTTAGTCGGTCTTGTGCATCTCTCCACCATGAATGTCCGTAGTATCTTGTTATCTCAGCGTCCCATCTTACTCGTAACTCTGGTCTACCTCGTTTCCGATAACTAGTTCGTGGTGTCCATTCTGTTGTTCTCTTTGTCCACCTGTTGTCAGACATTCTCATCACATGTCTTGCCCAGCGCCATTTTTTTGCATTTTATTAGTAAGGCAATGTGTATTATTTTTGTTCGCTTTGTTTTCCAAGTATTGTTCTTTTTAAATTATACATTTTTGGTCGTTTTATAATAGAAATACAATTTTATTAATACAGACCAGTATTTTATTGTAAAATACTGGTCTGTATTAATAAAATTGTATTTATATTGTTCTTTTTATTTAACTGGCTTATTCCCCTAATGGCCCTTTTCATGTTTCGGTTTCTGTAGGTGTTTTTTAGTTAGACTCCATTATTTTTTATTTATCCATATTGATTTGTAGGCGTTTATCCCGATTTACTTCATTTAATTTCAATAATCATGTGTCCTAGTTCTTTTGGTAATGTTGCTGTTAGAATGATATCATCAGCAAATCGTAGATTTCTTACGTGTTCTCCATTAATATTTAGTCTTCTTTTCTCCCAGTTCAATTTTCTCATAGCGTATTCAAGGACTGTAGAAAATAATTTTGGTGAGATAGTCTCCCTGTCTAGAGACTCCTCTGATTTCGATTTCTCTTCCTTTTCCATTTACATGTATTACTAATGAACCCTCTCTCATATATATGAGTTAATATGTTAATGTAAATATCATTCATTCCTATATGTTTTAAAGCTCCACGCATTTTGTACAGGTCTATTTAGGTGAAAGCTGTTTCATCATCTATGGAAGCCAAAGAAATTAGTTTATTATATATATATATATATATATATATATATATTTTTTTTTTTTTTTATTACTTGATTTAAGGCTTGTAAATGTTCTAAAGTTGAGAAGGATTTTTCTGAAAAAACCTGTTTGTTCTTCTGGTTGATGAAAATTTAATATATTGTTTATTCTGCCATCTATAATTTTGGCTAAACAACTGAAGGACTGGTAGAAGGGTTATAGATCTGTAATTTCTTATGTCAGTTTTATCAAATTTATTATATAGAATCGAGCCTCCTTAGCTCAGTCAGTATAAATGAAGCGCCCTTTGGTCGAAAAGACCTGGGTTCGATTCCGTCAGTGACGTGATGAACCTTTATCTAGTCTCTTTCTACTAAAGGTGAGTTAGCCGGTCTCATACGGAAGTAGAGGGGTTTTTCTCCCGGAAACTCGTGTTTTTCGTCCCTCAGAACAGGCAAACCGGCCCCGTGAACACACACAATTTACAGACACGAATACTTCCGCCTTATCCTCGTATTACGGTTAGGAAATTCAAGGATACTAGTAAAGGTGTGGGCGCTTATGTGCCTGTTAAAGTCACTGACAGAATAGAATAGAATTATATAGAATGATGATTTTTCCAGTATTCCAACTTTTAGGTGTTCTTCCTGTTCTTAAACGCTCAGTATACAATTCTACTAGTTTTATGTGCAGGGGATCTCCATTTTCTAACATTTCTATTAATATTCCATCAAGTCCAGGTGCCTTTCCATTTTCCATTTTTGTAAGTGCATGTTTTACTTCATATTTGCCTGTATATTCATCGTAGTTTTCGGTACCCTTTTCTCTGTTGTTCTCTGTTACTTTCCCTTTATTTGTGTATACAAGTATATACTCGTAATTCTTGAAAAAATTTAGCTATAATCTCCATCATGTTTGTTCTGCTTGTAATCAGTGTTCCATTTTCATCTTTTACACCTGTCATATAAAGATTACCTGTATTATCAAGAAGTTTTCTTGTTTTCTTTATGCTGTTTATTTTTATTGCAGTTCTTATCTCTTTTGTATTGAAATGTGTTATTATCCTCTCTTCTCTTTTTCTGATTGTTTAGCAAAGTTTCATATATTCTATGTTTCTTACACCACGTGTATCTTGTTTTGTGTTTCTTCTTTTTTTTTCTATTAGATCTTTAGTTTCCTTTTTTAATTTGTCTATTTCTGCGTTTTTTGAATCCCCAGATAATTTTTTGACATTCTTTATTATACTTTTTGTTAATATATTGTTGAAATTTTCAATATTTGAAATCCTGTTCATATTTTTAATGTCTTTTTAGAAATTGTCCTGAAATTATTCTTTTTTCATTTGCAATATTTCTAAGATGTTTCTGGTTTTATTTTTATTTCGTTTTTTTTCTTTTCCATTCCTAGGTTTATGGCTATTTCGCTTTGAACTAATCCTTGATCTTTGCTTAATCTTACTTTGTTTATAATATTTATGTCTTTATGGTGGTATGTGTTATTTATTCTCAATCCATTGTCTGCACAGAACTGTAATAACTGAATTGCATTCTTTGACTTATTCTTTATTTTCTGGTTCCCAGTTCGGACATTTAAATCAGGAGCTATGTTGATTTTATCTAGGTCTTTTATTTGTGTGAAATGATATTATTTCTGTTTCTTGTTTTTGCTGTTCTCGACTATAAACACATGAAATTTATTATAGGTCCTTTCATTTTTGATCGCATATGTATGATTGATTGATTCTGATGTGTGCCATATCTTTTATTTATAAATGATATCGCGCACGTAGTATTAATGTGACTCCTTCTTTTATCTTTTATTCCTCTTCTGTGTGCTATTATATAGTTTTGTGTTTATGCGCTCCTCTTTTCTTTTTAGTTACAGGTAACGCTACTATTTTATTTTCTTTCATTAATTTTAATCTGTTTATCTTCTATTTTATTTCATTTTGATATTCTTGATTTCCTTAAGATCTGTCAGTTTCGTAATGTCGGTTCAGTAAGCAGTCTTCGTCGTTTCTTTGATCATGATATTTTTCATCTCAAGACAGGCTGCTAACTCAGTCTTACGAAGCTCCCTACGTCCATCAGACGGTTTTTAATTTTAAGTTTTGTTATGCTTTTTAACGATATTATGAAAGTTCTTAATGCATTTTTAAATCAATTTATTAAATTTCACATGCTTATGTTAATATTATTTTTTAAATGAAATCGTTAAATTTCTTTATCTACCTACTGTTGAAGCCATATTTTTATTCTGTGCAAATATTTCTGGTATTTTTAGCAATTCGTTTTTCATTAACCAAGACAAGCAATGCTTTCCATAAATATATTACAATTTAACTTGTTTTCCCTTTTCAGGATCACATATTTAATCCATAAGGTCACAATATATTGCATAACGATCTCCTGTCGAACGCTTATTAAGTCACTATCATTACTAAAATGCATCATAAATTAAGTCGCTTTCATTATGTTAATCACTGATCAAGCAGGGATCTTCACTAGCTGTACCTTATATGCACTGCATCAAATATACAGTTTTAAGCAGACAAAAAATGAAATTTTTTGTCTGCTTCGATATTTAACTCTTGACTTTATATTTGTATAAATATAAAGTCAAATATGTATAACTATACAAATATAAATATTTGTATATTTAACTCTTGACTTAAAAAAAAATTAAATAATGATAGAAAACATCAGGTTATAGACCGATAGTACTGTACAATAGTATATTAATATGTGAATGGGCTAAATGCTTTTTTTTTTATTATTATTATCCTTCAAACATAATCCCGAAACCTTGCTCTGGAGATCAAACATTGTACTATTTCTAGCCGCTTCATGCCTGTAGAATGATCGCCCCTAATAAATAGGGCGATCATTCTATCGGGCGATGAAATTCAACCCTTGCTAAAGATTTCTGGGCAACTACGCCCACGGTGAGGATTCGGATTAACCGGTAATTCCAACAAAAAGGGCTTTTAACTGTTTTAGTAGCTTTATATATATATATAAAACTTAATTTCTTGGATGCTGGAGCCGCGATATTATAATATGTTTATTGCAAAAAATATTACAAATTAGAATTTTAACAAGAGAAAGGATATTTTAATACACAGAATATTTAGGTATTTTTAAGGGTAAATGTATTTTTAAAAAAAATAAGATATTGAGTTTTTCAAGCATTGAAATTAACAGCTTGTTCCAATCTTGATGATTTGTCTAGAAAACGGAGTAGAATATATTGCCATATGAAAGCTATGAAATTGATTTGTAGTTAAATGGAAAGGTCGTTGATGCATAGAAGCAGAGAGCAGAATGGATTCGAAACGGCTGACTCCTGCGGTTCTCTAGCATTAGTTGTAAAGTTTGAGAGAAAATATCCCTCAAACTTGAATCCTCATCACACGAAATATGTGGCTCGAGAGAGCGAGAGCTGTAGTTGCATGAGACAGACCATAAGACGGGAACTGTCCTAATAGGTCATTTTGCTAAACTAAATCAAATGCGTTAAAGATAACGACAGTAATCACTTGAACTTACTCAACCTTTTCCATGGCATTTGCCCAACTGGGGTTGAAATTACTGGCTTTCTTACGCCATTTACGCTTTCGTTTTAGATAGCATAGAAGTTACATGTTAATGGTTTATCCATTTTTTTTTTTTGAAACATTGGAAGTTCGATCAAATTGAACTGTATTTGATCATAAAAATTGTAGTCAGTCTTAAGAATAAGTTGAATATGAGCCAATCTCCAATATGCAGGATAAATACTTAATTGAATACAAGAGAGTATTTATACTCTCTTGTATTCAACTTTGGAGTGTACACCCCTTCAGAACAATCGGAGAAATGCTATTAGTGATCATTAGCTTTTTATATATATATATCTAGTATGAACATGTAGTAAAATAAGACTACAAAACAGAGCCAAGGTTGTCGAATGTGTCATTCCAGTTATGACACGGATCAGAGATATGGCTAATTACCAAATAAAATTAGAAAAAATGAAGAAAACGGAGCATAGAATGGAGAGTGTTATGCTAAACATCACAGTACAAGATAAAATAAAGAATATAGAGATGAGAAAAGAAACAGAATTATTAAATATTAGAGAAGATACGTATTTTAAAACTGGAAATGGAAACGGGTAGGACATTTTGCAATGAAAAGCGATAAAGAGACAAAGACAGTCATCCAGTGGCATCCACATGAAAAAGAAAAAAAAACGAATACCTGGACTACCAGAGAGGATATAGAGGGATGACTTAGTCGAGGTGGTTGGATGATGTTGGCATCAGGAAGTCTTCAAAGCAGCAAGATTGAGGCAAATATGTTTTTGGGGAGGGACTCCAACCAAAATGGTTATAAAAGGGCTTAGAATAAGTATGGACAAACAAGGTTTTTCTGTACTCTTTTCTAACAGAAAACAAAAAAAGGAGCATTAAAAGTTGTGTCTGCAATGGTGGGAGAACATTTACCGCAATCGATAACGCAAAAACTGAAAGAAAAGTAAAACCGAAAAGATTGTTTTTTCTGTTGATAACGATGCCACCTGAGTAGTACAAAAGAGACAGAAGCAGAATTAGACAGAAAGGCTGACTGGCATTTATATATATCGCGACTAGTGAAAGCCATTTGCGATATATATATATATATATACAATTCATTCTTCTCTCGAATATCCAAGTATTTAAATAAGGGAAAAGAGTTTAAAGTGAAATGGCGAAATTGTTTCACTATACCTATAAAATTGTTTTAATTGCATTTTGAGCACAAACTTTTGGACTGAACACATTGAAATAATGACGAGTGAAAACAATAACACAACTAAAGAAGTGAAGACTAGAAATCATTTTTATAATGCAATACAAACCATGAATGAGAGTTGCCTTGTGTAGAAGAAATCAACCGGAGGTTGTGATTTGAACTACTTAGAAGTCAAACGACATCTACAGTATAGTTAGAAGGAACATTGGTATGGAAAAGATCAAGCTGTCTGAAGCACGATTGGGATGATCTAGTATGGTGATGGGCATGTAATCAGTTTATGTGAAATCGTTGGTGGTACCAAACGCTCTGGCATCTTTAAGAGACATTGCGCTATACTTAAGGCTAAACGTTGTGATTGCCATTTTATCATTTTTTTAAAGCTTATAGAGATTAAGCATTATTCAGAATAAGGATGATATATCCTCACCACGGTTATGAATTGACGTTCAAGTATGAGACCGTAGTTCTGAAACCAGCAGTAATGCGAAAACGACTCAGTCAGAAGCACTTGACCATAATAATTTGAAGCACTCCGATTTTGGCATCTTAATAAAAAGAAGGCAGAATCCAGACAGATATATTTACTTTTATTGTTTTTATGTTTATTTATTTACTTATTCGTGCATTTTCAGAAATCTAGCAATCCTGTAATTCTTTCATCGCTCTTTATTCTTTTCGTCGGAAATTTAATAGAATACTTTGTGTTTACGATGTAACAAATATATATTTTGCTATTATCTAGAGCTGGACGTTATTTTGAATAGAGACTTAAAAGGTTTCATCTTGTTGATTAAATTGTTTAGAAGGATAAAATATTCATTATCTTGCAATTATCAAAATCAAAATTTGAGGCAAATTATAATATCATATAACTTTGTTCACTTTTTTCCTTTACCTCGAAGGAGAATATTTTTGCCTCTTTATTAATGCTTGTTTAAAGAAAGGAATTAATGACGCAGTCAAAATTTTAGCAACTAAAGCCTTAAATTACAGGAACTTAGAAATGAATAATAATTATTCAGTTCTGTAGATATCGAACTGTTGTCACGTACACATACTGGCCACTGAATTAGACTTTTATTTAATACAGTGTTTTCTGTATCGATAGGAACAGGGTCGGGATCAGCTTTCATTAAATTCTTCGGTCACTTGCTACCCACAGGAAGTTCTGTTTGTCTGTACAAACCTTTTCAGGTACGGCGATCTCACTCCTAACAGACTGTCTTAGGACAACAGTCATGCTTCTTAGACAAGCAAAGCGGGTTATTTTTTCCACTGATTAAAGACCAGGGATATCTCATCTTTTGAGAAACCAGTCAGCTCTGCTGTTTTCAAAATTGTGGCTCCAGCCAGACTGACACCTACAATAAGCCCTTTATAGAACTCTGAAAGTAAGATCCTTTATTTTTCCCATTGTGATCAATATTATTGACCAATACTGACCAGCAGCATTTTTAAATACACTGCTTGAAAAAGAAGTCAACGGACACTATAGGCGAGGTGCATCTTGCAATGTAACGAGTCATGGGTTTGCCAGTATAAATTGGAAGAATATGAACTTAGTCTGCGCAACTGTGTCTGGGTGAAATGGCTGCGAGAAGGGAACTGACAAAGTTTGAAAGAGGCTTTCTGATAGGATGTCATGTTGCAGGCCTATTTGTTCTGCCAATTGTTGACAAATTCATCCATCCCAAGTCAGCAATCGGTGATACCATACTGATATGGAAGCGCAGGGAGTCAACTGCAAGTGCTACTCGTAGTGGACGACTCACCACACTCACCGAACCTGACCATAAGGTACCACGAAGGATAATATGTAAGAACCTTCATCTACCGACACGTTGAATGAGGAGTTCCAGGCATCGCCTGGAACATGTATCTGCACGAAAACATTTAGATTTGAGCTCACAACATGAGCTTCCATGGTAGGACCGCAATAAGCAAGCCCTACATTAACCGAATCAACATCCAGCATTGTCTCCAGTGGTGCAAAGAGCGTGTACAGTGGGACGTGGAACATGGAAACCTGTGTTAAAATGGAGCGACGAATCACGCTACACCCTCCACGGAGCAGATGGACGGGCGTGGCGGATTGAACGTCTCTTACCAGAGTGCGCAACCCCAACTATGAAATTCGTAGGGGTAGTGGTGTGATATTATGGTCCTGTTTTTCCTGCTTTAGTCTCGGACCTCTGTTTGTGATGCCACGAATATTGAACTCCGAGAGGTATCTGAACTTTCTGGACAATGCAATGCTTCCTACTTTGTGGCGTTTCTACGGAATTTACCATTGTATCTTTCAGCAAGACAATTCACTGTATCATAAGGCTGTTGCTGCAACTGCGTGGTTTGTGGACATGAGTCCACACTTGACTGGCTTCCATGGAGCCCTGATATCAACTCTATTGAACATCTGTGGGATAAACTGGATCGTCGTGTGAGGTCAAAGGACTTCCTCCCAACAGTCCAGAACCTCATTACATGCCTACAGGATTAATGGTCCAAAATTCCCATTGATCGCTATCGTATTTGTTGAAGTATGCCCCCATAGAATTACTGCAGTCATTGCAGCATAAGGTGGGCGCCATGAATGTTTGTTCCTCACACTATGGTGTTCCGTTGAATTCTTTCCAAGCAGTATAGTTACTTAGAACACGTGGTGACGCACGTTACCAAGTATTTTGCATATACGCTGCGTAATTGACGTTTACGTACATCTACATAAAGGCTTCTAATTCAGTTTCCGGTATGTGCACTTATTTCTGAAATTATTACGTTACACCATATTTCTTAATTTGTGACAGGGTTGACATAATATACGAGCTCGTATACACAGCTGGTAGTAAAACTCCTGGCGATACTGATATTATATTTCTTATTAATATAATTTGTAAATATCATTTCTTTTCTGATTGAATCACGATTTCAAGTGCTTGAACTAACCCGAGTTTGATATTCAAGGTCGTTTTTGTTAACAAGAATATGCAGAATATTTCGCGACACTGCATGATAGCTGTTCTCCAGTCAGTTGAAAGTAAGCTATAAGGAGAAAGATCATTATTAAGAAAACTCAAAGTTAGTTATAAGGAGTAAGATTAGCGTTAAGAAAACTGAAAGCCAGTTATAAGGAGTAAGACCGACGTTAAGAAAACTGAAAGTCAGTTGTAAGGAGAGAGCTCAACGTTTTGCTCTCTGCCGCGCCCGTAAACTCCCAAATTAACAAAGACTTGTTAATCAAAATATATCAATATTGAAATGTTTGATTACGAGAATATAATAAAAGATTGTATAAAGTAGTTCATCTTATTGGCACACAAGTTGGAAAATATGATCTTATTTTAGTGTCTTTTGTATACACTAGCAAGAAAACGTTTCACTATTGCTATTGTAGTGCATTTGTTCTGATCAGTCAGACGCCTTCTGCATTCCCTTCAGACACAGAAGGCTAATAAGCGACGGTGTTAAAAACCTGCTGAACAAACGCTTGAAGGTTATGCATACTGTATTCAGAATACAGACTGGGTGACGCTCACTTCATTCTTATGTATGCCGAACGAAAATCGTGTTCCGTATGTCGAATTATTGCAAGATAGGTAGTTCAAGAATTTCTGAGTAATTGCAACATTCCTTTAGACGTTACCAAACTACCACCGATTTCATAGAAATTTCATCTAGCGAATATATGAACGGAATCTCACAAATAAACCAAATTGTTATCCTATCTTCTTTGATATTCATTAAAATGGTACTCCATCCACTTCAGTTGTTTTCTCAGTATAAAGGGGGAAATTTTTTTTTTTTTTGCCTTAAATAAACTATAATGAATGAAAAATGGATCTAAATGTTTCTCTTCCCGTTTAGAAGTGCTTCTAAATTTCTAATCTTTTTGGGATTATGTTGGTATTTTATAAAGCATTCTCTACAGCAAGTCTGTAGAGATTTGATCATGGACATGAGAGAGACATGATTATGGACATGAGAGAGCAGCTTTTTTATGTAAATCCTACTCAGGAAAGGTTGTATAAACCTATAGTAAATTTAATATCTTGGATTGGCAAAAGGGTTAGATAATCCAGTTCCCTCATATAGAGATCAAACATGGTAATATTTTAAACCGCTTTGGGTCTCTAATAAGTAAGGTAGTGATCTCACCCAGATCGACGAAAATCTCCCACCAAAGAGCTTTTTGCTCTTTGGTAGGAGTGCGAGACTTATCACATGCATACCTGAAAATATTTGCAAATTTTAAAAGCTTTTCTAGACGCATCTTCCTTGGAATCTGCTCTTCAACTACAAGAGGAATCGAATTTCTTGGATGCTAAAGAGGAATGATTTGTGCTTGGTATATTTCCTGGAGAGATTTCTATGGTTGCTGTTCATCGGAATTTGTATAACCATCTGCCCTCTTTCTTCCAGGCTATTATAACAGTGTTGTAATACTTCGAAGCAAACCACAATCCATTCACGGTCCAAGGTCCAATTCCAGATTTATCGAGGTAACTAATTTCTTTCCACATTCATGCCTTCTGTCGCTTTTCTTTGGAACTATGAAAGGTCTTCTTGACACGGTCAGAAAGAACATCTTGGTTTGAAAATCCTGGGCTTGAATTTCATTAAGGATGGAAGAAACTTTTCTTGGTCTTAACCAAGATTCGTTGTCCATCAGACGGAGACAAAGAATTTGCCTAACAACATCCAATTACTAAATTCACGGCATCCTTACAACCTTAGGTTCCGTCTTCGATAATCCAGCCACGTATATCCTCCGAACACCCATTTCCATCTACAGATATTAACATCAAATTTAAGGACTTTCTTTTCTCGCCTTCTGCTACTTTACAGTTCAACAACCTTTCATGTTTTGGATTACTATGAACAAAAAAGTGGAGGATGTTAGTTTTATATATATTGCTTACATAATGTGTAATGATTTGCTTTGTTCATGTACAGTATATATTATTTTTATCAGCAGAAAGGAAGGTTGCAATAGAATATATGAGCTTAAAAAAGTCGAAGCACATGCATGGGTTCGCAATGTTCTTGGACAGCTTTAAATATGTTGAGAAATAAAAACAAACTGTACGTTTAATATTTCTAGTTGTTTAAAGTCTTATTATGTTTACTCAATTTTCTATATATATGAAACCACTTTGTTAACATTTTTAATTTTTTCACCTGGTATTGGTTATCAGTGAGTTCTTCTAAGAGCACGTAATATAGTCCGTTATTTGTTGAATTAAAAAAATAAAATAAAATAAAACTATCGCATAGAGACTGCGATGAACTTGAAAGTAACAGGTTTCGGAAAACAGTGTAAGGAAAATTTTTCCGAAAAAAAGAACACTTGGTATTAAACATAGATAAATTAATTGACTTTCATATTAACAGAAGCAGGACACAATGCTTTTTCTGCATTTTATATACTGCCTATCTTAAGTTATAATACCAGGATGCTTAAGAATGGATGAAATTTATAACGGATTTCTTAAAGTTGTAACTTCATAATTTGAACTGTTAAGGCTGCATGACGACATACGAGGAAAGTCAGAGAAAGACAGTTTAATTATGATGTCAGAATCTTCGAGGTCAAAGAGGTCAGACCTTCAGCTTTCAGGTTTCGTGACGCACTTGACTTGAAGAGTAGGCTAATTAAGAAGAACGTCTTTTATATCAATAAACCTCGAAGTGTTTTGATGTTAGAAATAAAACCTTCGTTTTATTCATGTTTTCTTCTCTGTTCTGTTATTTTGAGAACCGAAGTAGTTTTTTAAGTAATTTTATTTTTTTATAATGTAATCGCTAGTCATTATTTTCGAATAAATGCTTTTAGCCTGCTTAAAAATCTTGTATTTATAAAGCCAATCCCATTTGAAGATTAAATTAATCTTGTGGTACATCAAAGTCTTTTTTAAACAGTAAAAAACAATTTTTATCAATAAATTTTCGTTTCAACAGTAATTATTTATGATATGCTTTTGGGATTCTCTTTTGACAGAACAATAATTGGATGAATTATATTAACTGAATACAATAAATAAACCAACGGTTTGGTAATATTACAAATTTCTTTGTATTCAATTTTCCACAAGTTTTTAATTGAAACTGCAGGATTATTCATCATTGGTCATTTAAATTCAATATTTCATATTATATTTCATCTGGCAAGATCCATCGAAATCGAGTTTCGTTATTTTGGTTTAGCGTCATTATTATATAGTATATAGAATACACAGAGCTTTCAAAAGCGATTTTAACTGCCCTTCTCATTTTCTTTTTATTTAGAGTGTTATTAACTTATTTAATCCCATGGTAAAAATACATTATCTACCAATAATTGTCCGGACGCCCCTGTTATTTGAAGTTATGAAACATTCCTACAGTCTGTACACGGGTTATTACACATGAAAACCCGTGTACAGACTGTAGGAAGCAGCATTTCATCGTAGCAGTTGAATACAGGTGGTATGGCAACACGACGTGAACTCAGTGACTTCGAGAGAGGGTGTCATTGTGGGCTGTCACATTGGTGGTATGTCCATATTTGCCATTACTGCTCAACTGGAGCATCCAAAATCAACGGTTGGCGATGTGATCGATAAATGGAGACGTTCTGACATCACTAGTGCAGGAAAACACCCAGGGCGGCCATTGAAAAGGACTGATAGGGACAGGAGGGTGTTAAAACGAGTGGCACGCAAAAACTGGCTACAGTCGACAAAGACCATCCGTGATGAGTTCCAGAGTAACACCATGATGAGCACTCATACTGTACGAAAAGAACTCTATTTAGTGGGTTTCCACAGAGCAGCAGCAGTACACAAGCCGAACATCACAACAACGAACAAGGCGGCTTGTCTGGCCCGGTGCAAAGAACGTGTGAACTGGACAAATGACCAGTAGTAAACGGTACTCTGGAGTAATGAATCAAGTTTCACCTGTTTCCAGTCTGATGGCAGGGTGTGGATGTGGAGGCAACCTGATGAACGCTTGTTACCACATTGTGTTGTACCCAGAGTAAAGTTTGGTGGTGGAGGAGTAGTGGTGTGGGGTGCATTCATCTGGTTTGGAGTGGGACCACTGGTCGTTTTCCATAGTTTCATGAAGGCAACTCAGTACCTTGATATTCTGGATAATCAGGTGCTGCCTATATGTGGAGTTTTTATTGAACGATCCATGTTATTAACAAGACGACAATGTCCCATGCTACAAAGCTTCAACTGTTATGGAATGGTATGAAGAGATGGGTGTTAAAAGACTGCCCCGACCTGCACAGAGTTCTGACCTCAACCCAATCGAACACTTGTGGAACGAATTGGAGCGGCGATTAAGGTCCAGAGCAGCGATCTGTCGCTGAACCCAGTGCTGCTTTGATGGAGGAATGGAGACAAATTCCACCTGATGTCTGCCGCACATTGGTGGAAAGCCTCCCTCAAAAGGTGCAGGAGGTAATCAAAGCTAAAGGTGGACATAACCGATATTAGGGTACGTGCTGGTATCAATTGTAAATTGCTGATGTGTCCAGACAATTATTGGTAGATAGTGTATATTGGGTAACAGTCCTGTAGAACAAATCACTTTAATGAAGTCAAATGATAAACTGATTATTTATTAAACTGATAGCTGTCTTGACTCAAAAGCCGTCTTAACAATGAATTTTTAAGTAAAAAAATACATAGACAAAAATATGGCATTCTTTTTATCTTATGACGTTACTTTTAATCTTCCACGCACTTACTTTGTAGAAATCCCACATTTTCCCAACAATTGAATACTGTTGTCACATTTGGGATAGTGCACCTAAAACATCTCTTAAAATTCTGGATGGTGTCAGAAGGGAGTAGTTCGTTCATCGACAACCCCTTTCTCACAGCCACTATCTCGTAGAATGTAGATGGTCAGTTTCTTGTCCTTTCACAGCTGGGTGCCGTACAGCAGAACGAGCATCCGTTATGCTCCTCGTTTCTGTAGCACCACGAGCAATAGTTGTCCAACATGCTTTTGCTGTTGAACTGCTGATTCAGACTTCCTATTCTCTCATTCGTCTGCATTCTGTCTATCCCAATTCTGCCCCCCCCTTCCCCCCACTAATGTAGTATTCCTCAAGGACTAGAGCCGTCCAGCTCATCATAGAGGAATATCAACAGATTATTTTGCTCTTTGATCCCGGCTCACGTATACGGCATTTATTTATTGTAGGTCTATATATCCATGTGTAGCTAGTTTAAAGTCACGTGATAGGCTTGCAGTGCCTTAATACCATTCGTAATTCTTAATAATATTCAATTTCATCTCGAGATCAGTCATTTTTTTTATGAGTTGGTTCACTGCTCATATCACTTTGTCTTTGGCTTCCCTTATTTAACTCTGTAAATCGCAGTACAATATAAAAAAAAAAAAAAAAGATGCTGTAGCTATCCGTTCAGTGTGGATCGCAGCAAACAAATGTCTGTCGTCGGTTGGACGATAAGCTGCTAACACGCTGCCTCCGAAACATGCAATTTCATTGGAAGTTTCACTTAGACTGAGTGTAATCTAACCCCTGATTGACGTAAAATCTCACTAAAGCTTTCCTGACATCGTCCGTTCCTCGGATTAGAGTAACTCTCGGGGCTGCCTGCACATACAACAAATTCATTTTTAATATTATACTTATATATATAATATTAAAAATTAATTTGTTGTATCAAATTCATTTTTGAACACAACCTCATCAGTTACACTGAACGTTAAACGATTTTCATCGCATAACCTTTTAGTTTAAGTATATAAATTCTTAAGTCAGTATATAACAGATACAAATTGGAACTTTTTATTTACTGCAGAAATAACTAAGACTGTGAGGCCAGTATAGTATGTCTTTAAGCTTGTGTACTTCTGGTTCGTTTTCCTATTCATCTGGATAAAAAACCGAGTATCTATGAGGAAAACTTCTACTCCCTTCTTGTATGAGACCGGCTAACTCGCCTTCAGATGAACGATCTTCTTATCCTACACAGAATTCGGACCTACGTCTTTCCAAATGTAGGGTATCGTCGATACCGATTGAGCTATGAGGCCATATTAATGGTATTTGGAAACTGGCGATTGTTAGCCACACCCTTATTTTAAGAATACTGTAGTTTGGGGGGGGGGAAATGAAAATAATTTTCGTATGATAAGCTTTAAATTTTCTTAGACTTATCGAGTTTCAACAAATACGACGCATTCGAAATATTATAAATACGTCATAAGTGATTTTTTTTTCTTTTTTTTCAAAGTTTGATTTGGATTTGTTGATGATCTTTCTGCAACTGTTGCCTGCTGCATTGTAGGCCGAGTGTCAAGCTGGAGTTTGAAATTACTCGTGATATTTCCATTTTTTTTTCTTGGACTGTGTTGTCATATTTGAAAAACCAAAGGATGGATAGTGGTTCGGAGTTTTGAGTGAAATGGGAATGGAATTCTTCATTCCAGTACGAATTATTTCTAGTATTTGGTCAGAGCGCGTATGTTTGGATTAGAAGAGGAAAAATAGTGATCGTCCCCAAGGAAAGGAGAAGTTGAAATCACGCAGATTGTTCCCTTTAGAACCATTGTAGTGCCAAAAGACACGAGACTGCGAGTAACTTGGATGAAAGAAATTATGTTGAAAGATAACCTGGATGATGATGTGGTCGAATTTCACAGTGGGCATGGGTGGTTGTGAGAGTCTTTAGATAGACGATTTTCGGCGTCTGGTGCGAAATCCTCATCCTGCTTATTGGCGGTTGTGTCACAACAGGATCAAGCGTGGAAGTTTTTTCAAATTCCTTCATGCCTCTAGAATAGAGGAATCGGATCATGTGTTCCTTAGCCCACCCACTTTACTAAATGTGCAGTAGGTTTACAGTCTTTTGGGGATGGGGGATTCATTAAATTAAAAAAAAAAATTGAAGCGAAGTATTATCTGTCCTCGTGACTTTCTTTCAAGGTTTCCATATTTCTCTGTTTTGTGTACAAGAAAAAAAAAATGCTAAATCAGAATTTTCCTCTGAGGCGCTATTTTTTCTTTATTTGCAATAATATATCAGCAGCGCACACTTGCATTTTTGATATGTTTTTACAAACAAAGAAAAGTATTTAGATAGTATTTATGCTATTTTTTATGTATGTCGTTAGTGTACTAATGAATATTGTAATATCAATATTGTTGCATCTCACAATTTAACATTACACTCTCGTCCTTGGGCATATGATATCCTTACTGCTTCATTCAAACGTTAGTTAAATAGACATATGTTATTTGAAAAAGACGGCGTGTCAACACCTTCCAGACTGTGTTTAGCTAAGAAATAGGTACCAAAATAAACACACACACACACACACACACACACACACACACACACACACACACACACACACACACACACACACACACACACACACACACATCAGATTTTAACAATCACTTCTGAATGACTCCTTTCTTATACTGTAGTTATTATTTACAACTGCATAATGCAAAAGTATCATAATCATTAACAACTACTCCATTAATCAGCGTGAATGATTATGGCTTCTTATAGAAGTAGAAAAAAATACGGTAATTTATACTTTAATTAAATGTTATCAACAATATATATATATATATATATATATATATATATATATATATATATATATATATATATATATATATAACAGTGACATAACAAAAATTGTACAAATCTGTAATTTGTACATTTTGTATATTTTCTCAATTATTAAAGTGCTATTATTATTTATATGGCAAATTTTTATACTGATCATCATCATTATTGGTATTTAATAAAACACTTATATAGAAGATTTCAAAAACGAATACAGTATAACTAAAGCAAGTAATTAAGGAATTTTAAGGCGCAACTTATAGTAATATGTACGCAGGTAATATCAGAGTCATTTTTCCCATTTTGCTTATCTGTCTAAACACGTATAACAGCATTACTCTGTCTGAAGAAGCTTAATAAAATTTACCACAACGTCTCCGTTGTTGTATAATACTGAACTCGTTTAGCATTGCATTTGCAATGATAATAAATATATCATTTACGTTATTGTCGATTAAAGTGATAACTACATTAAGTCAAAATTTCGTAACAATCGCAGAAAGAGATGGAGACTTCATCTTGAGGATCTGTGGCATTATTATGCTATCCATCTAACACAGGCTTGCCTTAGGAAGTAAAACAGGATGACAAGTAAAAACAGGATCAGATCTGTGCACAAAATGCACGCTTATATTATATGATTCTTTTTAATCATATCAACTCGTATACTTCATTTTATGACACGTTCGTAAAATGCAGAAGCATCTGAAATAGCATAATTACCCAGTTCGTACACAGTTAATAATGTTACTCTAGATTAATGATTTTGATACATTTTTGTATTCTTTTTTTTACAGCAACCCACTAATTTGAAAACTCTTAGTCCATCCGTGGTCAGTTGTAGCTTTGGGTTGGTTTGAATATTACGGCAGAAGTAAACTAAGGCTGAAAATGAACTGCGAGCTGTCCGACCGGTTTATCTGTTGCGAATGAAAAAAGCAACAACAACAACAAAAAAAAACAAACAAAAAAACTGTACTTTCTTTCCTAAAATCCCGCGCCGTTTATCGAGACCAGCTAACTTGCGTGCTACTGCAAAGAGCTTATATTATTGGTATTGATTCAAATGGAGATTATTCCAACCGAAGAGCAATGTTGCAGCATCCTCGCAAGGATAGTACGTAACATTTGTACCTTAGGAGGGAAAGATTATATAAGAAATTTTTCAATGTAGACCAAACGTGGTTATGTACGACTCAAGCTTCTAATAAACAAGATAGTAATGTCAAACTGGGTTATGAAGAGCATTTCTTACGAGTTTGAGATCGGTATTCATATTTGTCGTCTCTAGAATTCTAATTTTGAAAGTAATAATGAAGTGAAACAATTTATATATATATATATATAATTAGAACCAGACATAGACTACCGTATTATACCAAACACCAGAATGTTTAAATAATAAAGTTGCCAGCATGGTTGGCCGAGTGGCTAGATATCTGCTCTCTAGCCAACAGGCTGGTTCGAATCCTGCTGTTGGCATGCATGTTATCGTACGGTCTGAGACCACTGCTCCACTTGTTGGAAACCTAAAGTGGCATGAAAAAGTTCAATGTTTGGTCTCTACCACAGGATTTCTTCCGAACTATGTAATATATATATATATATATATATATATATATATATATATATATATATATATATATATATATATATATATATATAAATTAATAAAAATAATTACGAAAACTTCATAGTTCACCCACACATTTACTGTGTGGGTGGACTGTGAAGGTTTACCTTTCGTGGGTGGGAGTTTCATATATATATATATATTAATAAATAAATAAATAAATATATATATATATTAATTGCATCTTGTTTTTTATAATAATAATATTATAATAATTATAATATAATCCGATTATGGAGGATGACATTAGCAGATTTAAGAAGTTGATATGCACTGTCTGCAATTTTATATTTCCTATCCAGATCTGGATTTCCTTTGAACCTCACTCTCGTTATCTGAGTGCTGTTAGCCTTAATGCCGACTGTTAATAAATCGGAAACAATATTATCCTTAAGAAATACCGATCGCAAAATATCGAAAGTTTGTAAATTTTATTTAATTTATTAAGAAATTTCTACATGCCTATTGCTTCAGCTATAATCAATTTTTAATATTTTTTTGTATTTAATTCAGAAATCAAACTTTCCTAGCTGCAGGTTGAATAAAGCGTTCATATGTCTGTCACCACTTAATATAATCAATCCTTTTCTGCATTAAATTCTTAAAGCACACTTTCCCAGCCATAGTGTTGGTTAACAGGTCATCATATGAATGGAGTGAAAACGAATTCCCTTTAGTCATATATGCAAATCAGGATTATCTGTAGAAATTCTCGATAAGCGTTCACCATATTACTCTACATAACCTTTTAAAAATGATTGTTATCAGAAATGATATTTATGAGATCATGCTGAAGTGCTTTCTGTTTATAAATTTCTGGTAATAAGTTCTTTTTCTTATAAAAACTTATAAGTTTTTTGTTTATGAATTCTCACATATGTCATCATACATTCTTGTTGTATATCTGATCATTACTAAATTTATAAATTATTTGCTCTTTTTAACAGTACATGCTATCTTGTGTCAGTATATATCTAATGGATTCTGCCTGTTTATTTATATCTAAGCAGGTGAATATCTACATTTATGTATTAGAGTGTGTCCCGTCCCCTCTTCGTAATGCAAACATAATCGTAATACAAATTCGCCTTTGAAAAATAAAATAAAGTAAATCGATGTATGAAATCGCTGCGTAATTCGATTTTACGAGCTTTGTATAATTACTAGCTTCATCGTTGTTCTTTTTTGCTGGATCTCGAGATCTTGCTGCAAAATAAGAAAAACAATACTTATTTTAGGTCAGGCCAAGCCCACTTGAAATTATCTGTACAAAAAGTCTCGGAACCTTGCAACCTAAGGTCCAAAAGTTTTCTATTTTGTGCGAGAGTTATATATATAACTGTCAGTTATTTTCTATCACAGCGATTCCCTGAAACATTTGTTTCAGTTTACTCAGAATGGAAAAAAAAAAGGGGGGGGGGAAGCAATGAGAAAAAATTTTCTTAAGATGCCGTCATCAACTGTACAAGTGACGACTCTGACCTTGAACTGTCGGAAACCCTGCCGTACCATCGTAGTGTAGTTGGCAGATTTGTTGGAGAAAAGCCTTGGCTGGTTACCGTGAGGCAGTGCAGAACTAGGCTAGTGGGTTCCTCGCCTCCCCTTCCCCACCACTCCCTGTTCTTCCCGCCGGCACCCCACGACGACAGGTAGTTACCCCGCTGTCGAGTGATCGTTGAGGAAAGAATGCAGACTTTGCAGTACGCCCGGTCGTCTGACTGCTGACGTTACTCTCTTAGTTGGTCGTCTGCTTGCCACGCCTCAGGTACTCACAGGCATCCTCATACCTCGAGGGTATTGAGTTAACAACCTGCTGGAAGTAGAAACCTCGTCACAGTTTTTAAATTTATCTTTCGTGAGCCTTATATATTTGGTGTAGTTGTGCACTTCACATAGATGCACTTATCTTCTCATTTAAATCATTTCTATTTTTCTCCATTATAATAATACCATTGCAAATTGTACATTATCAGATTCACATGTCTGAAATGACGATTGTTCTCCTCAAAATTAGAAATTATGCATTAAATCTGTAAACCAAAGTCTAGAATTTCGATTGTATGGAATAACAACTAAATTATTTCATTTGTCTAAGAGCAGCTTGACAAGCCCATGCGAATTGAGAACCATTGGTGTGTCTGGGAGACGGAGGTAACTTCTCTCATGCGTTGTATAAAATTCGCAAATATATTTTGAATTTTTTACAGTTTAATTCATGAAAGACTGGGGGCAGAGGGGCAGAATCAAACCTAATTAACCGGTAATTCAGAATATTGCCATTCTTTTCTTCTCTCTCTCTCTCTCTCTCTAATTTCCTTCTCATTTGAAAATGGAACGGAAATAGTGTTTTGGGTGAAATCAGCTTAAATTTCTGGAAAAAAAAAAAAACAGTCAAAAAGCAGTTAGTTCGGCCAATCAGAAGTCAGCTCAAAGTATAATTATGCAGCAGTTGTAAAAGAATAGTTTATTTTACAACAGTTAGTGTTTTATAATATGTAAAACTTGACTATTATAATTAACATTCAGTAAATTGTTTATATTTTGATCATTCAGCTTTACAGAAATATTTAATGATTTTGAATTAGCAGTTTTTTTTTTTCTTTGTTTGTTTAATACTGACACTGCATTTATTCTTCACAGTCCTTTTCTAGATCATCATTGAAACCTCTAAATCTTTTCATTCCGATTTTTGTTATATATTATAATATCTCACAAACATAAAAAAAAAGACTATCAAATCTTATTGAATGATGACCCGCCTCTCTTCTCTATTAGAGACTAAGTTAAATACTACAATAATTTTTTTTTAAATTTATATCAAAAGAATGATTTAAAAAGACATATCTGAGTGGTATATTTTACAATGTAGTGATGACAAGCCTTTGGGAACGGCTAAAATAACTTTCACAAACCTTTGTTGCTGTTTTCATATAACATTAACTCAAAATCACAACTACTGGTGAAACAATTAGACAATAAGGGCATTGAATCTGAAGAAATGAAAGATCATCTTGTGATGTGAATGTATGTTAAGCAAACTCATTAGCAATTAGCATTCAAAAATACAAATGAAAAGATAATGTTATTTGTTTTAGGTGATTTCGTCAGTCTGTAGTTTAAATAAGACCATGAAAGTGGAATTCACTTATAGAAATAAGATATTAAAGTTTAATATTCATTAGTACTTTAACGGTAATTTGTTTTGCAGAACTTCTGCAGCTGAATACGAATTATTGAATCCCAATTGGTGATTTTTTTTATGTTAATTCCACCTGGAAATATTAGTAACTTATAGTACAGTGATGTTCCTTGAGTGGGATAAGGGGTAAGTAATCCTGAAACCCTGCACTACTGACCAAACACGAAACTTCTTTCAAGCTATTTTATGCCTTCAGTAAGCATGGTGGTTGTGGTCTCCCATCGGACGATGAAATTCACCTGCCACCTAAAGATATTTACAAACATGTATGCTCACTTGGGATTCGAACCCACAGAGGGAATTCACAGTTGGCAAGCCGAGATGTTATCCGATATATACTTGTTCTTATAATTTCGCTTCAAATTGCGAAATGTATATGAGCATTCTAAGTTCTCTTGCTATTTAAAGTAAGGGAACTTAAAACAGAGTTCTAAGTTCCCTTTCTTTAGGATTAAGGACCAGTCAAGAGTTCTCCCTTGACTGGTCCTTAATCTTTACTTTAAATAGTAAGGGAACTTAGAATGCCCATATACATTTCGCAATTTGAAGCGAAATTATAAGATATTTTCTACACATGTACTCTGTTAGCCAAAACGTGATATTTTATCATACATGTATGCTTTGACAACGAGGACATTTCATTTTACCTTGCATGCTTGCTCTGTTTCACCTGGGAACAAATTCCAAACTATATAATAATTTGTAGAGTGGGTGTTGGGAGCAGTGCTGAAACAGCATCTTTCCCCGAACTTCTTTATGGGGAATTGCTGAACATAAAAATGTTGTGTAATATCACTTTATTTTCGTTTTTAGTAATTCTTGGAATTCAGAATTCACCGAAAATTCAGTAACTTCCTTTCTTTGATGGGCAAACAATTCTTTATTTACCAGCTTTATCAACGGAAAGTTATACGTCCTAAGTATGTGTCCCTTCCTGTACCACGTACAGGAAGGGACGCATACTTAGGTCAACTGTGTAAATATTCGCTGTGATTTGAAAAAAGAAAAAAAAAAGAAAAAGAAAAGGCGGAAAAAAACGAAAAGAGAAACGGACTCTTGATTTTGTGATATCAGGCCAGTCAAGGACATTACTTAGCTTATATTATGAGGGGGGGAAATGCTACTACAAGAGAGAAAAATTAACTATTATTTATTTTTTTTAATACGATCTAGAAGAGAGCTGCCTTTTCTAGAAATTAGAGAGAAGTTTAACAAGAAAGAAAGAAAAAAAAAAAAAAAAAAGCTCTCAATCTTGATTACATAACACTAGGACCTGAAGGGTATAACTCATCTTTGGAGGTAAAAAAAAAAAAAATACTAAGAATCAAAATTAACTGTCGTTATCGGTTCTGGATTGTTTAACAACTGGACAGAGAGTAAATCGCTATTCCCGAAATTAGAAAAATACGTGAAAACCGGGAAAAAATTGTGTAATTGCTAGCAACAGTATCTGAATTTTAATTACAAAATTAATTGTTCTTTCTCTCACAAACACAAGTCAAGAAATTATGTAAAGCAGTAAGACGTGTTTCTTAAATTCTTTATTATAGAGATCGATAACAGTTTTAAAACTGTTATCGATCTCTATGATGATGAATCTACTAGATTTTATTGCCATCTATATCTAATCCGGAACGAATAAATAAATAAAATAATATCTTCAAGTTTCTCTACATAAATATCTAATAGCTTCATCAAGATTGCAGGAAAATGTATAGAAATTAACATTTTCTATTAACAAATACAAAGAAGATTGATAGCCACAGAAAATACAAATTACTGAACCATTAATAGTATAATTGTTGTGTGTAGAAATGACTCTGAGTTGCATTATGTTATCCTAACAACCAACTTCCATGCATCGTATAAAATCGAGCTTAAATTCTTGTAACAGTAACTCTTGTCTTTTATGCGATCATTACTTACTACATTGCTCTCCATCACTAATTTCTCCTAAATATTTGAGCAGAGATCCTTTCTGAGCATTCTCAGGCATCTAAAATGTGCTGCTAGCTTTTCAATTATTAGGAGAAATTATGAAATTAGATGGAATGAATATCTTAGTAATATAATTCATAAAAATACAAGTCAGGTTGTACAGTAAGTCACATCTCTGTGTAGAACACAATGTGAAGTAATATGAAATTGCAGGCAACTGTTACACCAATACCTGGAACACAATTTTTTAGCATGTCTTTTAAGTTTTTTAAGAAGCTAGTGAGATCATTGCTAACATGGATCTATAGTAAGAATAAATTTTAAATGTGTAACTTCAGACTTCGATAGTAATTGGAAAGATGCGAAATACTGATTACTAAAATATGTTCGCAAAACGAGAACGACATCTTTTTATAATTTTACATTATTATTAAAGGTGCTTTTTTATTGCATCTATGTATACATCGTTCTTCTTTGCATTTAGCGTTAATCTTTCGTAAATTTTTGTGTAACACTGATGAAGCTACCGACTATTCAGGATCAAACTTGTATTATTTTATTCATAATACCGGCATTAATTAAACCCATTGAAGTTTAAAAAACTTTTAAGTAAGACGTAATTACAGATCCTTGTCTTTTTAAAATCATTTAATTTTTTAAAGTGTCTTTATTGTGTCACTTCTAATCATCTTCCGGATATAAAATACTCTACAATGAAGGGCAAATAAAATTTCTCTCATTGAGTTATAATAATAACTTTTGATTGAAAAAAAAAATACTTATATATAAGGCTGCGTGACTTCTAAAAGTTGATCCTAGATATTGAAGAGATATAGATCATTAATAGAAACTTTTTTTTTTCTTAAATTTTTAATTTTTGGCCCAACTTTAAAATTTACCTGACACGAAGGTGGGAAGCTAGCATGCATGCTTGACAAACTATACGTGTAAATTATTTTGGAAATTGAAACACGAGGTCTTCAGTCGAAAAGATTTGGGTTCAAATCCTATCTAGGAGGTGAGGAATATTCATAAGAGCTTTTCAGGTGAAGTTAAATGAGCTAATCTCATTCTGAGATGAAAGATTTTATCCTCCAGGAATTCGGATTTTTCACTCCTTAAAAGCGGTCAACAGACTGGAGTTAGTTTGCAGCAGGTATTATACCTGTTAGTTGAAACACATTCAACTAACAGCCATAATACGCTGGACTCAGCCTTACTTGCTATTTCAACTATATTGAGCTCTGAAAAATATAATGTTTTCCTAAGACTTCCCCTGAAATACTTCCTTTAAAGTAATATGTTATTTATCTTTGAACGATTTTTAAAAAAAATTCTCTTTGCTATTTACAAATCACATTCCACAACTAGGGAGTTGTTAATGGATTGCAACAGTGTAAAACAGCACGTAGTCATTGGCGTAGCGAAAAATCTCCGCAAATAAGTAGTACGTTGGGGTTTTTTCCTAGGGTAGCCAACTTAAAAATTTACAATTACAAATCAGGATATTATTTTCTTAATTTCTTTACCGCACGCTTACCGAATGGCTATTCAGCTTAATCTCATCTCGGAATTGTCATTCAATAATAATTATAATAATATGAATAATAGACGTTCCACACTTACAGTTATTTCATTTATTGCTTTGAAATATAAGCATTATTCAACTAAATAAAATGTATATTGTATATCGTTTACATTTTTATCGATGAATAATATTATTAATACTTATAATTAAAGCTCTATTACGTTTTAATGAAGAATAATTTAAACATAATTAAGCAGAATATTTATCATATTCGAATATTTTTTTAATTAATGACTCAGAAACTAAATTTTGCAATGTTTTTTAAACTTGGTATGTAGATTAATATGCTACGTTATCAAACAAAGTATTTGAGCCATTTTATGGGATAATTAAAAGCTTGGAATGCATGTTCATAGCACTGGCGTGAATTACTTGGCTGAATTCAGTAATTCTTCAGTAAACCAGTAAAATCAGTAAGTAAATTAATCCGAAATACGCTTTCCTATTTTTTTAAATTTTTTTTACAGGATCATTGCTTTTCATCTTTTTATTTTTTATTTTTTTTTCTAGCGGAGTTAATATGTTACGGTCTAGTTCTGCATCCTCACTCGACATGACTTTCTTTAAATTTTATTTCTAAAAAGAAATATCTTGCAACATAAAATTAAGAACCTGTGACTCTGACTCACTCGATCGGTCTACGAAACTCACCGCTACTTTCAGGAACTATCTGCCCATTGCTGAAACGTGGCAGATGACATTAGAGTCACAATAATGAATCATGAAACAAATTAATACTATATTCACAGCTTTATTACAGATTCAGTTTACAAAATTCATTCCCCTTAACTTTCTGTTATTAACTAATTCAGTAAAGAACTTATTTATATCTGGAAAATATATCACATTTATAAACACATTTCCACATTACGTACCAATCATATTCACTGCACTCGTATAATATATACCCAAAATTAGACTTCAATTATTTGCAGCGAAAAATGTTTAATCCTAAGCATTTGCTTTTCGAAATGGATTTTTTTTGTTTGTTCGCCAATATTGTTAGTTCTAAGTTCAGGAAGGTACAGTGCCTTAGATTAGTTTTTAAAATTCGGAATATTTAAAATTGAAGAAAATTTAAACTAGAAGAAACATAATAATTCTTAGACTCACAACAAGGTCTATAAGCTTCTGTTTCTTTTATTGTTGTCTTTCATGGAATGTTAATATATGAAGCATACAAAAATGCTAATAGAAATAAGTTATCGCAGCGTCATTTACGTTATATTTCTTGTCATATGTGCACCTGTTTTGGGGAATTCATCTCCCTTCCCTTCCAGAATCTTCCCTGCTATATTAGCTGCCCCTTCCTGATACGCCCACTTGATTACATTTGAATATCCCAAATAGGAAAAATATTGCTTTGTTAAAAAAAAAAATACATAAACTGCTTAATTTTTATGCTTTCAGTAACTTTATATTTGAATATTACGAGTAACTTTGAAATGTACATGAACCAACTAAATCCTTGCGTTCTTATCTGTAAAATGTCCACTGCCATGTTAGTTTATTTTTCTTATATTAAACACACCTCAGTAGCTTATCTCCATTTCTTTATATTTAGGAAGTAATTTCTTAATTCTAATTTTATTGAAATTTCTTAAGGAAGGGCGATTTTGGTTAGAGTGAGTACTGATTGTTTCATATTGAGAAATTGAGAAGCAGAAATTTCTGAGAATTTAAGAAATTAAAATAACAAATTTTATATTAATGTGTGTGTGTGTGTGTGTGTGTGTGTGTGTGTGTGTGTGTGTGTGTGTGTGTGTGTGTGTGTGTGTGTGAATACTTGCTAGATACCGTTTTTCTTCGTATTGAAAAATTGCACAACAAATATTTCGCGTAAGCAGCAATGATTTTGAAGGCGTGCCGTTATGCTTCTAAGTATTTCTCATCCTCGTTGGTAGTGGGTGCGGGATGTTAAGTATTTCGCCCTTTTCAAATAATGGCGTTACTCCAAGTAACCTATTGCTGTTTCATTTATTACTGCAAAGCTAAGTTTTTTCAGTAATGAATTCTGACCCGCAATTTCATTATTTAAATATCCCAATTTTGATATCCCTTTATTTTTGAATGAATTTATTCTCTTAACCAAGGTCAGTCTTAAGCCGATTAAAACAATTGAACCCAATCGAGCATCTCGCGAGAAAGCAAGAAATGTAACATTTGATAAAATGGAAGAGTTTGCTGAACAAGAAACAATAAAAACGCATCTTTTTCCTTTATAAAGAAAAAAATTCTTTATAATTAATAAAAGTATGATTTCTAAATTCTTATTGATGTTTAATAGCATGTATTCCCCAAATCCCAACCGAAATGATTCAGTTGTCCCGCATTTTCTCCGACTGGGAGATTGCCCTTAAAATGCATTTCTTCATATTTCATACCTGCAGGTTTCATTTAGATGTGTTTAGGAGTTTTTGTTAACTGAGAATCTTATTGATTTTTTCAGTTGTCTCCATTTCAGTTTTGTGCTGTATAGGTAATCGCATCACCTATACAGATATAGTTATGCTCTAATAACACATTTTAAAGTATAATATTATACTTTAAAATAGTATATATACTATTATGTTAATTATATATTAATATTATATTATAATTAATATTATTATGTTAATATTCCTATCTTATCCTATCATTCGCGTCCGTCCTAGGGCGGGTTGAGTCCCCTCCCACTGAGGGGTTACTAGCGTATAAATGCAGCCGGTTCGCCACTCCTCTGCTGCATCCTCTAAGATGCGATATTCGTGTGTGTTCACGGGGCCGGTTTGCCTGCTTGGGGGATGAAAAACCCCAGATAAACTGGGAAGAAAACCCTGCTGTCCACGCCTACTGCTAACTTGGCTATGGCTGAGGAAGATCCTTGAGCTCCTCACGTCGTCGACGGGAATCGAACCTAGGACACTCCTTCCCCAGTCAAATGGTTGCGAGGCGCATAGCCACTAGGCTAACCGCGGACATATTATATTATATTAATTATTATATATAATATATTATTATATAATATTATAGTATTATAAAATAATTTATTGAAGAGAAGATTAAAATACTTCATTTTGGCTTCGAAAAGTATTAAAACAAATGATAATAAGTCATTGTCATCCTCTCCTCCTTTCAAGAGGTGTACAGGATTCACTGTTTTGATAGATATTATGAGCGTCTCCCAATCGATTAATCTAAGTAAACTACGTGAATGCAGAACACGAATTTCTTAAAATTAGATCATGATAGGATAATCAGACTAAGACTGAGGAAAACAAATAAGGCACGAAATCTTTTATATATATATACATTATTTCCACACACGATTGGTTACACAACCTTCAACAATTTGATGCCATGCATGGAGATTGATTAAGAGAGAAGGAATCTGTTGATGGCCGTTTTGAAGAGCTGGAGGTTGTAATATTTCGGGAATATTTCATGTTGGAAGGCTGTTCCAGAGAACAGAAACAGATGGAATGAAATATGAATAGAAGTAGCAGGTTCAGTGGGTTGACAGTCAAACAGAGGGAAGTTGTCAGTTAGCCTAACTGCTCTATTTTGAATGACATCAAGAATTTCTAGAAAATTTTTGGTGTATCACCCCCCCCTCCAAAAAAAAAAAAATGTGAGAGCAGTATTCTGAGGATTAACAATTTATATATCGATATAGAAGGATGGTTAGGTTAGGTCTCGGAAATCAGAGTTTAGGCGCTGGTTATCGATGTAGCTTGTAATATTTGAGAGCACAGCAATGTTTATCTTATGAGTAGAAGGAATGAAAATTGTTGTTATCAATAAACATATTAATACAGTTTGAGGTCAGTGAGACAGGATTGCTTATTGATGAGGAAGAGATCGTGTGATATAACAGAATCCTTTTAAGAACACCTGTCTAGTAGAGAAATCTGAAGCGAGAACACTGGTTGCCTTCTCACGAGTCTTTTTCCTGCGTGTAATGGCGGATGGTATTATGATGGCATTTTGTTGAGAAGCCATGTATGCTAGACCCGATCACATGGCTGGGAAATGTCAAGTGCAACAACACAGGTTTCTCCAAACCTTTCCATTTCACGTGTCCAGAGGTGGGTAATGATGATAAGATCTACCATGGATCTTGATTGAAGTAATACCGACTGTGGTCACCGATTATCTGGCAGTTTTGGTGAGGAAGAAGTTGGCTGTTGATGATCTCTGTTAGAGAACACCGAAGTGAGAATAATCGGTTGGTAGCTTGATGGTAAATATTTATTTATTTGGAATGGACTGAATATGGACTTTCTTCTGTGAAGGGTTGATACCAGTTGAGTATAATAAGGTATAGAGATGATAAAGGACAGGTGTTATTTCAGGAGCATATCTCTTAAGTACAACTGGAGGAAATACCATGATGACCAGAAGCTTTTTTTAGTGTCTAGGTTGTTCAACATTCTTCTAAAATTTTTATGGTGGAAGAATACTGGTAAGGGGTGTTGTTCCTAGTATTGTTTCAGGTATTCAGCCTTGGTCATGTATTCGTAAGTTGGAAGAGAAGAATAATTTCAGGAGGTCAAGTTTGTATTTATGTGTTATTGCATTGGTGCTTTCTGGATTAAGAGAAACGAAAGAACAAATGGACAGAAATTGCTTCCGACGGCCTTTAAGGGGAAAGAAGTTACTGCTGCCATTTCTGCCAAGTGATTGATTGTTTACAGAAATACGAACTTATCTCCTGCTAACGTAATGACAACAACAACCCTTTCTTTAGTAAATACGTGGTAGATTTACTAGGTAATAGATGAATTTCAGTGCTAGTATTAGCCGACTACTCTGCTTATTGGAGAGCCTGCTGCCAATGTTTAGTTACATGTTACATGTTTAGTCTTTAGGTATCATCCAACCCTTGATTTTATCTGAATCCCACCCACAATAGGTTTAAGACCTTTCGTGAGTGGAGTTCATATAAAATAATAATAATAATAATGACATATATCACATTATCACAGGAATCTACTGACATTAATTTTTCCAAGAGTTATCATACAAGAAACAATTGCATAGTGCTGCTGCTAATGATGTGGGCAAACAATCATGCGAAATAAATGAGGAATTGTAAGGGACAGGTTAGTTTCCTTAACAGATGTGTGAAATTTATACAAACTGGTGGGTGATCATGTGAAACATAAAATGCTTAAAACAAAAAAACTATAAAGACATATAAACATAAAAAAATGTAAAAATAAATTAAGCAAATCGCAATGTATACAAATATGTGCAATGTAAAAACATGTTGTACACGATGCAATTATCGGAAGCAGATACAGTGGTACTTTGAATTTCAGCCATAAGCAGGAAGGTTTTCAGCTTCCCCCAGAAGAATAAAGCTTTCACCCACCGTTGAATTTCCCACATCTGGGACATGGTTCGACACCTGTTGCGTAATCAGAGAAGGTAGGGAAGTCAGTCTTTCGGTGTGCGCCTGACAAATAGCCTTGGCAGATGATAACGCAATGCGATACCTAATACGTTTTGCAAGAACTTAGCAGTTTTGCAAATTTAGTTTGTAGTGCCTTAGACCGTTATTATCTCTCGACAAGCTTGATTTGTATTCAGTAACTATTAATCAGCCAAGGTTGTTAGGCTTACTGCAGAAATTCAACAGTGAGAGGAAGGTCCTTTGTCATCTCTTTTCATCCTCTCCTCGATATATCTTGTATCATACGTATATCGATATTGTGAGTAATGTTCCCTTCCTTGTCGATACGACTGCTTAATATTCTATTATATACGGATTTTATGTCGGATATGTTCTTGATAGATATCAACAATACCGAAACCCAACTATTTTCATATTTTTATTTCTTTGTACTTTTCCTTATTATGAACCGATGTCCTATATCACGACACTTAATGCGAGCTTTAACATCGGTTCGAATATGGATTATGGATTGAAATTACAGCTTCTCCCTGAAACGATAGTCGAATTTACTTCTTGTTACTTCTTTAAAACATCTTGAGCGAGAACTAGTTATTTGAGCCGGAGAAAAAACTACAACGAGAAGGGATCATTGTACTATGAGTTTCAGAAATACTTCAAACTTAATTTTTTGGTTGTTATATTTTATATTTTATTGCCATGTCCACACACACACACACACACACACACACACACACACACTTTTGTTGTAAGATTTCTCGATTTCAATGAAATTATATAATATGCGGTTCGAATTTCATATGATACTATAACAAATGCTAAATTTCCATGCATTTTGTTAATTGTTTGCTATTTGAAGAATTGTATTTTGTCGGTTGATCTTAGTACTTTCGAAGAAGTCTATCACATATAAATTATTTTATGTTATCTTTCTATTGTTATTGCTAAGGCATCGGATATTTTGCTTGTGTTTCAAATTTCATTTTAAGAATCAAAATTTAAAGTTTTAGAAATTTAGCCGGCCTGCTTGGCTGAGTGGTTAGCCTATCTGTTCTCCAATCAACAGGCTGCGAGTTCGAATCTCGCTATGGGCATGGGTGTTTGTGACAGTTCTTGGGTGGGAGATAAATTTCATCGCTCGGTGTCAGACCACCCCCGCTTATTGGAAGCCTAAAGTGGCTTAAAAAAGTTCCATGTTTGGTTTTAAACTAAACCCTTCGTGCGTGGGGGGGAGGGCACATAAAATCGCTTGAATTTCAATAGATTGAATTAGCATTAAAGCTATTAAAGCTGGGGTTTAACTTTCCCACATTAATAGCTTAGCAATCTGAATAGATTTCTCATTATTCGAGATTAGAATGTAGCTTGTTCAAAAATTCCATTTTAGAAATTGTTATACCTAAAAATAATTATGTTGCTTTTGTGGATGATATCTGCTCCTAAAAATGAAAATACCTTATGCACGCACTAGGCAAGAATAGTTGAAACAGGTGAACTCAGAACAGCAACAAACTGGACTAGAAAATCACACGTGTACCACATTAAAAATTGCTCATTATACAAGTAACAAGCCCTTAGAATATTAATATTTTTTTCTCGTTTTGATATCCTATAATTTTGTTAACCTCTGCTGAGGCAATAATATACATACTGTTGGCAACAATTATCATTCCGTGCATTTTTGTTAGTCTTGATTCATATTGTTCCTTATTAAGTAAAACGAGGTGAAACAATAACATCAATTTTTCTTCATTTATTTTGCATCCATTGCATCCATTTAATTTGGAATGTGAGAAATTTAATATAAAATTCGTAGATTCCTTATAAAAATCAAAAATATAATTTCTCTGAGGCCCTTCCAGTTTCCAAAGGGAGGAGGCGACACATTATTAGGTCTGACTTTTTTTTTTTTTTTTTTGAAATTGATAGGCAGTTGGTCTCTAAGTTGTATCATCACCGAGGCTGAGTGTCTTTCTAAAGTCCGTTGGGTAAGAACCGGGCTATGTTTACTAATCCTAATGATTGGAATCGAATATATAACGGACTTTCTTGTGCAGACTAGCTAACTTATGAAAGGAAGCTACCACAAGACTATGCTGGCCGCAGATTCCTCACAGGATCAAGTTTACAGCCTTTCGTGGGTGGGATTCACATAAAAGAAAACAAAACAAAATGGATATAATTTCATTTCAGTGAAATTTTAATGAGTATATTCCGTTCCAAAGTATTTTATGTCTTCTATAAAATAGCTTTTGTTGCTTTCATCCATATTTTAGGAAGGACAGGAACGGATAAGAGTATTTGCACGTTAGATGAATCTGGGTTTTCCTTTCCGAAGCCTGGCATTGTTTTTATAGTTACGTGGTATTTATTCAGTTTCATGATACACGGACGTCACACCAACAAAACGAGTTGAATGGGGTGAACACGTCTGTGCTCATGTCATGCATAACAGTGTTTCATGCGTGAAGTCGGTTCCTATTTGGTAGATATCCTGTTGTTTATTCCAAGAGGTGGTTTAGGAAAGCCAGCTGTTTGAGTTTCTTTTCAAATTTAATTAGACACATTTGAAATAGCTACCTTTCAGTACTGCCATCTATATACACGTAAATTACCTAGCTTTCCTAGGACGACTTTTAATTACTGGTAGGTTAAATAATTTTTCTTTTTCAGAGAGCAGTCTACCGAAACTCTGGAAACAGGAGGCTGTTATAATTGGGAATAACAATGAAATTATTAGCTGGGCAAATTAATCAACTTTCTAAAATCGATAAGTGGTAGTTTTTCAGAATTATGATCGTAAATACGGATATCCCTTTTCATCAGTTTTTTCACGTTCCACCTTAAATATATGTTTAATTATTTGTATTCTGTCTCTGTTCAAATTAGTCTTGGAAATTTGTGAATTAATTAATAGTAACTGATTCTAATAATTGCTTCAATGAGGCAGAAACTTGAGAATTTTTCCCGTTCTTTTCCCTTGCCAACAGTTGAATAACATAATAATACTGTACTATAAGTATATTGTTCAGTTTAGTCCAAAACATTTTTTCACTTTTATTTTTTATATCCTTTCCAAAATCTTCCCTTGACTTATTGTTTAGCTACTTCAATACGTAATAAACTTTCCCACATGTTTCTCTATATTCTCTAAGAGTGCATGCTTACTTACTAACCAGATAGCCAGGATCATTTATATGATTTCTCGTTTTCATGGACTTTTTCTCTTCCTTCCTTTTCATAGTACATAACATCACAACTTGCTTAACTGGATGAATTAGTTATCTTCAGTTTTTGTGACTCAGTGTTTAAGGTTTTATTCTGGTTTTCAAAATACTTTGCTTTTTTCCAGTAATATTTATATATTTGTGTCTTTTATATATGTTACACATGAACTAACCTTGCAGAATCGATCCCTTGCACGCACGCACGCACACACACACACCAGGTCATTTCAAAAGTTTTGCACATCTTCTTTCAAGATACAGACTATAAGCCTCTCTCAGCATATAAAGGAAAGGAAGGAAATTAGAGTTTATAGTTAATTGTTGATGATCTCAAAGCTTTAAATGTTTTCGTACTGCAAGTTGGATATGGTTTGAGGTCAGTAAGAGATCAGTTATGTATCCGAGGAAGAGAGGAACGGACTAAAGAGGGTGGATGAAACAACAGAGCCTCGAGGAACACCTGCATTAGAAAGAAAATGTGAACGAAGCGAAAGAAAATTGGCAGTCCATGTACAGAGGATCGAAAGCAGAACATAAAATGGCAGTTGCTGAAAGCACTTGATGCTCTTAATAAATCCCATGGAAAGCGTTGGAAATGACCTTCTCCATTATACATATTTGTATATATATATATATATATATTTTTTTTTATCTGTTTCCTCGGATGTTCTTAAACATTTTTTGCTTCATATGATACATACAGGGATTAGACAAAATAATAGAAACATTTCTTATAAATATATTACTTTATTAATATGATGTTGGACTACCTTTTGCCTTCAGTAGAGCCTCTATTTTTCTTGGAATGAACTCAAGTTTTGAATAGTTTTTGGTGGAATTTTGTACCGTTCTTCTTGAAGAACATCCTCGAGTTGCTTTAAAGACGTTGGAGGTGGGAATCTGTTTCTTATTCTAGCCTCCCAAATTGGAGAAATACTAATTGGAGAAAATTACCCAAAATGTCCAAATAGTCTCTTGCAGCAATTTGGTCATGAAGAGGCATAATGGGACCAAAGAATACCACGATATTGCTGCCCAGACAATCATAAAACCGCCCCCCTGCTTTACTTTTGGAACCACGAATTCCGAACTATAGGCTTCCTTGGGTGTTCTCCAAACGTAACCTCTTACTGATAAAGGAAACATCTCGAAGGTATAATTATCTGACCATATCACATGTTTTCAGTTTTCTTATGTCCAGGTTTGACAGTCGTCACCCCCATCGATTACATCTCTGTAATCTTTTTAGTAATCAGAGGTTTAGCAATTGAAATTCTATCGTGAATATTAGATTTATAAATTCACGTTGGACAGATTTTGTGATAATAAGTTTTGCAAGATGAATATTGAATTCTGCTGTTACCTCTGCCACAGTAGTTCTGTGATTTTTCGAAACTATCTTTCTCATTATCCGAGGATCTCTTTCTGTCATTTTTCATTTTCATCCACTGTTTCTCTTTGATGTTGTCTTGCCATGAACTGCGTATGGTAACGTAACCTTAAAACTATCGATCTCTATACACGTAATAATGTGCCAGTTTATGTCACTGATTCTCCAGATAGATGCGCACCAACAATTTGTCCTCTTTCAAAGTCAGACAAGTCTCCCATTTTCGGATTTTTTAACATGAATTATCACTCAGTACGATCTTTAATGCACTTACATCAGAACTACGAAGTAAACAAAACAAAACGAAACAAGAACTTCAGTGCTCCTATCCTCAACTTTTTTCAATGTAGCCATACAAATAAATTCTGTTCCTAAATATCTTAGTGTTTCCATTATTTTGTCCAACTCCCTGTATATGCATATCAGTTTTATGTTATTTTATAGTTTGAAATACTTCTACAGGTAACCATATAAACGCATACAGGATTTATTTATTTTGTTTCTTTTAATATAAATATCAAGTTTTTATTAAACTTATGAAAATAATTTATGAACATTCTCGGAGGACGTAGCACGTAACTTATCACTAAATATCGTTTATCGATGACTTAATCTGTGTAGATCAATTGACTAATTATTCTTGAGCTTTATATTAATTTCTCTCTAGATTACGTAGAAGTATTTATTCTTTAAAAATATCAACAATTTTCTTCTTTTTCAAAGGCTTTTTTTTTTCATGTAGTAAGTTTAAGGTTTTCATGTAGTACTATCATATCTTGTACACCCCTAGAGGGTACATCATGTCAGAAATTTGATGATGATGATGATTTTTTTGTTGTTTTTTTTTCCTTCAGGGAAGTAGATCCCCTGGTTACCTTCCATTATTCTAGTGTTTCTTTTTTATGATTAATTATAATTCATGTTCTGTTATTCTTCTCAAATAATAGAACATGAGGATCAAAATCAGAGATGAACCTGCTATTATGATCTGTTAACTTTTTTTGTAAAATCTAGATACGTTTTAGAGACTTTCAAACGACTAAATAAAAGCGAGACTAGCCAAGCATGTCAAACTCTACTCCATTCTTCTCTCTTGGACCGCTTTCTTGGTGGGGGTCAAAAGTTGGCACAAAGTTAACCCTAGTAACCTACATCATATACGCGTTTCTGTGCTACCATCGAATAGTTCACATTCTTAATTCAGAAGGCCTACTTATATTAATTCTTTCTTTGTAGCTGAGAGAAGCGAGTTTGCGTTAAATAGCTTCTATCGTAGGTCGTGCTCTAGTAATTATTCGAAGTAGATAAGAATTGGGAGCTTTTGCTTTCTTCTTTCCTTTTTACCCCCCTGTTCCACTTTTCACATATTATTAAAGTTTTACTTATTATTTATTATAAATATTTATACGGAGTTTGATGGACAACTCTTTCCATCAGAAAACCTGAATAAGAAATTGTTCCATTAGTCGAAAGAATAGTTAGGCCAGAATTAATAGAAAAATATTTAGACTTAACTGCATTTGCAACTAAAGTCTCTGTGGATACCTTGACCAAACGGCAAGGTGTCCACAGCCTTAGAAACCTGAAGAAAATGCACTTGTGCTGTAATTGCAAACCGATTGGTGAGCAATATATAGTAGCGTATTATACCAACTCCACCTCTCTTGAAGTCCGTTCATTTACCACCTAAGTCACGCACTTCCGGGAGAAATTTTTCTGCTTAATTTAAATGTACACTCAGAATCTTTATCATTATTAAATAATACTGGCTCAGTTGTTCTGGATTTACATCTAAAATTAATATTTATCTTATCAGTGACTTATCAGAAAATCTGAGGTAGAGTTGGTAATTATAGGCATATTTTGAGTTATGAAGGGCTCCACTTCAAATAATATCTTTCTGTGTACTTAGATTTTCGGTAGTTGAATTTTTATTCTGAATTTCTTATCCTCATTTTGTAACCTCAAGTTATATTAACCTTGTTTCTAAAATTAGTGCAAATTAAAGAATGATTAGATACTACTAAATTCAAAAGATTTACAAGTTCACGACAAAATAGTGAGCGTGTAGGTAGATTTACATTCACGAAGCTAATAAAGAAGACATAGATAAGTGAGGTAGGAAGCTGTGTTTAGTTATTTAGTTCGCTGTTTCATTGTAATATAATACTTCTTGGCAAGAAGTAATGCGAAGAAACCTTCAATCCCTGTTATATCATTATTTATTTCTTCATCATGCAATTTTTGCGCAAGTTTTAATGAACATGCTCACATTTAATTTGAGCAAAAAATTATTAAAATTTTTGACAAAATATTTAAAACCTGTACAACGAAATTGTATGATGAAAAAAATATTTAAGAAATTCAAATTATGCTTTGCCAGCACAAGTAAAGGAATAATACTTTATTGGTCATTGGTGTTAAACATAACTGCCGAGTGAATTTAGATGTAAACGTCACGGTTGACTAGTTCATCATTTAGTGTCATTTAGTTTAGTTGGGAAAGACTTCTTGTTAGTAGAGTATAACCCTGACCTCAGGGGATACGATAATTAGGTCGATTTATCCAGATGTCGGGTTATCAGAGGTCAAAATATGCCTATAAGAATGATGCAGATTTCGAAATAGGCTCAGTAGTATATTATAGAGGTAGCACGAGCCCAGTAATATACAGATTATTGAATTCGTCATTAGTGAGAAAATAAAAGTATGCATAGTTATTGAAAGTTTTTCACTTGGTTCTACTATAAATTAAAGATGCCAAGAAATTATATACTTTGTTTAATCCATTATCCAAGTATAAGCAAACAAAGTTTGCGCCTGAAGTATCTTTCAGGACTGGGACAACTCGTGGCAAAGGTGGTATAAGTTCTCATCACTTGCCTCAGTATCCCATAATGCAAAGCACATCTCCTTGCGGACCTTTATAATACTATGCATTAAGTAAGGGTCACTACCCAGACGGGTTTCGACCTTTATTGAGGTCTCATCAGTGGGAACCGAACCCAGAAGTGGTGATACTGAGGTGGAAGTAATGGAGAAGTCATATTTCCATATACCAAGTGAGGCAAGTGATGAGAACTTATACCACCTTTGCCACGATTGCCCCAGTCCTGAAAGATACTTCAGGCGCAAACTTTGTTTGCTTACACTTGGATAATGGATTAAACCAAATATATAATTTCTTGGTATCTTTAATTTATAAAAGTATGCATACTTATTGAAAAGCGAATTCTGGAGAATTATGATTATATAGTCCTAACAAAGATTAAACAGGAATCCCTTTCTCAGTGGAAAAAAACATGCTAAAATTTCATAAGAAAACCAGAGTGCACTCACGGAGCAAACATATCAATTCCCATCTACCGATAGCACGCTAGGCTAGGCTCTTGAGTTACTGAGTTACACTCAACTCACTATTGTTTCATAAACCTAATATAAATTATAAGAGCGGTTAATTTTATTATCCTAAATAAGTTATGTGTTGTCAATTATTTTTCTTTTCCGACAGGACAACTTATTTTTGTAATGTTTAAGTTAATAAGAGCGGTTAATCCCTTCACTTTAAATAGCCATGATGAGGAGAGCCACATTTTCTGCGAGGCGGTAAGATTATATAGACCTTCACCTGAAACTTGGCTAATTCTTTAGTTAAAAAGTTAAATATTCCTCGCTTCTAGTGAAGATCCGTTCGAAAGTCTCATGTTGCTATTGCGCTACGAGAACGGTTGAATACTTAGGAAGGTAAAATGCTAATGATAAGGTAAATAAATCATAAATAGGTACTAAAACATTTAGATACATCTCCAGTGAAATATTTATATTCACTCATAGAACGAGAGAATAAAGAGTATGCAATATTTAACACACACACACCACTGAGGTCAGTTGTCGAAGAAAGATTTGATCTGCCTATTACACGCTGTCTAAACATTTACTAAAAAGAATAGCAGGTTTAACTTCTTCATATGCATATACAGTATGCATATGAAGAAGGGATGCATTTACAGTTGTATATTTAGATTTTGCGAAGGCTTTCGGTAGATTGCCACACGATAAACTAGTAGTTAAAGTGGAACAGATGAGGTTGGACAGTAGATTAATGCGTTGGATTGGATATTGGTTATCTGATAGATATTAGCAGGTTGTGTATGGGGTGTGTGATATCCCAGAAGAGGAAAGTCAATAGTGGTGTTCCCCAGGGCCTTGTTTTGGGACAATTGTTGTTTAATTTGTATGTAAATGACATTGTAAAGGACTTAAATGATAATATATAGGTGTTTGCAGGTGATGTAGCTTTGCAAGGGGTCCTAAATAGACTGCCTGAATGGGCAAGTGTGTGGGGATGTCAGTTTAATGTTGCAAAGGGTAAGGTTTAAGGTTGCAAAGCCTAAGCGCAAAGCGTCAAATTTTAAATTTGAGAAGAAAAGATGGGATGTAGAGTATAGGATTGCTGGGGATATTTTAGAGGAGGTAGAGATGATGAAAGATCTGGGAGTGATGATGGATAGGGACTTGAAATTTCTTGGACATTTTGCTAAGATCATGAGGAAAACACAACAGATTATGGGAATGATACGGAGAACACTCACTCGTAGAAGTAAGAATGTCTTGATTCCATTGTACAGGATTTTGATCATACCGCATATGGATTACTCTGTACACATTTGTTCGACATGTTTTCAAAATGATGATGAGATGTTGGAGAGAGCAAAGACGATTGACTACGTTGGTCTCTGGAATGTGGTATACGAGGACAGATTGAGAGAATGCAAATTACAGAGCCTAGTGGATAGAAGGAAGAGGGGAGACATGATCGAGACGTATAAGTTTGCAAGGGATAATTACCAGATCAACGTGGATGAAATTTTTCATACAATATTTGGAGACAGGGAGAGACCGAGAGGCCATCCCTGGAAGTTGTATAAGGTGGGTGTGAGGGTGAGGAGTAGATTTTTTGCATGGTAAGTGATTGGAATGCATTGCTTGAGAGTGTGGTACATTCACTGAGTGCAGGGACAGTGAATGTATTTAAGTCAAGGTATGATGAGCTGTGCATGTGAGAGTGAGACTTCCCACGATGAGTGAGTCTCTTGACTCTATGGAGTCTGTTGATAATAATAATAATGCTGAGGATTTGTATATCCATGATAAAAGGCTTCCATGTCGTGCCCCATTTGATGGGGCACGAGATGGAAGCCCTTTATCATGTTGTTACAGCGCTTTTTATACGAACGTTCCGCAGTCAATAGGGTTATCACTCAATAGAGTACTGAGCGATAAACTGGCTAGAAAAAATATGCCATTCCTAAAATCGTGCATAGATTCAGATAACTTGTGCTTTGTAAATATACATTATCTACAAATAAAACTCAAGTTTTCAATAGGGAACCCTGTGTCTCCAGTGCTCGCCAGTCTGTATGGTAACATTTGAAGAAGGAGTCATAAATACTTACCTGCCATGATTTTGGACAAGGCATATTGATTACGTTTTTTGTTTATTGTAGAATTATAGTCGAAACACCAGCCGGGAATTTTAAATCATCTGAGGAACCAACATCCAGAAATGAAATTTATTGCTGAATTGGAAAGTAATAGTCCGTTTTCCTTTCTGAACATCAGACTACTTAGTCTTCAGACAGGGTAAAAATTAAAATATACAGAAATTAACCACATTACCAGATATTTAACCTTCATTATCGACCTGAAAAGCTACGGGTCATATCAGCCTGCTGTCTCCTTAATTACGAAGAAGAAGAATTCGCCAAACAGCTGTTCCCTGCACGAGCTGATCAGAGATAAAAGTTTCCTCCCTCTCCCTCGCTCCTACATAACCTCATTAAACCAAGTTAACGAAAATTCTCAGCAGTTTCAAAATTAGAACAACATTCATCTCTAACTTAACTGTGATATTTATTCGATCAGTACAGCTAACACAGAACTCCTGAAAAATTCAGGTGTTTACTGCATTTGGTGTGATTGCAGTGTCTCATACTATGAATAAGCAGAAAAATGCATTGAACAATATATTGAAAAAACACGTAAAAAATGTTACTTACAGGGACCTTCCAGAATATTACTGAATATTCACTTCTTCCATTCTTATCTCGATTTCTGTCTTATTTTTGAAATTTTAGTGCAGTGAGGGATGAGCTGGGAAGATTGTTCTATCCTCATATCATGGTGATGCAGCAACGACACATAAATGGGATGCTGTAGTGCAATAGATTACTGTCAGCGGAATGCTGAACTCCCATTTCTTTAAAGGAAGACATGCAAAGATACAAGAGGAAATAAAGTATACTTATAACTACGTATATTTTGTGCGTACTTTTTTATTTATTGTGAATATGCAAGTGTTGAATTTTGACTGTTTACATTCATTTTACAATAATTCAGTCTCATACCGAAGTAGAATGATTTTTCCTCATGAAAATCGAGTTGTTTATCCTGCTAAACACCAGTCCGGTCAGAACCCACAATTAGTAGACATAATACGCTGATCTCATAGTCTTAGTTGATTTTAACCTAATCCCAACCAAACACCGTAACAAAAATCGTGACGCACTGCTTAAAAAAAAAATAAAAAAAAAACACATTCATTTCCAAATTTTACGTACGCGCCACTAAAGAGAGAGAGAGAGAGATTAACCACTGTTGGGGATGGGGACTCCTTTTCAATCTTCCCTCTCCTTTACATTTGTAGCAACTGATATGTCTACGAGTTATGATTATTATTGCTGTTAATATTATTAATCAAGTCCCGCTGATGCCGAAGGTTTGCATGGATTTCCTTGCGAGGCGTAAGGCTTCTCCTTTGCTTCTTCTGGCCCGGATGACTTGAAAAAATTGTATGTTTGGTCCCTGGAGTAGATTCCATATTATCTAATTATTTAGATTCCACATTATCTTCATCGCCATAAGCTCATTCTATCTCATTCATCTCCTTTTAACGTTTCTTTCAAGTCTCCCACCATGTGCACTCTCCATTTTCTCGGATAACATGCTCCATTTATCACGAGAACTGTCTGTTTTTAATTTCCTTGTTTGCTTTAACTTTTAAGGATTTTGCAATTTTGCTTTCTCTAGTTTACAGCTCGTCACGTTTCTAGTATGCTCTCTGTCTGTGTATTGCTTATTCATCACTTCATCACCTGTTCACAATATTTTCTGCTTAATGATTGCTTAATAATGACTTTCATCCATTTAACTTACTTTACATACCTTCTTAACTGTGGGAATATGGAGTCTAACACTGCTCTTTTCAAATATCGTTTAACTATTGCCCATGCGTATTGCATATGAACACATTTCATATGCAATTCTTCCTGCTATTGTTTAATGCTGCCATTTAAGTTCATACAATCTTCTGGTGTGTATTTCCATATGCATCATTCACCGACGACAGAACTTTACAGGCCTGATAATTTTTAATGTGACAACTGCATAGTCGCTTTCTCCAAGTGAGGAACGATGACTGCCTCATGTGGTTTATCTTAGTCATTCTTCTCCACTCTCTCTCTTTCTATAATATCCAAGTTTCCTCTTTTAAAAATGTCGAAGATAATTATCCTTATGTAACTCTGTAGATTTGCTGTCGTTTCTCTCATATGCCGTTTTCTTTCTTCCAGTTTCTATTTTCTAGTTTGTCTTATAATCATTAAACGCTTGTTCACTACCAAATTAAGTTGCCGATGTATTTCACCTTAATCTTTCACTGTACCCCCTAGGGCTGTCACAAAACACTATATTGTATTTAATAATTTTAGTTTCTACCTCACGCCAATTATTCTGTATATAAAAAAAAAGACACTGCCTCTTTTATGCATTTTTTACCTTTGCTAGACTTATATGTATTTCATTCGTCAGTAATACACTTCTCTATCTTCTCAAAATATTGTCTTTGTATTCTGCTCCCGTGGATATAGTCTTTTCTTATTCATTTTTAACATATTGCCTAACGTTCAGTGAAACAAATTAATAAGGTGTGTGTGTGTGAGAGAGAGAGAGAGAGAGATATCTGCTAAAAAGTATCCTGTGTTTCAGTGTCTGACGAGCACTCGTTTTTACACAGTGTCGATCATGTCGGTGTAAGCCAGTCAAGTTATGCAACATACCTTTGTGTCGCTGTGTATGTCAGGCTTCTAGCTTTATAAGTCATTAAAACCAAATGTGTTTTTTCGTGGTGATTTCCGTGTAACAGTAGGGAGCAACGTGTTTCTACTTCACTTTTGCCTCACAGTTGAAATGTGGTTACTGAAACATGCGATTTAATCAAAATAATATATGAAGATACCACTATGAATCGAGAAATGAGAGAATTCTTGGATAAGTGTGACTTGGACTGAGTTTGAAGAAGAGGTTGGAATTTCCATTTTCATAGTGATGTAGCAGTACTATAATAAATAAATTTCGATATTTTAATATTAAATACTTACTAAAATAAAGAGGCAAAAGGCTTCAGTTCGGCAATGCAAAAATTATAAAAATCAAGTGGACATTAGATCCAGCATTATTTCAAAGCCGAATGTAGAAACTATGAAAGTTTCGTAAAATAAGTTGACCAGATAGCTTACGGGAATACACCCGCCGGCATTTACGAGTCGTCCTACTGCGGATCACTTTAGAAAACATGAACGCAGCCCAGGCGTCCATGTATTCGCATTCTAATTTGGTCCATTTTTTTATAAGGTTTCATTAGCCTGACAGCTGTTTCGAACTGGTTGGTTCTCTTCAGAGACCAGGCAGAAACCTTAAGAGAGCAAAAACTCTTTCAGTACTAAGGAACTTGAAACGTCTGAGAGGTATATTTTTCGTAAGCGAACACTCTGTTGGTGCTTAAAAGTATTTACTGAAATAAAGAGCCAAAAGGCTTCAGTTCGCGACTCAAAAATTATAAAAATCAAGTGGATATTAGATCACTAATTATTTCACACTGATTACGCACCGACTGAGAGTTCGCTTATGAAAAATACACCTCGCCGACGTTTCAAGTTCCTTAGTATTGAAAGAGAGTTTTTGCTCTCTTAAGGTTTCTGGCTGATCTCTGAAGAGTACCAACCAGTTCGAAACAGCTGTCAGGTCAGTGAAACGTTATCAAGAAATGGACCAAATTAGAAAGCGAATATATGGACGCTTGAGCAGCGTTCATATTTTCTAAAGTGCTCCGCACTAGGGCGACTCGGAAATGTCGGCGGGTGTATTCCCGTAAGATATATGGTCAACTTACGAAACTTTCATAGTTTCTACATTCGGCTTTGAAATAATGCTGGATCTAATATCCACTTGATTTGTGTAATTAAATAGTTAAATGAGCTATGTAATTCAATTTTACCGAGTATCCAAACATGAATATAACTCGTCTGTCATATTTTAGCCAAACAAGCAGAACATCACAAGTACAGCAGCATGCAAATTTGTTGGATTTGACTTCGCGCAGTATTTGAATGATCGCAGATTTCTTTATGAGGGTACACGAAATTCTTTGAAGGCATTTTTGCGACATTTCGAAAATATTCCTAAGTGTTAGCAAAAATGTGAACCAAGATATTTTTGTGTGCGTGTGCTGTGCCTGCTGAGATGTGAAGTCTTCTTAAGAACACACCTTGCCTTTTATAATGATTATTATTACTATACTTTCTATCGTGAGTTCAACAGTATGAATAACTTCAGTTAAGTTGTGGAATCTTCACTAAATGTCTGACATGGCGATTGAGCATCTTTTTAAAATTTAGGCATGTGCTCTTAATTTTCATAAAGGAACAAACAACTTGACCGATTCTAAGCTGTCTTTACAGTACTAACGTTTAGTGATTTATGCATTTTATTATTATTTTGTTTCTACTTCTTTATTTATTTGTTTATTTTGTAGTAGTGAAATCGGCTACCTGTTATATCCAATATTAGGAAAGTAGAAAAAACCACGTTTGATAGCACTACAGGGAACACATTTACTATTTTAATATCAGTTTCATGTTTCACTGCATAAATAAGTTTTCATCTAATAGCTAGTATTCTTCTAATCTAATAATTAGTATTCATCTAATAATGGTACAGTCCCATGACTCAAGATTCATTCACCAATATCCATGAATAAACATTTTTTGTGCTTCACTAACTTCACTGGTAGTCGTAAATGATTCTTCATTCTTTTATATCTAGCATGCTCTACTAAACATCTTTCCACGTGTCAATTACCGATTAATTATTCTTGTGCACTTTACCAAAATTTATTATTCTTTCTGTTTGTCTTCTGATAAGCTATTATTCTTAAATTAATTTCTTGGAAGACATGAGTGTCTAATTTTTCTCTTGATAAGGCTAAATGAATGGATATACTATAACCGTAATATCATAATGGGTATTTGACATTGATAAAATGCAAACTGAGGCCGCATTTTAAATGGTTGCTTAGTTTTGGAAACAAAAAGAATATGAAAGAATCGACTAATAATCAGATATATATTAAATTTTTTTATCCATGCTTAAACTTATTTCATTCAAGGGAAGATTGTCAGTTCACTTTGTTGTTGTGTTTTCGGGTTCGACTTCTCATATTTAAGTGGGTTAGGTATTTCAAGTCTGTGCTCCGCTAGTGAATGACCATCTGCTCTTCCAACCAGACAGGGAGTCCTAGTTACCTGCTTAACAATGCTGCTGAGGAAAGCGAATAAATGAAAAGCTGTCCTTAGCACAGTCTAGAAATAGGGAACCTTCTCCTAGTAGGAGGAGTTTTTGTTAATGGTTTACGGAGCTGCTGTATTGAAGAAAATGCTGGGACGGCTTTATTCAGTGTGCTGCTATTTTGTCATGCTTTATCATTAGGCACTACAGAGGATAACATTATTCAGGAATCAGGAAGAAAGCAGGTATCAGATTTTATCAAAATCGAAGAAGAGTGGATGGACAGGTAAGGGGAGTATAATATTTCAGTGAGGAAGATATCTCCGTACTGTAATAAAGACAAATATGGAAGTGATTCGTGACAGTCACAAAATGGCATATTTTACAATATTGATCTTGTGATAATGATGTCATTTATTAATCTCAACAACAACAACAAAAAAATGTGGATACTGTTTTGTCTTATGTACTGCAGGGTATTTATTATAATTTCTAACATATAATTTTGCATAGTTATGCCTAATTTTTTTTATTAGTAGTAGAAATCCAAATAGAGGTGTGAAGTTTTTAATACTGATCGGAAATACCAAATTTCATTAAATCCCGCGGAAAAAAGTCTGCGAAATGTACCGAAAAACTTGTTTTTTTTTTCCCTTCTCGGTATCTGCGTGAAAAAAACAAAAGTTAGTTGGGACCATGAATATATGAGAACATTCTTCTGAAAAATATTAGTGTATTACCTTTGTGAGTGCTTCTAAATTACCCATTCATTTATTTTAGAATGGACTGTTCTTAACAATACTGCTATTATGTATTTGTTTTAATCGTACAAGGCGTTCGATGTCATTCTAAGGATCTTAATTAATAGCTAGGTGATCTGTTTGAGAAGATGACTTGTCTCATATTGAAATTCAGTTATAATTAACTTCAATTATACTATTTGATTTTAACAAGCTTTCACTTTAACATTAGCAAACTCGAAGTAATATTAAAAGAAATAATGCACTTAAATAAGAAAAGTAGTTGATAGATAGGATAGTTTTTATCTTTCACTTATTTTGGTTCTTAAAGCAGTTAAATTAACACAAATAGGATATCTTTCACCCCAGTATTTTTTCATTTTAGACAATCTTGGCTCACTGAAACATCTACAAATGAAAAATTAAAATGTCGTTTTTTTCTTCAGTGAAGAAGTCGTTTGTTAAGTTTATGAAGCATTGCTCTCCATAAATGTCGAGGAGAGTAGATAGAATTAGTGAATATTAATTTATCATTATGGTAATCTTTATCACTTGTTTACCAGGATTATCCAATTTCTTTCTCCCCTCCCCAAGAGGCGGAACTCTCTTGTTATGGCTCATTTTATGTCTACCGTGTCATGCTGACTACTCTTGTTATCGGCCAATTTGTTTCATGGGATGGAAAACTCGGGTTTCTGGAAACTTCTATCTTTACTTAAGACAAATTAACTTAGTTCAATCTGAAATCCATCGCAGACGACGTATGAACGTTCGTATGGTGAGGGTGCAATGCGTGCAGGGTCGAGGCAAAATTTTCATTCTCTAATCATTTGTTAGAATATATACAAAATAAGAAATAATAATAAAAAGTTTTCCCTAGATTCCTTGCAAAGAAACCTAGAATATAGGCTTCTTCCCAGAAAAGTAAAGTATGAGAATTAGGGATAATTAACAGAGAAGGGAAACATATCAAACGGCTATTTTTTTTCTTTTTCTTTTTTTTTTTTGCGAGTGGATAATATTGATATCGCATATGGCTTAAAGTTGTCTTTTAAATGTTACGCTGAAGTTGAATTTCCGTTATAATGCTCAGCATTTCATTGTTGCAACTTAAGCCGAGATCAGTCTATAACAGCTTGAACCAAACCTCGAGTTTTGGAACTTTATGAATAAGTATTCACATCTTAACAATTTAGCATTAAAATAACTCAGAAATTGATACATCTTAGTAAGTGTAGTTGCCTCTCCACTTGTGGCTCCATCTGTTGGTATTAATATTTATGAAGAAGTCTAAAAAACGATTAAGAATTCAAAATTCAAAAAATAATTATGTGCGTTAACCTTGTAATGACGAGGTGGAGAGGGATTTCTAAATCTTTCGTGAGGGATGGAAATTGTTTTATACCAGTAGGATTTTCCATAACCTACGAAATTACAAACATGACAGTTGAACATTTAGCAGCCAAAGAAAACTAATGTTTTCAGTTAGCTGCTTAGTTAGCTATAGATATTTTGCTATGAGTATTTAAAAGCATCTCTGATGCAAGAGTTAAGAGAACAGTGGGAAAATTTAAACATCATTTTTGATAAATAACTTCGTGCTTTACAGTGACTATAAGTGAAAGGGCTTGAATTCTACGGTAAAATCACACTACTGGCAGGAGCTGTGGGATTGAAAACAAAACGAAACAAAAATTTATTTACTGTAATTAGATATTTTAACACTTTGGGAATAAAAAGCTCCATCAATGCGATTAAGATTCGTTCGATGATGTAATAATGAGGATGAGGAAATCTAAAAAAAAGAGGAAAAAAAACAGGTAAGAACTTTTGCATAAGTGTGGGCTTATAACTCGTATATTTTAGGACAGTACTTGCCAGATTTTCTAATAGGTTTGAAGAAATACTTCTAGATCTTGATCAGCATGCTTCCAAATGCATTAATATTGTCTGGATTCACAAGGATGGCTAAAACGTTTCTCTCTCTAAACGATCTGAATAGTACTTAGCAGGCATGACATCGGAAAGAGTGGACTACCTTTGGCAATACCTTCGACTTATTAGTATACCTTATTTTTCCAGGTGAAATATAATTAACATTTGAATTACTCAGCATTTGAAATATCGACAGGAAAGTCATGGGATAAATATTCTAGACTCAGTCAAAGGGGAATTGATATAGTCAAGGGAGATGAGTTGTCAGAAGTAGTCATCATGATTATCAAAAGGATCTAGCCTTAAATTTTCAGTTTTTGAGCAAAAATCATCTATCATATTTCTGATGTATGAACTTTGTAACAGGTTGCTCTTCGAAGTTTATATATATATTTATATATATATATATATATATATAAGGGTGGTGTGAAATCACCACCCTGCTTATTGAAGTCTAAAGCTGGTTGAAAAAGTTTAGTCTCTAGTCAGGGTTTCCAGAGTATATAACCTTTCACTATATTAATATACAGTGAGTTTACAATAATTAATAGATTAGATTCATATTAATAAAAAAACAAAAATAACTAATATTTGTGTTTTGAGAAAAATTTTCGTATGATGTCAATTAGTTGTATAAAATTTCATTTGTTGTAAATGTTTTAGTTATACGTTACTGTTGTTTATACTTACTGCCTTAATCTGTATTTGCATAAACGAAAATGATGAATGTATAGCGGAAGACTTACCACTTTTTTTATGTTAATCTTTCCCTGAAAGGCTGTAAACTCTTTATGTGCATATGCAGTTATATGTAAAGCAGCACAGTTGGAAAAACGACGGGACGTTGTGTCCTTCGACTGGAAAAGACCTGAGTTTGATTTTCGTCATGAGGAGAGGAATCTATAAATGGACTTTTTCAATCTGATGTATTCTCATACTGAAATAGCAGTGTTTTTTGAATCAAGAAAACTCAGATTTTCTTGATTCAAAATTAAGATGGCGAATTCAAACATAGGCTGTGAGGTGTAGAGTGTACTCCCGCGTGAATCCGTAGACCGCATGGAGGTGACACGTAAGTAATAATTATAATATGTAACTAAGAGGATTCCCTTTGGAAGATTTTTGTCTGAATCGATTTCATCAACCAGTATATCGTTCAGGATGAAATGGACCAAAAGCATTGCTAACTTTGAAGGGGAAAAAAATTACATCTTACAAAATATGATTCATTTTAATGAAAATAGTTTCACCTATTCATTTTAGACTGGTTTATTTCATTTGCTCTATATTTAGAAGCATTTGCCTTCCAGACTGATTAACGTCTGCTTTTTTATTACAACTATTTTACAACTAATCAGAAACTTGTAAAAAGTTTTTTACCTTGGGGATAATATATATTAAGGATACCAAGTAATTTTATAAACTTGGTTTTTTTACTCCTTCTCCCAAGTAAGTAAAACAGTTAAGTTTGCACCTGAATGTAGTTCAGGTCTAAAGGCAGTGCAACACCAGGGCAACTCGTTGTAAAGCTGGGTAAAGCTCTGATCACTATTCTTAGTATTTCCCATAATGTAAAACACATCTTACTAAGAGATGTATACTGTTATACATTATGGGTGTGTGTGTGGGGGGGGGGGACACAACCAGACCGGTTTTAACCTTTTTTTGAGGTCTCCTCATTGTTTTCCATTATGGAAAATACTAAGAATAGTGATCAGAGCTTTACCCACCTTTACAACGAGTTGTCCTGGTGTTGCAGTACCTTTAGACTTGAACTACGTTCAGGTGCAAACTTAACTGTTTTGCTTACTTGGGAGAAGAAGTAAAAAAACCAAGTTTATAAAATTACTTGGTATCCTTAATATTAATCAGAAACTACTTTTAATATCAAAGAACGGTTCTAGGATGGGCCATAGCTGCGGAAAGTGTAACTAACTTCCCTTCTAGTTGTTGGCTATTTCAACTATTTCGGAAATTTTTTTTTTTTTTAAATCTACCCTCTTACAAAATTCCAGCTATAAACTTTAGCATTGAAATGCAATAAAAATATGATAGATCTTAATGACTGATTCACGCCGAGAGCGTTTATTTTTAGGCAGTTGAAAGGAGTAACTGTAAGTCGGGGTGAAACATAGTTATTTCGATAAAAAATGTGAATTCACCTTTCACTGAATAATCACCTTTGGAAATATGTAGAATTATCGTTTTTATTGCTTGAGCATCAGATTCTCTAAATATTTTTGCATAATATTTCAGGGATCAAGATCTGTGAAGGTACTAGCTTATAAAATCATATAACACCCCATGTGCGTGTTGCGCTTTGAACTCTGAAAAAGTGCCTCAACTACTACTGCTATTTTCTGCCAGGATGCATCAGCATTGACCTAATGCTGATCCACATTTGCGTGAGTACTGTAACGCATGTAAATTGTACCACAAGTTCTAGTGGCGTGCCGCCACTTTATGCGAAAACGGCATTTTCTTTTATCAGTCTTGTTTCCCTGGCCTAGCCATATATATCCAGGTATATTATATCTGACACGAACAAAATCCATAAATTTTTAACATCGACTCAACTTACATAATTGCGCGTACTTAGCAATTTGTTGATCTATCTATCTATATGTGTAGAATTACTTACCATATAGTGTTCTAATTATTTTTACATCTCTAATTTACCTTATGATCTTACTAATTTCAGTCCATATATTTCTGATACCGGTATGCATGCCATACCACTTTTTCATTTGACCCTGCTTGTAGAGTTCAAATGATGCAAGCTTATAATCTTACATAACCTATGTAAGATCTTAAACACTGATAATTTTTGCTATTTGCCCGTGGAATGAGAACAACTCAGTGAACCTCATTGCTACTGCACCAGAGTTCTCTTTTACTTTTCGTAAGAAAGCTCTAATTTCTCATAAGGCAGGGCTCAACAAATTATGCAAAATCCCACTCGCCATGAAAAATATGTATTCGCCTACGATCCCCCCCCCCCACCATTTATATGTTCCAATAAATAATGAGTTCTATGAAGTGATTAGTGATGCTGTATTGTTGTTTGGAGAACATGTCTTTTGTTGTTTGTGAGAACCATTCCAAGAAAGAAATAGTCAGTAAATAATAAGAATAGGAAGGACAGTAAAAACAGCATTGATTTTTTTAGAAAAATAAATGAAAACGTTATTTTTATTAAATAGAAAATATATTTTTGTCCAGTTTGCAGCTACTCGCCAAAACAGGTGGGCGAGCATATTTGTCAATACCTGCACATAAGTATTATCAAAACTAACCCCTACCTTGGATAATATTTTATGCCTTTTCTGCACTGGCACTTTTCCGCCATCATCTCTCTACTTTCCTTTAAGCATACAAAAAATGAGCAGCATACCGAACTAGTTTTGCTGATCCGTCATATTCTTTTCATCCAGTTCTGTTGGTGCAGCCTTCCTCGTAATGTTTCCCCCAAGGATTGCAAGCTCCAGCTGTTTAAGATACACAGGAATAGGTACCTTCTTTCTCCTTATTCACTTGTCCACATAATTCTGTTGTGTTATCAATAACCTCTCGTATGTGGGATTGGTAAATAAATAAATGAAGGTTATATATAAATGAGTACATTAGTAGGCAGTGTGTCACGTCTAAAAGCATCTTTGATATACAAAAAGGAAGGTGTTTTTTTAAATTAAAATTTGTTTTTGTTAACTTCTTCTCATCAGAAAAACAGTGTTGTGTGTGGTATAAATATATATATGGCTGTTGCGCTTGCTGATGGTTTTTCTTTTTTGTTTTGCTTATAAGAAAGCATTTTCAAGACCAAAAACGTAAATTATTTAAATTTGTGGTAAAGACTATTTCTTTTTTTTTCTCCTTTTAACAAAGAGTTGTCGAACCGACTTTTTTTTTTTAATATTACATATCAGATTAAATCTTACAGGTGGGAAATGACCCCGCCTAATCCTTGGGTGTGCCATAGTCGAATGCTGATCAAGTTTCTCTCTATAAGCGACAGCATTTGTAGTACATATTATGCAGAACAGACCAGACCAGACACTTTCTTTTATCTTTCAAGCACACGCTTAAGTTGAAAGTGAATGCAAATTTATACGCCCATCAACTTGTTCTCTTTGTCTAGAAGCAAGGACGTCAATTCTTGATATCCAAGTAAACTACTTTTAAAAACACTTTAATACTTCTAGAAATTTGTGACTCCTATCAAACGTAGTATGTGCCCTTTATCTTTCGTGGGGGACAAATATTAGATTAAAGTAAAGAAGAAAGATTGGTTTATATTTCAACGAATTAGTTTATCATTTATCAAACATTATCAAAATTAGAAACACAGAAGGAAAACATAATAGTTATGCCTAATTGAAAAAAAAAAAAAATAAAACATTCAGAAAGCGGTTTTCAGCTTATATTCCTCTGATGAATGAAGGTTGTTCTGTGGAATAAGAGACTTGCATGAGGTTGTGGTCCGAGTTACCAAGTGGAGAACCGACAACTACAAATATACCTGGAAGGCCAGCTTGTTAGCAAGAGGTCCAATGTGTTGGAAAAACTCCTACCATGATTTAGTAAAGATGAAAGGATGGCTTATACTGAATTTAGTGGCCCTAGATATTACTCTTTAGATAAGAATAAACATCGCAAGGCGAGGCCCATGAATATAGGAGTTATTCAAAATTCATAGTTATTTGGAAATAGAAAAATCTAATTAGCTTTGGATAGAGGCGATAAGCTTAATATATTTATGCAATTAAAAACCGAGAAAGAGTGATCACTAGAATAGAAATCTCATCTGTCCAGAGAGCCAGAAGTAACTAACATAGGATAGTTCCGCAAGCACTGAAGTTGTCAGACTGCAGAAGAATTGTCTGGTGATCCAAACCTACGGTTTTTAGAAGTCGATATTTTAGATGGTTTGATGTGTTGCAAATCAAGTAACGATGTACTGTCATTAGAAAACTGTTTTGGACTTCCAGCTGAACCGAATAAGGTCTTTGATATATGTTGGACGTGAATAGTGACAAAAACACGGAGCCTTGTACCCCAGCATCATTTCAAAACTTTGAGGATAAAGATCTGTCTTCCATCACATGTAAACATATAAGGTACAACCACATATATGCTAATCACCCAGCTTAAGAATTCAGAAGGCATTCATATGGCAGGAGCTTATCAAACCCATATCTACAGCAATCACTCGAATTTCCAGACTTTTTCATGGAATGAAAAAGTTTTGATTTTCGTCATGTGGTTTTCATATTGACGTCATATGATTTTCGTTATATGGAAACAAAAATATTTCATAAAATGCATTAAGTTCGAGTGTTGTCAGCATAAACAATTTATAATCACTGCACTATAATTGCCGATCCAGTACCATAAATGAATAAAGAGAAATTCAAACGAACTGTACTCAGTCGTGCATTAATCATTTCGAAATGTGATTATTTTGCTATTAATTCTTGTTTCCCATTCTGATAATTTTATTTTAATAGGTCTGCTTAAAGGTAGATTTTAATTTTTAAGATTATTTTAGTCGAGACCGGAAGGATGCTTACCAGGCCTTTTTTAGCGTGTTTACGAACAATTCGATCTCTGACACAGGCAAATAGTGTTTCCGGCAAAAAACTCGGGTTTTAACTGTGCATCTCAAGAAAATAAATCGACCGTAGAGCTCAAGCTCACATTAGTAAGTATAATAGCAAACTTATTATGTTTAGCTCCCTTTTTATCACACATTTTGGCTTGAATCATTTTATTGATTAAACATAAAAATAATAAAATGCGGGCTAAAATAAATCTAACAATTAAATTTAGAAATGGTTATATTATATTTTAGCAGTGAAAATCATACATTGCAACTATACTGGAGGTAAGATGTAAACATTTCTAAAAAAAAAAAAATCAGCTAACGCCTTTTTATTTCCGTATACGGGAGTAGGCGAGGCCATTTAGCCCTATCTAACTTTTGGAGACTGAGTGGGCAGTTCAATCTCCACTGGTACCCAATCAGAGACAGATGGCCCAAAGCTATCACTAATTAAGCGGTACGCAGTGAAGAGAGACGGCTTAAATGTGCCGCCATCTCGTCGTCCCTAACCCTAACACAATATATTTAATGTCTGAAATAATGTGGGTTCTACGGTCGATTTTCTTGAGTTTACAGGACGAAAAACCCGAGTTTCCGGGAGGAAAAACCTGCTTGCTCGTGCCAGAGATCGACTAACTCGGGAACCGGTCGAAAAAAGGCTTAGAAAAATTTCCTCTAGTCGCCGACTAGACTCGAAACCAAGTCTTCCTTCGTGCGGCCAAGCGCGGTGGTGTGCAAACGCCACATCCACTGAGCTACACAGGCTCTACACAGAGTAAACATTTCTTTGTTCTTCTATTATCATTCACTACGAGTTTATAGTACGGGTAAATTTATAGTAATGATTCCACCCCCCACCACCCTGCCAGCAGTCATTACTTTTATCGCCTCTACATGGAAATGTCTTTGTATTGGAAACTAATAATGTATATTTTCATTACAAACCTCACTTAATAATTTAATCAATAGACTGAACTTTACCATAGAATTGGAACAAAACAATTCTATAAACTTTCTTAATTTCAGAAAGTTTATAGACTTTCAATAGACTCAGTAATTAATCATATTTGAACAAATATATTTCACAAACCTACTCCTTTAACTATCTATACTTTAACTCTTATCATCTATATTCTGTCAAAAAAATCATTATCCTTTCACGACTATTAAACGGATGTAAATTTTTCACGAATAGTAGAAATCTGAATAGTGAAATTAAATCACTAACGCCAAAAACCTATCAATATCCATACCAGGAAAGAAATATTTGAATACCGTAATGCTCCATGTCAACAAAATTGCATTTCGTTTACACAGATTTGACCTACAAGAACACTTTCGTGATTACAGTATCCCCATTTCAGATTATGTAAGTAATAGTAATAAAAAAAATAAATAAAAATACAACCTAAAATAAAAATTCCGTAATCGGAAAAACTGAAATTGCATCTCACGTACTGGAACAAACTCTTGTTCCGTAGATCGAGAATTATTTCAGATCTACAAAGCGATGAAATAAAATATACAATTCAGAAACCATAGCTATAATAAGAACCAATATCAAAGCAATAAAATAAATATTCATCGCTCATACATGTTCTCAGAAAATTGATAACTACACAATATTAAACTTATGTGCACGTTCCAACAAAACATTTGTACTGTAATTCGGTTTTTTTGCATAGAGAGTGTGGTGAGCGCAGAGACCGTCAACATATTTAAGTGATTGGAATGCTTTGCCCGAGAGTGTGGTGAGCGCAGAGACTGTCAACATATTTAAGGAGCAGATGATAAACTGTGTGTATAACAGTGAACCTCCCACGATGAGTCTTTGACTACATGGAGGTTTTTATAATAATAATTTTATTATCATTCACTAACAAAATATATTACGGATAGTGAATTAAACTGTGTTGAAGTAGTACGCAGATAAAGGAATACGCATATTCTAAAATTCGGAAAGAATCAGGAATGACCATTGTAAAACAATAAGCATGAATTAATTCCTAAAACGATAAACTGAACGACTAAAAACCTGAAGGATTAAATGACTAGAAGTTATGGAATAAAATATGGAATGAGAACATAAAGGAAAATAAATAGATGATAAAAGATAAAATGGATAGTACAATAAAAGCCATTTTGAATGTGTTGACAGTCTCTGCGCTCACCACACTCTCGGGCAAAGCATTCCAATCACTCACCACTCTCTATGCAAAAAAACCTGCTCCTCACTCCCTTGATCACACCCTTCTTATACAGTTTCCAGGGATGACCTCTCGTTCTCCTGCTATCTTCACCCATTCTGTGCAAAACCTCCTGAGATTAATCTGGTAATAACCTCTTACTTAACAGCTTATATGTCTCGATCATATCCTCCCCCCCACCTTCTCCTTCTATCCACCAATTTCTGCAAATTGCATTTTGTCAATCTGTCTTCATACTCTACATTCCAGAAACCAGAAACCACCTTAGTCAATCGCCTCTGAACTTTTTCCAACACATCTTCATCTTTTTGAAAACCAGGTGACCAGATCTGTTCACAGTAATCCATATGTGGTCTGATCAAAGCCTTATACAAAGGAACCATAACATCCTTACTTCCCATTATCCGCTGTGTTGGCTTCACAATTTTAGTAAAATGTTCCCGAAATTTTAGGTACTCGTCTACAATCACTCCCAGATCTCTCATCTCCTCTACATCTTCCGAGATATTTCCACTGATTGTGTACTTTACATCCCATCTCTACTTCCCAAATTTCAAAACCTTACACTTTGAAACATTGAATTGACATCCCGACTAATTTACCCATTCAGTTAGTGTATTCAAGTTTTCTTGCAAAGCTACCGCATCCGCTATATTCCTGATAACTCTCCCCAACTTTACATCATCTGCAAACAACTGCATATCACTATTTAGATCTCTCCAAATATCATTTACTTACAAATTAAACAGCAATGGACCCAAAACAGACCCTTGAGGTGCACCACTAGTAACTTTCCTCTTCTGGAATATCGCTCCTCCATAGACAACTCGCTGATATCTATCAGAGAGCCAATCTCCAATCTAGCGAACTAATCTACTGTTCAACCCCATTCGTTCCAATTTAATTACCAGCTTGTCATATGGCAATTTATCAAACGCCTTTGCAAAATCTAAATATATCACAGTATATGCAACACCCTTATCCAACGCATTTGTCACTTTATTATAAAAAGTAAGCAGATTGAAAAAGCACGATCTTCCTTTAGTAAATCCATGCTGGCCGCCAAAGAGTATTTTTCTGTTGTCAACCCAATTCTGAATCTTAATTCTAACTTCTCTAACACCTTACCCACAACTCCAACTGGTATATATCTTATCACCTCCCTTATGAATTGGAACAATTTTACCCTCTTTCTACTCTTTTGGAACTTGACCCAGTGAGAGACTCATGTTGAAAAGATATGCAAAAGCTGTTGTTAACTCTCTGGCACATTCCCTCAAAACACGTGATGAAATTGCATCAAGTCCCACAGCCTTATTTACATCAAGTCTATTCAGTTCCTCATATACTTGCTGTTCACTTACTAACAGTTCTTCCTCCTCCTCCTTCTTTCTCACTGCTTTCAAGTTCTGCATGATGTCACATTCACAAGAATGAAATACCTTTATAAATTGCTCAATAAATATCTCAACTATATCCTCCACAGCGATTATCATGCCTCCGTTTTCACCAACCAATCCCATCTTACCATAATCATTCTTTCTTCTACTGGCCACATATCGAAGTATAATATTTTTGACATACATTTATTATTTTTATGTTTTAATCACTACACAGAATTCAATCCAACGAGATAGACATAGAGGTGGAACTCCTAAACATTATAAACGTCATCATGTTATACTTCCTCGTAATAAATGAGGAGATGCATTAAAAAATTTTTCAGAATTAGTATGTGGTTCAAACTCACATTGTTTCAGACAATAATATGCAGGGTTAGGGATCGCGAGGTGGTTGTGTTTCCGTTACATTCCTTCCAGGATGACATCATTGATATCCTTGGACCATCTGCAACGATTGGCTGCCCTCCAATTTTCAACAGATTAGTTAGGGTTAAATGACATGGACTACTTAATCCTCTGGGAAATAAAGACATTAGGGAATTTATTTATTTATGCTCTAATTTAATCCCTATTTCTAGTCCTAATTTCTAGTTTTAATTTATTTCCTAGTTTTTTTCGATGCAAATATGGATTGATGTATCCTATTTATCTTTTATCATTTATTTATTTTCCTTTATGTTCTCATTCCATCTTTTATTCCATAACGTCCAATCATTTCTTGCTTCATATTTTTAGTCGTTCACAAAAAATTTACTATAAGCAATCACCAGACCTTTTCATTTGTAATAATGCTGCTATAGATAGATCGATAACTACATATTTTGTCCTTATAAGCTGGAATCCTATTTTAACGCTGGAGCATGTATAAACTGTTCTATTCTCCCTGTCCAGTTTTCTCATATGACTACAACCTATCTGAGATTTGCAGTCCCAGTTTCTGAAATTAATCATTTAATTTACTGATTATGTAACTAATTAGTTACATAAATTTAATTATTATTTATAAAATAAATAATTAAATTATTTAGGATTAAAATTAATTCGAATTCTGATATTTTCATGAAGGAGACAAATTTTCGTACTTCATGATAGAACCGATATAGATATAAAGATGTAAAGCAGGTTACACATTGTATAATTAAAAAAAAGAATATATATAGATCATGAAGAACATACAAAACTGAAATAAACGCATTCCATTACAAGAAGATAAATTTTAATAAATAAAAACTGTACCTGAACAAGACATATAAGTAACAGTGACACATCTTCCCCTCAACAAAATTCGCTGAGATGTGTCTAATGGTTTTTCACTTCTGAATAGACGCGAAATTTAATCTTTGTCATTATTCCACACGTCGATGGAATTTTGACTTTGGACTCTCCTCTCGCTTCACACATTTCTTTAAGCAGGTGAGCCAAACGGATTTATAGAACCCTCAGATATTTGGAAACGTTTAGTTCTATTCTTTGAGGAAGTGAATGTGAAAAGTTAGTTGCCCGCATTCCTCTAAATAGGAGTGAGTAAGCACCTTTTGTATGAACCTTTTTTTTATATAACTAATTAATTATAGCGGATTCTGATAAGTCACAACAAACAGAAAAAATGGAATAAAAAATCACACCGAACATCTATTTTAACGCGTTTGATTGTTGAACTTAAAAATCAATTTTCTCTAAAATTCGTTTTTATTTCTCTTGTTAAACAAAGAAATGAAAAGGTTATCTTCACTAATACCATAAAGTTATATTAAAATAGAATTAAATTAACCTGCACTCATAATTTTGTTTTTAGATTATCTCGCTGCAGCTAACTTTTTGGCATATCAATAATAATGATAATAATAATACATTTTTGGTATTCATTGCGTCAAGCATTTAAAACAGTGTGACTATTGACCCCATCGTCTCTTTTCTTTTTCTATTTTCTTTGTATAAAAACAAACGAAGTTGTTTTACATTTATTTATTTATTTATTTATGCTCTAATAAAATGACAACACATTATGTACCCGGTACACACACAGACACACATGCTGTGTGTGTGTGTGTGAGACAGAGAGAGAGAGAGAGAGAGAGAGATTTCTCGATAGTGCTGCATCTTTGCTCTATAAATTATTATATTTTCTAGTGTGTAGTAATATTATGTATGATTTTATATGGAGAGGGACGAAAGTGAAGAAGGAATAGATAATCCAGATGTGAATTAAACCCATATCTTGTTCATCGGAATATTCAGTAAAAGTTAAGCCCCTTGGAAGGTATTACCCTCTTAAATGTTACACTTCAAGATGTACTGAAATTTTAAATAAAGCACTATGCGTAATATTTTGTAATTGTAACATCATACAACTTGTTAGCCTGGGTTGACCGAGTGGATAGTGTCGCTACTCTCCAACTTACAGGCCATGTTCGCATTTCATTGTGGCATGCATGTTTGTCAATATCTTTAAACTGTAGTCGATTTTCATATACCCGTGTGAACCCACCTTTCTTATAGGAAACATGGTGTAAGGGAAAAGTTCTTTAGAGCATAAAAGCTTGAATTTCCTGGATTTAACTCTTACTCCACATCTAGTCTTCTCCGGCATGGTTGGAAGTGAAGAGCATCTGAATTTTCTAGACTGCGTGCTCTGAGTTCGAATCTTACTATGGCATGAACGTTTGCGAATGTCTTAAAATAGTACATTTTCATTGCCTTGTGTGACAACACGAAGTTCCACAGTGCTTACTCGAAGCCTGAAGTGGTTTGAAAAAGCACTTTTGATCTCTAGAGAAGGATTTTCAGGTTATCTGTCAGCCCCACCGTGATAGCACCAATGTTCTATAAGTTTATTAACCCTTTATGAGTGAGGTTGTCATAAAAAAATAAGAGAAAAACCTTGATACAGCGGATCAGAAGAATTTGTTAATATCTTAATAGTCACATAAGCCATGATAATTTCACAAATGTTTGGAATGAGCGCTCATTTATTGATCTGAAAAGAATTACTGTATATATCGTTGGAATTGACTTTAAGATGTGATAGCCTTTCGATCCTTGCAAAGAATGTTTCTGGATTCACATCGTACAGTCATTTCAGCAAGTGTTCGGTTACATACATACAGACTGTTGGTTACATACATATGCCATTTTTATTTGCATAAGTATTCAAAAATAAAAATGAAATAATATTTAAAAGTTATTAATGTCCTAATATGCATAAGAAGCAGTCTTCATGTCGATAAGACAAGAAGATTATACGTATTTTCACATCTTTCAAAATAACTCTATCCTTTGAAGTAGGATGGTGAGATATATGAATTTTGATATGAGATTTACTTGAGCGGTATAGCTAAGATAGTTATTCCATACAAATAAATCCAAAACATTTTAAATGGCCAAATTTTGCAGTTCAAGAAGAAGAAGAAGAATATTACACATTCTTCTCTTCTTCTTGAACACTGCGTTGTACATTCGGGAAAAAAGAAGAATTTGTAATATATGCATATCCTAAGAGAACTATTAATTTGAATTAAGAGTTTTTTCTTGATTTCCTATTAATCAGAGTGACGTTCATGTTCTTCATATTAACTGTGCATACGCTGGAAATAGTGACTTCATGGACAGCAAGGATTTTCTGCTTGCATTTTCTTTTGACAGATTTTAATTCTCTGGGTGTGACTATGCCAATACAAGGCTGTTTTCAGAATAACAAAAAAAAAGGAGTTAAAGTATTGGCTAGTGTAATCTCTTTATTTCATTTTGCTATAATTTTACGAAGTTGACTGCTCATTTTGCTTCTCGGAAAATTGTAGTTTCTTTCCGCAATACAGATAGGAAGAATGATTAGGCATGCAAATCAAAAGACTTTCCACTTTAGAAGTACAATAATGAGTCAGGAGCACTTGTGTATAAAACAACATCAGATGAAAAGGAACTCCTTTCTCATCCCAGATCTGTAGAATAAAAATGAAAAGAGCTTTCAAAAGAAAGACAATCCGAAAGCATTTTTGAACTCTTTAAATGTTAGTGAGATCTACTTCCTCAAACTGTTGTTTTTTGACTTTCTATCAGTAACTCTTCAAAGAGATACTTTTTATCTTGTGCGCTATCCAGTTATTATCTTCTAAGAGATACTCGACCTGCTTACGGGAATAAACATTTTATCATTTTCCCCTCCGAAATCACTGGAGGATAACCTAAAGGTTATTACTGCTATTAATTGGGCACTTTGGGACTGATACTAACGATTACACCATTATTTTCGTAGCTGTCCAGAAGCAGCTGAAATTTACCCTCTTTGAGAAATATAAGATAACTCACTGCATTTGAAATTGCTGATAGTGACTGCTTAGTCACGTATAACTATCAGAAAAGGAATGAATGATGTGATGTACTTGGTAAGTTTTTTCATTGGCAGACTAATAAATTATAAATCATCTTTAAGAGTGACCTTCGATATGTGTTTCAGTTTTGCTCGTATGAATAAATGACTATAGATTCGTGTGTGTGTGTGTGTGAGAGAGAGACTATCAAATTAGATGAATAATAGAAACTCATTTAACAGCGGCAAATGGAAACAATTACCAAAATTTATTCTATATGAAGTTGGAAAATAAAAATATCATGCATTTGCTATTTACATGCACTTTTCAACTTAAATCGTTAGTTCTTGACTATAATTGGATAATCACGGAACTATAAAAATTTTAGCTAACGTTCATTTGTTTATTTATTTTTTATTTATTTAATAATATGATTTGCAAGACTAAATGAATCACAATGAAATCATAAATGCATTCTTTTGTTGTTAGTTTCAATATCACCTTATAAATGAATAGGATGTAAAGTGATTTAGATTTTTTAATGTGAACTAACTCAGATTGTTTTATAAAAGTAACTGTACAGCACTAATCAGTCAGGAACATCTTTTCCCTCTTCTGTATCTAAAAATAAAAATAAATGAAACAACAACAACAAAGAATGATTCTTGACTATAATTAGTAGAATCAAGCGTTGAAATTTTTGTTTGGATTTGTTTTGGTATTTCACCAAATTTAAAAATGTATGTAGTTATAGCCCCCGTAATTTAATTAATCTCTAGCCATGACTTTTTTTTAAATTTTTTTTTACCTACCCTGCATTAATGATTCCTCCCCCCATAGGCTAATTTTACATTTTCTTGCTGACAGTCTTGTTTTATTTATTTTTTTCTTCCGTTATGCCTTTTCATAGGCTATTCTGTTCAACTAGATTCCATCTCCATTTTCCTTCTAGTGCGTGAGAAAGAATAGCTGCAGTTTACAAACCATTCATAGTATAGCTTCAAACCTACTCAGCCAACTTTTTGTTCTCCTCTTTCATTCTGGAACGGCCCTTCCTCACATTGTGTTCTTCAAAGCTGTTCAAGAAATGACACTAACAAATGAGAGAGAGACTACACTTCAAGCCTCCAGTGACCATGTATGCCAGAATACTTTGCTATATAAAACTCACTTATTTGTTTTTAACATATTAATCTTTTCTGTCTACGAATGTATGAAAGATGTTGAAATATTTAAATAACGAAAACAAACAAACAAACAAACAAAAAAAAAGATAAACAGAAAAAAAACGGAATTTTTTATATTTTACTCGTCCTCCTTCGTGAAAAATACCTAAAATCAAAATCAACACTTTCCACGAATCAAGGGCATTGTCCCTTCCGTTATATGCAATTTATGTCTGACACCGCAAACTCTTAGATGCTAGCGTAACTGCTTTCTTGTTAAACACTTTGTTCCACCAATAGACACCTGTGTAGAATTCCACGATGTCGGCTGTTAGTGGTCATGATAAATGGCGGAGTTCTAGGAGAGTGTAGGACGCATGAAAGTCACAGCTTCTCAGCACATACCTATTCACGCAAAGAGGTGCTTATTATATGGGAGGGACAGTGTTTTTGTGTGTAAATGGCGATATCCCATGCTGAGTGTAACATTTCAAATAATATTTTTTTTTCTCTTTAAATTCGCGTCTTCTCGAGTTATTTACTGAATAAAGACTAGAAAAGACGCGAATTTAAGGTCATAATTTAAAAATTGCAGCTGCTCGTATAACAAATACTTGGGGCGGGAACGCATTGTTAAAAAATCTCCTGTTTAATAGGCGAGTCCTAAACCAAAAAGTTATTCTATCATAAAACACAAACCCTGTATTGACTTGTTCCTAGTATTATATTGAAGTTCTTATTTGTTTATTATTCTCTCTCTCTCTCTCTCTCTCTCTCTCGCACACGCACACACACACACACCTGTCATCTCCTCCTCGTAGGTATGTTATTTTTTCTCACTTCGGAGGAAAGTTCTTAGAATCCCAGTAGAAAACAAATTGACACATAGAAATAAATGGATTAGAAATATTGCTTTTCTTTTAACATGCTGCAGAAATGCACTCACCTACTAGCAATGTTGAAAGAAGGAAATGACGTGTGTGTGTGTGTTAAAGATACCAAGAAATTATATACTTGGTTTTAATCCTTTTCTCAGGGAAGCAAAACAATGTTTGGGGCGTGAAATATATTCACGTCTGAGCTACTTGTATACAGAAGCTAATGACTTCATATCACTTGCCTTAGTATGTATCCCATAATGCAAAGCACACCCCCAATTTTGAACCAATTTTGACAGTACTTCGTATTCCTATGCCTTCTACATTTTTTATTAAAATTTCGTGTGGTACAGTGTAAAAAAGCTTTGTGTAGATCTAAAAATACTACTGATATTATTTTATTGTCATCTAGAGAGGTGTAAACTCTGTAAAGTTCAGCAAATCATTCTGGGATAAACTTTTGTCTGAACCCAAATGGATTCTTTGAAAAGAAGTTACTTTTGTCCAAACAATTTCATGAGTCTAATTTTTATAAATTTTTCTATAATATTTTTGAAAAGACAGGTAGAAGGGAGATTGGTCTGCAATTTTTGAAGTCATTTTTGCTTCTCTTTTTATAAATGGATGCTACTACGGCCTTCTTAAAATCCGAGGAACCCTGCTTGTCGTCAGTGATAAGTTAAAAATGTACATTGAAATTTGGAGTAAAACTGACTTGAAATGTACATTTGACGAATGTACGAATGTGAAAGAATGTCATTTGATATTCTTTCCCAATGCTAGTGTTAATGCCATCGTATCCTGTTTTGGTTTGGAACAATGCCATGACAAAGTCATTATTAAATTCTTCAGCTAATCCTCTGTCTCCGTTTTTTTACATTCTCATTGATATCTTTAAACGGTGGAAGGGTTTGTTCACGTATATCTTTGCTGACTAATATATTCACAGACTTCTATTGTTTTCTGACTTCTCTTGGCATTTTAGGAATTCATTTCTGTAGTATTCATTTTTACTTTCTTTTAATTTATAGTATATTAGCTTTCTATCGTACATGAAACTGTGTTCGTAATATTGGTTGTGTGGGTATTTTTTAAACTTTTTATCCACTTTATCTCCAAATTTTATGTAGCGTCTGATTTCCTGTGTAATCCATGATTTCTTTCGTTTTGTTTATTTTTTTAACTTTGACTAAGTCTTGTATTTTACTGTTTAATATATCAACAGATTTATCATACGAGTTATCAGTATTAGTTTCTTTCGTTATTTATTTTTAAGAGACAGTGATTAAGTTCTGTTTCAATACTCTGTAGTCAATTGCTGAGTAAGGAATGTTTTCGGTTGTTTTGTCTTTTGCTGTACTTGAAATTGCACTTGAATGCCGATTGGAAAGTAATCCTCGAGAGGTTGACAGAACTGCTGCTTGAATTTTGTCCCTACTTAAAGTTCTCCCAAATACATAACCTAGGTACGATATACCACACTTTAGTTCTCTCTTGGGAACATTTAAGTATTGTTCGAATTCATGCAAGTAAATCCAGATAATCTTGAAAGGAGCCGCTATTCCTTAGCAAGTCAATATTCATATCCCCAATTATGAGAACATTCTCACTTCTAATCTCATCTAGAATATACTCGAGTTCTTGTATAAAGTTTGACGCTGAATAACAGTGGGACCTACAGATAGCCATTATACAGTATAATACACGTATATTAAGATGTTCTAAATATAAGTTGACATTTTCAGCTGTTTTCATTTTTATGTTAATGTTATTTATAGATGTACACCGGTTTAGATTTTCAAATAAAGATAATTACACCTCCAGATTTGTTATTTAAAAATTGATAAAAATTTTTAAATCGGCTTAAATGTTACAAATTTTACTTCTTCGTTTTTAACCAGATTTCTGTAAATATCAAAACAAATATTAGTTTAAATTTATAAAAGTAATTCTGTGTTATAATTTATCTTCGAGTACTTCTTATATTTATATGAAAAATATTTAGAGTACTTACAGTATCTGAGGATTAAAAAGTTCCTTAATTCTGCTGAAACATGACATGACATACTATACATTTATGGAAAGTGACATTATTGTTATTCTCATCCGTCATTATTGTTTAAGTGACTTTTTACTCTTTGCTGTTTTCTCAGGGTTTACAGAGGTCTTTTTTTTTCCATCTGATCAGCCATATTTTTGATCTCTCTCTCTCTCTCTCTCTTTCTCTCTCTCTCTCTCTCGTCATGAAGAATTTCTTAGTAATAAACAGTAGATGCTTTAGATTTTCAGTTAGGTGCTCATTTAGATATATTTTGCTATCTTTAAAATTTATGTATCAGTTCTGCTTAGTCCATACTTGATATTCTTGTATCCGTCCATCCAATTGTCTCTGATCACTTTTGATCTGCACTAGAAACAGGATGCATAGCCTCATCATCATCTTCATTATACTTAATCGTGATTTTATGTGCAACTTTCTTTGCTATTTCATGCACTTTTTTACGTGGTTTATGGGTAACACCAACAATTTCCAAATTTGAGCCTATTATCTGTTGATTCAGGCTATCAACTGTTTCATGATGTTTTTTAAGTTCCCTACGCAGCTCCATATTTGCGTTTTTAGTTTATAGTTTGGGTTTGAGATTTGCCTACCGATTTCCAAAAAGAAAAAAAATATATAGAGAGAGAGAAAGCGCTTGGTATTCCCTTTGGGAAATAAAAAATAAAAATATTGCCAACTTTTTTTTTTCCGGTCTCTTCAGACTCTTAGTATGATGTGTAAAACCTAGCTGTTTTAAATAACAATGTAATTAAAGAATTATTACTGGTGCTTATTATAATAAGCACCAGTAATAATCATTCTAAATAACTAAAGATAAAGGATGTTAGTGACCCTGTAAGTATGCCGAAGAATGAAGCGAACGAGTTAATTGTTTTGGCTGGCTCAAATGATTTTAAAGGTAAGAAATATGCAATGAGAGAAGATATGAAAGAGTTGTTAGTGGAAGCAAAAATGAAGAGTAAGAAAGATTGTGAGTCTACTGCCTCGGTATGACAGGACAGAACTAAGAAGGGCCATGATTGTCAATGAGTCAGCGAGACGATTGTGTAGAGGAATGGTGTGCAGTTATTGATGTATGAAGTGAATTTGATGGATGAAAGGACTTATATATTCCTGACAGACTACATTTAAATGGTTTTGAGTTAAATATTTGGAGAAAGTGTTGTTTAGTGAGAGAGTGGTATTACAAAAGGAAAACTAGAGATATTAAGGAGGGTGAAAACAAGCATGTGTCTGACCATCCCTGTGATAAATGAGCATGCATGGGTACAGTAATGATTATGCAATGGAGACTAAAATGCCGAATACTATTTGACAGGTCTCCAATTTGAATGGGTTGGTAATAACATTATACAAGGGTAACTATGGGTACGAAGGGAGGGATGTTGAAATGCATATACACGAATGTAAGCGGTATCAGGAATAAGGGAGAGGAGTTCTTGGCACCGGTAAACTCGACTTAGCCAAAAATTATAGGCATCAGTGAGACATGGTTAATTGAAAATGATATAGTTACATGGATAGAATGTAAAGACTATTGTATTTTCAGGGAGGTTAGAAGGAACAGTCAGGACAGGTGTGGAGTATTGTTAATTGATAGTTGCAATATTACAACCAACAAAATTAACAGTTAAAGAGTATTTTAGGTCTGAGGGAGATGGTTCATTTGAGATAGAAGCAAATAGGACAAAATACGTTGTTGGGTATACTGCTATAGACCGGAAGGTCCACAGGAAGATCTAGATGCCATGTATCGGCAGATAAGCACAACGAGTGTAGGCCGAACAATTATTATGGGAGACTTTAACTATGGGGATATCAATTTGATGGAGGAAACGGACATGGAAAAGTGGAAGTGGGATTTATACAGTTACTAAGAGATAATTACATGAAACAATATGTTATAGAGGGGACAAGTGGCTTGAAAGTGTTGGATCGGACAATAGCATCAGAAAATGTATCCATAACCAAGGTAGATACTCTGCCTCTAATTGGAGAGAGAGAGAGAGTGACCGTGCGGTCTTGTTCTTGGAAGTTGCCAAACATGTGGAGTTCTCTTTCAAGATGGGGGTTTATGTTCAGCTATTAGGCTAGTGATTATGAGCGGCTCGGGAGTCATCTTGGAACAGTGCCATGACCTGACACTGTTTCAAGATATGGCAAGTGGTCAGAGATTGCTTGAGAGTAGCAGTATGAGACTGCATACCCAAGATCAGGAGGATAAACCAGTTGGTAAGAAGGTGACTGAACCAAAAAAAAAAAATAGTTGAGTTGCTGAGTAATCATTTTGCAAAAGTGTATCATCCAGGTGGTGATTTTACAGTTGCTGATGTTACAGAGATGCATATGAACATTGAGGTAGATGAACAGGAGATGTTCAGCATATTAAAAAATATGAATGTGAACACAGCAGTGGGATTGGATGGCATATCAGTCCGTGTACTACGTGGATGGGCAAGAGAATTGGCATTCCCTCTGAGAGGGTTCCAAGGGAGTGGAAAGACGGTAAGATAATACTATTGCATAAAGGTGGCTCCAAGACAGGTAGCAAACTACAGACCAATTAATATATCAGGAGTGGTTGTTAAAGTATTGGAAAAGTTGAAAGATAAAATATACCGTATTTACTCGAATCTACCTCGCCCTCGCGTATATCTCGCGCCCCTAATTTTACTTTACGCAAAAAGAAATTAAAAAGTTTCACGTATACCTCGCACGCGAAAAAAGTTTAAAAGTTTAAAACTTTAAGAAATAGACAGTGAATGTTATCACGGATATTTCAGATATTTTGGAATTCGGTTGAAGAGAATCAGCATTTCAACTCAGCAATCGTCAGCTTGCCTTTGTTGTTCAGTAGCGCGATCTTTTGATCATATGCGAGACCGGTAGTAGTTATAGGGAATAGTAGATTCTTGGTAAGTCATATCCATTTTCAGTTTTTTTTTTAAATCATGGTGATCTTATGATTTTTAATGATAAAAGGCCAACAATAATGAAACTGGTTGTTTTAATTTAATTACAGCGTAAAATAACGTTGATAATTAAACTTAAATGCATTCATTTTATAAATAATGTGTACAATTATAAATCAAAATGAATACTGAGAATTTAATTGTAAACGTCAATATAATTTTTTCCTGAAAAACTTGATTTCCGAAAATCCCTGCATATATCTCGCACCACGATTTTTTAACTTTAATTTTGCAGAAAAAAGTGCGAATTATATTCGAGTAAATACGGTAACAGTGGGTGGATAGAGATGCGATACTCTATAATGGGCAGTATGGCTTTGTAAAGGGTAAGTCCTGTCTTAGTAACTCATTCACATTTTATAATAAAGTGACAGCTGAATTGGGTAAAGGTAATGGCATAATACTGCTCGTCGACTTTGCCAGGTATTTGAATAGAATATCATATGGAAAAAGTATTATGAAAACTGAAGCAAATGGATGTAAGGTTTGTAGCATGGATGGTGGGGGATGGCTGACGGACAGACAGCAGAGAGTAGTATATGGTGGAGTAGAATCTAGGAGAATAATGGCGACCAGTAGAGTACCTCATGGTTCGGTACTACTCTACTAATTTGTATATCAATGACATAGGAAAAGATTTAAGATGGGATGTTTAGTTGTTCGATGATGAAGCAAAACTGGGGAGAGCAGTAGTTGATGTAGATATATACATAATATATACATATATCTACATAAAAGGTGATGTAGATATCCTGCAGGATGGTTTAAATAAATTGGAATTGTGGGCTAAAGATAATTATTGGCAATTTAATATTGCAAAATGTAAGGTTATGGTGTATCATATTGATGGTATTGGATTGCAGGAAATTGATGAGAATAGGAACTTGGGGTTAATGGTAGATAAAAAGTTGAAGTTCAGAGGGTATATTGTAAAAGTTGGTAAAACAGCCCAAAGAATTACTTGGATGTTCAAAAATCCTCTAATAAGTAAAGCTAAGGAATTATTATCCCTCTTATAAAGAGGGATAATAATATAAGGCTATAATTCGGCCATATCTTGATGACTGTGCACCAATATGGTCACCTGGGTTTCTTGGGGGGGGGGAACCAGAAAGTGACCAAGGTAGTGACATGTCTGCGAAATACTCCATACGAGGCTAGATTGAAGTGAGTTACAAAGTTTAGTTGATAGACGGAAAAGGGGGGGAGATGATAGAAACTTTTAAGATATTGAAGGGATTTTATAAAATTGATGCAAGTGAAATTTTTCAATATATGACAAATAGTCAGAGAACTAGGGGCCATCCGTGAAAATTATGTAAGAGTGTGGTTAGTAGGGCGTGAGGAGCATTTTTTTTGCATGGAGAGTGTTGAGTGAGTGGAATGGATTGCTTTGGTTGTGAGTTCCCTGACGGTGAATGGATTCAAGGGAGGTATGATAGGATTTGTGTGTAACGATGGTTGATTTGAGTCCCCGACCACATGGAGATGCTGTAATTTTTTTTTTTAACATATTGCGTGACTTTATTTACAATAAAGATTATACAGAATTTTTGAATATAGAATATATATATATTAATAATAATAATAACAATAATAATTTATTTATTTATTGTTATTATTTTTTATTTTATTTTATTATTATTATTTTTTTTATGTCTCGGATAAATTGCATACATAGATGCGGTAATAATTATATATATATAATATTTATAACATGTTACAATCGTGATAAACAGATACTTGCAAGTTAATAATTTTCTTCTTCGAAGCTTAGCAGTGCTTATCTGAGGAAGATAATAGATGATAGATGGTGGTGGTTTCATGGTTAGGTTCCTATACTGGTCACAAGCCAGGTGTTGATTTTACTGTTTGTTGGTACGTGCTTGGAAGACTTCAACTGCTATTACAGTTTAACTTTTTTTTTTTTTGTGCAGATAGGGCTGGATTTAGACATGGCATGTTTGTTTCTTTGTGTTCTTGTAGTGATGGTTTTTTGAGAGGAGCTTTGTCATAGGTGTGTGTGTGGGGGGGGGGGGAAGAAACAGGAATTGCTCTAATTTTCATTCTCGCTATAATATTTATATAGCGCCTGTTTCAGCTCTCTGTATGTTCCTAGGTTTCTGTTGTCGAACGGCAGTTTGTTTATCATGTCAGGTACATAGAAGTTTCAGGTGGCTTTGCCGTGGTCATTGTTGTATTTATATGTTATGTAGTTTGTTGACTGTGGTCTTGTTATTTGATGTGTTGTTCTGGTTACTCTATATGTTGGGCTGTAGTAGTGTTTTAACATGACTGTGTAGTGGCATAAGTGTTTCACCTTAAATATTTTGTGTTTTGTCCGTGCTTCCTGCATAAGAGTGGGTTGTTCCCAGAATATCAGTTTTACCATTTTATCTTGCAACCATTGTAGCCTGTTAAGTCTGTACTCTGCGCAGAATGCGTATGATGTGATTGCATATCTTAAAATGTTTTCACATAATGCTTTATAGATTAATATTTTTATGTGGGTTGGGACAATGTCTTTTAATCTGTATAGTTTGCTTGCTATTATCCTAAGCTTGGTATGTAGGTAATTTGTATGGCTATTCCAACTTTGATCAGCATCGAAGTGAAGTCCGAGATAGCGTGTTGTTTTCACCTGTGTGATGGTTGTGATTTTAGGTTCTGCGCTTTGTGTATAGGAGGATGAATGTCGGATAGTGAGATATTTAGTTTCTATGGGCAGAGTTTGGGAGTTTTTGAACACCATTAGCTTTGTTTTTCCGGGGTTTATATATATATATATATATATATATATATATATATATATATGCCTTTTTCGGTTAACCAGTTAGTGATTTGATTGATGTCGTGTTGCATATTTGTGTAAGCGATATTTGCATTGTTGTGAATGGATAGTATGGCCGTGTCGTCTGCGTACTGGAAGATTTTACTTTTTAGGGGGAGTTGGCTTATGTCGTGTGTGTATATGTTAAATAGAATGGGAAATAGGACAGCTCCTTGTGGTACTCCACAGGTTACATGTACCTCTTTGCTGTATGCTGATCCTATACGTGTGGTGTGCTTTCTGTTTTATAATAATAATACTACCTCGTAAAATAACAGTTAGGGAGCAATTTATGAAGAATGACAAAAAAGCATAATTAATAGATCATGCAAAAGGTTTCTTTATACGCATATCAGAATTTTTCTGAACTGCTTCTAACCCGGAGTATATTCATCTTCTGGCTTTTTTTAGGAGAAGAAAAAATGCTGAAACTTTTTCTCCCAGTATATTTTTAATGTATGCTATTTTTAAAGAATGTGCTAAGTTGCTCTTCCATGAACACATGCTTGTGTTTCTCAATAATTTTATTCTGACAGAATAGGAACCACTTCAGAATGATTTGAACTTACAAATAAAGTTCGTTCTCTTACCAAAAGTGCACTGTAATCATTCTGCTAATCGAAAATTCTTTATCTTATGTGGTTGCCATTCCAAACGATTGACAACCACATCCATTGTGTAATCGAGAATTTTCTATTGAACTGGGTTTCATCTTTGTAACATTGAAACACATTAAATCGAAATTTAAGTTTGTGAGTGAGGACGTGTGCTATTTCAGTACAATCTCCAATCTTGAACTTTGATTTTGGACTCTCGTTGGATGGTGGTGCCATTCATCATGGGAAGTTCCCTCGCCTGTGGGCTAGAATGCTTTCATCATTACTTACATCGGATAGCAACCGCCGATATACTTACGAAGTTACACAGTTGTCAAGAAGTATCACAACATGCTATCTTTCCAAATGAATGCCTTCTCAGATCATGATTGATCTTCACTAGCTGGAGCAATATAGGCCATGTATTCTATAATCAAAATGTCTTTCGAAGTTTGATTTCTTTGGTTGTATAGCCCTCTTTTTTGGTCAGTAGCCGAAAATTTGTGCTTCCTACAACAGTCTTAGCAGATTGTATGCTGTTAGTCGAGTGGTAGCTTTGAATATCTAAAGTTTGAACTTAATCAAGTTTCGGAGTTTCCGAAGTATAGCCCGTAGCAACGATGATCTTTATTTGGAAAGACCTGGATTCGAATCCCCTCTTTTGCGCGAAGAACTTTTATAAGGGTTTCAGCTGACGGTGAGTCAGCACATTGGTTTTTTTCCTCCCTAGAAACCTTTCATCCCGCAAAACAGCCAAATACTCCAGAAGAACACACGCAATTAACTGACATGATACACTGTCCTCAGAGCCTTAGTTGGTTCCTGCGTAATTCAAAACAACCGAACTTTCTCTATCTCTTCATTTGGCACGGTTCATTTGCTCTATGATGAAAGGGTTGGCAAGCAGGAAGGAAAGGAAAGGTAGAAAATAAAAGAATATGATATCAAAATTCAAAATCTATGACACGCTAATTGAGCCTAACATAGAAGGAATATGAAAATCGAAAGCAAGGGGAAAAAAGGCTGAGATCTTTTCCTTATTTCAACGCTATTACATTCCCTCTTTACTTTCTTTTATAATTCCATTTTGCTTTGTTTCAAACCCTCTAAACATTCTCCTATTGCTTGCGTTAATAGTTAACAAGAGTACGTTGTCGTTTATACACATATAGACAATTGACTTAGAAACCTTTATGCAAAATATCACAATGGGAGAAACAAAGGATCTTTCGGAGTTCGATAAAGGGCTTATTATGGGTGCCCGTCTGGCTGGAGCCACAATTTTGAAAATAGGAGAGCTGACTGGTTTCTCAAAAGGTGAGATATCCCGGGTGTTTAATCAGTGGAAAAATAATCGACATTGCTTGTCTATGGACATGACTGTGGTCCTAAGAAGTCAGTCAGGAACGAGAGCACGGTCGTCTGAGAAGGTTTGTACGGACAAACAGAAACTTCCTGTGCGCAGCAATTGAGTGAAGCATTTAATGAAGGCTGTTCCCAACCCAAATCTCACTGAACTATGTGCAGGGAATGGAAGTGGATCGGTATTTTTGCAGTTGCTAAACGAGGACCAACACGGTATTAAATAAAATTTCCTAATTCAGTGGCCGCCATATGCGTTTTATAGATGCCTTCATGGCAATGTGAACTAATGGATTTCATTGACTGTCTAAATTAACTCTACTAACATAAGAAATTTGGGTTGGAACCACTAGACTGTCACAGAAATAGATGGTAATTAAACATCTGTTTGATTTCTTTCTTTCTTTCCTTATAAGTTAAGTTTTTTAGCAGTGCCTATTTCACTAGCCGCGGGTTCATCATTATTTAATGTGATTCATTGCCATACTATCTGAAATTAGAATTTGTAAAATCACTGAAAAAGGATATCCTATGCGTTTAATCTCACGTCATCTCGTGTGCATGTGAGAATGAGTACACGATTTTTGTGACAGGTTCCGTATGTGTATGCAGTCTGTATTTCATGACATTTTTTCTATCATATGGGGTCGTATTTCGTTCTTGCGAACAGGTATATATCTCAACTTCTAAATGCACTGAATTCTTGAAAGTTCTTGGAAATAGTAAATACGAGTAGTTAGCTGCATAGAAAGACTGACTATCTTTAAATGTTTTGCAGGAAAAACCTTAACAACATCAATAATTGCCTTCAGAGTTTCAATGATGTTTCACTGATTATCGGATGCCTTGTTAATAATTGTGGGTTGCATAAATAATTTTTACTGTTTGAAATTTTCCAAGTCAGTAATAACACGATGGAAACACAAGGAATGATACTGTAGTCAGGAATCGTAATACTGTATCGATGAATATAGTATTAAGATCTTGAGCATCCAAAGGCGAGTGGGTTCTCCTTATACAAAGGCATTCTTACAGCAAAACAAAAACAACAATAAAAAAAACTGCGATACTGAAGCCCTAGTGTTTACAGGATCGGCTATAAATGCGTACATTACTGCAGAGAGTTACCTGGACTTGGATTTAATTGCAGAGTTACAGTTATGAGCCCGTATAACAGTAAGATATACAACAGGCAGTTGTTTAAGACTCTTGAACAGCATGTTGCATAAAGCACCCGGCAGGGCTAGATGCACAGAGTTAAGATCTTTGCTACATACATTCTATCTCCCAACAGAGAAGCAGTTAGGAAACGTCATGTCATGTGATGTTTCTTTCAATTCAAGAGTGGGACTGTTGGTAATACCGCTAAAAGTTCTTATTGCGGTTTCATGTATTGAAATTTTGGACAGTGCCATGGTACTTGTGTGTTGGCAGTTCTGTAGAATTAGTTCTTCTGTCTGTCTAGTACTATAATGCTCTGTCTTATAATGCGCTTATCAGGTTTGATGTGAACGCAGTTCTAGAATTAGCATCTTTACTTATATTGTTAATCCAAATCCCAAAGAATAATCTGAGACAGATTTTTAGACGGAGATTCAGTGGAATGCCAGCATAGCTCACTTGAATTATTGCGATGGCGACTGTATTGAAGGAAGTAAACGCAGTTTCAGAATTAGTCTGTCGATTCTAGATTGTTTATCTGAATATCAAAAAATAATCGGAGAAAGATTTTTGGGAAGAAAATCAGTGCGATGCCAGTATAGATCACTTAGATTATTGCGACGGTGCCAAATTCCGAAGGTTTCCTTTTGAGAAACTGGTCAGAACTGTTTCTCAAAATATTTATATCGTTCCATAGGTTGAAAGTACGTTTTGGAATATGATATAATACATTACGGCTCGAGTAAAAAGTTATGACAAGATTATTATTAACTCACATTGTTGTAACCATAATAAATTTAGTTTAATCCTTTATCCAAGTGTGAGCAAACAAAGTTTGCGCCTGAAAGTATCTTCAGGACTGAGGTAAGGTGGTACACACCAGGGCAACTCGTTGCAAAGGTGGAGCAAGCTACCAATACTCCTGTCTCATTATCTCCTATAATGCAAAACACATCTCCTTACGGATATGTCTAATGTTCTGCATTAAGGGAAGGGCCACTACCCAGACTAGTTTCGACCTTTATTGAGGTCTCTTCAGTGGGAGCCAGGCCCACATCTTTCTCTAAATCCAGAGTAATTTATTAAAAATGGGTGGCACACCATTTGGCAACTCCTATAGGTAGAGATGACCTGCGAATGCTTCTGCCTGGTATCTCAGCTTGTCTCAGCTTGGGCCTAGCTCCCACTGAAGAGACCTCAATAAAGGTCGAAACTAGTCTGGGTAGTGGCCCTTCCCTTAATGCAGAACATTAGACATATCCGTAAGGAGATGTGTTTTGCATTATAGGAGATACTGAGACAGGAGTATTGGTAGCTTGCTCCACCTTTGCAACGAGTTGCCCTGGTGTTTACCACCTTACCTCAGTCCTGAAGATACTTTCAGGCGCAAACTTTGTTTGCTCACACTTGGATAAAGGATTAAACTAAATTTATTATACTCTAACCAAGTGAAAATAAACTTTCAACATTGTTGTAACCAGTTTATTATTATTATTATTATTATTATTATTATTATTATTATTATTATTATATTTTAAAAAATACTTGAATATATTATACGTGTATACGATCTTCAAGAAACCAGTCTGTGAGGCCTAAATTTGTGATTTCTAAAAAAAAAACACCTTATATAGATTGAGATGCATAATGAGCTATAAAGACATTTTGTTTTAGTGAAAAATTCAAAATCGTCAGGAGATCTTGTGAATGGTTTAGTATTTAAGTTCAGACATTTACAAGTTTGCTATATAAAGTATATGTAGTTACCATTACGTTACAATACTGTGTGTTGTAATGCAACAGAATGGGCTATTTATTTAACATATGTGTCTATTTGCTATGCAGTTTAGATTATGAATGGCGTGGAAGAGAATATTATCATGGCCAACGATGCATCCGTCTATAGACGTCAAGGTTATCATGGATGCGAAGTGCATATTAAAATTGTAATACCATTGATATTACATTGAAATATATGATGGATACGAAGAGTATGAGGATGCGTATTTGATGCATAATGGCCGGTAAGGTGGTTATTCGGTTGTACACTGCGGGTATGAGCTCCCTTTGGTGGCTAATCATTTTTAGCAGGAATATTTACTTTTGCAGATATATTTTTTAATTTTTTATTTTATTTTATTTCAAAGTATCCAGGACATATTTGTAGAGTAATAAGTAATAGTATAAAATAGCATCAGCGTATCTATATCTCCCTTTTTGCCAGCTACTGAAAACCTGGTGGCATGACTTAACTCAATCATGAGTGAAGTGGCATAAAAGTGCAATATTTGATCTTCGATCCTTTGTGAAATGAATAAGATGGCCAATTTCATATAGGAACGTATGAAATGTCATCATCACGAACATTCGGATAAACAACGTTCATTCGCTCCAGTCATAATCAAGGATTCTGGTAGATGGTTGGTAATTTATTCGTAAGGACCTCACAGATATTCTGTCAACGTCTGATTATGCAATGTGATATATCACACAACCAGACGTTTCAAGAATTCTTGGTGAAGCACTGCATCCTGGTGGTTTTCCGCCCATCATAGACACCAGATTTTAATTCCTACTTTCTCTTCTTCTCCAAGATGAAAAGCATTTTTAAAGAGAAACAATTTCCTTTTGCAGCTATATATGCTGAATACGACACAGCAGTTGCAGGCCTTCCTGAGAAGTAATGAACAATAGATTTTGTGTGTGTGTGTGTGTGTGTGTGTGTTGTTACCACCTACGGAATGTTATTTGTAAACCTATAGTATATTTTGTACCGTGGATGGGTTAAGGATATTTTCTTCCATTATTATCAATTATATAATTTTTATATAATTATAATTATATAAAAAATAAATATATATATTTTTTTCTGTATTTTTTAATTTTTATCTGAGGTGATGGCTGCATACAATCAGGAGGGTGCATTAAAGGGAGATAATCAGTGTAACTTCCATGTATTTTAATTGAAATTATCGTTGTTGAAATGAATGTTAGTTAGTTTCGTTACACCAGATTTCATCGAAATCTCTCTCTTTAGATTCGTGTCTGATACGAGGTCGTAGGTATCAGATATACAAACATACACGTACAACATGATTTGTGTCATTCAACTCTTTTATTTACTTAGGAAAGCAAGATTTTAGGAAGGGTATGCTCTCCCCATGCCAAATTTAATTTCATTCCATCCAGTGGTTTCGATTCCGATAGAAAGTGGTAGAAAGGTAGAAAGAACATACCGATATCTGCTAACGAATGCGGTTCTCTACACTTGGCCCTCTAAAAAATTCTTTATAATAATTCGACAGCACTTCTTATTGCATTGTTTATTTTTGTTTGCTCCCTGATGACTGTGTTCAGGCACACCAAAAATCGAAAACACACAACTATTTTGAAAGTCCACTCAATTTATTATTCTTCCTTGTACACTATAATAAATAGTTCATGCATTTTTATCGAATATTTCATTCATTCCTGTTTCCTTTGCTCATTTTAACTGCATTTTTCAGAGCGTGAAACGATATGCTCCAGAAAGCTTGCGGTACTAGATTTTCTAATTGTAATGGTTTGTTTAATTGGTAGTTTCATAAATACTGCGATCGCTTTTCGTTAGCTAGCGACAGTAGTGAATAATTGGAATATTTTAAGGATATTTCAAATTTTAAAGAAAATGCGAAAATTTTCTCCCAAAACAATAGCTTAATTAACATAAAATATTAAATACTCAAATAAAATACGTGGCGAGATCTGTAGTGCAAAACCAGAACTTAGAAAGTTAAAAATATGTTTCTTATTTTCCTTTCTTAACCATAAGCATTCTCACTTTAAGTATGCAAACTAAATAAGAAGAATATCTTTTTGTTCAGAGCAAACGAATAATATATATGCCTCATCAGAATGATAGATTTTTAAAGAATCTGATAGTAAATAATTAGCTTTTAATTCATACGCTTATATAAAAGCATGAATTTTTATCTTTCACATATTTTGATTTACAGAATATATTACTAAGAATTATGGCAGATTGATTCTCAGTTTTTATATTATATATATTTTTTTTGTGGGATTTTCTGTGATATTTAACCTTTCCTGAATGGAATTGTCACATAAAGTCCCACCAAAGAATAATAGTATTTTAGAGAACACTTAGTATTTTTAATGGGATAAGGGTTAAATAAGCGAGGATACCAGTTCAAGTAATTCCAGGCCCAACTAAATAAGCAAGGAGGCGACTTCACATTGGGTGATGAAAATTATCTGTCATATAAATGTCTTCACAGACATCTGTATGACAGTGGGATTTGAAAGAGCTCACAGCTGGTTGGAGAGTGGAAATGCTATCTTCTCAGCTAACCAAGCACGCAGACTTTTTTGAAATATTTTAAATAACTACAATAATTCAGTGCAGTAAAATATTTAATTAAATGTTTATTTAATACAATATTAATTTTCATAAAATTTATTACAGTGGCGGAAAATCTGCCGCGTATTGCTCTTAGAGCTTTGCTAAAAACAACAACAACAATAATATTACGATCTTTATTTCTAAATTATTTACTGCTGGTTCAAGATAAAGTATTTTTAAATAAATATACATAAGAATTTAATTTATTATGTTATGAACTATTTGCTTTCGTTGTTCCTATATCCAAGCATTTTTTCACTTTCTAATTCCATTCATACTAAATCTGCCACTGGCCGTTTCTAGGTTATTAAGCACTCCACAAAAGTTCGAACAGGGATGAGATTAAAAGCCAGATAGATACAGGTATTCGGAAATCGAAATATTGACCACATATTCTTGTAAAATCCAGCTCAGTGTAGAACAGCAGACATTAGATATGGGAGTCGACAGACATGCTGTAATTTGCAGAAACAAACACCCACTAAGATCGCGTTATCATCGCAACATATCTGAGTATCGTGGAAACTATTGCGCTACTAGGATAGTTACGTGAAACACTGTTTTACATAATGAGTGCAGTTGGTGAAGGATCAACTGCACAATACACGTACTTTTATTGAAGATACAGTCAGCGACAGATAGAGTGCATCTGAACGCATTTGCATTTATTCATCATAAGGATCGACTGCACAATACACGTAATTTTATTGGAAATACAACCAGCGGCAGATAGAGTGCATCTGAGCGCACTATGCTGCATCACTGACCGCCCAGTGTGGTATAACCGGACACCCATGGAGGGTACCAAAAACAAGCAGCTACGGATAAGTTCTAACATCTGCATTGGATATTAAGCAATGAATTCTGATTTCTATTATCCCATGCGAACGGGAGAAGGTGGTTATGGAGAAAGCAGTAGCTATGTGCAAAGCGTTCTGATAATACTATTAAGAGTAAAGGTCGAACAGTGCAGTTTCACCTCCAATTCTTGCATTTATGATCAAGGAAAAAAAGTATTCCACCTTTTTACAAAAACCCCCACTGCATGCCTTCCTAGTTTTTAACCAGAAAGACATTAGAAGAATCCTAAATAACTTGGATGCCAAGAAGTCTTCTGATCCACGGTATCCCTCGTAATTGTGCTTAAAAGTTGTGCTCCTGAACCACTGTCCACCTGTGTTGTATTTACATTATTTCATACTCATCTGTTATCTCCCTTACAGTATGGAAACAGGCCTATATCCAACGTATCCCAAGGAAAAGATGTAAAAGCCATTGCATTTACTATAGTTTTATCGAAAATAACGGAGAAAATCATCATCAGAGTAAACACTTTCACCACTTAGAAATCCCTAGTTAATCTTTGACCACCGATATAGATTAATTAATTTCTTGATCCACGGGACCTTTTAGCATTTCCAAGGCATTTGATCTGATCCGGCACAAAGGCTTAATTACCGAATTGTCATCGTATGATCTAGACCTGGGGTGGACAACCTTTTTTTCAAAGTGTCCGTGCCAAAATCGCCAAATCTTTGATGCAAAGTTTTTTCATATGCCAATCGAAATTTTGGGGAGCATATTATTATTCGGTATCTTTTAAGTATTGGGAGAACCTTTTCAAATAATCCAAAATCACACTAGAGCGGTAAAATCAAAGAATATTGTAAGAGTGATTATTGTAAGTCATGTAAGATTGAATGAATGTAAAAATTAGTGACGGAAGTTTTACTTAAAAGTCCTTCTACACTATTGATAGCGTGGATATATTTTTTTTGCCTTTAAGTGTAATTCTAGCTGCCATATACAGCCACACAATTTAAATGCACAATTTTTAACATCATCAAAAGAGTAAACAATAATTCTGAATTTTTTTGTTTTTGTTTTTTTATAAAGATCAATCAGACATACGTTTTTTCAAGTTTTTCCAATATGTTACAGTGCACAATCTCATAATCGTTTTACTTGACTAAAGCATAATAAAAGAAAATAAAATTAAAGATATGCTTTTATTAATTCTTAATCTCTTACGAGTAGTACATAAAAATTGCAGATGAAATGAAATGTTATTTTAGCTACATAATATAATAAACAGAAGTTAATCTTTACCATTTTTAGCAGAAGGATCAGTATGCTGTATGCATATTTCATCATCCAGGATTTTCATGCTTAAGCTGCAGTACTGATGATCACTAATGTTAATGCTCGACGATGAACATACTGATACAGCTTCCGCAAAAGTTAAAATTTTGGATGAATGGAAAAGCACCTTTTGAAGTGACTAATCTCGTTATTCACTATATTTGTCGAATGAAACAGTTCGGAACTGACGATATTTTGTTGGAAGTTTTCCAATAGAAATAATCCCACCAGTAAAACATGGTTGGATCAGCTAATCAAATTTCTCTTTTTTCTTCTTCCTCATCGAGAAATCTTTGTTTCTGAACTTTTCACTCTTCTTTATTTCTGCAATCAAACTATGTACACTTAAAGAATTAACTCTGTAGTTTTAATCTGGGCTCTGTGGAGTCTTAGCGCGTTGCTGATGTTTGATTTGTTATGTGTAATTTAGAATCGAAGTTATTGGGAACTGTCAGGCTTTGTAAACGACTCTGTGGCTTAAAATGACTGAATAATATAGTTTATATTTATTGTATGTGTTAATTTAAATATTCTCTCCGGTGTCGTTATTATTTTCATTATTTCTTAGTGTTTCTATATTTTCTTATATAAAAAAAGAAATATAAATTAACGATTATCACCACACTGAAAATTATTTACTAGTTATAAATTTCTTCCTTCCCATTATTTTGAGTTTTTTTTTAAGTTGCTTATTTTATTATTTAATGATTTATCGATTGTTAAGCTTTGGTTTTGATAGAATATTATATAAGAGTTTTAAGCCATCTGTTTTACATTAAAATCGGAGTGAAATGGAAAGTTTTATCGTGCTATATACAACCATTGACAGTTTGGATTACACCCAATACTAGCAAGCAGTCTAAATAGTTGAATAAACAATTGCAGTAGTGAGCGGCATAACTACCATACCCAAAACTTCGCAATGCAGTGATCTGAGCACTTATGTGGCTCCAACAATGATGTCAAGGAAGCCTCCATACAAAAATTCTCGGGTGGGTGCTCGAAAGACCTAACGCAGGATTATTTTTGGGAGTGGTTCCAAACATCTTTTAGGTCAGGTGTTGAAGGAAGTCTTATTTTGGATTTCCAGCTATAAGGATTCACATGTAAAAAAAACGATCAACTTTTTTTCTAGTTATGTCTAAAAATTTATGCGATTAACACAAAGATGTCTGAAGGTCAGCTTTCTAATTATTATTTTTCGATTTTACGATATCATAAAGCTTGAGAACTATTTACTCAGTGTACGAAAGAAAAAAAATATTTCTTAGACATTTAGTTCGATTTTTACTGTGGTTTACTTTTCCTTGGATTCGTTGCTATTAAACTATGCATTATGGCACTAAGTTCGTTTTGTTTCTTACTCTTTTAAAAACTGAAGACTACGCCTACTCATGACCCACATACCTGAGATTCTTTTGGCACAGTTCAATGGAATTTTAGTGCAATGTTTGTTATTCATATTTCTAGCTCACTGATTCATTCATCAGTGACTTTTCTCAGCTGCATATACTACTTTTTGTATGATTTCTATATTAATATTTCCCCCATTCCCTGTATTCTGTTCAAAATACAATTTATAGAAGATTTGTATTAATGTATACATTTATATTATTAATGAAATACAATGTGAGAGAGAGATTCTTGGTGTCAGCTGATCACAAGATCTGTATATATGTATTGTTAATCACGTTAATCACTGTATCATTACATCATCCATCATACCTAACGGTCGATTACATGCTCTTTTCATTAAAAAATAGCTACAAAATATGTTCCGCACATTTCACAGATCAGTAAAGTAGACTATTTCAAGAACTAAAAAAATATTGCAACAACGGTGCGTGTATTTTAATTAATTTATAAAATATTTAATATGGAAACTTAAAAGCTTATTCTAAATTATTTTAAAATGCAAATTTCAGCACTTTAAGATTACCCACTTATTGGAATACTATAATTTTTCTTGGAAGGGAGGAAATATTTTCTTTTTGTTTGTGTCGGTGAGGAAGGGCTTCACGAAAGTGTTTGTATATGCAATTTCATTATATATATATTTATATATTGCTTGGGTTTAACTAAGGTGTTTTTTCCTGTAAAGTGCAATTAATATGAGTCGCGGGAAACAGTTCACTGACTTGCATTGCAATTTTCACTTACAATTTTCACTTACAAAAATCCTGATAATTCCCTTTTCAGGGAATTATCAGGATTTTTGCGTTTTGCCCTGATAATTCCCTTTTCAGGGAATTATCAGGGCAAAACGCAAGAGAAACCCGTAACAGGATGAATTATGAGCTTTCGTATATAGAAAGTATATATAATAATACTGCCATGTAACGTATTAAAATTCATCACGATGAGAAAAATAGTGAAATAAGAAATGTTTCCTTCATTAGGTTATTCCTATTTTAAAATGAAAATAGTCTCTTATAAGATCTTATATAGGATCTGCAAGAAACTACAAGAAACCAGAATATCCAAAAGGGAATTTGTAGGAGTGTGTCTGTCTTAAAAACGGGGTTATTCTTCCGTCTCTCGGAGCCGTAAAAAACAGATTGTATTTGCATTATGCACATCGAAATATTTCCGATATGTAAAAAGAGGCAGTGTGGAAGTACTTTTCTAACAGTTTCGATAGCGTATTACAAAAAATTCTTCTGCAGCATTGTTTAATTGTGAAACAACAAATATTACCTTTTATGTGCAATTAAAGTTTAGAAAGAAGTCATTACAGAGAAGTAGTAATTTCCTTGTTTAGTCAAAAATTGCAGCACCAGACTGGATTTGTTTCATACTCTCAGCCCTCCTGAGATATTTCACGCTGGACTGTCTGCTGTTATTAAATTGTGTGCTTCAGTCTGCGAATTCATTTCTGGCAGTTGAAAGGCATTCATCATGCTCGCCGTTTTGTGTAGATGTTGCCTTTTCTCATTTTTAAAACAATAAACTCAAATGCTTATGAGCCACTCATAGCATCGTCTGCAAATATTAAACACACGAAACATCTGCTTAGTATGTTTCTTACCGATTTTGTTATCATACAGTATGTACGTGTCTGATTCTCAAATATCACACAATAACTCAGTGGGTAAACACATGGATTCTCAACTCTACTACGAATACAATGATATATAGCTTTGTTTCCACAAAATGTAATCTTTAGGAGAGGCATGCACTGCAGCACCTGATAGTCTGGTTTATTGGAGTAAGTGCTTTTGATTGTATGCATATACATTTGGCTTACGAGCGCACACATAGTTCAGCGGTTAAACATATCAACGGTAGTTCAAAGTAGCTGACGGGCTTGAATGTTGGACCACCAATTCAAAACTCCGATTGCACGAATATATATATATATATAGCCAAAAAGAACTATCTTAGGTGTACACAGTGCATCACCTAGACAGCATGTGTTTGTGGGAGGGATCTTCGAGTGTACAATGCTAAGGTGATTCGTTCAATTCCCTAAATTACCATTCTAGTAGTCCCAACTTTAACTTCTTCTGCTTGCCACCACGCTGTTATTACTATTTCAAATCGCAGGAAAGGTTCCTAAATCTTAATCCTGTTCATTGTATCTTATTTCACATTTATGTACTTTTAACTTATTTTTCGTCCTCTTTATAGCGTTTTATCCCTCTCTATGCAGGGTCTGCTATGATTATGCGACTGCGAGGAACCCAACTGGCTTGTCGCAGAGTGTTGGGAAGGGGGACACAATTTTTATGACTGTAGATGCGTGTGTTCACTGGGATGGTTTGCCTGTTCTAGGAGACGAAAAACCCTAGTTTCCGGTTGGGGGAAAAAACCCTATCCCAATATGAGACCGGCTGACTCACGTTTTAGTCGAGCAGATAAAGGTTCCTCACGTCTTGGACGGAAATCGAACCCAGGTCTTTCCAACTAAAGCGCTTCGTCTATACCGACTGAGCTACGGACTATTTATTTCTGTGATCCTCAGATCATTTCTGCCCTTGATTTTTCTTACTACATACTAATGAATAAGCCGACAATGTTCGTTTTGGAATGTTGAATCTGATCGTTCAGACTTTAGTTTTAATCTGCACGATTTTCTTTAAAGTTCTTTATTATATGAAGTTGAATGGAGGAAGGATTCATTCTGAAGGAAGAATCTATTGAAGACTGGATGCTTTTCCCTGAAAAAATTTCCGCGGAAAACTTGTTAATTCACGTGACTTACTTTCGCACCTTCCAATTAACGGTGGTAATGTATGTTTGTTTGATTGTCCATATACTGCACTGATGTACAGTAGGTTTAGCATTTTTTATATGAATCCTCCATACACATGTAGTGTATGGAGGATTCATATAAAAATGTGGACATTTATAATGAATCAATTAATAGCCTCATTAAAAATTAAATGATTCCAAGTCATTTAGCCGTGTCAGTTACTTTGGGCTCTGGGCTTATTATTATGTTTAACTCATTTGGTGTGGTTAAATAGAAAACATCTATCGTATTACACCCTGTTGCTCCTACACGCATATACTAAGCTAGCGTATACTAAGAGACACTCCCACGAACTTAAAAAGTGACACCTAACGACAACACTTGTTTTTCAGTTGCGCGGGGCCCGCGCAAATGGAACAAGCGAACGATAAACACACTGCTGTATGAATTTTTAGAAAATGTAGATGATAAAAATCCCTCCTCTTCGAAATTACAGTGTGCTTTTTTATTTTATTCCATGCATTTGTTCTATTTATTATTATACGAATGAAAAGTGGAAGTTTAAATACAATATTAAAAGTTTCTTTATTATAAAAATGAGAAATATTTATAAATTTAAAATGGAATTTTTATGCCCAATGAGATAGCATACGAATTTTCATTTCATTCCATTTCTATTCATGATGAGAGAGAGTCGACTCAGTGGTGAAAGTCTCCGTTGAAGTGCAGATATATGCGAAAACATGAACAAAATAACAAATGGTCCCACCACTAGCAAGAGGGACAATGATTATTGGTAATCTGGACATTAGGAAATGCATACTTGAGCTGAGTGTGTCGATTACACTGAGGAAGAAAGAAAGATTACTCCTCTGAAATGACTATAACTTGCTATTGAAAAGTATACATGTCGCATTCAGTTCAGTGAGAGTGCAACCGGTTATCCACTGAATATTAAAATACTGAATGCCATCAGAAATTAAAGAACCAGTTTCAGCAGTAATTGATGATATTGGAATTATGATAATTTTTGATGACAGTAAAGCAAGGCTGCTTGCTTTCATTTGAAGAGGACCGATTTTGAATTATGCCATTTGAGTAATCTTTTAATTTAATGTAACTTAATTGTTTAAATAGACAGTTTGATAAAAGAGGATAACAGAAGATAATGTCTAGTGCCCTTCATCAATTAATCCCTGGATATGTTATTTACATTCACCGATCATCTACTCATTCCTTCTATTGTAAAATTTCATAACTGATTCTAATCCTATCCACAAATGCTAGAAGTCATTATCAGGATTTTCCGACTGAAGGTGAGTTAGCAAAATTCATACAAAAGAGGGGATTTTTTTTCCTGTTCCGAAAACTCAGATTTCCCTATTAAGAGGTAAAATAAACCTGACTCCAGAACTCAGGCTGTTGACAGACATAGTATAAGCCAGGGTTGTAGGCAATTCACGCAAATACTAGCGTTTTTAAACAGCCGAATCTAATTTTATTCTCATGGCGAGGAATTGAAGAATCTGGAGTAGATTGTTTCTCTTTTGTTCTTAGTTCTGCAGTCTCAGCAATATAATGTCAGTCTTATTGTTTCGGTCGCTGCACAAGATTTCAATAATATGATTCCAGCATTTATTATCATTTCTCATAGCTTCTGATAATGTTCTTATTGATTATCTGAATGATGTATCATGTATCCTTTATCGTTATGATGCAGGTGAGATTTCTGAGGCTGTAAATATGGAAAAGAACAGGTGATTGCGTTGGATAGAAATGATCTGGACTTCGAGAAATGTTCTGTGAAAGAGTATATGAAAGATAATGTTATCAGCAAGGCATGCAACCGAGTGATTGCGCTGCTAAAGTTACACGCTATGAATCAGTAGAAGAGCAGCTAGTGCGAATACAATGACTGTGATGAAAGTTAAAGACGAACAAAAAGAAGAAACGCATTCTGTGCAAATATCTGAGCTGAATTTACTATAAAATCTTATCTCCTCTGTTCTAGGACAGGTGGGGCCTCTTATAAATGGTCATTCTTCATTTTCTCCTATCTTGTGCAAGATCTCTCATCTTCTGGCTTTTGTAATATATGTAACTATGTCAATTGTTGTCTTTCTTGGAATCGTGATCCTTTCATCTGTATGTGACGCACTGCACTAGTTTCTCTGAATTCATATATATATATGGAAGTTTTAATGATATATGTACGAAGTTATATGTAAATAAACAATTCGTTCGTTGTGGGATGATTGTTGTCAGAACTGGAACTGTGGAGGAGTGTGATTGAATACTTGTCATGGTATTTTGTTAGAAAGATTTTGTTAGAAGGGATTTTGTTTAGAAAGATTTGGTAAAGGATAACTAAATAGAATGAGAAATGAGAGAAAAATCAGGATTCACTTAGGTACAGAGGTATTCCGGCATTAATGCTAGACGCATTGGAGGTGAAGAGAAGTTCTTTGCACAGGTTAGAAAAATTTGCCATTCATATCAATCATTTATGAAGGATGTGATAATCTGATTAGTATCGCTTCATGGCATTTTATCATTAGTTTAAGTCAGGGATATATTTTGGATACATTAGCCACTACACCATGAACAAGAGTAAACAAAGGATACCCAAGTAGAAGTGATATACCGGTTTCAGCATGCACTAATTTTTGCCACTGTACACTTTTTATTAGATTGATTTTTAAATGGGAATTTATTGTCTTCATGAGAAAGAAAAAAGATAAAGAAAAGCTACCAATTGAGATAGTGAAACCTTAGGATAACGAAATCCTAGTAGCACAAAATGAATTGAATGATTCTGGGAAGTCTGCATCAGTCTGTTCATGTTATTTTATTTATTCATTTTTTCTTCATATATTGTAATACGGATTGTCAATTAACGCAAAGTACTAGATAAGAGTGTCCTGTCCTCTTCTGGTATAATGATAAGTATAGTTGGTGTCTTTATATTAGATAGATAACTATCAAAAATATGCACATATTTATGCGATCCATCGGAATCGACCAAAATTAAAGTATGCATTGCTAAATGGCCTTAATATGTTCTACAACATGGTGCTTCAACTGTCCAGTTAATTAGCTCAGATAGTTGCGGAACACTGCTAGCTTGCTTAAACAACTATGATTATTCGGTCAAGTGAATATTATGATATTATACAAATTAGGTGATTGAAAGACGGTGCACAGTAAGTGATCATCTCAGGGAGGTAGCGATGATAACAAACATGTTTATTGGGCGTTGGTTTGAAAACTCAAAAACTGAAATAAATGAGTCAGCTTTGGGAGTGTATAGGTAGCATAACCTTTACCGCTTGAAGTAGGCTAGTGCTCTCAGGCTTGCAGCAGAAGTTTCTTCAGACAAGCAGCCCAGATTTACCATGAAGTGGGCGGCCATGAAAAGGTAGGAGGTTGTTGCACAGGTACCACTGACAACCCAAGAGATATACTTAGAATGACCTCCGCATGCATCGAAATGCTGTGTGGTATTTCAGATATCAGCATTCCAAAGCATCACACTGTGGATAATATCGAAATAAGCTTTAATCAGACTCTTAGACAAAAACACTAGCTTTTCATATGCTATTTTAGTGCTGTGATTTGATTTAGAGACAAGCTCAGAGATTTTCATGCATTCAGACGATAAACTAACAATTGTATCTTATTAATGAAATAAAAAATATTAATACAATCTATACAATTATTGAAATAATGGAACTATTTATCCTTATCAGAGTAAAAAAAAAAGGTTATTATTATGAACAGATCTGAGACGAACTTAGTTACCTTCATAAATCTCTAATAAATATTCACAAATCAATCATTTGAATGTATAACTGAATCAATTTAAGTGTTTTTAAATATAATCTTTCAGGGAATTGAAGACACGCCCGAAAATGTGATAACTCTTTTTTTTTTCCTTTCTGGGAGGGAGTGGGGAAGACACAGTTTTGTAACCATTTATGACAGTAGGCAGAAGGAAGATTTAAAATGTGTTCCGTCTTTTCCAGTATGATCTACACCCAGAAGGTTGGCCATTATGTATTTTGATATGTTCCTATAGGTTTGCTGTTTGCATAATTAAGGCCAATCGATTCCTTGATGTTTTTAAACGATGTGGTTTGTTGCATCTCTTTTGTCGTTTTCCCTCTTACTCTTTTCTGTAATATATATTTTTTATTTTTTGAAGACTCTCCCCCTCACAATATAATCCATATGTGATATTTCATATTGGTCATATGAAATATCACATATGGGTCATATCACACATATCACATCTCTCTCTCTCTCTCTCTCTCTCTCTCATGCAATGAGTATGTTCTTCATTTCTCTTCTTTTCTTTTGCGCTCATCGGATCTTCAACTTTTCTGTACGTCCGCATCTCAAAAGCGTCACTCCTTCTAATATCTTCTTTGTTTACTGCTCATGATATGATTTCTCTCCATAGAGAAGAGTAAACCAAATAAGACATTTTTATCATTCCTGCTACTGTTTTTTTTTTTGCTTATTTCCGTTTATATCAGCAAGTATATTTTTTATTCTGTTAAAGGTTAATTTTGTGATGCTTGTTTTGCTCCCAGTCTCAATTTTCCATCATTGGTAAGTAAGTAATTGCATGTTGAAATAAGTGTAATATTTGACTTCTTGTATAACTTAGTTTTTTACTTTGAAGTCATATTCTTCTCATTATTCAGTTTCCAAATTTACTTTGATTTCTCAAGTGATAGTCAAAACTTTAACTTTGGTTATCATTTTGGGTTGTCTTTCTTATAGTAAAGGTTGATTATTTGTGTAATTTTGTTGAAACCACCTACACACATAATAAAAATTGTCCGGAGATTTTACATGGTATCGATTGTGTTCTTTCTCCATCTCACAAATTTACAGAAATCTGATTGTAGTTGGAATATATGATCAGCCTCAATCCCACACAACCTGTAACTGACACCTAACCCCCATTAGGTGTCACTTACAGTTTTTGACTAACCTAATAGCTTTAGTGCTTAAGCCAACCAAACCAGAGTTGACTTGTATTTTTTGTATTATATTATAATTGTTATAGCACATGATCTTCATCATTATCCTCAATAATTTTATTAATAAATAAAACATTCTATTTTGACTCCGTAGCGCAATGGGAAGAACGACGGGACAGTGCTTCTTTCGATTCTCATCATGACGAATCTTTATATGGGCTCTTTCGGTCGAAGTAGTGTTAACTGATTTCATATGGATCGGTTAACACTCTAGAGGTAGCAGGGTTTTTACTCGCGGGAACTCAGGTTTTTCATTCCGCACACAGGCATATCGGTCAGAGAACACACGCAGTTAACAGTCAGATATACTGTTAGTTTGTAGTAGATAGTGTAGTGTGTTGATGGTGGACAGTACGTAGTGCTGATGGAGGATTGAATTAAGTAGTGTAGACAGTGGGTTATGTTCTGTGGAGTACCCTCGCATAATAATGAGATCTTGGAGGGAGTGTCATTAATAATATAATAGTAATAATAATAATAGTAATAATAATTTTTATAAATACTCACACATTACTCACATATTTGTGAAACTTTCACGGGGTTTCCGATTTCTTAAGAAACCTCATTGAACAAGTTGGAAATAATTTTTCAAGGGATTTATTACATATGACAGAGGGAATGAAGGATCTAAATTTTTGAAAAATAGCTTAATTTAACTTATGATTAAACCAACTGGAGAAATAGAAGACGGTAGGAAGCAGGCCATTTAAGTTGTCTGCACAATTCTGACTATATATTCCTATTCATCCTTTACTGAGTTATGCTCACCCAATTTTTTCTGTACCTTAAACCACCAATCTTGAGATACCAATTGATCTGTAATTTGCAATGACTGTCTGGATCTGCCTTCTGTAATGGCACTGATTGGGAGTCTTTCCACTCCCTTGTGAATCCCTACAAGTGCGAATAAACAGCCTGAGAAGGAACACTTTGTCATCTTTCTCTCTCTCTCTCTCTCTCTCTCAGATTTCATGATAACCTAAACACCTCCAGTTCATTTGCCTCTATTCTCACATCTCTTTACACTACATCAGCGAGTTATATTATCTCCAACTTCGATTATACATCCTGGCAAAATGGTCACTCAATAATTCAACTATTTCTTCTGCTTCTCTGACTTTTCTAGGATTTGCACTGATGAAAGTCACAATTATATTTAAAGAATCCATGCTGGGTTAACTCATACATGTAGCGAATTATCACGTGGTTTATCTATACCTGTATCTATCTATTTGTCTATAAAAGAAACACGAACTGTCGCGAAATTCAAAGAGAAATAGAATCCAACTGGTATCCTGTTCTGGATTGTCGACGACGATACACTTCAACTGAAAAATAATTAAGAGCGATAATGAACTGCAATGTTGACTCTTTTACTAAAAAAGACAAATCTACCACTCATACATCGTTTGTCCACTTTCTATTGTATATCCAAAAGGAAAATCCTTGTTTTCTCTGTAATATATATTCTTATAATACGTAAATAGTATTTTTGTTGCCTATCTTCCAGTTATGTTCATTTTTGTGGTTATACCAGTTGCTTTAATGTCATTTTCGTTGTAGATGTCTATCAGGCCACTCTCGTCTTTATTTTGTGATCAAACTGATACCGGAACATATCTTTCCATAATAAATTGTTATTTATAGTTAGTTTTTGAGTTTCAATTTATGTCCCCGTTTCACGGCCATATGTTAATATATAGGAAAAATGCATTCGTTAAAAACTTTCCTTCTTAGGCATTCATTCCTCAGCCATAGCCAAGTTAGCCGGTCTTGGGCGTGGATAGTAGGGTTTTTTCTCCAGTTTATTCTGGGGTTTTTCATCCCGCAAAGCAGGAAAACCGGCCTTGAAAACTCAACACTACAGGACATAGGATACACCGGGGCGTAGGACTGACCATCTTATTGATAATTGGTTTTTAAATATCTACTGCAGTTTTCCAAAATTTTTTTTCTAGCCGAGCATTTTTTTGTCTTTTTTCACTTCTTCCATGATATTTAGATCCATTAATATCCGTTGTCTTGAGGATAGGTGACGATTCACTTGTTCAATTTCATCAATATTGCTTTTTGTTATTTCTGGTTGCACATAGCTTTGGGACATCACTTGGGTCTTCTGTATCATTAAGTCAGCAGCTTTATTAGCTTTTCGGAATTCACAGTCGCGAATTTGTAGTTCATCTGGACTTGAAGTAAAAATAAGTGTTTCATCTGCGAAGTGTCAATGGCTTAAATGTGCCCTGTTTATCTTCAGACCTTTTTATTTCCGATCAAGGTATTTAAATATTATTTCTAAACATTAACATATTGTAAATAGTTTGGGAGATACCTCTCTGTATTTCCACATTGAGATGTTTCCATTAAAATGAATTGTTGCTGTTGCATTGGTGTATGCTGATTTGATGGTCCTTATAATATAACTCTTTCACTTGTTTTCATAGTGCTTCAAGTATTGCAAAAGTTTTTTTACCAAATCAGAGGCTTTCTCCTGTGCATGCGAGATACGACATTGATACTGATTGAAAGTTTGCACTGATAATGTAAATTTTGAAACTGTTTTGTCCGTTCTAATTTTATATTTACATATTAGAGTAAAACTGCACGGATCAGTCTTACAGTAAACAGATAACAGTGTCACATCTCCAAATTTTACGATAGCTTTAATAAATGCTTTAGAAATAAATCTACGTTATTATTTTTCCTCTTGTGTTTTCCACAAATATAAAAAATATAATAAAAATATATTATAACCTAACTGAATTCTGGAAATTCATTTTCAAACAAGAGTTGAACCCGATAATAGTGAAGTATAACTGAATTAATTTAATTTCCATAATTAAATTAATCAGTCTTAAATTATAAATGAAAAAGAAAAAAATGAACATTTATTTTCTTCTTTTGGGGTTTTTAGTGCGTCCTTCCTTGTCTTGTGAAATGAATATACTGTTGAATAAATAGAGACGAAACTTGGAAACGACTTTGTCTCTGTTTCTGTCTCTCAGAGTTATTTATTTATTGGTTTTTTTGAAGTGTATTCTGTGATTTAAAAAAAAAAAAGTCGAAGAATGGAGTTCTTTCTTTCTTTCTCTTTCCTTGAAGACTATCGCTCACTTTCTTCAAGGTCATAAAATAGCTTCTTATCTTCAACTTCGTGAGCAAACTTTTCTTTCTCAATCGGAAACAACATGATTTTATTCAGACGTTTTGAAATCCTGCTGCAACTTTTTTGCTAATGTCCTTCGCAGTTACGGGTAGAACCTCCGATTTAATTTTCTTGAGGAAAATTTTAAATTCTCTGTGGTTTAGTCCTTGATACGGGATTATACTTGTGATTAAAACAGTCATGCCTTTCCACGTGAATCATTTACTTTACAAGGACTGCGGTCACTGATGCAACGGGGCCAGTTAAATTTTACTCTCGATTTCCAAGGTGCTTCACGAAAAAAAATTATCCTTTATTTATTGAAAAGCTTTGAGTGCTGTGAACTAATCGGATTTCTCCTTCAGCATAGTGAAGACTAAGCTAACGAACTTGGGAAATTTAAAAAATATGAAATATGTGTTCGTTTTATAATAAACAGTATAAGTTATTAGTAAATAATTAACATCGCGCTTTTAAGTTATTCCATACTATATCATCTAAATAAATCAAATAATTTCTGAATCACGTGTTCTCTCAAGTGATTTTTATTCTCTCACACACACACACACACACACACACAGCGATTAACTTATTCGCAACCATATGCCTGGGGAAGGAGTGTCCTAGGTTCGATTCCCGTCGGTGACGTGAGGAGCTGAAGGATTTTCCTCAGCCATATCCAAGTTAGCCGGTCTTGGGCGTGGACAGTAGGGTTTTTTCCTCCAGTTTATCCTGGGGATTTTCATTTCGCAAAGCAGGAAAACCGGCCTTGAAAACTCAACACTACAGGACATAGGATACACCAGGGCGTAGGGCTGACCACCTTATCCTGTAAACGGTTTGAGGTCCGATGATTAATAAACTTTCGACACCGCAAGGTAAAAGAGGGTATAAAGAAGATGAGATGAGGTAATATTGTCTTCTCACGTTAATATTCTTCTTCTTTTTAAAAATTGAATATTCATGGCGAAGTGAAACTACTTGAAGTAACAGAGGAGATGTAATACAAGATGCATTTTGTTCTATTAATTTTATTGCCATACACAAACATTACAAACTGAAGATCCAACGTGCTTATGTGTAAATGCTAAGTATACAAAAAAAAGTTTTGTCCCAGAGATTTTCTCTTATCAGATACAATTGTTATGTCATGACTTTAAACTAAATGTGTAATGTTTTTTAAATAAAAATCTTAATTTGATTATTTGAACGGATTCGAACCGGGATAACTTCAAACATGCTTAAAACAAATCCAGCAGTTTCTGTAATGGTTAGCTCAATATTTCACTAATCAGCTACCCCTTGTTATAGTTCTAGTGACTGTTTCGTTTTTATTTATTTCTTTGATTTAATGGAGATTACTCATGAAAGACAGAACGGAGCCCTATGGTGAGATAGTACAGTAAGTGAGTCAAGGTTAGCATAACCCTGGAAACCTGCTCTAAGGGAGCAAACATAGTTCTTTTTCAAACCACTTCAGGTCTCTAATAAGTAGGTTGTTGGTCTCATATCGGGCAATGAAAATCATCTAGTGAATAAAGAAATTCACATGCATCCATGACACAATACTGGAATTTGAGCCCATAGCCTGTAAGTGGCGAGCAATCTTGTGCTATAACAATTTTGTACTAAACTGGGTTTTTGGGGAAAATTGGGGAATTATAAACACATCACTTGTTGAGCAGATGCTAGATGGTTCCGATCCTAAAATTCTTCAAGTCTGATATGTTACAACTAGATAATTTTTGGCTTATATGCAACGAATATTATAAGTACTTCATAGTGCAATACCAACGTTGTAGTGGTAGGTAATAAGCTCATTTATTTCGAAAAGATTGGTTCACCCGTTCCACAAATCATTCCAATTTCAAAAACGAATTGTTAGCTGGTCTCTGCGACATTTTTGTATTTCATTGATCAAATATGTTGTCTATATATATATATATATATATATATATAATATTGCATAAAAAATAAACAATCGAACCTTTTTATCTGTCGTTCTTAGTCGACGGTGATGAAGGTGAAAGTAGACAAAAAATATTAAACAAATATAAACATTACAACAACAAAAAAACTCAACTTCCAGATTTAGAACTAAATAATTATTTTAGTGAAGCCGAGTTGAATGAATTCTGGATTTGTTTGTCAAAAACCAAGAGATTCTCAAAAATCAAATGAAAGGTTAGAAGATAGTTGAGGGAAAAAATTCTTTTTTTCTTTCTTTTTTTTTTTTTTTTGCAAACACCGTGTAGAAATTATATATATATATAATTTCTAAGTTTTTTTACCTTGGGAATAATGTATATTAGGGTTACCAAGTAATTTTATAAACTTGGTTATTTTACTCCTAATCCCAAGTAAGCAAACAGTTAAGTTTGCGCCTGAAACGTGGTGCAACACCAGGGCAACTCATTGTAAAGGTGGGTAAAGCTCTGATCACTATTCTTAGTATTTCCCATAATGTAAAGCACATCTCACTAAGAGATGTATACTACAATACATTATGGGTGGGGTCACTATCCAGACCGGTTTCAACCTTTTTTGAGATCTCCTCAGTGAGTAGCTAGACCTTAAATACCAAGGTTGACATTTATGTCTTTAGGGGTGAAGCAAAATGCTTTTCATATTCCCCGCTATCTGTTGTGGTTACAGTGAGGGTAAAATTTACGAACAGTTTGCTCGCCCTGAATGGGCATGGAGATTATGCATCGTTATAGGAGGCTAATATAGCTTTTGGTCTTCTATATTTGAATATGTCCGTTGGCTCGTATGCTGCAGTTTGTTGAACCAAATCGTTGGGATGTGTGGACGTCTTTAGGAAAAACTTGGATGCTAAGGATTGTAGAAAAGAGAGAATATAGGGAATATTTGTGTCTATGTGGAGTTGATTGTTTCTAACATACCACGGGGCGTTCAGAATCATTCTCAAGCACTTGTTCTGCACTCGCTGTATTTTGATAATGTTAGCATTAGAGGTTTGGCTCCAGGCCGGAGAGGCATAGGTGATTATAGGACGAATCGTCATCTGGTATAGTTGCAATTTGATTCTGTTGCTGAGCTTGCTATTTCTATTAATTAGCGGATAGATCTGAGCTATGGCTTTAGATGCTTTTGCGCACGAAGATTTAATGTGTTGGTTGAAAGATAACTTTTTGTCGAGAATCACACCCAGGTAATATGTTTCTGTCTGCCAGGGAAATTTAGTATTGAATAGTTACACATCTCCTGCAGGAGACATTGGCCTTTTTGAGAAAAGAACCGCTGAGCTTTTCAGGGGGGTTGACTTCCAATCTCCACTTGGAAAACCAACCCTCTAGCTTTAGAAGGTTTTCTTGAAGCTTTCTGGTAATTAAATGGGGTCTGAGAGATCTGGTTAGTATTGCCATATCGTCCGCATATAAGGCCAAAATGGAAGTCATCGGATTGTGTGGGATGTCTGACATGTATGTATACAGAAAACAGCAATGGAGCCAGTAGAGATCCCTGCGGCACTCCAGCAAAGATATGGCGCTGGGACGATGTAGAACTGTTGATTTTAATTTGCATTGATCTATTATGAAGATATGAATGGATTAGATGAACCATTTTTAGTGAGGTACCGGCTGAGATAAGTTTGTGCAGGAGTCTGAAATGCCAGATTTTGTCAAATGCTTTGGATAGGTCTAGGAAAACAGCTCCTGTGCACTGGCGCCAGTTGTAACTGGTGGTGATGTATTCGACAATTCTGTGGATTTGCTGGGTAGTACTATGGTGTTGCCGAAAACCAAACTGTTCTTTAGGGAGGATGTTTAGGTCATTTACTGAGGTTTGGAGTCGTGAGAGAATGACCTTCTCTGCAACCTTTCCCAGATTGGAGATGAGACTGATTGGACAATAATTCTGCGGTAAGTGTGGGTCTTTGCCTGGCTTATGTATAGGAATCACATCAGCCAATTTCCAGGTGGAAGGAAAATAGTGAAGTCTTAAGATTGCATTTATTATTCTGGTCAGGTGCACTATAGCTTTTCGAGGCAGCAGCTTGATCACCCTGCTTGAGATGCTATCTGGTCCAGGAGCTTTGTTGTTCTTAAATTTTTTAATAATATCATATAATTCAACAGGTGATGCGGGTGCAATATGGTCAGCACTGGTATCTGGGAGGTTTAATGCATGCCTGACCTGTCTGTGGATTTTGTACAGATGATTGAAATCTAAGTTGTTATAAGAAGGTTTGCATTGATCCTCAAGATTTTTTAGTATGGCTTCTGCCTTATCTGCATCTGTGTGGACTAGGCCCTGTTTTGAGATTATGGGGGGGAAGGGATCTGTTTTTATTTTTGATGTTTTTCAGTAGTCCCCAGATAAAGTGATCAATAGGTGAGATAGAGGCTAACTTTTTATCCCAAACTTGGTTTCTATGAGTTTTAAGTGCATCTCTTACTGCTCCATTCAATCTATTAAGCACGTCTTGTCCTGAGGACTGCGAGTGTTATGAAATCTCTTCCTAGCTCTGCTCTTCTCTCTAATCAGGTCCATAATGTCCTCAGGCAAACGATCAGGCTTGGGAACAGGTTTCTGGAAGGTTGCAACCGTTATAGAGGACTTAATCTGTTGGGTGAAGCTAGTCACTGCAGATTCCACATCTTCTGGTGTGCATATGTGAGGGACGGGTCCAGTTTGATCCCTAAGTGCTTTAGACAATATCTCCCACGATTGCCTGAATGAGAGGGAGGAGACAGGCATTCTTGTTCTCCCAATTGCAGTAGAATTGGGTTGGGATCCGACGACAGCTTGTTTAGTGATATAAGGCTGTACTGTAGTTTAATGTCTTGCAGGATAGCTATATCCAGGATGTCAGCAGTGCCAGACGTACTGAGATGAGTTGGTTCAGTAGGTCCAGCCACAACAGCATAGTTTGATCCTGTGTAGCTAGAAAGGATGCGACCATTTTTATTGATAGATTTAGTGTTCCAAGCAAGATGTTTTGCATTGAAATCTCCAGCGATGACGACCGGTCCTTTTACTCCAAGGATGGCATCCAGATCTGAGGACAATAATGTCTTTAATGGAGGGTTGTATGCAGAAAAAATTTTAAGGTTTCCAATTGAGTTTGTGAGGACATTAATTCCTGTGATTTCGAGGTTAATGGTAGTAGGGTTGGTTATTGAATGATGATTGATATAGTTTTTGATAAGGGTGGCTGTACCTCCACCTCTATACCCAAGTCTGTCGTTTCTGTAAATCTGATACCCTCTGATTTTCAGGGTGTCAGCAGGCTGACACCCTGAATTAGCATTAATTAAGGGTGTCATTAATTAGTAATATATCTGGGTTGTATCTATTATTAAATTCCTGGATTTCTAACAGTTTTTTTATACCGTTGGCATTCCAAGCAATAATCCTAAGAGAGTTTAGAGCGATTTTTTCCTATGCATCAGAGAGTGCAGATAATATGAATTGGGTTTGCTGTAAGAATCTTTTTGTGACACTTAGGGATGGATTTGAGTTGCTGAAATCCTGCAGCATGTTTGTAAGAGAAGAGGTGATAATAGCTGATGGATTTGAATGTGGATTATTCAGGTTCTGGGTTTGTACTATCTGTTTGGAGCGGACCACATCAGCATATTTTCTCGCTTGATGTTGAAGATTCGTTTTCTTAAGGGGCTCATTTAATGATGGGTGAGCACCTGTTGTCATGATCTCACTCTTGGAGAACTGAGGAGCCTGAGCTTCGGGAACTTTCGCACTAGATAACGAGGTAGATTGATGATTTGAATCATTCCATCTGTTTTTGGGGTGATGTATACACCCTGCTAAAATTAGCAGGGTGGGGACCCCCACACTTAGCCGGGTGGATTTTGGCTTGGTGCATGTGTTTGTGGGGTGATTCTCGCCACATTTTAGGCATCTGAACTGAGCTTTGCATAGCTTCTGGGCATGGCCAAATTTTTGGCATCGGTGGCACTGCCCAGAAGATGCATTCTTTCTCAATGGTTCTGGGATGATTTTGAGTCCAGAGATTGATTTTAAATTATAGATGTCTTTGTAAATGTTATGAATTTCTACTAAAACTAAAGGCATAGGTGTCTTATTTGATCTAAGCATTCTAGTGACCTTTATGGGCGGTAGATCCTGTAAGTTAAGGTCAGTAACTATTTCATCCGTGTCAATATCCTTGGAGACTCCTCGTAGGACTATTTCAGATTTTTTTCGGAGGCAAGTGAAAATGTGTGATATTGAGTTCCTCTTGCGTCCAATTCCTTTGTAAGATTTTTATAATCAGCCACCGTGGTGGGCTGAAATTTTATACCTTCGTCTACATTTTTATCAGATCTGTAACTTATTTGTAAGTTAGCCATGATGGTTCTTAGTGTTGTCCATCTCTGCTTTGCCCTTAGGATAATCGGTGGCACCTTTTCATTGGGGGAAGCAGAGGGATCTGAAATGGGAACATCCTCGTCCATACCAACATCATTTGTTGGCTCAGCATCGAGAATTTTTCTCTTCTTACGAGCGTGGATTTCTCCTTGATCAGAAGGATTAAAGGTAGAGACAACTAGATTGAGTTTTTCCTCCATTTGAGGAGTCTTCATTTTCCTCAACGTCAACTTCAGGTGAGGAATATAAATTTAAGTAGCCGGGCCAATCCCGTTCAAACTTTTTGAGAAGCTTTTTAATAAAAGTGAGTGCTAGCCTTTTATCGAGTGACTCGATAATGATGTCGGGGTCAATCATGCTAGTAGGCTATGTTGTCAGCTTGAACTTCTTTTGGAGTTTATCAATAAGTACAAGAGCCGGCTCTTTATCGAGAAAATCAGTGAATACGTCTAGGTCAGATACGCTCATATCGTTTTAACTGCGTATGAGCGTTAATAAAAATCCCGCAGGTCTGAAGACCTGCCAGCAGAATTTTTTTTTTTTTTTACGAATATCCCGCAGCCGCAAAGGACTGCCAGCAATATCAAGCGCAGGCTAAAGAAAGCAATTAATAATCAATAGCAATTAAATTGCATCTAAACAAAGTCTTACCTTGATATTTCACAAAATGCAGAACGCCATTGATCCTAACAACTCACTCAATACGCGCCCATCACTGCTCCATACCAAGGTTTTAGTAATACAGAGCCTTATCAACTTTACCTATACAAGTTGATACAAGGTGTTTTTATTTTGATTAAGAATCTCTGGATGTGATATAGATATAAATAAGTTTTTTACCTTGGAATAATGTATATTAGAGTTACCAAGTAATTTTATAAACTTGGTTATTTTACTCCTAATCCCAAGTAAGCAAACAGTTAAGTTTTTAGCCTGAAACGTAGTTCAAGTCTAAAGGTGGTGCAACACCAGGGCAACTCATTGTACAGGTGGGTAAAGCTCTAGACCTCAAAAAAGGTTGAAACCGGTCTGGGTAGTGACCCCACCCATAATGTATTGCAGTATACATCTCTTAGTGAGATGTGCTTTACATTATGGGAAATATAAGAATAGTGATCAGAGCTTTATTTCAGGCGCAAACTTAACTGTTTGCTTACTTTGGATTAGGTGTAAAATAACGAAGTTTATAAAATTACTTGGTAACCCTAATATATATATATATATTTTATTTATTTATTTATTTATTTATTATTATTTATTTTCGGTGAATGAAACTCCTTTTCATTGTAAAGGTAAAGGAAGATGGAGTCCAATGATAAAAGAAGATTTCGGAGAAATTTAAATCCCACTTACCTCAGTATTGTGGGCCCTCCTTTGACTGATCATACGTTTTATCTGCAAGCATACGCTCTCCACCGGTTTAAAAATTATCAGTTAGATATTGAGATCCTTCGTCCTTCAACTTGACTATCAATCTGCGTTATTTGGCTCTTACCCGAAATGACAAGAAAATGCACATTAAAACACCCACTTTCTTGTTGTTTTAAAAGTCATTAGACTACTTCTTGGTTTTCAATTTTGAATCCGCTATTCTTCTTGCAGTTGTACTAGCTTTAAGGTATGTCACCTCGCTATAACAATGAATAACAACCGAGATGATTCCCCTCCCCCCTTTTCCCCCTCTCTTGGGTAGCTAAATCAATCCGAAGATTGGTTGGAGTAGCAATGCTACTGGTAATAGTGATTATAGAACAAATTGGTTTCCGTTGCCATCCTTGTCACAGTAATATTTATATCTGTAGATATGTATGTTCACGAAACTGGTTTGTCTGTTTTGAGGGATGAAAACCGAAGTTTCGGAGAAAACCCTCCGCCTGTGTATGAGACCGGCAAACTCACTTTTGATTGCAAAGTTCTGATAAAGGTTCTCGGCATCATGGATGGGATTCGAACCTAGGTCTTTCGAACTAAAGGGCTCCGTCGAAACCATCTGAACTACGGAAGCTCTCGAGATTATTCATATATCTCAAATTTTAACTTATTTTCTTTTGTTTGATGGAAAAACTCAAATGGTTGATTTTCATTTCCCCAGTAATAAGAGACATGATAAAAGATAAATTTTAAGGTTCTTTAAAAACATTTAAACTAGGTCTTGTACTTCCTTCGAAATGATTTTCATAATGTTTTTTTTAAAACAAATCTAGACAAAATTTCGATTGAAAATTTTCTACAGGCATATAAAATCATGTCATAGAAAGTATCTGATTTTTGACTATGCTAACTCTTTTGATTTAAAAAAAAATGAACATTAAGACCCCTTAATTATTTAAGGCCTAGATATTAAATGACATAGAGGACTTTTTTTTTCATTCGTGGTATATATCATGCTTTTTTATTTGGTATTAACAATTCCTCTTAATTAATTCACGAATAAGACTAATTTCATTTGGTATATATACCATATATATACAAAAAATATTTGTATATATATATATATATACAAAAATTGGTATATATACAAAAAATTTTTTAGATATTATTAGAATATTCACTGTCCAATAATTCGCTTTCCAGATGAGGCTGTTCTTCCTTCCTACCTTTTTAGCAGTCGCCTTTATATTCTTTTGTAGTTTTTCCCTTTCCCGTGTTAGCAGATAATTCATTTGCGAGTCTCCCTCTTATTTTTATATAATTTTCAGTGACATTTCTATTATGGTTCTTCGCTAGCGATATTCCTTTATATCTCAGATTGGTAGCATAACCATTGATATATCATCATCACAATTAGTTACACAAAAAAGTTTTAGTTCAATGTAATTTTGGATTTATCAGAAAATAACTATAAATGCGGTTACAGGGTAAGTGCGAGTAAGTCTGAGAACAGTTGTGTCACTGCCCTTTCTGCACTGTTTAGAGTTTAATGGCACAAACAACTCTGAAATACTTTGTGAACATTGCCCTATCACATGCAGCGTGTTGAAAAATCACTTCCTTTCTCTAGACAAACCACGTCATCTGAAGAATTGGGCAGAAATGCTAAATGTAACATTCAGGCTAATTAGACTATGGGGATGCCAACTCACGTGGTTTCTTCCCTTGCTGTTAAGTGATATGTCTCTGTCACATGATATCCAGGTTGCACATCAATGGCGCCGTTTAGGATGAGAAATTTGTTTTAAAAAAACGCAGTATGTTTCCTGAGAACGTACGTGAAAATGTGAGCAGAGGACAGGAACGACATCAAAGAATAACAGCTTTATTTGTCAGTTGGTGTTAGGCGAATCTAAATTCGTTTTCGATATTGAGTGGACAACTTCTATTTTTTTATTTTTATTTTTTGCATTACTTGGAATGCTTTGACAAATAAAAATAAAAAAATAGAAGAACGCAGTTGACTTTCTAATTAATTTATGTTAATTGGACATGCATGAGATGCATAATTTCATAATACATTCAGCTATTATAGTAACGTCAACTGCGTTCTTTTAATGTTTTACGGTTTTCTAAATCATTTTGATCGTTTCGTTGTTTTAGGTTTTGTTTGTTTATTTGATTTTTTCATGTCAGCCATGTTAATTTTCTTCCCTTTTCTTCCGAAAGAAAATAAATGTTTATATTTGTTTTTCTAATACGGTTAGTGAGAATTGTTTTGTGAACATGTTTATAAATAAACGTCCATTATTAGGTGAACATTGCTTCATCAAAAATGTCTCGACCCTAACTATAGTTTAGTTTGTCGTGAGGTTTGCACATTAAATTAAGAACTTGAAAACTTGATCCGATTTATAAAATTTAAGGGTTGAATATGATTAACAAGTTATTGTATTTTTATTGTTTTATTTATAACCAATGATATAATATAAATTATTGAAATGAGTGTGGCTGATACAGAAAATTAGCAGTCAGGATATCTTTAAATTTTGCTGAATGACAGCTGAAGCTTGCTACCATAGAGCTCCAAATTTTGTGAAAGAGATTTTTTTTTCTATGTTTTTAAAATATTATTTAAGAAAACAACATTAGTTAAATGAAATGATCAAATATTCTGCTTGCATAACTTCCTTATCCTGTCAAATAATAAAGGATGTGTTATTTGTTTCATATTGAACAGTTAAAAATGTGCCACGGCATAGTTCTTAAAGAACGACTTCATACATTCCAGCAACATTGGTAATCTCCCATCTCTGTTGTTTGTAGCAAAAATAAATCAAGGTGTGGATGTTAGTGCTTCTTTTCGTGGTTTCTGATAAATGCAGTTTTCTTTTCCTAAAAATATTTGTTACAGAATTTTTCTGTCTGTTTGAATCTTCATTGTTTCCAGACAAAAAGAAATCTTTAAGATATAGTATGATGCAATAATGTAAATATAAAGCTTATCAAAACATTTAGTCAAACAATAAATGAGTAATAAACACTGTAATAATGAAACAAAAGATATTGATATGAAGAAAGGAAGAACATGAAGATAAGAAGTAAAATGGAATAAAATGCAGATACCGTAGTAATGGTTGGTAGCAGATACCGAAGATCATTGACAAGAAATATTTTACTTCCAAGAAATCTACCAAAAATATAATATGGAAATATCAATACGAAAAATACTCATTATTAGATTTTAAGTTAGACATGAACATAAAAATAATCAAACAGATGATGAATTTTAAATACTTAGGGATTCAGATTAACCCAGAAGGAATAACAGAAAATGAAGTAAAACGATAAGATAAAAGATATAAGATAAGGCTTATATATAAAAGTCAATAAGACCAGTAATAACGAACCAGTTTTAACTTATGCATGTGAAATAAGAGCTGAGTTAAATGGAACTACACAAGCGAAACCTTTTGATAAGCATGGAAATTAAGAAATACAAAAAAGTGTGCCTTACAACAGTAAATGAATGGATAACAAAGAGGAAAAGGAATGGCAAAAGTATGCCAACAAAATTCAATGAATAGAAAGATGGAAGCTAAGTACTAGAGGACGAGTTGGAAGAACATGAAAAACGGTGGAAATATGGATTACAATAAACTTGTCGTATTCAGATGTAAGTCCTAAGGCGAAAGATGAAAAAAGAAAGTATTTTTCAGTAAGCAATAACTTTAGAAAATGAATTGTTTCTGAAAATATATACAATCGAAATTACAAATAATTATGATATTTCACTACACAGCGATGTTTTATTTAATCATTTCATTTATAGATTCAAGTCCGAGAGTAGATGTGCTGTAACAAGAACAATGAAAATAGTGGTTTATCCTAATTTTAGGAGGGGGAAAAATGCTTTATGATTTTATCGATGTAGTAAATATTTAAGCCAGTAGATTTTTAATGTCAGTCCTCCAAATATGTTTGTTTAAACACATCACATCAATACTTTGAGGAGGGGGGGATGGATATTTAGATTTCTTTTAATCACTTTTATACTGCTGATATATGTCTCACTGACCTGTAAATTGTTGGACGACATGAAGATCACCCACAAAATGTGTTACATGGATCCATTGATGACCGATTCCAAGGACGGTAATAACAATTAATGATTTACAATGATCTTAAGTAATATCATTCTGAAGTGTGACAGGAGTGTCTTTTTAAGTTAAGTTAAGTTTTCCTAAGTTAAGGAGTGTCTTTAGAATAGACACTCCTTAACTTAGGTGGTACTGGCGATGCCATTTGGTTGGAAAGAAAGCTCGAATCCTGTTATGGCATGAAGAACCTTTATAATTTTTTTCATCTGAAGGTGAGGTAATTGGTCATATACGGGGCAAAAGAGTTTCTCATTCCAATAAACAGGCATACCGCTCAGAACGCATGCAATTTACAGGCATAATCAGGACTCGATAAATTATGCAAACCCTACCGGCTACGCAAAAGCTTACTTCGCCCAAGACCTCCCTCATTTTCTTAATAATATATCTCAGTATATCAATAGGCACAACTTATTTTTGTAAGACCGAAATAAGTGAGTCATCACATCTCAGTAGTAAGATGGTCGCCAATAATTACAAACGTTTTGCTTTCAATTCAAATTTATACTGCAGGTGTGCGAACCACTTTCAGCCTATAATTGTTATTAAATGAGTGATTGAGTAAATAGGTAACATGCAGTTCGCCTATGAACTTTCATTTAGTTTGAACTGGAGAAGAAAAAAAAAGTGATGGGAGGAACGATACTTGGATCTTTTAGCTTGCTTTAACGCCGAACTTTTTTTTTTTTGTGAACAAAAAATGAAGATCTTCATTAGCAAATTCTGGTTTTAACTTTATAATTAAACTAAAACAAAACGTTAATTGCATACAAGATGCAAATTAGTTGGAAAACCTGATGTGTTTGTGTGCGCGTGCGTGCGTCACCTTGTTAACATTAGTTCTCCAAAAACTGTCAAGAAGAAAATGACTAGACAATGATAGAAACATGTGTTTCGTTGTCACATTATCACAATAATTGAGCACGATCTGTTTTGTCAGAGGTGTTCTCCTACTCTTGGACTATAATGTTTTTCTAATTTTATTATTATAATGCTCCATTTGAAATGACGCGATAAATTTTAATAGCGATCCTATGAATACGAAATTTCATTACATTTCATCAAATCAGTGTGGAATTAATTTTATCGTTTCGAATACTTGTGCGAATAGAAACTTTCTATCATTAGGAAGAAAGAAAACAATCTTTTATTAGCCATTTAACATATGACTAAGTATTGGATTAGAAACTATTCGAAGTTGAATTTTAGATTATCCTCATTTTCGCGAAAGCCATCATGATGTGTGCGACGTGCTAAATGTTAGGTATATATACAGGGTGTTCGGGATAAATTTGACAGTTTCGTAAGGAAAAAGAAAATCTTCTTTGTATCTATTAAATTTAATGAATTGACAAAAAAACATTACAGGCAGAGTTAATTACAATACTATCAACAAGATTTACTCAAAATAACCACCATTAGCATCGATCACAGCTTCAATTCTGCTTCGGAACCTCGAACAAGCTGATGCTACAGTCTCCCTGGGAAGGGCCGCAAAAACTGTTTTAATTTTATCCATTAACTGGGCTTTTGTATTACTGGAAGTGCGATTGGTGTCTTTTTCAACTGCGCCCCATACAAAATAATCCATGGGGTTAAGGTCTGGGGAGTTTGGAGGCCAAACATTTGGACTGGTGAAGTCGTAGAAATTTTCAGACAACCATTTTTGACTTTTCCCAGAGGTGTGGCAAGGGGCCGAATCCTGCTGCCATACATACGGCCTACCATTGGCTACCCTTGTTATCCAGGGCTTGACTACAGTTAGCAACTCCACGAACAAAGCCCGAATTCCAATGCCAGGGTTCTTCAACACCTGTTCCTGCAGATTTGTGAGGAATTCTGCTGTACGAACGCAATCAGATCGTCTGCTAGGGATCTTTCTTCTTGCTACATCCTCGTAGTCACCATTGCAAGTCTCTAGTTCATGCCTGATTGTTTTTACTGTATTCAGGGAGCATTGGGCAGCAGTCGTAATATCCTTATTTTGATGGCGGGCACGAATCATCATGATACAAGTTATTCTCTTCCATGATTCAGGTGGGTTCCAGCTATCCATCCTTTCTGACATCTTGTATATGAATGAAGAAGGGTCCAACCTTTTAAATGAAGAGAAGTGTGTGTTAATACATGTAACTTACGGAAAAATATAATTAATTATAAATATGTCAAATTTATCCCGAACACCCTGTATATATCACTCTGATCCGCGTTAGCTTGTACAGATTGGTTATAAACTCCTGTACCGGTTTTAAATTTTAATAACTAAAGATATACAAATATGGAAATGCTTAGTAAAAATATATGAAAGTTCAAGTCTTAAACTTTTATTATTAATGCAGTTTTTAATTATCAGACTTCGACATGTCTGCCATCACTGTTGATATATCTTTCAAGCTGATTCTCGAACTATATTGCGTAATTGATACACTGATGTTGCCCGAATTGCATTTGTTATGCTGACCTTGAGTTCATCCCGAGAACTAGGTTTTGATGCGTAGACAAATCTTTTGAGATGGCATCTCTCTCACACACACACACACACACACACACACACACACACACACACACACACACACACACACACACACACACACACACACACACACACACACACACAATTGATTCGTCTCTCTACTCATCCATTTGTTCGGGAAGGCATTATTTACAAACTGTCGCACATTCATTGTCTTCCTGCTGGAAGACGACGTCATTTGAAAGATTTATTCTCTGTAATTCTGGGATGAAGAAATTTTGCAACATGGCAAGATAACTTTTTCCATTAACGGGTCTCCCAGATCGTCGTTGGTCGTTAACTAATTCAGTTTCATCTTTTTTATAATGAGTAATGAACCTTCTCACAGCTATTATTAATTAAAAATCTGCAAGCCACAGTTAACTTTTTCTTCAGTTGTCACCATTTGGGGTCATTCAACATCGGCAAATAAAAGAGAAACTAGTAAAATAAAAAATATAAATACAAAAAAAAATGAAAATCGTATTTACATGGATGAAATTATTATATAAAAATATTAACACGAATTTTAATATGTTTTACTCAATAGTTCCATTAATCAAATTGAAATCCTCTGTTTCCAAACTTTGTTTGGAAACAGAGGATTTCTGTCTCCAAAAATCCTCGGCAAGTTTGGAAACTCTGTCTCCAAACTTGCCGAAAAAGTGCACTTTGTTCGGCAAGTTTGGAGTTGAACTGTAAATGGGTATTGACCTGCAGCTACTGTTATTCTAATTGTTTTGAATGAAAGCATCGGAATAATAGTTACCTGTTCAGCAGAGCACCGTCAATACTGATTTCTTTCTGGTAGAAGACAAGGGTTGATGCAATGATGTGAGTTCTTGATAAAGTGGGGAGAACTTTTTCTTGTTGTCGATGTTGGAATTCGAAGAGAACAGTGATGCTACAGTAGTATGTCAGCTTTGTCTTTGAGTGATGTGCTTTAGTATCATCTGTATGTGAGAATGGTGGAACCATGGAGGAGCAAAAGTTGCGGCCAAAAAGACCAAAATGTTCGCTAATTGCCAGTTGTTTGCTGAATTTGGGCCTTTAAAAATCGGATGTGGATTTCTCAATGGTTTTTGGCTGTTGCGACTGCAATGTAGGCGGAGTGTGCAGCTGGAGTTTTGGTCTTAAGTCACTTGTATTGTGCTAGCTTTTTTTTTTTTTTACGTCGTTGACACACTAGTTAGAGAACCAAAGCTTGGACAGTGTCAGGAATTTTGGTGGAATCGAGGAGGCCTTCATTCCAAATTTCTGTTATTCGGTCTGAGCAGGTGTTTGAATCCAGAGAATAGAAGCAATATTCAGACCACGGAAAGGACGAGGAGGAGTAGAGGTCACGGAGGTCATCACATGTCCTCTGGCACTACAAAGGTAGTGCCAGAGGACATAAGACATGGGAATTGTTGAGTAAAAGTCGTTCCATGGTGAAGACGCAAGTTGTGATCTGAGTTACCGAGAGGACACCTGTCATCAACAGGATATTTGGAAGGACAGCTTGTTTAAATATCATATGTATCAGCAGATTGGTGGAAATTGTATGGCATTCTGGTAGGTAGATTGACTATTTGTGTTAGTTCGTTGCTAATAGCAAATACCTCGACATCCCTGCTGGCTTGATCGGTGAAACTGGAGTTGGGAAGCCAGTGTAAGGTGTGAATGTTGAAGTCCTCAAGAATGATGACCTCACTATTAGAGTATTTCGACTGCAGAAAATCAAGCTCTAAAGCTTGATTTGCAGAGAAAGTTCGAGATTCCTGCTGGCTTGATCGGTGAAACTGGAGTTGGGAAGCCAGTGTAAGGTGAAATGTTGAAGTCCTCAAGAGTGATGACCTCACTATTAGAGTATTTCGAGGCTTTGGATTCTGTGATATGGAATGTTAGTTCTAACGAACGCGCAGTTGCCGACTTTGGAGTGGAAGGAACTATGTACTTTGGTCAGTTGAGGGGGGGGGACGTTCAACATTAAGGGGAATAATAATTCTATTTTATATGGCTGTAGGTGATGATGGTGGTGCCTATAATTTACATTGGTGTTAAGGCCAAGAATGTTGGTGAAATGGATATGTAAACTTTTTCTGGTAGGAATTAATTTTTGTATTTTTTTGTTACTTTTGTATGATTTTTAGTTGGATTTTGTTATTTTTTTGTGGGTTTTGGGACTTTTTTTTAGTAAGAGATTTTTTTATGATCCCCAGTAAAATCACTTTTTTACTGGGCTATGTTTCATTATAGCTGGATAAGAAGTATGCACTGTATGCCCCTCAAACTGTATGGGAGGGGCATACAGTGTGAGTTAACACACTCACAAACATATCGTCCACATAGAGCGAACCCTGTCTCCTGACCACATGGACTCGACAGTTTCCCTGCGTATCACCGTACTTGATTTCCTCCCAGTTACCAACTAACAGACTGTAAGTGGCAAGCAGGATTATCATTAACTGATGGAGAAGCCTCCGGATTCGTTACTATCAGGCATGGTCCTGTGCACTGACTAGCGCACTTTTCTGTGCAATTTCCTTCCTTTCCTCTCTTCACACATGAAGCGCAGGTATTCTCAAATGGAGGCGAGTCTGGGACCTTACACTGTGATTGGTATGTCCTTGAAGATATCAGCTACGCTTCATGTGTGACGAGAGGAAAGGAAGGAAATTGGAGCCTTGTTCTGGCGACCAACCATGGCTGCAAGCTACTTCAAGTCTCCAACAGGGAGGTTCCTTCACTGGGCTATGAAAGACCTACTACCTAGAGTTCCATTTGTCATTTGCTTCATTTGCTGAGGAAGTATATATTGCTTGGAAAGAAATCAACTAACCATAGTGTGAGGAAAACAGCCATGGCATCCACCTTAATAAGATGTAAGTCCTCTTTTGCTGCGATGCCTGCAGAAATACGCGGAATACTTTCAATAAGCGTATGATGCGCTCAATGGGAATTTTAGACTATTATTCCTGTAGACATGTAATGAGGTCCTGAGCTGTTGTGGAGTGGATGTCCCATGACCATACCCAACGCTACAGTTCATTCGAAATATGTTAAGTAGGTTGACATCAGGGCTCTGTGGAGGCCAGTCAAGTGTGGTGACGTTCATCTCGAACTACACAGTTGCAGCAGCCTTATAACGTGGTGCATTGTCTTGCTGGAAGAGACAGTGGTCAGTTCCGTAGAAATGCCACAAAGTAGGAAACATTGCATTTTCCAGAATGTGAGGTTTTCCGATATTTTCCGATAGCTTTGATGAAATGGATATGTAAACTTTTTCTGGTAGGAATTAATTTTTGCGTTTTTTCACACAAAAGGGTTCTGCATGTTGGTTCGGGTATGGGGCTTGCATATTATGGTCCTAAAATGGATAACCATGTTGTGAGCCTCGATTCTTAATGTTTTTGTGCAGATTCGTATTCCAGTCGATGTCCGGAACTCTGGATTCAACGTATCAGCCGACGAATGGTGGTTTTTACATATTATCCTTCGTAGTACCTTACAGTGACGTTCGGTGAGTGTCGTCCACTGTGGGTAGCAGTTGTAGTTGACTCTCTGTGCTTCCATTTCAGTATGATATCACTTATTGTTGACCTGACATGGTCCAATTTGTCAATAATTTGCCGAACAGACTGGCTTATAACATGGCATCCTATCACAACGCCTCTTTCTAACTCCATCAGTTCTCTTCTCGCAGACATTTCGAACGGACACATTTGCACTGACTTGGGAGCATCATTCCTCCAATTTATGCCTGCTAAAACACTTGATTAATTAAATGGCCGAAGTACCTTACCCATTTAAGTGTCCGTGATTTCTTTCAAAGCAGTGCACTTTACCAGTGCCATGTAATTTTGCTTTGTCTAATTTTGCTGTGATGCATGGTTATATTACATACCAACCATTTAATTAGAAACCTTTATGCAAATATACGTAAACGTCACTTATGTAGCGTATATGCAAAATACTCCGTCACATATGTGACCACTTGTTTTAGGAAATTATGTAAGAAAACTGCTAGTCAATGATTATCAATAGTATTGATCGCAGTGGGAAAAACAAAGTATCTTTTGGGGTTCGATAAAGAGCTTATTATAGGTACCCGTCTGGCTGGAGCCACGATTTTGAACAGCAGAGCTGACTTTTTTTTCGTAAAAAATTAGATATCCCGGTTATTTAATCAATGGAAAATTAACCCACATTGCTTGTTTAAGAGGTGTAACTGTGGTCCTAAGAGAGTGTGTGAGGAACGAGATCCCCCGTCGTCTGAGAAGGCTTGTACGGACATACAGAACTTGTGTGCAGCAATTTACCGAAACATTTAATGAAGGCTGTTCCGAACCCATATCTCATCGAACTATGTGCACGGAATTGAAGAGTATCGGTATTCCCCCCCCCCTTCTTATAACGGTTCTTTTGCGTTCTAGACAAGATTAAAAATTCGGTGTTTTTAAGGAATGAGCACTGTGGTTTCTCCAAGGATGTAGTCTGCTAACCGTAAATAGCAATTAAGACGGCAAACAAAAGAATAATAATATAATGCAAATACATGCAGATTTGTATTATATTGTTAACTGCTGTATATTAAAAGTAAACGTATACACATATACACTTCAAATATAATTATTATAAAAAAATAACTCTTTAAGACACATCTTATTGTTAAAATGAAAAAAAAAAAAGTTTGAAGTTTCCCATTTGTACCAATCTGCAGGACGAAGAAACATTAGATTGTTCCTGAATTCTTAGGTCGTTAATGATGATTCTGCTGTTTATATAACAATATGATTTGTCGTGAATTTAAGCTTCTGTGCTTTGAATTGCGCATGATATTATTTAGGGAAATGATATCGAATATGGCTTTTTAAAGTTAAAAATAGTTCATTATGGTAAAAGAATTGTTAACAGACTGTCATTGATGAATTGTAGAATTTTTTTACATTGCATCAGTTGAAATTTGATACATTTTTTTATTTTAAAATCTTTTAAATGCTAATAGGTGACAGTTTTTGTTCTGTTCTTCACTGACGATGCTGTTAATAACATGACAAACACAAGTTCCGCACAGAAAGAATTACACTTTATATTAGACTAAAATAAAGCAAATTAAATATTATTTGTATAGAAAATAAATACATTTTACTTATAAATATTAATTCACATAGTGAATTAAAGAATTAAACTTCATTTAATCCGAGTAATGTATTAGTTATGTACATTCTGCATTAATTATTTGAATGTGTGCTCTAAGAAGAATGAAGAAATATTCTTTCTAACCTGAAATGCATAAATTGTTATATTCTCTGCAGACTCGGCGTGAAATATAAGTGTCGATCTGTTCGATAAAAAAAAAAAGAAAAAGAAGAATGTTGAATTTGATATAATGCATTGGAAAAATAAATAAATAAGGCGACAATTTCAAGGTTATTATTACTTTAAAACGTTGTACACACACACATACACACACACACGAGCGCGCGCGCCCGCACACATTATATCTCCACTCTGTGAATTCCAGTTACTGTACACCAAACAAAATTACGATAATCATCATAATAATAATCTTGCTTCTGAACTAGTCACATTTCCAGCCAGCTCGAGCGATCAGTACTTGCCAGCAAGTCATAGGTACATCGTACTGTTGGTGCCAGGCGCCGAGAGGAACCAGTCTTTTACATCCCTTCTTCCTTCCCCATCTGATCCTCTCTCTCTCTCTCTCTTGTTTTCCTTCCCCTGGTTTTGTGAAGGTAAACAAGTCATACTCCGAACAGCCTTATCAAAGGAAGTCGGCATAGGGAAGGGAGTTGCACAGGTCAACTTGTTGAGGACCCTTGACCTCAATGGTCGGCTTCCAAGCATCGGCGACATATTACATACACGCACATGCAACACAATCATCCTCATGTATGCTCCGAGAGGCTTTGAACATCTCCTTGCACGTGACCGAAAGATTCCACGTACTGTTTCAGCCTTGACGCAAGGTAAAAGCGCAAAACGCAGTTTCATTTTTACAATAAAAAATTTTGTTCTACCACGTGATCGCTTTGTTTCGGAATAATGACGATGACTGGTTTTACCTTACCAAAGAGAAAACATGACACTTTTGGGGGAATAATCAAAACTACGCAACAAGAACTGCGATCAGCTGATGGACGCATTTGAAGTTAATTTAGTTATGTTGTCTTCTCTACCTTATGAAGGATCTTTCGCCAGTTGCATCTTATAATGAGCGAACGGTAAGGAGGTTTATCCTCTTAAGACTAGGTGAATTCCCCCCCCCCCTCTGTGTGTGTATGTGTGTGCGCGCGCGCCGATTGTGGCTACTTTGCTGCTCTAATATTCATGAAATTTTGTTCATGAATATCAGAGCAGCAACAGTCTTCTATGCGGTATCCTTTCAAAAGCCTTAAAAAGTCTATCAGGGTGTATTCATTCCCATTGTCTAACTCAATGATAACGTTATTATAAAATATGAGCTAGTTGCTCAATCATGACTTTCCCTTAGTTGATCTATACAGTTATTTGCAAAGTACAGATTCTCTGTCAACCGATTTCTGTATATGAGCTTTACTAATTTTTACAAAACCTTCACCACCACTCCAGAGATACTGGTAGGTCGATAGTTGTACACATCTTTCTTCCACACCCGTACAAGGGGATTATCACACATTTTTTCCACTCCTGTGGAATCATGCCTGTTCTGAGGCTTAAATTATATAGCTTAGTCAAATTTTTGATACATTATCTTGTTGTTGAAATTAATGAGGCTAATCAATGATTACTTTGCTACTGCATGATTTTTTCCCAGAAACTTATGAATACCATATGTGCTTTTAACTGACCGTAGGGTTTTTATGACAGAAGCAAATAGCTAAAGATATATTTAATGCTTTCCATCTCTGTTTCTTTAGTATACGTTACTTGCAAATGTCTAACTTTGTTTAAAAAAGGAGGAAAAATCTGTTTAAAAGTGAGAAAAAAAATCAGTTGATGCCAAAGTAATATTTTATTCGATTCAGTATCCTCTAATATTTCAACTTTGACTTCTTTGATCTATAGTTCACGAGAGGCGTACATAGATAATTTTAGTTGTATAGATAAAAATGTACAGAAATGCAATATGACTTCCTCTCAATACATCCGCAGCAACTATTTTGGAATGATGTATATGTGATTCTTATCATTAACTTATTAAATAATTCAACCGAGGCACTTTTGATAATTATTAGTTTGGATTGTTTAAAGAATTTAGAAATGTACAAAAATTTTCACTATTTCCTTAAGGAATTTATTTCAAGTTAAATGACTTACGATTACTCTGGGCACTTTTAACTTGGGATTAAAACAATAAATGATTTTAGAATGCCTTAAAGAACTTTATAAAAATTGTCATGTTTTGTTTTCCAGAATAATCATTACCACGAAGGTAGCCACGTAAACAGCAGTTATCAATATACGAATGGACATGAAAATGGTACATTAACTACGGTGACTACGAAAGGAGACTGCAATAATTCATCCCCTTGTGATTCTGATCGTTCCGATGATGCCCCATCACCTAAAAATGAACATAAACAACGATTAGTTGTGCCACTAAAAAATGGTCATGCCACTGACTACGCCATGGGCGAGTTTGTAAATAACGACGGTGTTGTGAACTTAGCTTTTCAGTCAAATGAAGAGAACGATTTATCCCAAAGGGGAACTTTAATTTCTAATGATACCTCACTGGCGGATAAGAACAACGTGCAACTAGCAGGAAATGATGTTGAAGATAATGAAGAGGAGCAAAATGCCCAAAATTTAAACGCTTGCACAGGAGAAGGTAAGATACTTAACAACGCTTTCACTGAAATTGCGATACCAGAGGACGCTTTAATAAATTATAACACTGGAAGGATACGAGCCAAAAGAAAAAGTGCGCAGAAATCCAAGGATGTAGAAGAAAAAATCCCAATGGAACAAGTAAATATAGGTGTTCCTTCCTTCAGTGACTGCACGGATAAGGCACAAGAAGCAAATGCCCAAAAAGATCAGGAGAAATCGCAAATGAATAATTCCACAGTTCCAGTATCCAGTCCAGTAACTAGTGAAAAATTATCTCAGCAAATTAATGGAACTAGGAAATCGTTTGAAGAATATTTTATTCCTGTGAATACACACAAAAAGTTCCTCAGGTGGGTTTTTGATAATTCTTGTAAACAAATAAAATATTTAAAATGTATCTTGTTTCGTGCTTAGGTTAAATTACTTTTTAACGAACTTTGAATTTTCTATTATAACCATATAGATAGAGTTGTTTCATTTCTTCAAAATAAGGTAGATACATGATTTTTACACATATTCACAAGAAAAAAAACATCATTAACCAGTTTTTAGTTGAGTTAAAATTTGTTTTACCACACTTGGTAAAACAAATTAATTTTTCCAATGCAATCCTTTGCAAGTGTGGAAAAATTAATTTTTCCAATGCAATCCTTTGCAAGTGTGGAAAAATTAATTTTTCCACACTTGCAAAGGATTAAATCATTTATGTCTTATACGATGGGGGTGGGGGGGGATCTGGAAAGTTCTGATAAACACCCAGAACAAAAATGATATTAAAGCAACTGATATAACTACAACTCTTCTACTAGTACAATCAGTACAATCAAACTTTAATGGATGAAGGAGAGGAAACTTCCTCTGTACAATTTACATGGTTCATTCGATTTCGACTAGTTACTAGGTGACACTAGTTGAATTAAAAAAGCGGCATCTCATATGTAAAATAAAAACAAATCCTCTAATGGAGTGGACAGCTCTCCTTTAGTTGTAACTACCTTTTTGAAGATTAGTGGCATCAAGTCATCACTAATAGTTAGCTCAAACTAGCAATGAAGCAGAGTTTTTTCTGGAGAGAGAGATAGTACGACAGACAGTTGTCACCATCTCGTGGCCATAAACCCTAACAGCATTACTGTCTGTAACAGTGTGAGTTTCTACAGTCGATTTTTTGAGATGAAGGTTAACGCTACCCTAGAGATTCTGACATGAAACTCGGTGATCAATCTGCTTTAGGTGATCAAATCAGCAGGATGGTTATCTCACATCTCCGGATGAAATTCATTTTCCGTCTAATAATATATGTTGTTGTCTAAAAACGATTTAAGATCATCGCTTGATGGCATTACTATGAAAGTAAGTAGTTGTTGAACTGGGCATCACTTTTAAGGTACAGTTGACTCGATTTGGATGTTTCTTCTTTTTTTTTGTTATTTTTTTATAAAAAAAAAGCTTTTGCACACTAATTTATGTAAAACTTTTCCAATATTCATATAGTTAGGAGAAAAACTTTAGTACCTTTCTTTAATATTCTATAGTTAATCTTTGACATCTGTATTATCTCCACAGTTTTGAACTTCCTCACTTCCTGATAGACTGTTATCAAAATGGTATTCAAATTTCCAATTTAAAAGAATTTCAAATTGGTATTCCCCATTCCCCGAAAACAGGAGAAGTGATTTTCTATTTATTTATTTATATTTTAAACGTGAATTCTATCTACAGAAGGAAGTTAGTCTGTAGTACACTATTATTAGTACATTGGGTGAATTGAGGTTAGATATCCCAAAAACTATGCTCTGGTGATCAAAGATGAAACTTTCTTCAAGTGACTTTAGGCCTCCAGTAGCATCCATTTAAATGACTCCCACATATAAACGATTATAAACATATAGTACATGAATACTGTGGGTAGGTGGGCTAAGATATATTTAATTTTTTTGTGATTTTATTTAATTTTTGCATAATTCAGAAACACTGCTCTAGATACCATACATAGAATTTTTAGTTACTTCAAGCCTTTAGTAAGTAAGACAGTAGCTCATGCCTGGTGTGAGCCAATGAACGGTATTATAATAATAATAATACCGTAATTCACATGAATTATTATTATTATTATTATTAAAGGAAGACTTCCAAGGAGTCAGGGACTCATCGAGGGAGACGACATACCACCCTCACCAGCTCTCATGATGGTTCTTGAATTCATTCACACTATTTGCGCGCGCACGCACGCACACACACACACACAATATCAAATGGTGATTCATTCCAATCATTCACCACTCTATGAGAGAAAAAAGTAGCTCTCACACTGTTTTTGAGAGCATTTATTCTCAACTTGCAAGGATGCTCTCGCGTCGTCTCTTCATCCTACACGAAATGAAAAATTCCATCTTCTGTTATGCTGCATGACCCTTTCAGGATTTTATAAGTCTCTCAGTCATATCATCACTACTCTTTCTCCTGTTTGCTAGTGTCTGTCTGCAGTCTGCAAATTCTCAAGCTATTCATAATCAGTATTTCATAATTCTGATAGCATTTTGACACTCCTTTTCATTCTTTATACTGTACCAGAATCACCACGGAAACCATGAGACCAGACTTGCGCCCAATACTCCAAGACATGTCTTATTAAATCTTTAAAAAGAGGCGAAATTACTTCCTTATCTTTACATGGCAAAGTTCATTTCAGTATTGCAATTATTCTCTGAGTTGTATTTGCAATCATTGCTATATGGCGCTTGAACTTCAACTTACTATCTGCTAAAACTCCAAGATCCCTAGCCTAGATCTTGGAGTTTTCGCAGATAGAAGAAACTTGGTTAGTTTCTTCTAGCGTAATCCCACCTTTATAATATGACATTGGATACCGAATGACACTAAAGTGCCTTTGCTGACATTGAATTAACAACATTTTTACGTTCTCACACTTCCAGCTTGTTCAAATCATTCTGCAAATACTACATATCAGCTGCATTCATGATTACCCTGCCTATCTTATCTTTGTATCATCAGAAAATAGCAGGATGTGGCCTGTCAAATCCTTTCCAATGTCATTACTGTACAAATTGAATAGCAATGGACAAAGGACTGATCCATGTGGTGTAACTAGTTAGCTTAAATCTTGAAGACTCACATCCTGCAACTAGTTACCCTAAATCTTGCAGACTCACATCCTGCAACTAGTTACCTTAATTCTTGCACATCCTCTCCCATATACAACTTTTTGATACCTGTCATTCAGTCATCCTCTTATGTACGCTAATATTTTACGAGTATAATTTTTTTCTCGTATACTCCAAACCCATATTCTCCAATTTATGCAATAGTCATCCATGCTATATTCTGTCAAAAGTCCTAGCAAAATTTATTTTGCTCAACCATGGCCTTCCCTTAGTAAGCCTATGCTGTTCATCGCAAAGTAGAACTTCCACTTTGTCAACCCATTTCTGAATGAGCCCTAACTAAGTTCTCCAAAATCTTCTCTACCACTCCTGACATATTGATAAATTGATAGTTGGATACATTAGTCTTTTCACTAACCTATCAATGGGATTACCATATATTCTTTTCACTCCTGTGGAATCTTTGTGAGAATCATATTATATAGCCAGGTAAAGGGAATATCAAGTTCAACTAAACACTCGTTTAGCAGCCGTGTTGATATCCCGACAGTCCTCATTGCTGAATTCTTATTACGTTTGTGCAATTGTTCTAATATCTCCTTTTCATACACCTAAGTTTCTTCATCCAGTGAAGCCGCAGGAGTGAGTAATGTGGCATACACTAGGTTGATAGCGTTTAGCCAAATGGGCACTCACAAACCTCTTGTGCATTTGTCACTCTCGCACCATCTTCATTCATTAGAGTTATTCTTTCATATTCATTCTTTCTTTCACTTGTAGCATAACGATAGGATTTTTGTTTTTAGATTGCAAAGCCAGTCAGTCATTTCTTTCCATACACAGAGTTAGCTTTCCATATAACAGTTGTGACTCTTCTAGCCTGCTCCTTATAATTTTCATAACTAACATCATCCTTAGGCACATGGTATTCCTTCCACATCATTCTTTTTTTACGAATCTCTTGTTTAATAAGATTTCACATTCATTTCATTCCTACCCTATTTATTCTTCGCACTATAGCGATACATTCCGATATTGCATTCATTTAAGTATTTTTAAATGCTTTCTGCACTGTCGATATTCTCCCGTCCAACAACCGATACCATGGAGCAGAACACCACACTCCTCAGTTAGTTATGATTTCCTGTTTTGTAGTTCAGTTCAGCATGTAACATTTTCTGACTGGAACATTCATGAACTTAGCGGCTTACCAAGTGAGCAACGCGTGATCACTGCCACGAACTGGAGGCAGTAAAGTTTTTAACTTTTTTACGTTTTTAACTGAAACGCCCTGTGACACTGTAATCAATTCTAACACTCTCTGACCTCGAGTTCCTTCTGTCACATTTCCTTGAGGAAGTTGTCTTGTAATAGCTCATTAAATTCAGTTTCATTCTTCTCATAGGATTTCATTCCTAGCCACCAGTGTTTGGGTAATTTTAATTACCCAGTGTTTGGGTAATTAAAATCTCCCATTATGATTATTACTCATTTCACACCTAATCTTTATTTGGTGATGTATTTCTTCGTCAATAGCAACCGATTCATTAGCTCTGTAAACCCCCCCCCCGTGTATTTTATCTCGTTCGACTCCGCCTCACACCAGATGGCTTCAAACACACTGCCACATGAAAAACTGTTACTTACTATTGTTACAGGTCTCAACGTTAACTGGATTCACGTCGTCCAATATCATTAGCAGCATGCCCCTCCTCTCCTATCCTGTCTGACCTTCCTAAAGATACTGTATTCTTTACACTCGATACCAGTTATTATGTCTGCTTCTTAAAACCAAGTCGCTAATGCCTACACTCTGAGGTCTCAACGTATTGACCAGGGCAACAAACTTTATCCCTTTGTTCCTGATACTCCTCACATTCTGTACAGACACTATCTGCCTGCTTTTTTTATACTCTGTCTACAGTCTGTGTGACACAGTTGGTCAACTTGCACACCTCTGTTCTTATTTAGTGTCTTATTTATGCAGACTTCTTTGCATATGCTTGACAGTTACAAACCGGACGAACACATAATTGTTCTCTCCTCCTAATCAGTTCCCTGATAATGCTCATTCCCCTTATTAACACAGTTACATAACTTTGTGGCTCTTACCCACCGATTCTCACCATTCCTCTGATCATAATTTAGTTTCTCCGACACTCTCTGTGTTATATTTCATACCAATTAATATGTGATGTTGGCCGAGTGGTTAGAGTATGAAGCCAAAAGGCTGCGAGTTCGAATCCTGCCGTAGGCACGGATGTTTGTGATTGTCTATACTAGTGGTGGTGGGCGGTAGATGGCGTTGGTGTAGATGAGATTGCAATTTGCGATTTTCACTTTCTCACTCTCTTCACTCTCGCTTCTTCCAACAACCCTTTCATATCCTCTCTCTCATATTGAACTTATCGCTAGTTAAATTGTTTGTACCTACAAGTATTGCGAACTCTTTTGCTTTGCTTTTCTTCTCTCTTTTTCAGTCGTAAGTGTTATATTTATAATTTTTGCTCGTGGAAAACTTGCTGTTATAACCCGCTCATCAATAGCGTATTTTATGATAGAGTCACCATAATAAATAATATCCTCCTTTTAACAATCAACGTAATAATAATACCTTACTTACCTGATTGTGTTACTAACTTATCTGATTCCGTTCTTTGTTGTTTCTTATTCTAGTGCTTAATTTTCTTATCCTCCGTATTTTATTTTAACCGCCCTTCGACTTTCTCTAATTCCGGCATCATCTCTCTAATAATCTGCTTTAACTTTGCGATTTTGGATCATGTCAATATCTTCAGTATCCTCCATAGCAGGGCAAGCCTTCTTGTTCTCGACTTCGTGGTTCTTGTTAGAGTTCCGTTTCTTGTGCGTTTTTGGAGCCATTTTAAACTGTATTTAATATTACAATATCCTGATAAAAATATGGTAAAAACACTCATTTAATACCGACATACATGAAACATTTAATTCTTTTACATTTTGGTATAAACTAAAATAATCTATAACATTTTCATTAAATTGTTATATAACAATTTAATGAAAATGAAAATTTAATATAAATTGTTATTTTATCTATAACAATTTATATTAAATTGTTATAGATTAAAAAGTAAAATATAATGCAATATTTATTTTTCTTCTGATACATGTGATAATTTTGGCTAGTGTCACTTTGTTTTTCTTCTTTTGGTAATGTTCTGGTACCTATTCCTCTTATTTACATCTCATCATACAAAAATTCAGCACATTCTTATTCATATTTATTCAGATTTTTTTTTCAGATATGAATAAGACTAATTGTAGAAAACATCTACTCAAATTCAGCTTATAATATCTTTTTCCATGTTTTCTGTTTCACTGTCGTCTTCTTTTCATTTTCTGTCATTTAAGTGTGTTTATTTTTCATCAGCATATTGATTTTTCCTTTTTGTTTTGTCTTCATTTTTAAGCATTGATTTTAAGTCTGCTTTTTGTCATATGCTTATTTAACTGTTATTTGTTCCCGAAGGAGGAAAAAAAAAGATTAGACATGCCTTTTGTTGCATATATTTGAAATTTTCATCATTTAAACAAGTTCCGTGACCTCAAGCAGTGATTATTTATTTACATTCTCGTTTCCTTCCATTTCTATCAATTTAGTTAAATAGGGATTATTTACATTTAAAGTTTTCTTTTCCTTCTATCAGTTGTAGCGCAGTGAATAGATTTTTTTTATATTTTATTTTTTCAGTAAAGCAATTTCAGCAATTTAATAAGAGGCTTTTGCTATAAAGGTTTCAGTGCTTAGTAAAAGACCAAGTAAAGTAAGAGTGAAAAATGTTACAAATAAATAAGACTGAAAAATGTTAGTATTACAGATAAATATATAGGGCTGTTCTTTGCAATTGACAAGACCAAATATCTCTATTTCTGTAGATATTATGACTTTATTGAGATACCTTGAACTGATATTAAAGACAAAAATCAAGGAAATTCTAAATTACCTTTTATCAGTTTTCTGGGCCGTTTGGTGCTTATTATAAATTTTTATTCCCTTTTCGCCCTTGCTTCCCTGTTTAACGAAGTTAATTTGCCATATTACAAGAGATGCTTCCTCAACGAAAAGTATATCTGGATTTTAGTATGTTTGGCATTAATTTATTTAAAGGTGCCGAGAAGAAAAATAGAAACTAAACTCTTAAAACACATTGGATCTAGATATTTCCATGTTGTTGTTTTTTTAATATAACATATACAACTGTGTTGAGGTAAAAAATCTTTTTCTTCAATATGCATACCAGTGAGTGAAGTAAGCAACACAAAAATGGTACAAAGAACAGGACAATAAAATACTATGTGACAGTGATTATAATATAATACTGGAAATGAGACGTAGTTTAAAGGATCTGGGATGGATTAGCATTGGCTGCACTGTAATTCATCTTTTTTTAAATCTCAATTCCACCAACGAAAGGTTGGAAACCATAGCAAATTTTAGTGCCATGGATGAATCAAGGATTGAATATTCCAGAATCTCTCTGCTCTAGAGATTAAACATTGACTCTTTCAAACTGCCACCACCTTGCTTATTGGAGACGATATATTTCCATATTAGATCTCCAGAGCAATATCTCTTGTTTCTGCCATCTCCATCCATTCTTATATGACGTTAGGGACATCCTTCTAGAGTATACCGAACAACTGGAGAGGGATCATACCTCTACAGCTCCCATTTGGCTTCTGCAAAAGCGGTTCTGAAGACTGTTCCCTAGATTGTACACGAAACCTAACTACATGGTAGCGAATCATCAGGCTGCCCAACCAACCAGCGCGTAATTCTGCTGTGACTTACACTACATGGCCACTTCGACTATTCGAACTTCACTTTGGGTGTTTTCTTCCGTCATAAACAAGGTACATTTACATTCTGTGTCAGAGAATGCCAGACCTAAAATGTTTCTTATCTGCTCTGAATTTCAAAAATTTCTTGTCACATACTGTTGCATTCATTTCATGTCTTCATATTCTCTAAATTCGGTTAACTACTATGACTTCTTTAATTATTTATCTCAAGGCTCGATTTTTCAGCGGTCCAAAAACCCAAACCGTAAAATTGTTTTCCTTGGGGACTTCAATATCTAAAACTCAAACTGGCTTTCGTTCTTCAGTTGAACTCATAGCTTTGTTTAGCTTTCGGCTATAATTAGTTAATTTGAATGATGCAAAACAAATTCTCCTTTATTTCCACTGATCAAGCTGAAGGGTTGGTAAAGTGTTTTCTATTAGCAACAACCTAACACAAGAATCTACCTAACAGAATACTAGGTAACTTGCACATCTTTCTAATATTTTTCTTTGTCCACGAGTTCTCCCCCCAAATGGAGATGCCATCCCTCTTTCTGGCAACACAGACCATAAACTCGTCCAAACACCGGCTCCCATCGAACAACATAAGTAATTCTAACTAAAATGAAGATCTTTATCTCCACTTTACGAACTCTGTTAATAATCTCTGACCGCTACTGTCCAAACCATGTTTTTCCAATAAGGGTGCAATGTAGTCTAAGAAAAAAATTCGGCATATCGCAAGTGCCTCAAAACCGAAATATTAGCTTCGCACTCAGCTTACATCTACAAAAAGGTTGTTAAATATGAAATCTAAATCTGATTTCGAAAGGGTGAAATGCAAAATTTTACTCCTGCTTCAAAATACTAATCTTTTGGTCCTCTCAAGTCCAGTGAGTGCAACTTCTGGCCTTCCATGCCTCCATCTCTCACATCCAGATAGTACTCTTCTCCTCCAAATAATGCATCGATAACTAAGAAATTACCTCCTCAATACTAACAACAGGCCATTTCATGTTCACTGTGTACTTTCTTCATAAAAAATAAAATCATAAATATCTTAGATACTATATCTAAAGGCAATATCTGTATATTGCCTTTTAGTCTTTCCTGGTGTCTGGAAACTCTTTCCTGGTATCCTTAGTTTTTCCTGGTGTCTGAAAGAATCCTATATTCAGATGACTCTAGAAAAAGATGATAAACGTCAAGACATCAAACATTTCTCTTATTCTGTTTCTCTCAAAAATCATGAATTAGTGATAATTCATAGAACAAAAAATGCAAAAATTAGTGGTAAGGTATATTTGTCACTCACGATCGCAGCCGATCTCTTAGCCATTACCACCTTGAACACAAAACTCACTCTTTGCATTTTCAGGACATGTGATTAGCTCTGACAAGTAAACCTGCTTACGAAACTGTCATCTTATGGTCTGCGATCTATTCTTTGAAAGTAGGCTGCCAGCTTCCTCTTTGATTGTTCGCTGGAGTGTGTAAGTTCCTCTCACGTCGTTCGTTATGGTTAATTAGTTCCTGTCAGATTTCCCAACTAATAATAGAGCTCCCAAGTTTTTGTACTCCCACAAATTCTATGCATAGAAATGCTGATGACATCATTCCATTCCTCTTCCTCATTTGACAAACCTTCATTCTTAGTTTCCAGAACCTCCATAACTATTGCCTTAGACTTTGATCATCTTGAAGTGATCGATTCACAAGAGTGACGATAATCTTGTGATTATCGTCATTCTTCAAGGAAAGACGATCATCTTTTGAACACGAATGTTACCAAAACGCAGGTTTTTGAGGTAAGGTGTAGAGTATCATCTTACCATAAAAAGGTAAGATGTTACCTCCCCTTACATTTTATAATAACCATATCTCGAAATAGGATCTGATTTCTTTTCCTGAATCAGGAAAAAGAAAAACGTGTTTTAAGAAAGACTGAAGAGGCATGTATGCACTAGGAAATGCTTTCCTAATCTAGTGCATTTATGCCTCTTCAGCCTTCAAAAAACTTGGTCAGTTTTTTTGCCTCACCTGCACAACTACTAACGCTATATTAAATCATTAATCCAATTTACCATGGAATACTGTTCTCACATTTGGGATGGTGACCAGAAATGCTCTAAAAATGTTTGCTGTTTGCGAAGGTAATTCGTTAAGTTAATTGATGTGATATCCCTGATTCGCAGATTCACTCCAATGGCATTTTATCAACGTTTTGTTTCTGCCTTATGTTCCTTTATGTAGGTATTTTCAGCAATGTTTCCCAGAACTTTCTTTATCATTTCTAATACTCTCTTAAAGTGTAGGAACATGAACCTCCGCCAATCCTCCCTTCTAATTATCTTTCATTATGTCTATTACTTATGTTATTTAAAACTTCTTCACGCTGTTTTCCTCAAAGACTACGATATCCAGCTGTCCAAAGATATTAAGATATTTCCATTTTATCCTTGACTATCCTTGCCCACATACCTCACTTGATGTTCTGTAAAGTTTGAAATCTTTCGTGTATGGAGTTAATTTAAATATTTATTTAAATTAACTCCAGATTTATTTATTAAACCAAAAAGGAAATCCATGCCACAGTTCGTGCGATTGCAGCACAACTGATCCCCCTCGTTTCTGGGACTATGGTTGACGCCACAGAGAAGTAGAAATGTCGTGTAAAATGAAACCCAAGAAAGAATCCCACAAACTACAGAAAATGAAGGACGGAATTGGAAGTTTCGATGGAGAAACGTAACATTTAAAAATGTTACGTTTCTCCATCCAGCATCATTAGGATTCTTCAATCATGAGTTTAAGTAGTAAACATGTCGACGCATTACGAACTCCGTCACCTTTGTTCTTACAGGAGAGCCTACATGCAATTCAAATACCACTATTTAGCTATTTCTTGAGTTTCATTTCACATGGAGGAATTCTGCACAGTGTTTGTGGTCTGCATAGTGGCAGTAATTTGAAAATGATCCAGCTGAGTATGAGCATGATTAAGTACCATATCATATTGTAATAGCCTTTGCAAAGTAATATTATGAAATTGGAGTTCAAAGCTTAGACTGACCAGCACAGAGTTTCAAACTGAACCATAGAACAGCTTTGACAAGGACTCTTGCCCTTCTCAAGGGCAACATGTTCATCTTAACTATAGAAAATGAATCCTATATGTTTTCATCCCAGCATGTTCATTTTCACTATAGAAACTGACTGTCATTTTGTATATTTATTTATCTATTAATTAATTTATTTATTTATGGTAATAAATGATTATTTATTACGATTGAGCGAATCTAAGTTTCTGACTAATCATAAAACGTTTATGATGCGTTAAGGTTTTAATGGTGTACAATAAAAACGAAGGATTGAAACAACTAATTGAAAGCAAACGTTGCTCTATTTGATAAAGCCTATCCCAATTTGGGTTGAATGCGATCTGTAACAGTTTGACACAACAAGCTCGAACAACAGCAACTTTTGTATTGTTAAATAATTAAACTCTTCTTCAAAAAGGAAAGTAATTTTAAAATCAGTTCCATTTTCGATAAAAAAAAATATGCCTTACGGAGTATTTTAGTATCGAAAATAAGGAGATTGAACTGCCCGCTTGGTCTCCGAAAGCTAGACAGTGTATAAAGACCTCGCCTACTCCTTATAAAAAGGCGTTAACTGATTTTTTTTTTTTTTTTTTTTTTTGAAATATAAAGAAATCAGTAATGCAAGTTTTCACCTTAGATCATGAAATTCATGATCGGTCATCAGCCCTGAACACTAAGATATCACAAGTCGTATTTCTTCAGCACAAATTTTATTATTCTTGAATCAGGGAAAACAAAAACGCACTCTTCCAAACGTACTAGTTTTCTAATTAGGAACATATGAATTACCACTGTATTATAAATACCAAGACAGCGCACAAAAATCGAACGTTATTTGAAGACGTTAACTGTGCTTTTTAGGAGTCATTCAAGAAAGAACATGGACGGATAGCATCAATGTTCATGGATGACTGAATCGTTTCATAACTGCTTGTTACCCTCAGGTTCAAACAATTTATGGTGGTACGTGATGATAGGTTACTGTTTTGATAATTAACAATGAAACTTTGAAATTCTCTTTGCAACTGTTAACTCTTCCCACCTAGAAAATGCGTAGTTCTAGTACGCATTTTCTTCATTAATGTAGATGTTATAATATGCTACGCGAAATGGACGACAGGTTAATTCTAAATTTATGCATTGATAGAAAGATATGTGTGTTTAGAATGACTACGACATTCCTCCTATCCTATACGAAAGTAATGCATAATGTGAGCCGAACGTATACAAAGATATAACAGATATAAAAGTATACTAGAACGCCAGAGATATCAGTAAACACTAATGTGTTTACTGATATCTCTTATTGGGTTATTATTCTGTGTATACATCTAATACGAAGATTGCGCAGACCTGATGCTTTCCTCCCCTGTGTTTTTCTCTTTCTCTTTATAAGAACTCCTCTCTCTAATTGCATTATATTAAAGTGGACGCGATATACTCTCTCATACTCTTAGAAGACGCTGCCAGCCGAAATGAAGTGTATAGTTTTACAAGCGACAGGTTTACAAAAGTGTAGTGTTGATTCACGTGAAATGTTCGTGTCAGGGATCAAGGTTGTATTGTATTGTATTGCATTTGCTGTTCTAGCATGTGGAACACCGAGCTTTATAATAGATTCTGCTTGCTTTTGTCTCAGTTACTGATGTTGATGCTCGGATGGTACGGATCATTTTGACGAGCTGCAAATGGGGGGAGGGTGCTCTTCTAAATTACGCTTTGTAAGTTTACACTGTCATTATTGATTAACAACAATGGAGATTAAATTTAATTGCAAATTTATTAATTCTGATTTTTCTTTGTCTACACTCATCCCGATTACTCTAGAAATATTCTCTCATCTACATATAGGATAATTAAAATATACTATAGTCATAATTGCTTCTTTTATTTTAGTATTATTTCGTTTACATTTTGTTTAACAGAACACAGAAAACTTGAGTTTATTGCCAATTATATCTAGATATCTCTTCTAAAAATTCTGTCTTTTCCATAGAACATCGCAGTGTTCTATGGATAAGTCTAAGATTATTCCTTATGGGAATTCTTCAAGAACAACACAAGAAAATTTCTCATTTTTCCCGAGAAATTCATGCAGAAATCGAAAAAATATATTCCTGGGTATATATATATATATATATAATCGAAATATATTATATATATAGGAATATTTTTCTTTTCCACAGAAATAATCCGAAGGATGCAAGTCACCCTTCTTTTTAAAATAATTTGGTCTTCTTAACAGAAAACTGAACTAATTGGTTATCGCTTCCAGTTTTACGTATTTTGTAGCAGTTAATCATTGTAAGAGGTACTTGGGTTATCAATAGTCAACTGCTTCAGTGCTTAGAGCCTCACCGATTATTTAGTAATCACCAGTATGGACTTTGCTGTTCTCTCTCTCCAGAGCAGATCTCCTAGTTGACCTTGTTCACCTTTGGATATGGACCATGGTAAAGTTTGGAGAAACTTGGATAGTTGCTTGATGTTTCCAGTGCATTATTTAGTAATCACCAGTATGGACTTTGCTGTTCTCTCTCCAGAGAAGATTCTCCTGGTTGGCCTTGTCCACCTTTGGACATGGACCATGGTAAAGATTTGGAGAATCTTTGATAGTTGCTTGATGTTTCCAGTGCATTAGATCCAGTTTGGCATCGTAGCCTTCTTACCAATATACAATCTTAAAGTATTCCTCTTACCCTTTCTGAGTGATTGCCAGCTTCCTTTTTAATTATCCATTGCAGGTCATAGTGGATGGTCTCCTTTCATCAGTTTTCAGTCAGTGCTGAGGTATCTCCTCAGTGATCTCTCGCTGACATTCAATTCCATTCGGCTTTGCTGATGACAATGCTCCCAATTTCCTTTTGTCATTATCAAAATCTTGCAGTGCTAAGGTGATTCAGGCTTCAAAATCCTTTATAACTAATGTCTTAAACATCGATCTTCTTGCCATTCTCAACTGGAGTGAGAATAACCTAGTGAATTTTAATACCACCAAAACGAAATCCTGTCTCACTTCTGAGAAGAAAAATCATGTTTCACTCTCCTTCGCTTTTGACAATATTCCGATTGCCAACTGGGATGACTTTTCTCCTTTTGCGTTGTCTTTCACTTCTAACCAATCCTGGCACAATCACATCACATCCATAACATCTTTAGTTTAAAAAAGCTTTGGTATTCTTTTTCATTCTAAACAATACTTCCCTCCTGCTCAACTCCTTACACTTTCATCTCAAATCTGCCCGACCTTAGAATACTGTTGTCACATTTGGTATAGTGCACATAAGCTCTCTCTCTTTCAGTATTCTTGATTGTGTTCAGAAAAGAGCTGTTCGCGTAATTCCTTCCACCCCCGTCTCTCAATGACTCCCCCTAGTTGCTTTCCATAGACACTGTTGATGCATTATGTCCTTTTCTATAAGTATTTCCATAGATTCTGCTCCAATGAACGGGCCAAATTCTACAATCCTGCCACTTTTCTTAAATCATGTATAAACACCAGCAGCTGCTAGTCGTCATTCATTACAGTTCGATTCCAAACTTATCCAACTTCTCATTCATCTCCTTCTTTTTGTATATCTCTGCTCTTTGAAACATCTTTCACATACAGATCAATGACTATAATCATCAGTTCTTCAAGAAATCCATCAACAAATTCCTTTCTTCTCTCTGGCCATCTGCCCACACACACACGGCACTGTGTCTGTCGTGTCATAGGTCTTGGGATCTTGTGTGTGGGGGCCAATTAAAAATAAATGACCATTTGTAATTGCCAAATTATGCAAAACTCAATGATATGTCCAGAGTACATAGATCAAAAAGCTTGACGTGTCATAAATGCACTGTAGCTCTTTTGACAGTTAAAACTATATTTTGATGAAAGCTCCACCAGTCTTCACAGTTATTTGAATAATGTATATTTGCCACAGGCATCAAGGGGCAGTTCTTTCAAAATGACGGAAATATCAGCAATCGAAAGTTTAGTTCTGATACACCTAACAATTTTAAGAGGTGCAAACCTTAAATCTCTCAGTGGTTGAATAGGGCACTCCACAGTGCATTAATTTTTTTTTTTTTTTGTGTTAAACTTGTCATAAATCTAAGTGATTGATGATTTTTCCCTCTCGGATATAATTGGCAAAACGATTTTAAATTATATTAGACAAAACAAAATTATGTCTACTGTACACATTGCGATGGCTCTGGATTCATTTGTTATGTTAATTGGCAGTCTCACTATACAAGACTGCTATTATGAAACTCACCTTTTATAATTGCCTGCAATCATTTTCATATTTGTAAATATGAAACACATACAGCTTGACTTGATATTATTTCTCGTTGAATTTTTTATCGAGATTTCTGTTGTTTTCGCAAGAAGTATTATATTCGTGACTTAAATAAATGAGTGTCACGAGTTTGGGTGCAGTTTTTGAAAATTTGATCCACATTTACGTGCATTTCACAAAATTTCTAACAATGTATTACATTTGTTTTGTTTTCATTACGCAAGCAACTACAGGGATTTGGACTGGATAGATTTTATTAAATTTGTTATTTGGAATCTTCAAAAAACTTCGATTTGTTGAGGCACATATATATAATCAAGACATTTGCTGCACACAATAAGACAAAACTTTCTGGAATTATATATTTCAACACGTTTTCTCCATGTGATTCAATTTTAGTTGCAATCACATTATTTTATTGAAAAATGGCACAATGATTTGAATTGATATAATTAATCCTGCACTAGCTGACTGAAAATAATGCAAATTATTATTTGAGATTTCTACTAATATTTGAGTTGTTGCAACTTTGGTTCAGTCATATCTTTTCAGCTTGGCTACCTGCGCTGGCAGTATCAGGCAAAATTATAAGATAAAATTGGATTTAGAATGCCATCCTCGTTGGAATTTTACAGAAGCACTGTCATGTGATACCTCATTGAATAACTTAAATTTACCAGAGACCTCACGATAGTTCAAAACAACTGATATAGAGAAAGGAAACGGTGTGCATGGTAGGAAAGTTACACATATCAGAATCAGCTGTGCCACCAGTTACAGCAAAAAGTATTAAATGATTCAAATTCTTAATGCAGCTTTCTTTGAACTTCGTAATATTAACTTATTTTATTTTCTGGGAAAATGAAGCTCTTCACTTACATAAATATTGCTGCCACCCTTACTAACTGATGAGCGCTCTCCACCGCTGGTGTTCTGCATATTCTCCGTTATGTCCTGGACAGTTGTAGTCTTTCCTCCCTTTGTTTTCGCTTCATCCACACAATGCTAGTAGCTCTGCGCTTATAAATTTTCGAAACTAAGTGAGGTAATCACAAAAATTGATTAATTTTCACGGCTTATTTACAGTTGATCGAAGTGCAGCCTGAATTTTATTTTGTGTATTATATTTAATGTCAATATTGGCAGTTCTTAAATGGATCTACATTTCTTCTCACTTCTTATAAAATTAATATGTATTGTATTATTTTTGATAAATTATTACAGTTCATTAATGGTGGGTTATAGGAAAGCCCTGTTACAAATGTCAAGACTCGATATGTCTTTTATACTTAGTTCCATTTATTTTATCAAACTCTGAAGCATTCTGAGAGGGACATGCACAAAGCAAATATTAAATGTTTATGATTAAATCAGAGTTAAATTTTCATTACTGTTTATTGAGAAAGCTTATCATAACTGTTCTCTCTCTCTCTCTCACTTTCTTTTATGGAATTATAATAAAAGTTAAATAGAACTTTGGTACCTGAAATCTGAACACGGTTGTGAACTTCACCAGTTGTGAGCAGGACGGAAATTTAAGTATGGAAATTCCCCAACGGACAAATTACTGATAAACAATAATGCAATGACAGCAGCCAAGCGCGAAATTTGCTTTAGACCTCTGCTTCAACGATCTCAAATCAGAATACATATTTCCGGCTTTTCAAATGTGGGAAAATAACATTGAAAAAACTCAATTATTTCAGTTTTTTGAATTTATACGGATGCTTTCTAAAAGGATTTCATTATGTTTATAGGGGTTTGACTGAGGATAACGTATACCTTGAGATAGACGCAATGCACAAGTTTGTTTTCAGAATTTCCCAAGAGGAAGTGAATTTCTGACAGTTGTGCAAAAGAAAACTGTTTTTTTTCTTTTATTTCCTCTCATTTTTTTAATATTATTTTATTTATCCAACACCAGCATATCAGCGATACATTGCTTGCTTGTTTTTGCTTTACCATTCTAAAACTTAGTGCGTATGAAGCATCCGCAGTGGAATACATCAGAAAATTTTCTCCAAAAAAAAGTATCTTAGGTTTTCTTAATAGAAACCGCTGTCCTTAGTTTTCTTTTCTTTATTTTTTTTATTTTTTTTATTGGGTAGTATGGTATGACATTTTCTCCTTTCAAATTGTTAAAATTCTTGGACTGATCAAAAAAAAATATAATTAGATATTCAATTTATGAAGCATGTGACATGCATACACACGCACAATCAATTTACAATCGCTTAAGAACTTGAAACAGAAGTCGGATGAATATTCTTATGGAATGCTCGCTTTGAAATATTTCAGACGTAATAAACTGATAAAATTATTTTTGATTAATTTATTATTTTTTATTTTATTTATTTTTTAATAGATCAATACATAAATTTATTTTAACAGTACGTTTTATAAATTATCGCTGATCAAGTAAGGCTGGATGGATTTTTTTTTTTTACACAATTACAATAATCATTTTTAATGACATTCCAGCTTGTAATTTTTACAAAATTCAGCAATGAGTGCTGCATATGTCATTCACTTTCTACATTGCATTTCAATTAAAATTTTCATAATAATACTTTTTTGCGTATATATTTACAACACGTGTTCTTCTAATATAACAATGACAATTACACGGACTTTTTGAATAATGGATAATAATAATAATAATATAATAATGTCTCAGATAAATTACATACATATGATTATTACAGATATTTTGTTTTGCATGTTTACACATTATGTATAAAATAAAAATTTTATTTTCATCGTACAGAGTACTTACATATTTACAATTAATGAATATTACACTTGATGCTCTGTACATTATACTTAGGCAGTTTAAGGCTCATTATTTCTTTTCACTATTTTTTCTTTGGATACAAATTCATGTACTTTTTTTAATATCTGTATCTTAGTTATTATTATACACCGTAATGACTGTTTTGTAACATAATTTGCAGTCTTTGATTATGAGGATTACGTGTGGATGAGGGCGGCTGATTAATTCTACCTACTCCGAAGCTTCCTTATTTTTTATTAAGCGAGTGGGATTAGCCTTCACTATTTTTGTTGTTGTTACTGTTTATGCATGGGATGTAGACATTGGATGCTGGTGATTTGTGATGTATATATTAGTGTTAATGGTATATTAACTTTGTTGGTATATTTTCCAGAGTTCGTGTTTTAATGTTCTATAGTTATCTATGTGTTTTAAATTTCTAGGTTGTTGAGTCGCGTGGGTATCTGATGTGATCTCACAAAAGAACCGTACGAGTTGTTGAAGGGTGTAGGGATGTAGAGAGTTGTTGTAGGTTGTGTTATACGATATGTGTCTCTGTTGTTTCGATAGGTGATGTTGAAATAATTCCTTATTAATGTTATGCAGTGTTTCAGATTTTTAATGCTCAGGATTCTGTGTTTCGCCATGTGCTGGTCGGATATTGGTTATTGTGTATAAGGTATCCAAATCACTGTTGACACAATTTTCCTATGTAATATTTCTAATTTTGTTAGGTGGCTGTTTGATGTGTTTGCATAGACTGTTGTACTGTATCTGAGTAGGGATTCGCAGATACCGTGATATAGGAGTTTTTTTATGTTGGATGGAATAATGTCTTTTACTTTGAAGAGTTTTGCTGCGATGATCCGAAGTTTGGTATATAGGTATTCTATATGTTTTGTCCATTTAAGATGGAAATCTGTGTAGAGACCAAGGCATTTTGTATGTGTTACCGGTTTGATTTCGGGACATTGGCAGATTTTTTTGTTGTTAATGCATCGGTATGTGTGACAGTGTATCGATAGTGGTGCGGGGCGCATGATTCTTGGGTTGTGTATTATCAACATCTGTGTTTTGGTGCCGTTGATTACAATTGCGTTTTGGTAGAAGTATGTTGTGATTTCATTTAGGTCTTGTTGTGCTTTGGAGAGAGCAGTGTTGATGTCTGTGTGGATTGTTAATAGTGCGGTTGTCATCTGCGTACTGAAATATTTGACTTCTTATGGCCATGTTATCAACATCGTTAATGTATATGTTGAATAGAGTGGGTGATGATATGGCGCCTTGAGGGACACCGTGTTTTATTTGTATACCCCGGCTGTGACATGTACCTATTTTTGTTACTTGTGTTCTGTTTGAGAGGTAGTTCCTGAACCATGTATGCAGTGTTCTTCTACCTATTGAGTATAGTTTGGTGAGTAGTATGTTATGTTCAAGTGTATCAAATGCTTCGGTTAACTCAAGCAGTATAAGGACGGCGTACTTGTTTTTGTCGAGAGCTTTGTTTATTGTGTCGGCGATGCCTTCTAATAATGTGATGATGCTTTTTGTTTTCTGAAAGCAGTATTGGTTTTGTGAGATGATGATGTACTTCTGTAAATAGTTCTGTAGTCTTTCGCATTTAGTACAATAATAATTACAATTAATATGATATTAATTTAACTTTTATACTGTGAAAATAAAATAAGCATTAAAAGTTAAGTGAAAATGCTTGTTATTTGCCTAGCCGGAGGTGGAGGATTATTATTTAGACCAGATTTTTCCAATCAGAGTGACGCTTACAGCGAGTTCATTTATACGTCCATCCGCATCTTTTGATAAACCATTCATCGTCTTTCACCGACTAGAAGAATTTCTAGATATTTTTGCCATCAATTCTTGCTTATATACACCAAAGATCATCTGTGGAATCTTCAACGAGTATCGTTGCAGATTCCAGATGATCTGTAATGCATATACACGAGAGAGAGGGCGATGACATTCCACCGATGTCGCTGCCGACTTATGAATACATTAGTTGGTTATTCAATTCCTGTTGATGATTTTCTCCACAGTCTTAAACCGGCCAAGACGTCTATAGACGTCAATGTTATCATGGATGCGAAGTACATATTAAAATTCTAATACCATTGATATTACATTGAAATATATGATGGTACGAAGCGTATGGATGCATATTTGATCCATAATGGCCGGTAAGGTGGTTAAGTCATTCATGCAACATATTTGATACTTCCCAAATAACTTCGAAGTTTGTTATTCTAGGTCTGTTCTGTTTGAAAATGTTAAATGAATCCTTTCCATGATAAAAAAAAAATTAGGAAAATAATGAATCCTCGTTGAAATATTCCTTTATTTTTAACTTGTAATTCTTCCTTATATACATTTTGTCTTCCATGACATTATCATAGCTTTTTTAAGCATTTTCGTTATATTTCTAAAAGTCCCACATATTTCTAAACATTTTATGAACCAGTTGTGTGGAAGAGAATGAAATATTTTCTTTTTTGCAATACATCCAAGCAGTGCCATAACTAGGCAGGTGCAACGGGTTCACAGGCACAGGGCCCAGGACGAAAGGGGCCTGAAATGGGGTATCAAAATATAAACAATATTATATTTTCATTTTCAGATTTTAAATTTTCCACCGTGGGGACCGATTCGGTAGCATTTTTGATTAAAGCTAAAAATTAACCGATCTATTTCTATCGTATTTTTTATATTTTTTTCCAAAAAAAAGGGCAAAAATAAAATCTTCAAGAGGGCCCATTAAAAGCTAGTTACGGCACTGTATACGACTATAAAATTATTGAAGGGTTAAACTAACATTTATCAAAAGTTTACAGCGGATGAATGCTTCCGTGGACAGGCTCGACCATAAACATATCGAACGGATTGAATATCCAATCGTATCCCTCGCTGAGTAAGCAGCAAGTTTTTTTTTTTTTTTTTTCAGCGCGGTTTATAAAAATTGACAAAAATTTCTGTATAATAATTTATATATATATTTTCCTTTTGTAAAAGTATAATAAATATATTATTTAATGTTTAAGAATATATATTCCAAATATCCAATTATCTTAAATTAGGGAACTATCAAAACGATCGCATTTCGGTCTTTCATTTGCCATAACCGAGACCGTCTGTGGATAGGCGTCGAGTGTTAGCCAGCTTGATAAAACCAGACGGTTCTTTACGCATAGATAGGATCTCTTGGGCTCCTAAGGTTAAGGAAGTGGTGGAGAGATCAGAGTCGAGTGATGAACAGTACCGTCGACAGGATGTAGCATAGAGGCAGCATGCCTCACGGCGCATTTTAATAAGGACGCTCGTCCAGCCATATTGCGGTAAGCGCCGTCGCTACGCTAACAATTCCTATTAGCATAGCAAGTGCGGAAAGAAGTTTTTCCAAGCTTAAACTGATTAAAAATTATTTGCGAACAGTAATGACCCAAGAAAGATTGGTTGGTCTAGCATTTATATTGATAGAGGCGGACGTTGCTTATAATTTAAATCCAGAAAAGCTTATAAACAGTTTTATTGGGCGATATCCCCGTAGAGCAAACATTTAATTCATATTATTATGTAATCGTTTTTCATTAATGTTTCTCTTGTGATAATAAACAAAACAGCAATTGGAGATTTTCTTATATTTTTGTCTTATAATCGGATATCAGGGGCGATATTTATTGTTTGCCTCATGGCGCGATCTAATCTGGCGACGGCCCTGGTGATGAAGATAGTGACAAGTCTATGGAATGCTCCCTCTGAAGATACATTTGAGTATTTATAGGCTACAAAGTTTATCTGATAAGCAGAAAAGAAGAGATATGATAGAAACATAAAAATTACTAAAGAGGTTTGAACAACGAAGTCAAGGGCACAAGCATAGCTTTTCCACATTCCCGTAATATATATAGTGACATGCCATTTATTCCCACAACCTTATCAACGTTACTTAATATTCTAAATGTTTTCCCTTCTTAAACTGCCAGTCTTCTTTCCTCCTTGCTATCGTTATTCAGTACTACTCCTAACCTATTGCATGAAATGTACTAACGAATCCTCATTAAACATTAACATTATATATTCTGCTTATCAAGTGATTAATGATCTATCTACAGCAACTAAAGTCAGTCTTCCATATTCACCCTTTCTTCTACTGGCAACATAAATGTAGAATTCTATAAGGTTTCGCTTTACTACTTCAGCCAGTCTCTTTCCATATGCCAATTTATCTTTCCTTACACTTGTCACCTTCTGAATCTGCACCTCATGCTGCTGAGAGGTACCTTGTTTTTTTTTATATCTTCTCCATAATGTTATTTTTCTCAGAAGCTCCTTCATCATTCCATGATTTATCCATTTCACTCCTATTTTATTCATTCTCATAACCTCAGGAATTCAATCTAACATTACCATAAGTAACTCCGGACCAAGTCCCAGGCACTGTTGATTTCTCTTTCCTTCAACCGATCACCACTGCACATCATTAAACTGTTTACTTATGCTGACATCCTCTATTATCACTGTATAAAACGATATTATTAAATCTAAGACTCAAGGTCCACGTGTTGCTTCAACTATGTGGTACATAAAATAGTTGTCACAAAATGGCTCGGAATTCGATCTTACTCACAGATGATATTTCTGTGACAATCTCATCAGACAGATGAGACTGTCTCATCAGTCTCATCTGTCTGAACATAGCGAAATCATCTCCCTCTCAATTCGCTGGTCTGTAGCAACATCCCAAGAAATAACTAAAGTTGTGCTAACCTAAACCTCACACCAAGTGGTATCAAAGCTACTTTAATTTGCTGCTTTCTTCGATTTCCACATTCAGAGGACACAACTCTTCTGAAAGCATAAGTAATATCGTACCTGCTCATTTATATTTGCTGTCTGCGAAAAATGCTGTAACCATCACATTCTATTCCCGTAAGTACGTCATCCTCCGTTATTCACATTTCACTGACACCAATGATTTGGGAACTAATTAACCGTCTTATGGCCATAAACTCTACACCCTAATTCCAAATTCTCCTTGAATTTTTGCATAAGCGCAGTAGCTTTCGCGTAGTTTTCCCCTCCTCTTTGTTTCCGCACAATTCCTCGCCCCATTATTCAAATTTTTCGACTCTGTTGCTCCCATTGAGGCCATCCTTTTATACCTGTCTTGCCTTCCTTCTTCCTGTATTATAAACCCTCCGTCCCACCATCTATTTTCTGTTTCATGACTGGTACATACTCTTCTCCTCTCTCAATAATCTAGCAAGCTTCACACTACTGCTTTCACTCAAATGAATTCCATTTGCAGCAAATGGCTCTCTCTGCTACCTTCAGATTTATCCAATACATTAACAACCTCAAGTTTTCCCTTCGTGCGCATGCTAGCTATCATGTCATTTGTAATCTTTGCTCTTCTCCTCAGATCTCTACTATGATACTTTGACAACACACTCACAACTCTTTTGCTGCGCTGTCGCCAGCAACATTCGAATACTGCTCAACTTCTACAGTTAACTGGGCTCATACGGAGGTTGCAGTGTTCCTCCCAGAAACTCTAGTTTATCATCCCTCAAAACAGACAAACTGGCCGGAGGAATATACGCATTCTACAGACATAATACCCTGGCCTCATAGAATGTGCATGGGAACTGGTGATGCTTTCGAATAGGCTGTGAGATGACATGAAACAAACCTGACATCTGATCAACGAGATGCTAGATTGTGCTCTTAATATTACCGCCTTTGAAACCATAAAGCACAGCTTCATGAAAGACGCCAAATTTTTCCAACAATTAGCAAATACGTTAACCAATACTTGGTAGATTTCATCCAAGAACTACAGAGAAAGGTCCGCCCACTCACAAAACAGGATCCTCCACTCGAACCGGTAATTTAAATCTTAGCTCTGGAAAAGTCCCAAGATAGTGGAAGGAGAGCAAAATAATTCTTTTGCATAAAGTAGGATCTAAATCTGTGGTAGCAAATTATAGAAAAATCAGTATCCTGGAAAAATTGATCAAAAAGAGAATTTAGGAACTGGTGGATAAGCATATAATTCTCTTTGAGGGGAAGCATGGCTTTGTGAAAGGTCGGTCATGCCTTAGTAATCTGACTTTTTATAATAGAGTGACAGCTGAGTTGAATAAAGCAAATGTCTACACAGTGATACTGATGGATATTTAGAAAGGCATTTGACAAAATACCAAATGGAACTTTCATATCGGGTATCTCGATATGAAACTGGTGATATGAATACAAGGGCTGCTGATGGATATATGACGAAACGTGCATGTAGTATATGGAGGAGCAGAATCCAGGAGAAGACAGGTGGTGTGCTGCAGGACCCTGTGCTTGGACCACTGTTGTTTAATTTGTACATAAATGATATATGAAATAATTTGAAGAGAGATATTCAGTTGTTTGCTGATACAAAGTAGGATAGAGTCATAGTTAATCAAGTTGGTGTAGAGAGCTTGCAGGATGATTTAAATAGGCTCATAGTAGTGACAAAACATAATGGGTCAATTTAATGTGGAAAAGTATAAAGTTGCATTTTGGAGTACAAATATTACAAGCTGTGTACCACATTGAGGGAACTGTACTCCAGGAAATTAATGAAGCAAGAGATTTGTGGGTAGTAATAATAGTAAAAATGGAATTGAAGTTTAGAGGGCATATTGCTAGGTTTATTGAAGAATTACTCGGTTATTGAAGAACATACTAATAAATACAGATAATGGAGTTATCATTCATCTTTATACATACAGCCTTGATACGACGACATCTAAATTATTGTGCTCAGGTCAGGATATCTGTTATTTGGTTATCTGTGTGATCTGTTTTCTGTTTTGAATTTAATTTCTGTCCACGTGTGCAGAAGCTCATCTATTCCAACATATCGTAGCTTTTCTAATAAGGTTTCATGTACGAATCTGTCAAATGCTTTAGTCAAGTCGATAAGGACTACCATGACAATTTTCTTTTTATCTAAGACAGCATTAATTACGTTAAAATCTTCTAAGAGAGATGTTTCCTTGTTCTTCTGAAAACCATATTGTGTTTTGGGGATGATATGAAAGTTCGCTGTATATGTTACGAGTTTGCTAAGCACGATCCATTCCATAATTTGAATTGATAATTGGTAGTGTTGCTATCGGTCTGTATTTTTTTATTTAATTTCTTTTTTCATGTTTGTATATAGGTACGATTACGCAGTCTTTAACATACTGGATATTTATCCGGTTTTAAAGATTTTATTTATTCATTTTAATAAGATCAGGCTTGGGCTAGCTGCATGTTGCTTCATATCATTAGCTCTGATGTTGTTTGGTTTGACAAATTAAATTTTAGAGAATAGTTCTGCTTCTCTTATGGTTGGGAAACACAGTGTCTGTTTTGCTTGTGGTTCGAGTGGAGGATCGCAGTTTGTGAGTGGACGGATCTTTCTCTGTAGTTCTTTGATGGAATCTACCAAGTATTGGTTAAAGTCATTTGCTATTGTTGGAAAGATTTGGTGTCTTTCATGAAACTGTGCTTTATGGTTTCAAAGGCGGTGATATTGAGAGCACAATCTAGCATCTCGTTGATGAGATGTCAGGTTTGTTTCACGTCATTTTGTACTGCGTTTAATTCTGTAGTAGTTTCGTTTTCATTTCTTATCTGCGTTGTGAGACGATTCCTTGTAGTTTTATATTCGTTTTCAATGCTGCGTTATTTGGATATTGTTTTAAGTGTTTCCATACAGCATCCTTTCTGTGTATATCTAGGATTATGTTTTCTGTTATGCAAGGATTTTTATTTATTTGTTTTTATTTTTTGGCGAATTCTGATTTTCTTTGTAGCTTTCTTATATATTTCCTCCAGAGTGAGTTTAATGTTGTTGTATAAAATATCTATTCAATCTGGTGATGTCATGTGTTTCCAGTAAATGTTTCTTATTTCGTGGTTAATTGTTTCTTCGTCTATTATTGATTTCTGTTGTGTTTCAGACGTGGAGCATTGCAAAGGTTTTGTCTTAATGTGCAGGCTAAGAGCCGTGAAGTAATGGACTGCTGCTTTGCATTTTATGACTGCTACCGTCTAACTATTTTGTGATGTCCGAATGTTTATATCATCTACGCAAGAAGCAGTAATAGTATTTCCTACTATTTCTTCTCTAGTGAATGACATTATGATGTAGTTGGTATTAGGTTACACATAGATAGCATATCTAGGTATTGTACAGCGTTGTTAAGGTTTGCATTTGCAATATTTATGTTTATATCACCAATATTATTAGGTATTCAGTTAAGCATAATTCTTGCATGAAAGCCACCAATTTAGTTCGTGCAACAATTTTATCGTGTTTACGTTTAGTGTAAATAGCATTTAGTATTAAGTAGTGTTGTTGATTAGCAGTATTAATATTTCGATGCAAACGTTTTCATTATGCTGAAACTTATAAACAGTTTCTTTTGCTGTTAATTTATGTTCAGTAAATATTAATGTTCCGCCACCTCTTTTTGTTTGTCGGCGATATCTATGCTGTTGAAAGCCTGGAATTTGGAAGACAGTTGTTCCATCGTTAATAACAGTGGGCCAGTATATCTCACATGAAAGCTTTTAAAAGCAATAGGAAGTAAATCCGATTACAAAAAGGAACAGCAAAATAACTGATATGTGGGCTGGAAAAATAAATCCTTGCATGGCAATTTTTTCGAGACACTGAGTAAAAAATTGATTAAGACGTGGCAATGGCTACTATATGAATATATTGAAAAACAAACAGACGGATTCATTCTATCAGCTCAAGAACATGTATTACAAACTGCAATCAAAGTAAAAATTGAGAATATCCGCAATAACAGTAAATTCAGATTATGCGATCAGAAAGATAAATCATCTGATCAGTGCCTGCGGCAAGATTGCCCAAATTGATTACAAATACCGCTACGATCAAGTGGACAAAATAATTCATTGGCATGTATGTAAAAAATGTAGTTTTCTTTTCCTGATAACTGGTGGCAGCATAAAATACAGGCGGTATTGGAAAACGAAACAGCAAAAATTTTCTGGGTCTTTAGAATACAAACTAATCGTCTTTGGAATACAGTAGACCGGACATCACGATTAATAACGTCGACAAGTTTGGATTATTGACATCGCAGTACCTACTGATAACACCATGACTTTAATAAAGAACTAGAAAAAATTACTAAATGAGACCTGACAATGAAAGTTGGCCGGCTGTGGCTTAAACACACCAACGTTATCCCAGTTGTTGTTGGCGCACTTGGTGCATTTCAATGAAGCTATTCAACTATTTTCAAGGATTAAACATCAACGAATCGACCACATGTGATTTAGAAAAAAATGGCACGATTTGGAACAGTCAATATTTTATGATTCTACCTAACAGACTATTCATAGATTCTTGGGTAGAATCTAAATTGCTCCGTATCATCAGTCATATTGTTGTTTGAATGATATCGTGTTTTGACTTATGTATCAATTGTGCGAAAAAAATAATAAAAGACTGCACGTAATAAAAGTAAACTAGATTAAAATAGAACTGTAGGTATTCCATAATTACAGGAACAATAGATAAAATAAACAGAGTACTACAAAAAATACAACCTTAATGTCACCTTTAACCTCTTGCAAAATTAAAGAACTTACTCAATACCTCCAAGGATCCCCTTACTTCCACCATATTCATTGTACCTGTAACCTGCCTTATATAGGAGAAACTGAACGTACAATTGCTATTTGAAAAGGAACATTTGTTGTGGGTGGCTGCATTTGTTCTCCCTGCTGTAAATGCATTTCCATTCCTCACGCTTTGAGTTGGATTTACATTACTAGGTTTGTTTCTGAGAAGCCAGCACATGTTACACATTAAATTTAATAAAAACAACAGTAAAAAAAAACGCTACTGGTACCACTAACGCCTTTGATTCCTTTATAGGGAGTCAGCGAGGCCGTTTAACCCTATCGAATTTTTGGAGACTCAGGGGGAAGTTGAATCTCCATCAGAGGAATTAGATATAGCTACAGTCGATTTTCGTGAGTTTACGGGACAAAAAAACCCGAGTTTCCTGGATAAAAACCCGCTTGTCCATGCCCGAGATCGAGAAACTTGGGAGCCTGTCGAAGAAAAGCTTAGAAAATGTTCCTCTACTCCACGAGTAGATTTGAACCTAGGTCTGCCTTCGGGCGATTCAACTCCTATGGAGTGCAAATGCCACTTGCAAATCAACCAACCATAATCTGAACTATAATGATAGTCTAGACAGTCTTATATTCTCCATGTATATTTATGTATTTCTTTATGATCGAATGCCAAATTCATTACTCGCCATATTATTATAAATGGCAAAATCTCGCATTTGTATTCATTTTGATTACATGCATCTCACCAAATCTCCCTATGTTTGTTTTGTGTTTCCTGTTTTCTATTCTGGCATTAAAATAACTTGCTAATAGTAAATAGCCTGTTTTATTTGTTTTATATATGACTTTCTGCAGTTCTTTTTAAACGGTCTTCTTTCTCCGCCTCTAGTGCATACGCCCAGATTATTGTTATGTGACCTCCTGATGTTTGGAGTCGAATTTCTATTAGGTCTTTCAGTCCAGTAATTATAATATATAATCTTATCCTTCATAGATTTCTGCATTATTATCATTATAGCTACGCTTTCTCCTTCTTATTTCTTTACTCCGCTATAGATTTGTATATAGTTATTTGTTTCTTTGGTACCTATTTTTGCTTTTTCTTTGTCTCGTATCTTTACATTGGCTTGGTTTAAATGTTCATCAAACCTCTTCTTTATGTGTGATGGTCCTTACACTTCAAGTTTCGATATTCATTATATGTTCCTTCTTCCAGTTTCTTTTACCTTTTCCTGAATCATGATCATTTCCCTGACAGTCTGTCCAGCTTTTCTTTTGCCAAGGCTTGAAAGTTTATCAAATTTCCCCAGGACAGGTTACTAGCCTTTCACTGGGTAAGTCCAATGGATTGCTACCTAATACCTCTGGACAACAGTTCTAACATCAATTGCTCTGTTAGGGTTATTACACCCATACTAATACAAAAACACCTTTGTTAAATTATTTCTTAGCCTATCACTATTGCTGTATTAAAAAATAATATGAATGTGTTCTTGATATGTTTACACACACATGTGCGTGTGTGTGTGTGTGTGTGTGTGTGTGTGTGTGTGTGTGTGTGTGTGTGTGTGTGTGTGTGTGTGTGTGTGTGTGTGTGTGTGTGTGTGTGTTAGCGTATCTGCTGAATAGCAGATACGCTAACCACTCGGCCAACGTTTTTTTTTTTTTTTAACAACTTTATTATCAACTTTGCAATTATTTACATCATAACGAATTATATATACAATATATACATCGAAATATATTTGTTATACCATCATTTCAATCGAATTTTCATGTTATATTATATCATCATGTTATAATATAGTTGTTACATTACTATTCTCTTAAAATGCTTTGACTTCCTATACTTATAAACAGGGAATCTCATAACTGAGACACTTATTATATATATATATATATTTAACAAACTATCATCATCAGTTGCATCAGTCTTGGGACTGGTAGCTCAGCAGCAATTTCCTCCATTCCGCTCTGTCATTGGTTTTCTTCTTAACCTCCTGGTAACTCCTCAAACCTGTGCTGTCTTTGACTTCGTCAAGAAAGCTTTTCCTTAGTCTGCCTCTTCTTCTTTTCCCCTCTATTTTGCCTTCAGTTATTCTTTTCACAAGTCCATCATGTTGAAGTATATGTCCAAACCACCTATCCCTTCTAATTTTGATCGCTTTTATTAGCGTTCTTGTTTCGGTTCATCTCTCTCAGGACTTGTTGGTTTGATTTTTTTTCTGTCCATTTTATTTTGTTCATGCGACGCCAGCACCACATTTCAAAAGCCTCCAATCGTCTTACATCTTCTCTGCCTAGAATCCAGGTTTCACATCCATACAGTGCAATGCTCCATATCAATGTCTTTACTAATTTTTTTTTTCAATTGTAGGTTGAGGTTTCCTGTTAAAATGCTTTTCATCTTAGAGAATTGGGCTTTTGCGTTGTTTATTCTTGATCTTATGTCTTCTCTTGTTCTGCCATCTTCTGTTATTAGGCTTCCTAAATATTTAAAAGTTTTCACTTGTTTTATTTGTTCCCCGCTGATGTCTATATGCTCTGTATTGATAGGGATTTTGCCTATAACAATGATTTTAGTCTTATCTGTGTTAATTTTCATTATATATTTTTCAAGGTTATTATTTAGTAATTTTAGCATTGTTTTTAACGTTCTTCTGTTTTCTGCTACAAGGGCTATGTCATCAGCAAATCTTATACACATGACTTGCTCACCATTTATCTTTATGCCACTATTTATTTTATCTTTAGTTTCCTGAATGGCCTTTTCAGTATACCGTATAAATTAAATAAAAGTGGTGAAAGTATACATCCTTGTCTTACTCCACGCCTGATATTTATTATTTTCTCCTTATCATTGATTTTAATCCGTCCATTTTGATTTTTGTAAATTTGATAAATTATTTTCCTATCCCTCAAATCTATGCCGATATTAGTTAGACAATTTAGGCGTATTTGCTGGTTTACTTTATCAAACGCTTTCTCTAAATCAAGGAAGCAAATATAAGTATTTTGACTAAGGTCTAATCTTCTCTCTATTATTGTTCTTAAACAGAGTATTGCCTCTCTTGTTCCTTTATTCTTTCTGAATCCAAATTGGTCTTCATCCAATAGACAATATATTTTTGAATAAATTCTATTTTGAATAATTTTTAGCAGAATTTTGCTAACATGGGATTAAAGCTATTGTTCTAAATTGGCTGCATTTGTTTGCATTATTCTTTTTTGGTATTGGTATTATGGTTGATTTCATAAACTCCTTTGGTATTTCTCCTCTATCATAGATTTGGGCTATTAATTGATAGAGTAAGGTTTTTGTCTCATCACCTAGATTTTGTAGCAGTTCTATAGGAATATTGTCTACACCTGAACTTTTTCCATTACTCATTTCGGACAGTGCTTTATCAAATTCTTCTCGCATTATTGGGGGTCTTAGATTATCTTCATTTTAATTTTCTATGCTGATATCAACATCAAGTTCGTCGCCATTATAGAGATTTTCAAGATAATTCTTCCATTCCATTAATATATCCTCAGATTCTATTAGTAATTTTCCATTTTCATCTTTGATGGCATTATTTTTGCTGTTCTTATTAAATTTGAAAGTCAGTTTGTTAATTTCTTTATAGGCTTTCTCTATGTTTTCTTTTTAAAATAATTCATCTATGTTATTACACTGTTCTTCCAGGTATTCTTTTTTGGCTTGTCTACATTTTCTTGTAATTTGATTTTTAAGATATTTGTATTTGGCCACATCTTCTTCTTTAACAGCATTTTTATATTTTCTTCTTTCATCCATAAGGCCAAGCAGTGGCGCGCCCAGAGGAGGGGCCAAGGGGCCCGGGCACCCCCCAAAGAAAAGGAAAAAAAAATAGAAAAATTTTCAAAAATCTTTTCCTAATTAAAATTCATTTTTTTTTTTATTTAGGTTGTGTGCTACTTATGAATTAGCGATCACTGCAGATGCTCAGTTATAGGTCGTATGCGATGTGTAGTGTGTATTCGCAAAACGTCTACTCAACTCGCTCCCCCCCAAAAAAGGTTAAATCCTGAGCGCTCGGCCCCCCTCCAAGATTAAATCCTGAGTGCGCCACTGAGGCCAAGTATTTCATCTGTTATCCAATGTTTTCTTTTTTATTTTTCTGCATTTTTCAATAATTGATTTGATGAATTTGTAATTAACTCTTTAATCATATTCCATTGGTTTTCAACATTATTCTGACTATTTATGTTTTCTGGAATGTTATGATCAGTTGCCTCTTGGTATCCTCTCTTTACTTCTTTACTCTTTAATTTTTCAAGGTTCCATCTTATTGGTTTGTATCTTTGGATTTGTTTCCCATGTTTCAGTTCTGTTTTCATTAAGACAAGGTTGTGGTTACTACTAATGTTGGCACCTGGATAGCTTTTGCAATTTTTTATTTGGTTTCTGTATCTTTTCTTGACCAATATATAATCTATTTGATATCTATTTGAATCCCCAGGTGCTTTCCAGGTATATCTTCTTCTTCTTTTCGGAGCTTGAAATAGTGTATTTGCTATTACTAACTGTTTTTGTGTACAAAATTCTATTAATTGCTTTCCTCTTTCATTCCTACGTCCAAGACCAAATCTTCCGGAGCAATGATAATGTTCTCTTTTCCCACTAAAGCATTCCAATCTCATATTATTATTGTATTGTCTCTGTCTTTAAAGCTGCTCTAGATTTCTTCTATTTGTTCATCAATTTCTTCTATTTCTTCATCGCTATGTTGTGATTGGCATGTAGACCATTATAATATTGAGGTTTACTGGTTCATTTTGAATGCTTATCGCCATGATTCTGTCACTATAGTTAATTATTGTAGTGATTAACTTTCCAACTTTTTTATGAAGCATTATTGCAACACCTGACTCGCCCTTCTTTTGTCCTGAATATATTATCCGAAATTCTCCACTCTAGAAATTACCCTGTCCCTCCCATCTCGTCTCACTAATGCCCAGAATGTCTATTTCAAGTCTTTCCATTTCTTTTTTCACATTTTCTATTTTACCTGGTTCTAGCAGTGTTCTTGCATTCCATGTTCCAATATTCAGCTTATTTCTTTTCTTCATTTTTGAAATAAGTACCAGGATTTCGTTGGCAGTCGACCTGAGAAGCCTGGTTACTTCTCCTGCCGGGCATGACTCCTTCAGTGAAGGCTCCATCGCCAATCTTGATTTCATTTTTAACTTCCATTGCTGCTTTTACTTGGGAATGTAATGTGGTGGTTTCCCCTTGCCTTCCACATCGCAGTATTGTAGCTTGTATGCTACAGGATACAAGTAGCGCTGCTGCCCACTACTATAACTATTAGTGGTTAGTTGAAAGAGGAGGAAACACCCCTAGCCCTCGAGTACTCTAATAACTTCAGTGAGAATGGAGGACCTCCTCCTAAGGTTAGTAAGCAAGCAAAGAGACAGACAGAAAGTTTTAAGTAAAGAATCCTCATTAGGAAGAATATTAGTATGAGGGTAGAAGCAGGAAGTGGAAGAGTTAGAGAAAAGTACGACCAAAAGCTTTGAAATAGATCATACTTAGCTCTGGGACCCCGGGTTAGCCATGCCCGTGCCTGCAAGTCGCAAGCCCCATGGGGACTAACAAACTATATATTCTACAAAATAAATTATATATATCACAGTGAAATAACATTCATATACAATCATTTACAGAATTTCTTCTGTTATATTACAAGTAGCTGTTATAATCATATACAAAGCTTTCACGTATGTTACATAAAATTTGGCGTCTTGTAATATTCCTGATAGTTTTTTTTTTTTTTTTCCCCAGTTAAACATCTAACACTGAGTTCGCTGTTTCCATTGAGGTAGGGTAACGCTCTTTTTCCTGCGGTAGACGATCTGTTTCAACGACGCCATCATCACTCCCTAGTGGAAATAAGGCAAACCTGAAGTAAAATCGGATGGAAGTGGAGAGCTAGGAGTTTTTCTTCCGATTTTACTTCAGGTTTGCCTTATTTCCACTAGGGAGTGATGATGGCGTCGTTCTGTTGTTGGTTGGAGGGTTCGTCTGATGTAAGGTTAGAGGTTAATTGTGCCCATTCTTCTGTAGTCATTCTTCTAGATTGGACTGAATTAGTGATCTCTGCCTGGATGTAGTGATGTAGTTTCGATATGGTTCCCAAACTTTCTTCTCTTCCATACGCTTGGTCGTACCTCTGAGCCCAAACTGCGTGCATCGTTAGGATCAGAACTATTGTTTGTACTTTGTTTATGTGTTCTCCTTTTACCCAGAATAATATTTCTTCGTTGATTAGTTGGATTTCAGGAAGCCATCTTTTAACGACTTTCCAAGCTACTTCTGTTTCTTTGCAATATATCATTAGGTGGTATAGTGTTTCAATGGCCAGTGTGTATAATTGGCCAGAAAGGGGGACTTCCTTGCTTGAGATCTCGAGAGTATGACAAAGTGTGGGTGAGCCTGTTGTTGATTTTTAAACAGAAGAGTGCATCTCTGTATAGCAATTGCACTGTTTCGATCATGAGAGGACCATAGCCAAATGCCTTTAGGACTTCATAAAGGTACTCGTGCTCTACTCTGTCGAAAGCCTTCTCCTGATCAAGGCTGACGAGTGCCAGGTTTTCATTGTGGCTGTTTGCAATGTGGATAAGATATCTTATTAAATGGAGGTTATCATGTATTGATCTTCCTGGAACAGAATAGGTTTGATGTTGGCCAATAACCTCACGCAGTCTCGGTTTTATTCGGTTTGCTATAACTTAGGAAATGATTTTGCAATCCGTGTTGATTAGTGAGATAGGACGCCAGTTTCGGATGTCCGTGTGGTCTCCCTTCTTTGGTGGCAGTTGTGCTACTGAGGTCATGACGGATTGCGGGAGCCCAATGAAGGAGGCTTCTTGCAGTGTTTTAAGAAGAATGGTCCAAGTTGATTCCAGAAGACTTGGAAAAACTCGGTTGTGAGACCATCACGTCCAGGAGATTTGTTCTTTGGCAAGGTTGTGCATGCAGTTTTCAGTTGTTCAGATCTGTTGCAGAGATATACACAAACACACAGACAAGCTACTGGCCTGACCTGTAGTAGGAAAAAACATATCAAAGCTATATTCTGTTTTTACAAAGCCAGAAGAACACATTCATATTATCTTTTCATACAGCACTAGTGGTAGGCTAAATCAATAATTTAACAAAGGTGTTTTTATATTAGTATGGGTGTGTGTATAAGACTTGGGTTCGAATGTAGTCGTCGACTAGAGGAACATTTTCCAAGCCTTTCTCGACCGGTTCGATCTCTAGCACGGACAAGCGGGCTTTTTCTCCCGGAAAATCGGGTTTTTTGTTCCGTAAACTCAAGAAAATCGGCTGTCTAACACACACTATTTTTATACATTAAAAATATTCTGTTAGGGTTATGGACCACGAGATGGCGGCACTTGTTAGCCGTCTTCTTCAGTGCGTACCGATTATTTAGTGATAGCCTTGGGCCATCTATCTCTGATTGAACTGTCCACTCAGTCTCCAAAAGGTAGATAGGGCTAAAACGTCCTCGCCTACTCCCTATCTCTGGCACGGGCAAGAAGGTTTTTCACCCGGAAACTCAAGAAAATCGACCATACAACCCACACTATTTCAGACATTAAATATATTGTGTTAGAGTTAGGGAGATGGCTGCACTTATTTTACCGTCGCTTCACTGCCTGCTGCTTAATTAAGTGATAGCCTTCGGCAAGGCTATCTCTGATTGGGTACTAGTGGAGATTGAACTGCCAACTCAATCTTCAAAAGTTAGATAGGGCTAAAGCGGCCTTGCCTACTCTGTATATGGGAAAGCGCGTGCTCACACACACGTGTGTGTGTACTCCAGTTGATGATTTTCATATATAAGTCAACGTTGGGGAATTGAAATAATTATTCTTAACACGGGAGTAGTGTTCGTATATTTATCAAAATAAGAGAAAGGATCATGAGAACTGTTTTTTTTTTTTTTTCTTTTCATGCAAAACAGGAATGCTGGTCAGGGAATATATACAGATAAAAAAAAAAACATTTTGTAGAGTGTATTTTAAGTGACCTCCCATGATTAGTCCTGGTATTAAGATGCTGTGTAGTAGTAATAATAATAATGAAAAGAAAACAAACAAAGAAAAGAATAAATAAATATATATATATATATACATGAAAAAGCTTTAATGACTGATACCGAGAGATAAAAAGATGACAAGATATATTTGAAAAGATACTACTAGTTTACTAGTTTCGTTGAATTGATCAACATCTTCAGGTATCACAATCAAAGAAGTATATAAAAAATTACAGAGACTTAAAATTGTAATAACAGAACAAGTATAAAAAGACACTAGCGTGTTTGAAAACAAAATGCGAATTTGAGTTCCAAACAAACGTATACTACGCGCTGTCGCGAGTGCGCCAGTACTAAACAGAAGCAAAGTGTTCGTCAGAGAGATTAAAACTCAGGCTGTTGTTGATATGAGAGGAATCTAGAGAAATTTCCCTAGATTCGACAATCTTTCTCTCGTGTTCATCATAGCACGCATGGATGTTAGAAGTTTGAGTCCAGTTCACAATGTGTTGGCAGCCTTCGTCTGAGTTAGCTGAAAAGAGAACGTGGCTAGAGAGCGCTGGCTCTAGTCCTGTTATAGGAGATATCTCTACGGTGTTCATCCAAACGTAGAAGGATGGATTTAGCAGTCTGGCCACAGTATGGCTTTCCACAATCACATAAAATCTTGTACACTCCTGGAAACTGAGTTGAAAGATATTTCTCTTTAGGTTTGCTAAGTATTGAACGAAGTTTTGGAAGCGTAGTGAAGCAAGTTTTGAAGTTAAACATCTTGAGAATCTTTGCCAGTTTTGGTGAAAGAGAGTTGATGTAAGGCAAAGAAATGAAGGCTCTTGGGGAAGAGGGATCTTCAGAAGTAGTTGAGTGCCTGGGGGAAAGAAATTTGTCAATTTTCTTTGGAGAGAAACCATTATTAATAAAAGTTTTTTTAAGAAAAAGGAGTTCATTTTCAATTTCTGTTTCTTCTGTAAGTAATGATTTGGCTCGGTGAGCTAAGGTGGAAATAATACCACATTTTTGTGGGGGATAGTGATGGGAGGAAGTATGAAGGTATCTGTCAGTATGAGTAGGCTTTCTAAAAATTGAGATTTTAATACTCTCGGCACATCTGGTAAGTTTCAGGTCTAAAAAGGGGAGGCAGTCATCGGATTCCAGTTCGAAGGTGAAAGAGATTTTTTCATGGCACTTGTTTAGGTGGTCTAAAAATAGAGGTTGTTAACACCATCTTTCCAGATGAGGAAAATATCATCAATATAGCGATACCAGAATTTTGGTTTAATGTGAAAGGAGTTAATAGCTTTTTCTTCAAAATCGTTGAGAAATATATCCGCGAGAATCAGAGAGAGCGGGCTGCCCATGACCAGCCCTGAGTTTTGTAAGCAGATCTTATTGTCATATTTGAAGTATCCTGACTTTATGCAATGGGAGAGAAGAGCAAAGAGTTCTTTTGATAATTTGTTCTTGAGAAGATCGAGGACTTCTTGAGCAGGTACATTTATAAAGAGAGTAACAATATCGAAACTGGCCATTAAATCTGTTTTTTAAGTTTGATATCCTTGATTTTACACTCTCCTACCTATAACGTCTCCACATATCTCGCGAGTTTTCTATGAAATCTTTCTGGAATTTCCTCTTCACATATTGAAAACTCTGCAGATTTTGTTTCTAAAATCAAGGATATCAAACTCGAAAAAACAGATTTAATGGCCAGTTTCGATATTGTTACTCTCTTTATAAATGTACCTGCTCAAGAAGTCCTCGATCTTCTCAAGAACAAATTATCAAAAGAACTCTTTGCTCTTCTCTCCCATTGCATAAAGTCAGGATACTTCAAATATGACAATAAGATCTGCTTACAAAACTCAGGTCTGGTCATGGGCAGCCCGCTCTCTCTGATTCTCGCGGATATATTTCTCAACGATTTTGAAGAAAAAGCTATTAACTCCTTTCACATTAAACCGAAATTCTGGTATCGCTATATTGATGATATTTTCCTCATCTGGGAAGATGGTGTCAACAACTTCTATTTATTTTTAGACCACCTAAACAAGTGCCATGATAAAATCTCTTTCACCTTCGAACTGGAATCCGATGACTGCCTACCCTTTTTAGACCTGAAACTTACCAGATGTGCTGAGAGTATTAAATTCTCAATTTTTAGAAAACCTACTCATACTGATAAATACCTTCATGCTTCCTCCCATCACTATCCCCCACAAAAATGTGGTATTATTTCCACCTTAGCTCACCGAGCCAAATCATTACTTACAGAAGAAACAGAAATTGAAAATGAACTCCTTTTTCTTAAAAAAAAACTTTTATTAATAATGGTTTCTCTCCAAAGAAAATTGACAAATTTCTTTTCCCCAGGCACTCAACTACTTCTGAAGATCCCTCTTCCCCAAGAGCCTTCATCTCTTTGCCTTACATTAGCTCTCTTTCACCAAAACTGACAAAGATTCTCAAGAAGTTTAACTTCAAAATTTGCTTCACTACGCTTCCAAAACTTCGTTCAATACTTAGCAAACCTAAAGAGAAACATCTTCCAACTCAGTTTCCAGGAGTGTACAAGAATTTATGTGATTGTGGAAAGCCAGACTGCTAAATCCATCCTTCTACGTTTGGATGAACACCGTAGAGATATCTCCTATAACAGGACTAGAGCCAGCGGTCTCTAACATCCATGTGCGCTATGATGAACTCGAGAGAAAGATTGTCGAATCTAGGGAAATTTCTCTAGATTCCTCTCATATCAACAACAGCCTGAGTTTTAATCCCTCTGACGCACACGTTGCCTCTGTTCAGTACTGGCGCACTCGCGCCAACGCGTAGTATACGTTTGTTTGGAACTCAAACTCGCATTTTGTTTTCAAACACGTTAGTGTCTTTTTATACTTGTTCTGTTATTACAATTTTAAGTCTCTGTAATTTTTTATATACTTCATTGATTGTGATACCTGAAGATGTTGATCAATTCAACGAAACTAGTAAACTAGTAGTATCTTTTCAAATATATCTTGTCATATTTTTATCTCTCGGTATCAGTCATTAAAGCTTTTTCATATTATTCCAACTGAGTAAAAATAAATTCTTAAATATATATATATATATATATATATACACGTATATATATTTATTTATACAGGGTGTCCCAAAATTCACGCAAGAAGTAATTTTGATAGAAAACACAGGTTTTTAATTAAAAATTGTAATTTCTTATTGATTCATAAAGTATACAGTATAGGGTTATGCATGGAATAGCATATCGGGTAAATGGTCTCCACGGCTTTGCTGGCACATTCGCACTCTTTCGTCGAAATTTTCCATGACCGTTTTGCATAAATGTGGCTGAATTTCGTTGATACAGCGCTCAGTTTCATCCTTCAGGGCGTGGGTGGTCGTGGGCTTGTTGGCATAAACCTTAGACTTCAAAAAACCCCAAAGAAAAAGGTCCAACGGCGTTAAGTCACATGATCTGGGCGGCCAATTCTTATCACCAAAACGGGAAATTACACGACCAGGAAATGCCTCATGCAGTAATTGAATTGTTTCTTGGGCTGTATGGCATGTGGCACCGTCTTGTTGAAACCACATGTCGTCCACATCCATATCTTGCAATTTAGGCACAAAAAACTGGATTATCATGTCGCGATAGCGAGCACCATTAACTGTTATTGCCTTACCACCCGCATTTCGAAGAAGAATGGACCGATGATGCCTCCAGCCCAAAATCCGCACCCATATGTATGTAATTTAACTGAGACATTATTATATTATTATTATTATTATTATCCATTATTCAAAAATTCTGTGTAATTCTCATTGTTAATATTAGAACACGTGTTGTAAATATAGATGCAGAAAAGTATTATTATCAAAATTTTAATTGAAATGCAATGTAGAAACTGAAACTGAATCACATATGCAGCACTTAATGCTGAATTTTGTAAAAATTACAGCTGGAATGTCACTAAAGACGATTATTGTGATTGTGTAAATATTTTAGAAATCAATAATTTTTTTATTTTTAATAATAATAATTTTTATTGATTTCTAAAATATTTACACATATACAATAATCATTTTGAGTGACACTCCAACTTATAATTTTACAAAATTCAGCACTAAGTTGCATATATGGTTCATTTTCTACTTTGGATGTCAATTAAAATTTTTAATAATACTTTTTTGCCTCTATATTATGCATTTACTACACATGTTCTAATATTAACAATGAAGATTATACAGAAGTTTTGTATATTGAATAAATATTTTTTTATTATTTATTATTTTTTATTACATATGATACATACATTACATACATTTGTTTAAATTTGATACATACATTACATGCATTTGATTACATATGATACATACTTGATTACATATTTTTCTTTAAAAAAAATTCGATCCTTTTTTTATTATTAAAATTATGATTAATATTGTGATTACATATTTACAACGCATAAGATTACCTATTTACAACAGGTTTAATTCAGTTTTTTTTTTTTTTTTTTGTAACAATGAAATTTGTACAGATTTTTTTCTTTCTTTGCTGTGTTTTTTCCTGTATAATGTAATAATAATAATAATACAGCATTTATTCATTTAATAATGAGATATATATTTACAATTTTGATTTTTTAGTATATTTGATCCCTGTAACTACAGCTCTGAAATGTGATATATGGGTTTTGGATTTTTATTTATTTATTTTTTTTAAATCTTGAATGAGATGTAATTTCTCAGCCTTCATCCTCGAATCTTATTTGTAAGCTTTTTTTGAGGATGACACCAGTTAGTTATTATTTGTTGGTTCGTTTGCTGTGTTGGGAAGTTACAAAACCAAACCTATGTTTAATAGGTTTGATTTCCACTGGAGCCGTTGATTGAGAAATTCTCGCATACCACGCACACATACACAAATGATAACTTGGAATGTCTTGATGTGTTGCTGAACTGGAAGCTTGAACGAATATATTGTGTTTCATTAAGTTCGTATAGTTTGTATGGTAAATGATAATAATAATTTATTGATTGCTAAAATATTTATACATACAATAAACATCTTGTATGACATTACACCTTATAATTTTACAGAGTTCAGCACTAAGTGCTGCAATTTCTACATTGGATTTCAATTAAAATTTTTAATAATACTTTTTTGCCTTTATATTATGTATTTACAACGCATGTTCTTCTAATATTAACAATGAAGGTTATGCAGAATTTTTTGTATATATATATATATATTTATTTATTTATTTTTATTTTTTTTTCAAAGTTTGAGAAAGAGTGATTATACAAACAAATTTCTGCATTTGTTTATAAGGATTACTTGTAGATGAGTGAGGCAAGTTAGTCCCAACTAACTTGCCTCACTACTTCGAAGCTTCGGTTAGTTTTTGTAAAGAGAGTGGGATTTAGCCTTCACTATTTATGTTGTTGCTACTGTTTATGTATGGGATGTTGGCATTGGATGCTGGTGATTTGTGATGTGTCTATTAGTGTCTAATAATAATTATAATTTTTTTTCCCACTTTATTATGCTTGCATACATATAATAATTACATTATAAAATTATAGAAATTACAAAATGTAAAAATTACATATATATGGTAATAGTATTTTTTTTAAATAATAATAATTTTTTTTTATTATTGCTAAAATATTTATACATACAATACACATCTTGTGTGACATTGCACCTTATAATTTTACAGAGTTCAGCACTAAGTGCTGCTTTTTCTTCATTGGATCAAAAAAAAAAAAACCCAGCTAACGCCTATTTGTTCCCATGTAGGGAGTAGGCGAGGCCGTTTACCCTATCTAACGTTTGGAGACTGAGTGGGCAGTTCAATCTCCACTGGTAGCCAATCAGAGAGATAGCTGGCCCAAGGCTATCACTGATTCATCGGTACGCAGTGAAGAATCGGTACGCCATCTCGTGGTCCCTAATCCTAACAATATTTTTGTTAGGTTCGACGTGTGTGTTCGACGGTCCCTAATCCTTTGTTAGGTTCGACGTGTGTGTTCGTGGTCCCTAATCCTAACAATATTTTTGTTAGGTTCGACGTGTGTGTTCGACGGTCGATTTTCTTGAGTTTACGGGACGAAAAACCCGAGTTTCCGGGAGAAAAACTCACTAGCCCGTGCCAGAGATCGACTAACTCGGGAACCGGTCGAAAAAAGGCTTAGAAAAATTTCCTCTAGTCGGTGACTAGATTTGAACCACCAGATCCTTTCTTCATGTGGTCAAGCGCCATAGAGTGCAAACGCCACTTCTACTGAGCTACACGGGCTCAATTAAAATTTTTAACAATACTTTTTTACCTTTATATTATGTATTTACAACACATGTTCTTCTAATATTAACAATGAAGATTATACAGAATTTTTTGTATAATTTTTTTTATTTTTTTATTATTATTTTTTTTAAAGTTTGAGAAAGAGTGATTATACATACACATTGTCTGCATTTGCTTATAAGAATTACTTGTAGATGAGTGAGGCAAGTTAATCCCACCTATTTCGAAGCTTGGGTTAGCTTTTATGTTTGATTTCCAGTGGAAATCAAACATAAAAGCTAACAAACATAAAAAAGCATAAAATATTTTATGTTTGATAAGCATAAAAGCTAATCAAACATAAAAAAGAGTGGGATTTAGCCTTCACTATTTGTGTTGTTGCTACTGTTTATGTATGGGATGTAGACATTGGATGCTAGTGATTTGTGATGTGTATATTAGTGTTAATGGTTTCTTAACTTTGTTGGTATATTTTCCAGAGTTCGTTTTTTAATGTTCTGTAGTTATCTACGTGTTTTAACTTTCTTGGTAGGTTGTTGAGTTGCGTGGGTATCTGATGTGATCTCACAAAAGAACCGCATGAGTTGTTGAAGGGTGTGGGGATGTAGAGAGTTGTTGTAGGTTGTGTTATACGATATGTGTCTCTGTTGTTTCGATAGGTGATGTTGAAGTAATTCCTTGTTAATGTCATGTAGTGTTTCAGGTTTTTAATGCTCAGAATTCTGTGTATCGCCATGTGCTTTTCGGATATTGGTTGTTGCGTGTAAGGTGTCCAGATCACTGTTGACACGATTTTCCTGTGTAGTGTTTCTAATTTTGTTAGGTGGCTGTTTGATGTATTTGCATAGACTGTTATTCCGTATCTGAGTAGGGATTCGCAGATACCGTGATATAGGAGTTTTTTTATGTTGGGTGGAATAATGTCTTTAACTTGGAAGAGTTTTGCTGCGATGATCCGGAGTTTGGTGTGTAGGTATTCTATATGTTTTGTCCATTTAAGGTGGGAATCTATATAGAGACCGAGGTATTTTGCGTGTGTTACAGGTTTGATTTCGGAACATTGGCAGGTATTTTTGTTGTTAATGCAGCGGTATGTATGACAATGTATCGATAGTGATGCACGGCGTATGATGATTGGGTTGTGTATCATCAACATCTGTGTTTTGGTGCCATTGATTAGAATTGCGTTTTGGTGGAAGTATGTTGTGATTTCGTTTAGGTCTTGTTGTGCTTTGCAGAGAGCTGTGTTAATGTCTGTGTGGATTGCTAGTAGTGCAGTGTCATCTGCGTATTGAAATATTTGACTTCTTATGGATATGTTATGAACATCGTTAATGTATATGTTGAATAGAGTGGGTGATGATATGGCACCTTGAGGTACACCGTGTTTTGCTTCTATACTCCGACTGTGACATGTACCTATTTTTGTTACTTGTGTTCTGTTTGAGAGGTAGTTCTTGAACCATGTATGTAGTGTTCCTCTTATACCTATTGAGTATAGTTTGGGTAGTGTGTCAAATGCTTTGGTTAGGTCCAGAAGTATAAGGACGGCGTACTTGTTTTTGTCGAGAGCTTTGTTTATTGTGTCGGCGATGTCTTCTAATAAAGTAATGGTGCTTTTTGTTTTCTGAAAGCAGTATTGGTTTTGTGAGATGATGTTGTACTTCTGTAAATAGTTCCGTAGTCTGGTGTGTGTTATTTTTTCTAGAATTTTTGAGATGACTGGTAGTGTAGCTATTGGTCTGTAGTTCTGAGTTTCATTTCTTTTGCCGTGTTTGTATATTGGCGTAATTACTGCAGTTTTTAGTTGTTGTGGAATAATGCCTGTGTCGAATATTATGTTCACAAGCTTCAAAAGTATTGGATTTATTTTTTCAAAGTGTGTTTTAAGGTCTGTGAGTCTTATTTTGTCTATTCCTGGAGTGGTCTTTGGTTTTAGTTGTAGGATTGCTTCTTTCAGTTCCTGTTTTGTTATGGGTAGAAAATACATCGTTTGTTGTTGACTTTGTGTCGGTAGTTTTTTGTTGATCGTTGGTAGTTTGTCTTTTTTGAGTTGTGTGATGTGGTTTGTGAAAGCATGGCTGAATGAGTCTGCTAATTCCTCTTGTTTGTGTCCTGACCAAAGCTTTTTGCAATAAAAAATAATAATAATTTTTTTTCCAATGTAATAAATTATTTATTTATTTTATTTTATTTTTTTCTGTTGATCTCGGATGAGATCTAATATCTCAGCTTGCATCCTCGAAGCTTTTTAATAAGCTTATCTGAAGATGACACCAGTTAGATTTTTTTTATTGATTTGATTGCTGTGTTGGAAGTAAGCTGATGTTTGGGAGGTCAAATGAATGATCTGAAAGGTCTGATCAATTTGAAGTTGCCGATATATTCTAGTGTTATTGCATATGTCTTGATGGTTGACATTATTTTTATTGTTGTCTTCTTTTTTGAACTAATTAGGAGACTTTTTTCCAATGGCAGCCTTTCTATGTCTTCTGAGTTTTTAATTTGTATCGGCTTTGAAGTTTGTGCCTTCCTCAAGAATATCTTGGCATCACTGATCCACAAACATTGGTAATTTTTTTCTGTTTTTGCTTTTCTTGCTTAGTACAACAGATTCTGGTTGAATGGTGTTAAATATTCGGATACGAAGATTGGCGTATTGTCTTGCAATGTGTTCAAGCCCTTGGCAACTGGTTTTTTCTGTGTGCTGGCATTTATGAGATTGTCTCTTGTGGATTTGCTTGTAAGACGAACTATGACCGGTGAGGTCGTGACAAACCTTGTTTTTTGCTCATCATAGGAATCTGATTTACGGTCTGAATGTCGTTAAGCTGTAGGGTTTTCTGAGTCTGTGAGGTTTTCTGTAGGTGTAGTTTCAGGAAGACTGTTTATGACAAGATCTTCTTTATGTTGTTGCTGATTTAAACGTTCATATTGTAGTTTTAGAGAATAAAGTTCTTGATGGAGTTCAGATGTCTCTTTCATCAAATTGTGTTGACTGTCATTTAGTGTGTTAATGCTGATTTTAATGTCTTTTACCGTTTGCAACACTTCTATCCCTTCTAAACTATTATGTTTCACCAAATCTTCATATTCACTAGATTTTTTTTTGTTATTTGTTCGTTCTGTTTGTCAAGGAGTTCTTATATGAGATCTACTAAGCTGGCTTTTATAGTCTCTAAACCGTTTTTTCTATTAATTTATTTAAAGAGACGAAATTATAGGACTCACTTGTATTTTTTTGTCTGTTCAGTTCGTCGTCTGATTTTTCCTCCGGTATAATCGGCTGCATCGTAGGTGGCTGCCTTAGGTGCATTTCTTTGATCTTCCTGCAGAGTATGCACTTCCATTCCTCGCGTGATGCATTGGATTTACGTTGTCAGGTTTCTGAAAAACCAGCACATTTTAAGTTTAGAATCCTACTGCATTTCGTACAGGTTATATTATTTCCATCGCACGATAAATCCTCCAGGCATTTGATACACTTCATGATTCACCTTTCTTCTCTTGAGCAACTATGGCGTGATTGTAAAGATTGTGACGTCCTTTGTTCTTTGCTCGTTGTTGACTGCAGTCCCCTCTGTTCACTTTTCAACACTTCAAAATTTGGTCTCTTCTTAGCCGATTTTGGTGAATTTTATATCACTATCTTCTTCGTGACAAGTAGAGTTACTTGGGAACACTTGTTCACATTAAAAACAGGAGTTGGAACCACTTTAAAACTATAAAAACAGGAGCAGCGATATCACAGTGTGGCTGTTCGTATGCCTACTCAGCGCCCTAATAATAATATAATAATGTCTCAGATAAATTACATACATGCGATTATTACAGATATTAATATTATTATTATTATTATTATTATTAATATTATTATCAGTAATAATATTAATTATTAATATATAATAATTATATATTAAATCTTAGAGCACAAATAATAATAATAATTATTATTATTATTTGTGTTTTAAGCCTTTTCTCGACCGGTTCCCGAGTTAGTCAATCTCTGGCACGGGCTAGCGGGTTTTTTCTCCCGGAAAAAACTCGGGTTTTTCGTCCTGTAAACTCAAGAAAATCGGCCGTCGAACTCGCACTATTTTCAGACATTAAAAATATTGTGTTAGGGTTAGGCACCACGAGATGGCGCCTAAGCTCGTGATAAGAGTTTTATGTATATATATAGGTTGGTATGTTCGTGCTTTAGGTAAACGGTGAAGGAAAAGAGTGAAGGTAAAAGAGCACAATGCTGAAAAGAACAGCGTGCTCTTTTACTGTGTTTACTGGAATATAACTCTCACTTTTTTCCAAAAATTCAAATTAAAAAAATGGTAGTGCGAGATATATGTGGGGATTTTCGAAAATTAAAGTTTTTCAGGAAAAAATTAAATTGGCGTTTATAATTAAATCCTCAGTATTCATTATAATCTGTAATTGCTCCCATTATTTATAAAATGAATGTATTTACATTTTAATTATCAACTTTATTTACGTGATCGCTGCTCACCTTCATCATGCAATGCGTTTGAATCTTTAGCCACAATGCTTCTGTACTTAAATTAAAATAGTTATTGCTTGTCCTTTTATCATTTTGGAATCATGAGATCACATGATTAAAAAAAAAAAAAAACGAAAACCGGTGACTTACCAAGAATCTCCTAGTCGCTGTCGCTACATCCGATCTCGAGAGAGGTTTCCTCGTGTGCATTGTTAAGGTCATCTAACCAAATAGCGTCATCTTCGCTCCAGATGACGCTATTTACCAGAGATTTTGGAATCTTGCATAGCTTTGTGATCAGGCTCTGGACAGCGTTTCAAATCAATGAAATGTGCTCCAGACGTTTGCTATGAAGTCACCGTCGCTCCACCATGGAGCATGAAGACAACTTTTTGGTTCTAACTGCAAAACATAATCGACGCATTCTGACAGGTCAGCCTGCAAGTGGGCTCCATTCAAGCCCAGGGACGCGAATATCATGACAAACTGTGCAAACACGTCTGCGACAAGTAGGCTATAATATACACCGGAAGACCTGCAGTCTGCATCCCTTTATCCTCAGCTCATCATGGAGCACGTGTGCAGCGGTGTTGTATCCATAAAATTGGACAAGACGCCAGTAGGCTAATATATTCTTTAGAGGTGAGAATCATTTTAGTCTTTCCTCCGATTCTAGATAGCACGTGATCTGTTGTGAAAATTGTGAAAACTGCTTAGCATTGCGAGAATGTTCTTGAAAGGGATAGATACTGCGGTGCTGAGGTCATGGTGTGGGGTGGTATAGTTCGCCCACTATTTATAGATCCTTTTTTGGCTTGGTGCTAAGAATAGTCGATTCATGCTGAAGGGAAGAAAGAAATGAAGGATGTACGAATTGGTCGCCAACATACGAAATCACGTGCTTTCTTGTCTGTCGCTGTACTAGTACTGGCTTGATTTTTGTTGTTCCTTTTTTGCATTATTTTTTTATTATTAATTTGTATGATGGATCCAGTACAGTCAACAAGTTCTATTGTTACACGTTTCAGTAGCTCTTGCAAAAGAATATTGAATAATGTGCTGACATTCTGCGAAAAAGAATCGTCAGAAGGCCGTCTTCTTGTTCCCTTTTCTCAAGTCATAAAACGTGCAAGTGCAATTGCAGGCGTATCGGGGTCGACTGTTAAAAGAATTCGTAAGCCAAAATTTAAATCTCCTAAAAAAAAGCGCCAGAGAAAGAAAACCATCGAAACCGTAGCTTTGAATGATTTTGATGTAGACGTTATAAGAAGAACTATTCACAATTTTTACGTGGTCGAGAAAAGAGTGCCAACTGTTCCGAAATTGATTCCTGTGCTTAAAGAAAAAATTAATTTTCTTTGGAAAAGAGAAACTTTAAGGAAAATACTTCATGAAATCGGATTTTGTTTTAAAAAGTCCCAGAATAAAAGGAAACTTATCATGGAGCGAAGTGACATTGTTTTATGTAGAACGCAGTATTTGAGAGCAATAAGACGTTTCAGGGAGGAGAAAAGACCGATTGTGTATCTAGATGAAACTTGGATTGATAGTAATTTAACTTATGGAAAATGTTGGCAATCTAAAGAAGAATGTGGAGTGCTACAAACCAGAAATGCTTCCCGGCGCATAATAATTTTGTGTGCGGGTGGAGAAATGGGTTTTTTAGCGAATTCAAACTTACTATACAAAGCCAATTCAGCTATTGGAGATTACCATGGGCAAATGAATTCTACGATCTTCGAAAAGTGGGCAGAAGAAAAACTGATTCCAAACCTTGCTAAAAATGCTGTTGTTATAATTGAGAACGTTTCATATCACTCTATTCGATTAAACAAAGTTCCAAATTGGTCTAATAAGAAGCCAGTTGTTATGGATTGGCTCTCCAAATAATATTTCTCATTCCCCAGATATGCGAAAAATTGAATTGCTTAATTTGGTCAAAAGAAACTCGCCCACAACTAAACTATTTAAATTCGACACGATGCTCAAAGAGCATGGATTTCTAGCTTTGAGGTTACCACCATATCATTGCGATATTAATCCTATTGAGTATGTTTGGGAAGAAGTGAAAAGTTTCATTCGCCATCGCAACGTAACTGGGGATATTGACATGTCGAAGAACAGGCGATTGAAAGTATTACAGTTCAAAAGTGGGGAAAATATTGCTCTCATGTCACCTCATTGGAAAATATATATTGGGATAGAGACGGAATTATCGAAGAATTGTGCGAACCTTTGGTGATCAGTTTAAGTGAAAGTGATGGCGATTCGGACACCGATTCAGATGACTCTGAAGATTAAAAGAATTTGACAATAGTATTTTTTCCAACATTTTTTTTTGCATGCTATTGAGAGTCACAACAAGTCATAAATAATTAATCAGTTTAGGACATTAAAGTGTCTCAGTTCTCTCAACTGTAAGTTTAGAATATCTAAGTTCATTTGAAATAATTTCTGTTTTTCTATATAATTATTTTTATTTCATAGAAAACTTTCTTAAAAATAAACTTAGTTACATTTTTGTTTTATGCTATACCTTTTTTAATTTTATTAACACTCTACGTACATTTTTCCAACTGTTATACAAGCAAAATAGTTACACTTTAAAAACAGCAATGCTCGTAAAAGAAAAGCTAAATTTTCCGGCCTGTAATAATAAACAAACTGAGTTTGTTTATTATTACATCCCAGAAGACAGACTGATTACCCTATTATCGGAATGGATTCTCCTTTTTCTGATATGCGCAGAAGTGTCGAGGGACCTCTAATCGGTGGGCGAACTATATTATGCTTAATAGACCCACCGAGCTACAAGATCTGGAAAAGGGATTATGACTAGTGAACGACATTGCAACGAAGTTCTTGAAACGTCATGTTCAATTGTTTCATGGTGCTTTAAGCGAAGAATTCATCTTTATAAATGACAATGCTGACGTCGTATACCAACAGTGCAGATACTTCTGGAGACTGAGGATATTAATCGAATGGAGTGACCAGCACGCTCCCCAGATCTCAACCCCATAGAACACTTCTGGAAGATGCAATAGGGAGATGCACTGCTATTCGAAATTCCCTCCAGAAAACAAAGAAGGTCTTATCCTTGCAGAGGAGTGGGCCATTGTACCTCAAGAACTCCTGAATCAGTTGGTGCTAGGCATAGTACGACGTTGTGAGAGCTGCATTGCACTTCGGGGTGGACATATTCCGTACTGAAATGTCTCTCCGCATAGCTTTCTGTAAGCACTGTGCATTATTTCCTTAACTATGTCCTTAGGAAATCTGTAACTTTTGCCATAAACGTATTGCAATTTAATTTGTACGAAATTTATAACACATTTTTGTGTAATATATATATTAGTATACTGGCACAGGGGCCGCTAACACTTTTCCGAGTCAAGCGGGTCAAGGCGCTGGAGTGGTCCAAGCCCCCTCTCGTTGTTTGGGCCCCTTAAATTAGCCCTAATTTTTCGGAGACCCCAGCTTTAGCTTCGTGCGCTTGTGTATAAGTACGGCCCTGTACTGGCAATAAATTTTATTATTATTTGTGACACCTCTGTAGACTCATGAGGGGAGGACACCTGCTGTACAACTCTCTGTCTTCATCACTACACCGAACATGTACTACATCGTCTACATCAACACCATCTACTGCCCACCACCACCACAACTAGTATTTTTTGTCTGTAATTTGCGTGTGTTCTGAAGGGCCGATTTGTCTGTATGCGGGATGAAAAATCCGAGTTTCCTGGAGAAAAAAACCCTGCTAATCTCCGTATGAGATCGGCTAACTCATCTTCGATTGAAAATTTTCATATAAAGATTCCTTCCGTCACGACGAGACTCGAACTTAGGCCTTGGAAAAGGCCTAAGTTCCTAAAAGGCCTTGGAAAAGGCCTAAGTTCAATTTTCCAATCGAATTTTTCCAGTCGAACCGATTTTTCCAATAGGCCTTTTCTAATCGAAGGGCTCAACGCAACGTCGTTCTTCCAATTGCGCTACAGAGGCACTCAATGTCCACATTTGACTGTAGGCATGAAAATGTTTTCGTTTACAGGTAAAAATATAGTTCTTCCTTAGTTTTTGGACACCAGTGTACATGGGCAAAGAGGGCCGTGATATCGGGTGGAAATTTATCTTGTAGAAGAAGACGATTGTGTCATTGATTGGAACATTTATCAGAAAGGGCAGATACATCAAAACTGACTAATAAATCACTTTCATCCAGTGTGATGTTTTTAAATTGTGTTTATAAGCGTTGTGTGTGCGTTTATATATAGGAGGGAAATGATATACCAACTCCTGTACTGTCGACACTAGGTAATATAATTGGGGCTATCAATATCTTCAACTACAGGTCACAGCGATATGTTCCGTTTAGGAATCTTAGACAGGTCGCAAATTCTGAGGTGGAAGTTGTTTTTTAACTGTGTCCGAGGCAAAGAAATTAATGATTTAACTAATTTTACACTTTCTTTTCTTAATCCAGTTAGTTCGGTTATATTTCACGAGTTGGCAGGCGTTGTTGTCAGATATTAATTGGTTCATTTTTTGAAAGTAGATTGTTCGGTTTAAAATAACAGTAGAATTCCATTCATCGGCTCTAGTTGATTTCAAAGATTTCACACAATTTTCAGTGTTGGTGAGGTTGCTAGTTATTGCTTTAATATTATTTAAAATATTAGAAGTGACTAGTAGTATTTTATCAGCAATGTCAGTTGGGAGAAATCTTACTTCTTTCAATATAATATATAAAATCCAGTTTAACCGTCCTTAGTTTTTTCTGGAGCGAAAAAAATGCTATTATTACGGAAAGCAGCATGCACATACAGAATATAATAATCAGTATCACTTTGATGTTAGAGTATAAGCAGCGTTCCTTTGATTTAGCAGCATTTCAAGTTGCTGTGTCATCAGTGACATCATCCTTTTTTGATTTATCTGTATTCTGTTAAGATTATCCCCCCCCCCCCCGTGAAATACTATTTGTGATAGATTTAAAGTTTAATTATTATTATTAATTATTATTGCTATTATTAATGAGCATGAAATTATTATAGTAATTTCATGCTTATTTTTTTATATATATAATTTTTTTAATCTTCTCTGTTTTAAAAATTTATCTGAAAATCCTTTTCTGTAGGGGTGAAAAGCTCTATCTGACCAAAGAAAATAGAAAAGGCTGTCAAGGATGGAAAAGAGTAATAATTTGTGGCCTTATCATTATAATAATTGCTGTTGCAGTTCTTGTGGGAGTTTTAGCAGCTAGTAAGCCACTGCAATATTTTTTTTTTTTTCAAAATAAAATATATTGTTGTAATTTTTATGCTAATGAATTGTTGAATTATTATTTTAAATCTAGGCTGAAAACTAATACCTATTGCCTTATAAAATCCTGATCTTCATTTTTTTTTTTTACTGTAAATTTTTTACTTCTGTTTGTTTAAAACAGCATTATATCAAAAAAAAATCATCAGCTAATATCTATGTTGTTCCCGTAGTTTCATTTCTTTATTGCAGGTTTTTTTAAAATTATATATATATATACAGGGTGTTCGGGATAAATTTGACAGTTTCGTAAGGAAAAAGAAAATCTTCTTTGTATCTATTAAATTTAATGAATTGACAAAAAACATTACAGGCAGAGTTAATTACAATACTATCAACAAGATTTACTCAAAATAACCACCATTAGCATCGATCACAGCTTCAATCCTGCTTCGGAACCTCGAACAAGCTGATGCTACAGTCTCCCTGGAAAGGGCCGCAAAAACTGTTTTAATTTTATCCATTAACTGGGCTTTTGTATTACTGGAAGTGCGATTGGTGTCTTTTTCAACTGCGCCCCATACAAAATAATCCATGGGGTTAAGGTCTGGGGAGTTTGGAGGCCAAACATTTGGACTGGTGAAGTCGTAGAAATTTTCAGACAACCATTTTTGACTTTTCCCAGAGGTGTGGCAAGGGGCCGAATCCTGCTGCCATACATACGGCCTACCATTGGCTACCCTTGTTATCCAGGGCTTGACTACAGTGTTTAGCAACTCCACGTAGCCATCTGAAGTCAACCTGAGGCCCTCTTGGAAGATTTGCGAGGAATTCTGCTGTACGAACGCAATCAGATCGTCTGCTAGGGATCTTTCTTCTTGCTACATCCTCGTAGTCACCATTGCAAGTCTCTAGTTCATGCCTGATTGTTTTTACTGTATTCAGGGAGCATTGGGCAGCAGTCGAAATATCCTTATTTTGATGGCCGGCACGAATCATCATGATACAAGTTATTCTCTTCCATGATTCAGGTGGGTTCCAGCTATCCATCCTTTCTGACATCTTGTATATGAATGAAGAAGGGTCCAACCTTTTAAATGAAGAGAAGTGTGTGTTAATACATGTAACTTACGGAAAAATATAATTAATTATAAATATGTCAAATTTATCCCGAACACCCTGTATATATATAACAACTCACATCAACAACTGGACTGGCCAGTTGTTGACGTATGCATATGTCAACATATTATCTGTGTATTCTAGTCAAATCAGGAAGAGAAAGTATGACAATTGATCCAAAACTATTTCATATGCATAGTGCAAAAATTGTTAATATCAGCATTTGTCAGATTTTGTATGTTTTTTATGTGGTTCTCACCAAGGAAAGGTTTTATTTGTAAACCTATGCTACATTCTTAAGTGTATTTTTAAGGAAATTACAACATAGGCAAATGTATTAACTAAAATAAATTTAATTAATACTTCCAATATTTCAGCAAAGTCAAATTGCCATTATCAGAGTAGAAATGATCATAACTACTGAGCAGTAAAAGACAAAAGAACAAAATATAATGGGATATCTGCATGTAAATGCTACACTAAGTAAAGGCTTAAGCATGTCAACTGGGATTAAGTCTAAAGTCCTAAATAGGCCTCTTAGTGGGCAAAATTTGGCATCATTGGCTGTTGGGCTGAAGTACAGAAGAAAGAAATGAATAATAAATAAATCTTATTTATTGAGGTTAGTGTACTTAAGGCAGTAGCAAATCCAAGGAAAAGTAATAATAAAAGTTTTCATATTTATATTTGCTGCAATGGAGTAAAGTGGGTTTCTTCCAGCATATTCTATGGTGGATGTCTAAAGCATGGTTAGCAAGTTCTGAGTTGCAGTAGTGGTGTAAACAGATATAGTCATTATGTTCACCAATTCTAGTGTTGGTTGTGCTGCCTTTTTGGCCATAGTATACAACTACAAGGTACCTAGTAAACACCTGGCAAGTTGAACAAAACAGTTATGAATAGCTGACATATAAGCATTACCACCAGATTCTAGTACATTTGTACCATGGGCATGCTCAGGATCCCCCCCCCCATTTTTATTAAACTTCACAATATACTCTGAAGAAAATTTAGAGCTTAAGAGTATGCATGTTTAAATGCTATGCATAGTCTGTACTGTTGTACTGTGCAGAAACTTGGACCTTGAAGATAACATTGATAGAAAAACTTGAAGCCTTTGAGATATGGTTATACAGACAAATGTTAAAAGTCCCATGGACAGCAAAAACGTCCAATCAGGAAGTATTGGAACAAATGGAGAAATCACATGAGCTCCTAGATACCATAAAAAGAAGTAAAACTGCATATCTTGGTCACCTATTTCGTAATGGAAAATATAAGATACTTCAATTGATTATAAAAGGGAAGATAAATGGAAGAAGAGGACAAAGAAGATGAAGAAAAGCTTGGTTGGCAGTCATCAGACAGTGGACTGGCATAAGCTCTGAGGGACTGTTCAGAGTGGCTGAGGATCGCTCAAAATTTGTGAAGGTGGTCGCTGACCTGATAGAAGATGGCACTCAAAACAGAGATATGATAATAATAATTAGTCAGACTAGGTATGACAGACAACCATAACCGAAAAAGAAAATTAGCATTCCGTTTTAGGACATTCTAAGTGTTGAAATGTTAACGTAAAGCTATAATACTGGAAAATTAAATTAAACTGAATTCATTGTGTGTTCATTAATATCACATTCAAAATGTGTTATTAATGCAAGAAGTGTTAAGGATTCTAAGATAGAGTTTGATAAATATGTTGTCAGTTGAATGAACCTCCCACAGTGAGTCTGCCAATTCCATGTTAATTAATTTTTATTAATTAATTAATGCCTTTTTGGGATTGAGAATATAACTTATTTTGCCAGCCAATCACTAAGCATTTTGAGTCTGTTGTGTAAGAACTTTGAGGAACTTCCATTCTTGTGACGCTTAGATTTTGGCTCATATTGAATATCAAATTAGATTTTGTAAATCCAAGTGAGACTGTCAAGGAAAGATGCTGGTGAAATAGATCTTGAAGCTTGAGTCATGTGAGTATTACAAGGTTTTGTGAATGATGATGAGGAAGAATGGCATTGCAAAGCTATGAATAGGATTAGATTCAGTAAGGGAAGATCCTTGTTGTATAGGAAAATGAGTTTGGGTGAAAGCACAACACAGTGGGTTACTCCACCATTGATGGAAACATCAGATGAGAGGGAACCATCTACCATTACATGTGTTACATGACTAGACAAAGCTAGCAATCTATTTGAAAAATTTAAGGAATTAAATTAAATCGCAAAGAAATTATATTCTTGTTTAGTCCTTTATCCATATGTAAGCAAACAAAGTTTGCATGTGAAGTATCTTCATGACCAAGTTACTTGTGTATAGAAGCTAATGACTTCACATCAGTAGTCCTAGTATCCTATAATGCAAAACACATCCTTTTGGACATGTATAATGCATAGCATTATACATATCTTGCTGCCACTGATGAGACCTCAATAAAAGTCAGAATTGGTCTAGGTAAAGACCCATCACCAAATGCATAGCATTAAACATGCCCAAAAGGATGATTGCTTTGAATTATGAGGTGCTAAGGCAATTGATGTAAGGTAAGTCTATATATGAGTAGCCTAGTTGTGAAGATATTTCATGTGCAAATTTTGTTTACACTTGGATCAAGGATTAAACAAGAATATAACTTCTTGGCAAGTTTCATTTAATTATAACCAGGTGAAAAAACTTTTTATAAATGGTAGGGAGAGACCATATGATGGTAGCTTGGAAAGAATGCCATGATGTCAGACTCAACAGAATACCCTGGAAATATAGAGCTACCCTGTGATTCTCCAAATTGTTCCATTGTGGAAAGGTAGATAAATTTAAGAAGGAAGGCTTCTGTAGAATGAGAATGGTAGAATCCATATTGATGGTTACTAATTAATTGATGATTCTGTAGGTTGTAAAGAAGGTAGTTGACGACTTTCTACATCATCATCACTGTTAAAAGTATTGAAGCGAGGGAACAATGAGAATTTGGTAGCTGACTTTTATCTGCTATTTTAAGAACAGGCTAGACAAATGCTTGTTTCTGTGCTGTTGAGTAGATGCCAGATATATCAGATGAGTAGAACTGGATGTAAAGGCAGTATGCTATGAGCGTTAATTGTGAAGTGAGAGTTCTTCAGCTGGAGGACCTTGAATATTTTTCTGATTTCTTCTGTTGAAAAATCAGAGGCGACACATTGAAGGTGATTTGTGGAATAGTAGGGTGAGATTTGCTTTTTTGATCATATAAAGAGTTCTGCTGTATCTTTAGATGTTGCTATTGTTCCATCAGGATGAGAGAGAGAGGTGGAAGCATAGTAAGTCAGAAGATTTGGCAAACAGTCTTCAAAGAGTTAAAATGGCTCAATTGCCATTCGAGAAGGAGTCAGGTTACAAAATCTGCTTTAGATTTTCTGAGTTTTCCAGTGTTTATGAGATATAATTTAAGCTCTCTGACATCACCAAGAAACCCAGACTCAAATCTGTGATGGTAGTAGTAGTCATACCTACTTTTCAGTTTGTATGGAATGCTGAAGCATCCAAGTGATCTTTTGTGCTGATTTGGAAAGTCATGCAGTATGTCTGCTGAACTCCAACTGTCTGTTAAATCAGATTCTTGTATTCAAAGCCTCACCAATTTCTTGCAAACCAGTTTGTACAGTATAGTATAGTATACAACTTGTGATCATTTTAGCCAAAACTTTCCACATTGAGCCAGCAATCATTTGCTGGCTCAATGTGGAAAGTTTTGCCACACTAATTTTGAGATCATTCTGCCGATTACTGCATTCATCTTTATTATTATTATTACATCCTCCATGGAGTCGAGACTCATCGTGGGAGGTTCATTCAACAGACAACATATTTATCATATAGAATCTTAAAGTTCTTAATGCTCCTTGCATTAACAACACATTCTGGTATTGCATTCCATTCACTGAAAATTTTCTATGTAAAAAATCTACTCCTTACACCCTTCTTCACCACATTTTTACACAACTTCTAGGAATGACCTCTGGCTCTTTCCCTTACACCTTCTACTCTTTTATAATCCCCTCTGGATTAATCTGATAAAACCCTCTCACTAACTTAAATGTCTCTATCATATCACCTCTCTTCCTTTTATCCACCAAACCGTGCAATCCACATCTCTTCAACCTTTCTCCATAGCCAGCATTCCAAAGTCCTGACATTGTCTTAGTCACTCGCCTCTGGACCCTCTCCAATGTCTCCACATCACATTGAAAACCAGGTGATCAGATCTGAGCACAATAGTCCAAGTGTGATCTGACCAGTGCCTTATACAGTGGCACAACCACTTCCTTATCCTTGCATGTTAGAGCACATCTTATCTTAGCAGCACTATGATATGCAACCCTAGCAATATGCCCTCTAAACTTCAGTCTACTGTCAACCATCACTCCCCAATATCTAATCTCATCCACTTCCTACAGTACAGCACCATCGATAGTGTACACAGCCTTATCTGCACTCCAAAATGCAACACCTTGCACTTATTGATATTAAAACTACGACCACTCTTTTGTCCAAGTAAAAAGTCTATTCAAATCTTCCTGTAGGGATTCATCATTAGCAGTGCTACTTATAATTCTTCCCAACTTTGCAGAATCAGCAAATAACTGAAGATCCCCAGTTGCTCTCCCAACTCAACCAACCACTCTGAGCTCTTTAATTTCCTCTCCTTAAAAATTGACACTTTCTCCAATCCCACTTTCCCAACAGCAAAATTATCCTCCTAGGATACTTTAATATCCACAACACTAGCTGGCTTTCCTCCTCCAGTTGTACAGATCTTGCAGGCAGAGATCCTGAAACATTTGCCATCACTAACGACCTTACACAACTTGTTCAGATGCCAACCAGATAACCCAAACCACTCCCCAAACACCCTAGATCTCTTCCTCACCAATGACCCTTACAAATACACAGTGAAAGTAGTAAGCTCCCTGGTAATTCTGACCACAATCTAGTGCTCTTCTCCTCCCCCCCCCCATGCAACAACCCTTACACAGACACTCCCATACAAGAGTAGTTTGGCATTGTACCAGTGCCAAGTGGGACAGCCTCCGCAACTTCTATGCCACATTCCCATGGTTGGACTATTGCTTCTGGCTTTCAAACCCAAACATACGCAGCGAACTTATTACCAAAGTAATCCTTACCAACATGGAAATATACATTCCACACAGTACTCCGAACTGCCATTCCCTAACTAAAACCTAGTTCTCCAAAAGATGTGCCAAGGCTGTACAGATGAAACACCAGACATACCATAACTGGCTGAAATCATAAAGCTCATCCTCCTTTAGAGCTTATACCGAAGCCCAAAATAGATGCAAAAAAACAATCGATGCTTCCAAAACAGAGTTCGAAAGAGCAAAAAGCAGGAAACTAGCAGCCTTTTGAAATGGCAGCCGAGTCTTTTGGTCTCTCGCCAAAGCAATTGGCCATAACTTCTGCCCAACACTATTCCCACCCTTATCATACCCCGATTGCTCTATTGCATCATCACTCACAGAAAAAGCCAATCTTCTGGCTTCACACTTTGCTTCCAATGCATGCATGCATAACTGATGATGGTAAATGTCCTCCAACCATTCCAGACACCCAACATACAATGCCCACTATATCCTTTTGCCAGGATGAGATCAGAAATATACTGACCAAATTAGACACAAAAAAGTCTCCTGGCCCTGATGGCATTCCGCCAATTGTCCTGAAAGTTTGCACAACAGAACTGACTCCTATCCAATATCACCTATATACTCTCTTACTCCACTGGAATCTATCCCACAAACTGGAAATTGGCCTATATTCAGCCCATTCCCAAGAAGGGAAACAAGTCACTGCCATCCAGCTATTGCCCTATCTTGCTTAGCTCAGTCCTGTCAAAAGTAATGGAAAAAATCATCAATTCCCAACTCCTATACTACCTTGAAGACACCCACCTAATAAACAACCACTAGTATGGATTCCATCGCTGCCGATCAACAGGAGATCTGCTCACATATGTCACCCATCTCTTGACAAATGCCATGGAGAAGTTTGGCGAATCTCAGGTGGTTGCACTATATATCTCCAAAGCCTTTGACCTATATACTCTTTGTGCCAGACCGGGTCTGGTACAAAGGCTTACTAAGCAAACTACCATCAGACCCAGGACTAATGGAAGTCCTGCGTTAGACATTCGGTCTGACCCAGGACTTCTGTAGTTGGATTGCCAGCATTCTATCTGGATGCACACTGGGTGTGATGGTAGATGGCTCCCTATCCTCTCACCATTCAATTAATGCTGCTTCCACATGGTTCTTTCCTCTCACCAACCCTCTTCCTGCTATATATCAATGACCTACTTCAGTTGACCTTCAGCCCAATACACAGTTTTGCAGACAACAGCACACTACACTCCTCGCTTTCATTTGATAAACCTTACCCTACACAACTCACAACCTACAGAACATCAAATGCCAATGCCCTTAATTCTAATCTCCAAGTCATCCTCCAATGGGGTTCAGATAACCTCATCAATTTCAATGCTAATAAAACCCAGTTCTGTCCTATTTCTGATAAAAAAAAAAAAAAAAGAACCATTTTTTACCAGTATTCTTTTTGATGATACCCAAATTTTCAGACAGTTTGAGAACTCTCTTCATGGTATTACCCTCACATCAAACCTCTCCTGGCATAAACACATCACAACCATTGCATCCTTTGCTTCAAAAAAACTAGGATTTCTCTTTCTCTCAAGACTTTACTTCATCCCTGAACAGCTGTTAACATTATACAAATCACAAATCTGCCCAACTATTGAATAGTGCTCCTACATATGGGGGTGGGGCCCCTAAAAGCTCTTTCTCAAAATCTTGACTTAATACAGAGGAGAGCAATTAGACTTATTAATGACCCATTTCTTACCAACTCTCTCTCCCCACTTTTGCACAGACGTATGGTTTCTTCAGTATGTATATTCTACAAATATTTCCATGGAAAATGCTCATCTGAAATAACATCAATAATTCCTCCACTTAGTACTAAGCTCATTGGAACACTTGTAGCTGCTGCTCAACATCCCTTCACAGTACACCTAGAAACAAACAAAACAAGTTTCTTTTCCTCCTCCTTCATTGCTGCACTGTGAAACAGTCTCCCACCTACTGTGTTTCCCAAGGAATACAATTTACAGTCATTTAAATCAAATGCAAACAAGTTCCTCCTTTCTCAACCCACTACCCATACACTGTACTAATGTATTATAGGTTGATCAACCAACCTCTATTGTATGGGCACAAAATAAAAAAAAACACGTCAGTCCACATGATATATTGTTTACAAACAAGTTAAACAGCAAGTGCCCAAAAACAGAACCCTGGGGCATGCCACTGGTTACCCTTCTTTTTTTGGGACACTGCTCCATCATACACAACCTGCTGATATCATTCAGAGAGCCAATTTCTAATCCATCTAACCAGTGGTGAGCTATGGAAATTTTAACAAAGGGCTCGCTTTGTCGAGAAAAAAAAAAAATTTATTTCACACAAAAACTTTTATTAATACAGCTTGTGTACAAATTCCAATCAACGAGTATGAGAGGACAATCAACCTCTGAAGGCTATCATTTTTAAACAAATATTTCATGATCTAAACATGAAATATTTGCAGACAATCAACTGTGTTAATTTATCTTACACAAGAAAAACATTTTTTAACTATCAAAATATAATAAGAATAAAAGTTTTTATAATCTTTTATAAAACATTTGATTGGCTACTGGTTTTACCATACAATTGGCTACCAGAAGGGAGAAGGGTAAAGTAGCGCATGCGCTTATTTTATTTTCAAACTTGGGTGCATTCGTTATAGAGGAGTTGAAACAATAATTCCAAATAATCTATACAGTTTTTGCTTGATTACAATCTATACACTGCGGAATAGACTAATTTTTGTTAGGTTACCGTATGAGTTTGTCGTTTAACATGTTGCAAAAAAAAAAAATTTTTTTTGAAAAAATAAAAAATTAAACAAAAGGTACAAGGGAGCTTGCAAATTTGAGAAAAATTTAACAAAGGGCTCACTCAAGCCCCTTATAGCTCACCACTGCATCTAACCAATATACTCTATTCCCATCCTCTGCAGCTTGTACACCAACTTATCACGTGGTAATCTATCAAATGCTTTTGCCAAGTCTAAGAATATCACTGTATATGATTCTCCCTTATCTAACACTCATCACCTTATCATAAAATGCAAGTAAATTACTGAAACAGGACCCACCCTTTACAAATCCATGCTGACCTTCATTAAGAATATCATGGTTATTTTTTGTCCATCAACCCAATTTTGTATTCTATTCCTTACCAATCTCTCCAACAACTTGACCACAACTGCAGTTATACAGACTGGCCTATAGTTGGAGACTTCTGTCTTAGAACCATGCTTGTGGAGTGGTACTATTTTGCCCTCTTTCTGCTCCTTAGGAACCCTACCCACTGCAAGACTTTTAATTAAATAACCAGGTCAAGGGCATAACCAACTGCAGTGAACATTCCTTAAGCATATGTGGTGATATGTCATCCATTCCCACAGCCTTTATTAACATCTAACCCAACCAATATCTGATACACCTCTGTTTCTTTCACTTCTAATTCTCTTAATACTTGCCTCTCTTCTATATATTGTACCGGATTATTTATACCAGTATGATAAAGTGCTCATTCAATAATTCCACTATATCCTTTGCAGCTATTAGTCTGCTGCCATGAATATCCACCAATTAGTCTGCCATAATTATTCTTCCTCTTGCTTGCCATGTAATGGAAAAATTTCATTGAGTTAACCTTGGCCTGACCAGCCAATCTGCTCTTATACTGCATCTTTTCTTTCTTTACCATGCTTGTCACCTTTCTAACCTGCACTTTATATTCTTCATGGATCTGATCACCACCAACTGTCTTGTACCTCCTCCATAACATTTTCTTTTCCAGCACAGTTTGCTTGATTTCGCTGTTCATCAGCTTCATTCCCACTCTATTTACTTATTTAATCCTTGGTCATACATTGCTTTTTTCAGATACTGCCTTATGAATTTCCATGCATTGTCAACTTCCTTTCTGCTCAGTTCATCTACCCAACTTACTGATGCTAACTGGCTACAGAGATTCCTATAATCACCTGCTTTATACTTCCACATGTATCCATTTTTGGCAGTGACCTTTTCTTGTTTCATCACTTCCCAAACAAGTACCTCATGATCCCTCTCTCACCAACTGGCAGCATTGTCAACACCTCATTAACAACTACATCTTGTAAAGTTATCACCAAATCCAAAAGATTAAAGCCTTTAGTTGCTTCAATCACATGCTGCTTAAGATATTTATCTCTCAGAAATTCCACAAACTCTCTCTCCTTGTCCCCATACACTGTCTCCTCCTTCCAGTCTATATTCCTATAATTAAAGTCTCCCATTAGGATCACCTTCTTTTTACATGCCCAAATAATTTGCCTAAACATTTCACAATCAGCATTCTCTTCATTCCCTGACCTATAACAACATCCTATCAGATATACTAACCTGTTTATTTCAACTTCACACCAAACAGATTCAGAATCTGTGCATATACCATCAACTTCCACTCTTTGCGGACAAAATTCCTCTGCAATCATTAATAGCACTCCCCGCTCTCCTGTTTTCACATCTCTATCCCTCCGGAAAATTATATATCCTGCTAATTTTGTTCCTGATATCACATCCTCTTTAGACAACCAAATTTCACTTGTTCTAATTACTTTTGGGCATACCGTCTCAATCAATGACACAAACTCAGCTCTTTTGTTTTCAAATACTCCTTACATTTGTGTATAAACATAACAATCACTGTGTGTTTGAGGCCATCCTACCAGCACCAACATTCTCTATTCTGGCTGCTATACTACACTTCTCTCTTCAGTTTGACCACTCCCATTTCCCTGATCCTGATTGTGATTTCCATTCTTACCTGTCCCATCTTCTTTATGCATTCCATCACCATGTGCTGCTGCAACCACATCTTCAACCTCATATCCATCTTCCTCCTGCTGTACAATCTTTGTGCTATCCTGTTTCACAGGTAGGCTCTGATCATTTGCTACATTAACTTCTTGACTCTGTGCCTTCTCAGAAAACAATAGCCTTTCTAAATGCCCAATATCAAACCCATTCAAATGTAATCCATCAGCTTTATACCATTTGAACTTCCCTTCAAATTCACTCCACAGATTTACAAATTGTGAACCCCCTTTGCCTCACACAACTCAGCCATCTTACTATTCATTATCTCTGCTCTCCTTCTCAATTCACTGTTATCATATCTGGGCAACATGCCTACAACTTTCCCAACAACACTATTCTTCTTTACCTGCTGCAACAACTTTCTCAAGTTTCTATCAACATTCTTCTTCTCCCCAACTAAGTCATTTGTGCCCACGACTACTGCTAATTTTGACACCCAGTATTTCCTTTTCTGCAACGCATCCATTATTTGGTTTATTGTTCCACTGGGAAAGCATGTTTTGTGCACTTTATTAGTAATCACACTTCTAATGATAGTATTCATACAGTGATATATGACTATCATTTGATTCTTTCTTTGTTACATTAACCTCCTCCTTCTCCTTATCATCAGCCAAGCTCTCCTTTAGCTGTTTAATATCCTCTTCCAGATGTTTCATTTCACTTTTCATTTTCATTAACTCCAGCTGAAGCTCTTCTCCTGACGTTTGTTCCCATTTCTAATCACTCTAATCTGTTCAAACACTTTTCATGTACATTAATGCTTTCCTTCTTCTCATTTACCCAAACAGTACACAGATCTTTCACATTTTTCAGTGAATGCATATAACAGTTTTCACAATGCATCCACTGCGAAAAATCCAAGGCAAAGCCAGACTTTTGTACAGAAGCTTTCTGTGCTGTTGACGTATGTTTCTTTATGGCCTCCATCTTTAGAAGCTGAAGTTGTACAACAAATAAGTAGACAAAACATAATATAAACAACAAAAAATTTCAACAATAACACCACTGAAGGACACTTATATCCAAACTGAAAAAAATGCAGCACAATTTGCAACAAAAAGCCACACTGTGCACTAATTAAAAATATTTTTTTTCCACAGCTTAAAACTACTGTTGTGCTCACTTGTGACACTAGCACCACCTGTTATGAACTGTTCTCCTGTCCAGTTAGCACATCAGCAAACAACTGGATATACAGTTGCAGGTAGTCAAACTGGTTTATTCCATAATCCTCTACTGTGTTTTATGTAATATGGCAGCAGATTTTGTATCACTGTGTTTGTGGCATGTATAATTCCTGTAAATTAAAAATGTGGCAGGTGAGAAATGGGAATGTGTATGTATATGAAATGTAGGCAATGAACAGTGCTGGGTGACTAAAATGTTACTATCCTCAGCTTTAATAATGTGTAAATAGTGAGTTGGAGTGGTATATATGCCTTCATATATAAGTGTATCATGTTTGAAGGTGAGGAGATTGTGAAAGCGGTCTCAGTGAATTTGACTTAATTAGATATTATGGCAGATGAAGATGTTCTGATTGATGGCCTTAATTGTGTGGACGAATATCGGATGAAAATAGGTTATGTGGAGAGAGAAACAGAAAAATCGTTAAGCCTGAGTTGAGGATGTTGAATGGAGAGATTAACTGGTGCAAGGAAAATAAAAGCAGAAGTGAGAAAAAGGCTGAGACTGAGAGAGCAAGGAAGAGAAGGTGCGAGAATGTAAGAGACACTGAAAGAGAGAGGAAATATGGAAATTGAGAGGGAGAACAGGAGCAGGTAGAGTGATGCGAGAAAGGAGAGAGAGAGAGAGAGAGAGAGCATGGAAGGGGAAAGAGTGAGGATTGCCACTTAAAGAAAACAATGAAACTGTAAAGTGTGTGATGTAGAGATTCAGTGATTTGGGGTATGCAGAGTAGAGTGTTAGAGTATGTATAGAAAGGCTTGAGTATCATTGATTATTCATAATAAACCTTTACTGTGTGAAAAACACCAAGAGAGGAAAAAATACATTTATTAAACACACTAATATAGTCCATAAGGCCTGCTCTCTGGAATGGAGAAAGAGCAAGATGATTAATAGTTTTGATATGAGGAGGAAATGAGCAAGAGAATTAGTGGTGGTTGTTGTGGGGACAAATGATTTAAGTGGACATAAGGAGAATGTAAGGGAAAATATCATTAGATTATTGAGGAGAGTGAAAGATAACAGAATACTGTGAAAGGTTGTCTGTGTTTCTGAGGTATGACAATGATGAGTTGAGACGGACAGCCAGAGTCATGAATGGTATGCTAGCACAGCTGTGTGAGCAGAATGGAGTACAATTTGCAGATGTATAGCATGTATTTGAAGGAATAATGGAATTATACAGACATGTTGGATTGCATTTGAATGGCTTTGGAGTGAGTGAGTGCACTGAGAGTGTGATGCAAGCAAGAGATCAGAAGTAAGAGGTGAAGTAAATGATCAGGAGAGTAGTATTGACGAGACAAAGTGCTTGGCTTTGTCTCTATACTGCCAAGGTGGACAGGGAGACATGGCATAGGCTGAGTGGATGTTGGAAGTAGTAGTGAATGTATGTATGGGGATGATCAGCACAGAAATCAAATAGATGTGGGTGGGGAAGTTGGGACTCAGTGGATATATGTGGTAAGCTGATAAAGATGATTGGTTAAGGGAAAATGTGGCCAAATTACAAGCAATAAGTGGCCTGGGTAGGACTGGTTATAGACCTAAACATGTACTGCTATGTTTATTTAAAAATGCCAGCAGTATTAGAAATAAGGGAGATAAAATGGTTTCACTGATTAAGTTTATTCACCCCAAAATCATTGGATTAAGTGAAACATGATTGAATGAAGATGATATTCTAACAGGAATAGAAAAGGAAGGGTATAGTGTTTTTTGTGGGGAAAGGAAGAACAAGAAGGAATGGGAGGGGGGGGGTAATGCTGCTGATGATGGCAGTGGAATTATGTCCACATAAGGTAGACAAGAAAGAGGGAAATAGTGCCAATTGTTATGAGGCAGTGTAGTATAAAGTGGAGGTTGACAGGAAGACATTTAGTTGGTTGTTGCTATAGACCAGGGAATGTGGAGGGCAGTGAGGAAGAAATGTATAAACAACTTGGGTTAGTGAACAATGGAAGGGTGATTATTATGGGCAATTTTAATTATGGCAGTATAGATTGAAATGAAGAGATAGCATTTGAAATAAGGAAAATGAATTTCTCGAGTTCTTGAGAAACAACCATCTTAGGCAGCATGTAAAGGAGGGTATGTGAAGATCAAGAGTTTTATATCTGATCATTTCACCAAAAGTACAAAGGATGTAATTTTGTACTTCCCTCCAGTTGCTTAGAGTGATCATGAAGTGATCAACTGGGTTGTGGCTAGCCATATGCAAACTTCTACGAGAAAGAATATATGTAGAAGTACAAGGCTCATGATTGTAACAAGCAGGCAGCTTGGAGCTGTAGCATGGAATGAAGAGTTGAGTGATAAGTAAATAAATGCTGCTTGAATAAGGTAAGTGTAAAATGCATAAATCATGAGCTTAAGCATGAAATCTGGAAGAAGACACTTTGGAGGCAGTACTAGACACATAGTGGTAATAACCAGTTACGTGGAGAGTATAAAGAACAAGCTAGTCCTTAGAACAAACTGTTGTCCTTACAAACTGCAGAGTCAGTAAGGACAACAAAAGTGCAGTATGAGCAGACATTGGCAAATCAGGGAAAGCAAATCCCTAGGGATTTTTTTTTAGATATGTGGCAAGTAGAAGGAAGAATGATTATGGTAAGATATGGTAACTGCTGCAGAAGACATTGTTGAGGTATTCAGTGATAAATTTATAAGGCTGTTTCATTCTCATCAGGGTGAAATCATGAGAAACTCAAGTGTAGAGGACATAGGCAAGGATGATTAATTATGAGGGAGTGGGAGGTATTTGAAGAAATAACCATGATGTCAATAAGGTAATCATGTCTTAACCACGTCGCCGTCAATATGGATAAAATACATCACTCCTCTACACTTCGTATGCAATGTAATTATAATACTTGTAATTATATTGAATAATTACAAGTATTCAATGTAATAGCAATGGTATTAAAATTTTAACATGCACTTCGCATCCATAGTAACTTGTACGTATATATACGTCTTGGCCGGTTGGGTGGTTAAGGGAATGTTCCAGGGAATTAGCATTGGCATGATTGTTTAATAAGTCTTACAACAGCACAGGTTCCAAGGGAGTGGAAAAAAAGGTTAAATGTTCACTGCATGAAGGTAGTGATAAGGCTGTGGCTAAAAATCATAGGCCAGTCTGTATATCTTTCATTATGATGAAAGTACTAGAGCAGTTGCTGAGAAGTAGGATACAGAAAACAGTTCATAAAGGGAGATCATATTTTACTATCTTATGTACTAAACAAGGTGACAAATGTCTTGCACAAGGGAGATGTGCAAGACATTTGCAAACTGTTAAATAAATCGAAATGGCTTGTTAAATAAATTGAAATTATAAGGGATTGGATAAGTATTCTGAGGTGAATCGGTGACTTGCTGTCAGATGGGTATCAGAAAGTTGTATATGGGGGTGCATTATCCTGAAAGAGGAAGGTCACTAGTGTGCTACAGGGGTCAGGTTTGGAACCATTGTTGTTGTTCAATTTATATATATATTGACTAACTGGATCAGGATCTTACTATAACCCTGCACTGCCATGTGTGGATAAGTGATTAATGAGAAAATGGTAGCCTATTGATATATTTTGTAGAGTTGGAGGTTGTTCTCTTTGGGATAAACATTACAGGGGAGATTGTTCCCAAGTTTATTCATACACACAGCTCATCATACCTTACTTACAGACACCTAACTGTCAGGCAAGGCATTCCAATCATTCACAACTCTGCATGCAAACAACCTGCTTCTCACTCCCTTCTTCCTACCCTCCTTATACAGTTTTGAGGGATGGCCTCTTGTTCTCACCTGATCTCCCACCATTTTATGAAAAACCTATTCAACATTGATCATATAACAACCCCTTACCAACTTGTACCTCTATATTATATCTCCTCTCTTCCTCCCATCAATAGACTCTATAAATTGCATATTCTCAACCTTTCCTCATATTCAATTTTGAACCCTTTCTAGAGATCAGAAACTACCTTAGTCAATTGTCTCTGGATCCTTTCCAACATCTCTTCATCCTTTTGAAAACCAGGTGACCAAATCTGTGTATGCAGTCCATATGTGGCCTAATCAAGGCCTTATACAATGGAACAAGAATCTCCTTACTTCTACAAGTCAGTGTCCTCTGCATTATTCCCATAATTCGCTGTGTTTTCCTTACAGTTTTGGCGGTGTGTCCTCTAAATTTCAGATCCTTATCCACCATCATCCCAAGATCACTTATTTCCTCCACCTCCAACAGTATATTCCTAAGAAGCATCAATTCTACATCCTATCTTTGTTTCCTAAATTTCAAAACCTTACATTTTGCAACATCGAACGGGCATACCCACTCCCATGCCCATTCACTTAATCTGTTCAAGTCTTCTTGTAAGGCCAGAACATCTGCTCTACTCTCATAATTTTTTTTTAACCAATTTTTCACTGCTCTTTTATACTATCCGTCTTTGCTATCAGACAAGCACTCATCCTTCTTGTGGCATTCTCACTACCAACACTTTCAGTTCAGTTCAGCGTCAAGTTCTCATTCAGATCACATTTTGCACACTCTCCTGCCATCCACCTTAAATATTCATAATTTATCTACATAATTGAATGAATACATATAGCACACCTCGCATTTTGTAAAAGAACTAAAATCAAACTCCTGTAAAGCCAAAGCAACTGGCATGTTTCCTTTGCCAGATACTATACTCTGCTCTAAGTTTAACGATTTTGTAAACAAACCCACACACTAGAAACACTGGAAGGACACAAGTTTTACCACAACTCTTACTCATAAATACACACTTATTTACAATTAATTATTCCAAAAAACTTATCTGAAACAGGAGCCTTCTTTACACAAAGCTTCCACCACCTGTCGATATAGAAAGATAAGTTTGTTTAGAGTTGGACAGTGTCTAGGTGTTTGATCAGTGATTGGTCTAGTTCCAAATCATAGGAGCATTGCCCATTTAAGTACCGATAGAAGAAAGTGGAGGAATGGTAGTGGCCAATTCATAGGAGCAGTGTTTATGAAAGTATACATAGAAAAGGCACAGTGCAAAAAGAGAGCACCTATGGGTAAAGTGACTGAAGGGTGCCGGTGAGGGGAGGATCATCTATTAAGTGAATTTCCCTCTTCCGAGTATCAAGAATTCTTAGTTAGTCTTGAGTATACCATCTCAAATTTGGGAACAGTATTCCAGGGTTGGTCATATCTGAGACTTTTAAAGTGTTAGGAGTTGAGAGGAAGAGCAGTAATATTTTGAATGGAAGAGAGCACCAAGCCTCTTAGAAGCTGAGGAGGCTACATATATAATATACTTGTCCAGGTTAAACTGGATGTGACAATCAACTCAAGAAGAGAAAGCTGATCTTGAAAAGCAGTTGGAACATTATCAAAAGTAAGAGGAAGTGCTGTAGGCAGGCATGAGTTTTTTGGCATTGAAATATACTAATTTGACTCAATCCCATTTTAGGATATTGAGGAGATTGGTGTTTGTCATTGGTTATGAAAGATCTCAAAACTTCTATCATTACAGTACTGCAGGATTTCTTGAATGAGGAAAGCTGTGAATAGGATTTGAATTCGGAGAGGTGGTCATTGATGTAAAGGGGGAGGTGCATTGGTGGGATTACAGATCCCTTGAATATTCTAGCATTGATGCAGAAATTTGATGAGAGGATGCCATCCACCATGGCACACAATAAACAACCAGTGAGGAAGCTGGCAATCCAATTGCAGAATGCAGATGGGAGGCCATAAGATAGTAGGTTGTACAGAAGGTCTCAGTGGCAGATACATTTGAATCTATTTGAAATATTGATGATAACATGGGTTTCTTCAAATCTTTCCATGGCCTGTGTCCAAAGATGGGTGAGATTAGCTAGGAGCTCACCTGTAGAACAAGAATGGTAGAATCCATATTGATGATTGCTAATTAACTGCTGAGACAACCTTATCTATCACTTTTTAAAAGCATTGAGGTGAGAACAATGGGTTGATTGTGAGATGGCTGACTTGTGGGTACAGGATGGATGTAGGCTTGCTTCCGTGCTGCTAGGTAGATGCCAGTAAAATATGATACCTTATATGAGGGTGGTCTGACTATGTTTATATATATATATGTATATATATGTAGAAAGTTTTTTACCTTGGGTATAATATATGTTAAAGATACCAAGCTATTTTAAACCTGATTTTACTCCATTTCCCAAGTAAGCAAACAGACAAATAAGTCAAGTTTGCGCCTGCACGTAGTGTGAGTCTAACTGACCCGCAAGGTAGTGCAAGTCTAGGCAAATCGTGGTAAAGGTGGAATAAGCTCTGATCACTATTCTTAATATTTTCCCTTAATTTTCTCTTAATGGTATCTTTAACATATATTATAACCAAGGTAAAAAACTTTCTACATCTATCTCTCATCCTGAGATTTTTATTTAATAAGGTCAACGCACCTTTTTGTAACTTGTTTTGGTAAAATACTTATAAACTCTGTATTACTTAACCTTGGTATTTCTAAGCCTGGCTCCCACTAATGAGACGTCAATAAAGGTCAAAACAGGTCTGGGTAGTGGCCCCTTGCCTTTAATGCATAGCATTTACATCTCCTAAAGGAGATGGACTTTGCATTAAGGGAAAATATCAAGAATGATTCCTAAAATTAAACACAGTATGCTAATGCTCATGAAGAGGAGATGTTTCGATACGTAAACATTGTATCACATTTATGCTAATAGCACAGGTGTGCAGTCACAAATATGGACACCTTTGAGCCCTTTAAGCAGACATGCAGATGGCACAACATGTCAAATTCTTAGTGCTCCATTTTAAATGGGCCAGAAGATAAGGCAGAGTGTGCATTGAGACAGTAGCACTCAAAATTTGTTAGTGGCTGTGACTGGTTATTGTGTGAAGCAATCCAAACGTTGTCATTTGTCATGCATTGATGTTTTTTTTTCTGAGTTTCATCTGTTTGGCATGCATGAAGTGTGAACTGACCTATATACGTCAATTCACATTTCCATAATATATATTTATGACTTTCTATATGTATTTTATAACTTTCTGGCCCATATTTACAATGAGAAACATTGTACTGAATGTTCCATTTTCTGACAGAGCTTTCGTTGATTGTATGGTTATAGTCAAAGGAGGTTGGAACTTGTGCATAAGAAGTAAGTAAAATGAGTTATTTCAGCCTTTCTTTGGTTCAATCCGGAAAAAATAATATATTCTCAGATTACTTTTCCAATTTCTGTGCATATTATATGCCTGTATTTAAAAATTTTATCAAAATTCAAATTATCTGTGTCTCACTCTTGTATTTGTCAATGATAATCTAATCTCACCACAAAGCATAAACCCGTTGTGCTTTTCCCATAAACAGAAAATCTGAAGCATAGCTATTGTTCATTTGACCTTAATGCTTTTCATATTTAAAATTACATTAATTGATAAATTAAAGTATTCAAAGTTATCCTACAATTTATTGTAATGAACCAATTAAAATTATTAAGCACTGATGCATTATTAAAACTTTCATACATGAATAAAAATGCAATCGTAGTCAAATGAACATGAATTTTGTAGCACAGGTTGATAATCCACACGACAGCACACACCCAACCTAAATGAGCATGTGAAGCCACTGCAAAAACAGATATTTGTAATTCTTACTTCATACATCTTAATAAGGATATAAGAAGGGATGAAATATCACCACCATGCATTTTTAGGGAATTTGCAGAAGAGTTAACTATATCCTTGACCAGGCTGTTTGATGAGTCCTGCAGTGGAAAGGATTCTGAACAAGTATAAATAACACAAATCACTGCCACTGCACAAGCATTGTTCCAGAACAGAAGTTTCTATGGAGACCAGTATATATACAAATATATATAGTCTGTATATTTGTATATATAGGAAAAGTATTGGAGAAGCTGGTTAGGAATATAGAATACAGAATTCTCTATGATGGTCAACATGAGTTTGAGAAAAGTAGATCATGCTTTGACAATCTACTAACATTTTATGATAATGTTATACATATTGAATAAAAGAGATTAATATACAGTGGTATTCTTGGGCTTTGCAAAGATAGTTGATAGATTGACATATGTGTTGGTGTACAAACAGGGGATGATGGGGATAGAAAACATAGTTGTTAGATTGAATTGGAGATTGGCTCTCTCTCTAAACAATATACCAGGAGGCTGTTTATTGGGAGGGGGGGGGCAGGAGTTTGAAGTGTCTCAGAAAAGAAAGATAACCAAGGGGATATGTGTGTGAATGGATTCTGTTCTTGAAGCCCACTGTTTAACTTATTTGATGAGATATCATGCAGATTAACAGGGTACCTTCAGTTCATGCAAAGTCAAGGAAAGTTAATTTGTTTAGCTTAAACCAGTATTTCCCAACATTTTTTGGATCATGCTTCACCTCAACGCCTCAAAGAATTTTATGTCCCCCCCCCGATGACAAGTGTTTTGATGGTGAGTGTTTTGAGATGATGAGGTGACGAATGCGACATCATTTTCTAATTGCCCCCCGAAATATTCAAATTTCCCCCTGTGGGGCATACGCCCCATGCTGAGAAATACTAGCTTAAACAAATGAGCGGGGCAGTTGCAGTTTTAATGTTAATAAGTGTAAGGCACTTTGGAGTGCAGAGGTATAATTCTATGTTGGTGAAACCTTTCTTCAGGAGGTGGAGAGGATTTGAAATCTGGAGTAATGATCAACATTGGCCTAAAGTTCATAGGACAACATTACAAGTGTTTAAAGAAGATACAGTGCTTACTTTAATAAGGAGCACACTGAAAAATAGAGATAAGGAAATGGCTGTATCAATTACATAATGGATCATTATGCTTATATTTGGTCACCTAGTGGATAAACAGAAAAGAGATGATATAACACTTGTTTAAATTGATAAGGAATTTTTATCAGATCAATACTGAAGAGATTATACGCAAATAACAAAGGGAGAGAGAGTTTGTCCCTGCAAGTTGTGCAAAGGTGTGATAAAGAAGACAGTGAAAAGTCGAGTTTTAACATGGAAAGACTGAGGTGAGTGAGTGGAATGCATTGCCAGAATGTGTTATGAATGATCTTAAGATTCAACATGGCAGACATGTTGCTTGCTGAGTGAGATCTCGCAATGAATTAATGGATAATAACGACAATAAATTTGGTACTTAATATTATTCACTCTAACTTGATATAAGTATTTGATTTTGCTACAAATGAATGAAGTAGAACACACCTAGAAGGGAGATCAGAAGTAAAAGAACTAGGTTTATGAACATTTTGTTCAGTTGCTGTCGTGATATTGTGAGCCGGTCGCTTGTCATCTTCAACGTTTTCTTGACCTTCAGCATAGCGTTTGTGCGTTCAAACATTCATACATGTGACATTACATTATCACCGCACACCTCTTGCAACAGTTTCAAACACTCAGTCAGCGATTTCTTCAATTTCACAAGGAATTTGAGATTAATGCACTGCTAGAGTTTAACATTAGACATTATTCTGGCAATACGACTTCACGTGTGTTTCTTTTATAACTGCCTACAGACTAACTATGAGCGACAGAGAACAATACTTAACTCAACTGCTTCTAGAACCTTCAAGGTCATTCACAGCGCACGTGCATCATGCTGCTATGTGTACACGATTCACAGCACACCTTGTCTCGTTATTTAATAGCCACACCTCGTATGCATATTACAGCCAATGCTTATCTCTGCTTGTCAGTGTGCTCCTCATGACAGTACTGCGCTGTATACACTACACAACTCTTGCAGTGTGTTTTCTCGACTTCAGGATTGTTGACCATTATTACGAGATCCAATTTTGCTTACCTCATGAAGCACACTTTCACCAAAACAGTACAAAACTCTACACACTTCACACTCCAAAGTGTAACACCTTGTCCATAACTAAATGCAAGGATTGTCCATAATTAACATTGAACAGTAGCTTACTCATTTATCAAAGGTAGAAGTCTTTCAAAATCTTCCTGAAAGAACTTGGACCATTATTACTTTAAATATTCTTCAACATTGTTTGCATCATCTGCAAACAGCTGACTATTCGTTTTCAATCCACATGAATTATCATTGACAAATAAGTTAAATAACCGGGGGAGGGGATCCAAAAATAGAATAGAATGATGTAGTGTCATGACGTTCTATTTTCGTGTTGTGTTCTAATCTGCCATCTTGTTTCAAGTCACTCTTATTAATAAAATAACTAATTGCAAATTGATCACCGATCCAAAAGTAGGGAAATTTATAATTATACCGCGCCACCCTATTTTTAGATTAGTCTATATAAAACAGTAGGATCAATTCTTAATTAAGTTAGCAGTCTTCTTATTTAGGCCGAATTATTTACTATTCTACTTGGGGCACCCGCAAGATTCGAATTTTTTATGAACGGTGCAATAAAAGGGAATTCAGGCAAACACAATATTTAGATTAACATAATAAAACATTTAATATATGATATATAACAAATACAAGAATTCTACTTTTAAATAATACAAATAACTTAATACATCTTGCTAAGTCACTCATTCCAATTCAATGTTCTAAACTTTAACATACAATTCACAGCTTCAAAATTACAAGCCTTCTTAACTCAAGTTAATAAAACAAAACTTCTCTTTTGATCAGTCTGCACATATCTATCAGTTGTACTTAATGTTTAAATTCACAGCAGGCACTAATCAAGGTAGACAATATTCCAAGCAATCTTATTTCGGACCTTGAACTTCGAAGATACGCTATAGTTAATGTTAGAATAAATATACATGTATGAGTACTCTTACCAGATACAATCTTCAATACATCAATATATTGCGAGCACACTTATGAATTAACTTATTTGAGCTAGCGGAACACATTAAATAAAATTCTCCAACGCTTTAACTGAACTACTGTTAATCGCACTTCACTACTCTAAACAACAGCAATAAGGTACTGATATCCTTCCTTGTTTACTTTTCTGCAACTAGTTAAGTTCATTATAATTCTTCTCAGGGCAACATAGAATTAAGACGTAATCCTAGACTAACTGGAACTAATCAGAATTTCCCATTGAATGTCCAGTTCTTTATTTATCCGATTACGACATCAATTTTCCTCTATAACGACAGCTGATTTCACTTGCAGCTGAGTATAAGTTTCACTACGTTTTTTGCTTCTTCTAAACACTATGCTCTTGAATTTCTGCCCTAAAGAATTTATAATTTTCTTTCACTTTCTTGCTTGTATTCTACCTTCCTTCAGGCTCTGCAAAACTCTCCCCTTTTCTCTCATTAAAATTTCTTTTTGCCCTCTCTCTTCCTTCTCCTTGGTTCCAAGGTCCCGTACTCTTCGACTCGTGCTTGTTTATTTCATGCGTCTCCATGACAACGCATGAACGAAAACATTTTGCTAATGTAATACAACGCTCTACTACTACATAAGTGATTATATAACGTTAAATTTTCACAAATAAGAATAAACAGAATATTTGAGCTACTTAATCAGCTCTTTCATTACGTATACAATTATTTATAATAACACTTTTCGTTACTTTACATATATATGTCAGTTATCATAAATTTCTACACACATTATTATTTAATAAATTAATAGTAGGTTAAGTTTAGAATAAATATTTAAATAGTAGTCCTTAATTAAGGAACAATAAACAATTCTTATACAAATTATGATTAATATATAATAAGCAATGTTAAATGTGAATGAAAAAAATTAAATTACACAACATAGTTTCATTCACAATTTAACAGTAGCATAACTCTGCTTGCCTCTTTTTCTAGGAACATTTCTCCTCTCTCTCTGTCTACAAGTTGCTGGTATCATTCAGATAGCATATCTCTTATCTCTCCCTGATCCGTTTATTATTCCCCCCCCCCCAAAAAAAGTATGCAAACTTAATATGCAGTAATCTATCTGTTGCCATTACAGAATACCATGATATATGAGCCCTCCTTATTCAGAAAATTCATCACTTTATCGTAAAATGCAAGTAGATTCTTGGTGTAAGATCTACCCTGTATAACCCTCACTACTTGCTGACCATCCTAGAGAATCCTATATCTTTCAACCCCATCTTGTATTCTCTTTTCAGTTAGGCTCTCCAATATCTTAACTGCAACTGTGGATATCCAGAGTGATTTATAATTTTAGACACATCATGATGCCATTATTCTTCAGCAGCACTGTTTTGCCTTCTCTTCACTCCTTGGTGAGCTTCATTGCAAGACTTAATCAAGTCAAGGGTTACTTCATAAACCTAGTTCTTTTACTTCTGATCTCCCTTCTAGGTGTGTTCTACTTCATTCATTTGTAGCAAAATCAAATACTTATATCAAGTTAGAGTGAATAATATTAAGTACCAAATTTATTGTCGTTATTATCCATTAATTCATTGAGAGATCTCACTCAGCGAGCAACATGTCTGTTGATTCTTAAGATCATTCATAACACATTCTGGCAATGCATTCCACTCACTCACCTCAGTCTTTCCATGTTAAAACTAGACTTTTCACTGTCTTCTTTATCACACCTTTGCGCACAACTTGCAGGGACAAACTCTTTCTCCCTTTGTTATTTGTGTATAATCTCTTCGGTATTGATCTGTTAAAAATTCCTTATCAATTTAAACAAGTGTTATATCACCTCTTTTCTGTTTATCCACTAGGTGACCAAATATAAGCATAATGATCCATTATGTAATTGATACAGCCATTTCCTTATCTCTATTTTTCAGTGTGCTCCTTATTATAGTAAGCACTGTATCTTCTTTAAACACTTGTAATGTTGTCCTATGAACTTTAGGCCAATGTTGATCATTACTTCAGATTTCAAATCCTCTCCACCTCCTGAAGTAAGGTTTCACCAATATAGACTTATACCTCTGCACTCCAAAGTGCCTTACACTTATTAACATTAAAACTGCAACTGCCCCACTCATTTGTTTAAGCTAGTATTTCTCAGCATGGGGCGTATGCCCCACAGGGGGAAATTTGAATATTTTGGGGGGCAATTAGAAAATGATGTCGCATTCGTCACCTCATCATCTCAAAACATTCACCATTGTCATCGGGGGGGGGGACATCAAAATTTTTGAGGCGTTGAGGTGAAGCATGATCCAAAAAACGTTGGGAAATACTGGTTTAAGCTAAACAAATTAACTTTCCTTGACTTTGCATCAACTGAAGGTACCTTGTTAATCTGCATGATATCTCATCAAATAAGTTAAACAGTGGGCTTCAAGAACAGAATCCATTCACACACATATCCCCTTGGTTATCTTTCTTTTCTGAGACACTGTTCAAACTCCTGCCCCCCACCCCCCCTCCCAATAAACAGCCTCCTGGTATATTGTTCAGAGAGAGAGCCAATCTCCAATTCAATCTGACAACTATGTTTTCCATCCCCATCATCCCCTGCTTGTACACCAACACATATGTCAATCTATCAACTATCTTTGCAAAGCCCAAGAATACCACTGTATATTAATCTCTTTTATTCAATACGTATAACATTATCATAAAATGTTAGTAGATTGTCAAAGCATGATCTATTTTTCTCAAACTCATGTTGACCATCATAGAGAATTCTGTATTCTATATTCCTAACCAGCTTCTCCAATACTTTTCCTATATATACAAATATACAGACTATATATATTTGTATATATACTGGTCTCCATAGAAACTTCTGTTCTGGAACAATGCTTGTGCAGTGGCACTGATTTGTGTTATTTATACTTGTTCAGAATCCTTTCCACTGCAGGACTCATCAAACAGCCTGGTCAAGGATATAGTTAACTCTTCTGCAAATTCCCTAAAAATGCATAGTGGTGATATTTCATCCCTTCTTATATCCTTATTAACATGTATGAAGTAAGAATTTCAAATATCTGTTTTTTTGCAGTGTCTTCACATGCTCATTTAGGTTGGGTGTGTGCTGTCGTGTGGATTATCAACCTGTGCTACAAAATTCATGTTCATTTGACTATGATTGCATTTTTATTCATGTATGAAAGTTTTAATAATGCATCAGTGCTGAATAATTTTAATTGGTTCATTACAATAAATTGTAGGATAACTTTGAATTCTTTAATTTATCAATTAATGTAATTTTTCATTAATTGATAAATTAATGAAAAATGTAACTTTCACTGTTCCCCTATGTCAGGGGAACAGTGAAAGTTACGAAATTAGGAGCAAAAATACAGGAGGCAAGGTTGAGATGGTTTGGTCATGTGATGAGGAGGGAGGACGAATATGTGGGAAGAAGGGTCATGCAGATGGATGTGCAAGGAAGGCGGAAGCGTGGGTGGCCAAAGAAGAGATGGAGGGAGCTGGTAGAAGAGGATTTGAAGATGAAGAACTTGGATGTGGTGACAGCCCAAGACAGGAAGGTGTGGAGGAGACTCATTACAAACAGTGACTCCACTTAAGTGGGAGAAGCTGCAGAAGAAGAAGAAGAAGATCAATTAATGTAATTTTAAATATGAAAAGCATTAAGGTCAAATGAACAATAGCTATTCTTCAGATTTTCTGTTTATGGGAAAAGCACAACGGGTTTATGCTTTGTGGTGAGATTAGATTATCATTGGCAAATACAAGAGTGAGACACAGATAATTTGAATTTTGATAAAATTTTTAGATACAGTCATATAATATGCACAGAAATTGGAAAAGTAATCTGAGAATATATTATTTTTCTGGATTGAACCAAAGAAAGGCTGAAATAACTCATTTTACTTACTTCTTATGCACAAGTTCCAACCTCCTTTGACTATAACCATACAATCAACGAAAGCTCTGTCAGAAAATGGAACATTCAGTACAATGTTTCCCATTGTAAATATGGGCCAGAAAGTTATAAAATACATATAGAAAGTCATAAATATATATTATGGAAATGTGAATTGATGTATACAGGTCAGTTCACACTTCATGCATGCCAAACAGATGAAACTCAGAAAACAAAAACATCAATGCATGACAAATGACAATGTTTGGATTGCTTCACACAATAACCAGTCACAGCCACTAACAAATTTTGAGTGCTACTGTCTCTTCTGGCCCATTTAAAATGGAGCACTAAGAATTTGACATGTTGTGCCATCTGCATGTCTGCTTAAAGGGCTCAAAGGTGTCCATATTTGTGACTGCACACCTGTGCTATTAGCACAAATGTGATACAATGTTTACGTATCGAAACATCTCCTCTTCATGAGCATTAGCATACTATGTTTAATTTTAGGAATCACGCAAAGACAGGAAAGAATTACGGGAGTCTTTAACAAATACAAAAATATATCTTTGAAATTGCTATTCCATGGGTGTGTGCATCGCATGCCTAGCAAACTCTAAATATATGCCCCCTGCTACTTTGTCTTATATATGTCTTTGTCTCATAGCGCCTCTGTAGCGTAATTGGAAGAATGATGGTAAGTTGCGCCCTTCGATTAGAAAAGGCCTAAGTTCGATTCTCGTCATGACGGGAAGAATCTTTATATGGACTTTTTCAATTGAAGGTGAATTAGCCGATCTCATATGGAGGTAGCAGGGTTTTTCATCCCGCATACAGACAAATCGGCCCTTCAGCAAAAAATACTAGCTGTGGTGGTGGTTGTGAGCAGTAGATGGCATTGATGTAGGTGATTGGTAGTAGAGGTTCTGTGTAGTAGTGGAGACGCAGAGTTGTACAGTGGTTGTCCTCCTGCGATGAATCTTCAGACTCCTTGGAGGTGTCACAAATAATAATAATAACTTTTCATTTTTCATATATACACACACTGGCCACTGAATTAGAAACCTTTATACTAATGTCAACTCACTTACTCAGCATATACAAAATACATAGTCATGTTCATAACCACATGCTCTAGGCAACTATTTAAGAATGCTGCTGGTCAGTTATTGTCTATAGTCTTGGTCACAATGAGAAAAATAAAAGATCTTTCTTAGTTCAATAAAGGGCTTATTGTGGATGCCCACAGCTGGAGCCATGATTTTGAAAATGGCAGAGCTGACTGGTTTTCAAAAAGTGAAATTCTATGATGTTTACTCAGTGGAAAAATAATCCCAATGCTTGTCTAAGAGGTGTAACTGTAATCCTAAAACAGTCTGTCAGGAATGAGGTTGCATTGTAGTAGTCTGAGAAGGTTTGTAGACAAACCGAACTTCCTGTGTGCAGCAGTTGACAGAGGCATTTAATGAAGACTGTTCCCAACCCATATCTCACCGAATCATGCACAAGGAATTGAAAAGGATTGGAATTGGCAATAGCTAAAGGAGGTCCAACATGGTCTTAAATGAAATTTTCTAATTCAGTGGCCAGTATATTATTATAATTAAGAAATACGTCCAAGAAGTCAGGGACTCATTGAGGGACTCCACATATTACATGCATCAGCTGTCATACTTGTTCTTGAATTCATTTACACTGCATACACACAAAACATCCAGTGGCAATCCATTCCAGTCAAGCACCACTCTATGAGAGAAATATCTAGTCTTCACCCCCTTCTTAGGGGTATTCATTCTCAGCTTCCAAAGATACCCTCTTGTGATCTCCCTGCCCTCCATAAAATGAAAAATTCCATCAGTTGAAATCCTGTATGACCTTTTCAGAAGTTTGTAAGTCTCATTATAGTACCTCTCTCTCTCTCTCTCTCTCTCTCTCTCCTGTTTGCTAGTGTCTGTAGTCTACAAATTCTTAATCCGTCTTCATAATCAGTATTCTACAATCCTGATATCATTTTTAATACTCTTCTGCACTCATTTCACTGAATCAGAATCACAAGGGAGACCAGACTTGCTCACAGTAGTCCAAGTGAGGTCTTATCAAGTAGTTGTAAAGAGGCGAAATGACATCCTTATCTTTATATGTGAAAGTTCATTTCAGCATTGTGATTAACTTTTGAGTCGTATTTGCAATCTTTGCTACATGGCCCTTAAACTTCAACTTCCTGTCCACTAACACTACAAGATCCCTAGCCTGATTAGTTTCTTCTAGCATGATCCCACAAATATTTAAGTTGACATTTAAGTTGTTGAAGAAGCTGGTGAGAACTAGGATTCACAATTGCGTTGACAAGAATGGTATTATCTTTACTTATTGCTTACTTATTACAATAAGGTGATGGCTTCCTTCAACAAAGAAATTCCTTGGGTGGCTTCCTTGATAGATTACCCATGATAAGTTGATAGTTAAACTAGAGTGAATGGGATTGGATATTAGATTAGTGCATTGGATCAGAGACTGGCTGTCTGATTGTATCAGCAAGTTGTGTATGTGGGGAGCATTATCCCGGAAGAGGAAAGTCGTTAGTGGTGTGCCTCAGGGATCTGTTTTTTGGGCCATTACTGTTTAACCTGTATGTTAATAATATTGCAAAGAATTGGATGGGGATATTCAGTAGTTTGCAGATGATGCAAAGTTGGGACAAACTAGGAAGAGTAGAGAAGATGTTGTGGTCCCTACAAGAAGACTTGAATAAATTGAGTGATTAGGTACGGGAATGGGGATGAGTGTTCAGTGTTGCAAAATGTAAGGTTTTAAAATTTGAGAAACAAAGATGGGATGTAGAATTTATGCTTGTTGGGAATATATTGTTGGAGGTGGAGGAAATAAGAGATCTTGGGGTGATGGTAGATAAGGATCTGAAGTTTAGAGGACACATTGCCAAAACTGTGAGAACAACACAAAGAATTCTGGGAATGATACAGAGCTCACTGACTTGTAGAAGTAAGGAGATTCTTGTTCCATTGAATAGGGCTTTGTAGTCCACACATGGACTACTGTGCCCAGATTTGGTCACCTGGTTTTCAAGAGGATGAAGAGAATTTGGAAGTTCATTTTGCACTTGGTTAGACGATGATAAATTTAGTTTAATCCTTTATACAAGTGTGAGCAAACAAAGTTTGTGCCTGAAAATATCTTCAGGACTGATAAGGAGAGGTATTGAATCACCAAGAGTAGGTGGTGCAATACCATGACAACTCATAGCAAAAGTATACCAAGCTCTCATCTCTCCTTGTCTCAATATCTCCGACCTGGTGGTGAAATACCTCTCCTTATCAGTCCTGAAGATATTTTCAGGCACAAACCTTGTTTGCTCACACTTGGATAAAGAATTAAACTAAATTTATTATAGGATGAAGAAAAATTGGAAAAGGTCCAGAGGCGACTGATTAAGGTAGTTTCTGATCTCTGGAATGTTGAATATGAGGAAAGGTTGAGAAGATGCAATTTACAGAGTCTAGTGGATAGGATGAAGAGGAGAGTTTTTACAGAAAATAGTGGGATATCGGGGGGAGAACCAGAGGTCCTATTTGTATAAGGAGGATGTGAGCAGGGGAGAGAGAGAGGCATGCTTTTTTGCATGCAGAGTTGTGAATGCCTTGCCTTGCCTGAGAGTGTGGTGTCTGCAGAGAATTTGAGTATGTTTAAGGTGTGATATTATGAGCTGTGTGTATGACAAAAGGATCTCCTAGATGTGTCTTTACTCCATGGGGGGTCTTGAAATAATGATAATATAATATGGCATTGGATATCTAATCATGCCAAAGTATGTGACTACATTTAATGACATTGAATTGACATTCATTTTCTCATGCCCAGAATTCCAGCCTATTCAAATCATTCTGTAATTATTACATATCAGCAGCATTCCTGATTTCCCTACCTATCTTCGCATCATCGACAAATAGCTGTATGTTTCCTGTCAAATCTTCCCAATGTCATTAATGTACAGATCATGTAGACATTTTTACAAAATGTGTATAAAATTTTTCACCTTCTCTACCTACACTGTTATTTATAAATGAAGAGGCATATGGTGTGTGTGTGTGTGTGTGTGTGTGTGTGTGTGTGTGTGTGTGTGTGTGTGTAGATTAAGAATTAACCAGTTATTATTATCATCATCAGACACTTCCATATAGTAAATTGATGTTGTTATAGGTTAGGGAATGTAGAGAATAATAATTGTGAAATGTTAGGCAAATTGGTTGGGTAGGCATGCAAAAAGGCATGCCTACCCAACCAATCATGATCCTATTGGGAGAATTTCATTACAGGAATGTAGATTTGAATAAGGAGATAGTGTATGAGAGCAAGGAGAGTGAATTTGTTGAATTTTTGAGGGATAACTATTATAAGCAGCATGTGACAGAAGCAACTAAAGATTTTAGTGCTGGATTTGGTGACATCTTTACAAGATGTGATTGTATTAATACCACTGCCAATTGGTGAGTGGTGCAATGTAGAAATGTAACTTTTATTTGTAGAAAGTTTAGTTTATTATTATTTATTAAATCCTGCTCATCACATATTCCAATTGTAAAATAGGCTTCTAATGGTATCAAATTTTTATACTAAAATCTAAGCACACAAGATCCTAGACATATATATATATATATATATATATATATATATATATATATATATATATATATATATATATATATATATATATAAACTGCTATGATGACTCTTTCTATCCTTAAAAACCTATCTTAATTTCTTTAATAATCAAGCAAATTGAGTACTCACACAACTGTATTCTAAAATGAAAAACAGTTTAAAAATATTAAGATACATTAAAAGAAGTGTAATTAAATAATTTTCAGTAAGGAAATACCGTGAGTAGACAGACATATTACTTACTATTATAATAACGGAATTAACTCACGTAAATTATTCTGTATTCATAGAATTTTCTCCTGAGTATCATAGGCATCATCAGTACAGGTACAAAGGCTAATTAAACAATAACTGTTATATTCACAAAGTGCCACCTAAGTAGCTAAGGTTTTAAATTTCTTAAATTTATTTAAAAAAAAAAATTTTTTTTTTTTCAATATATATAAATATATATATATGTGTATACAATTACAAGTTAAGAAAGATATGCAGATTTATAGAGTACTATCTCCCACAAGGGGGAAAGACGTAGACCATCGGATTTGTTTAGGTTAGGGGAGTGAAATAACGTTTCACATGTTTCTTTGTAAAGACTTCCATTAGGAACCGACTTTTGTGAATGACTTTTGTCTTGTTCCACTGAACTATGTCTGGTGTTGATGGCATGCTCTGCAAGTCCACACTGTTCAGGTTCAAGGTACTGGATGCACGACTTGTGTTCTTCTAACTGGATCAGAGCAGATCTTCCTGTTTGTCCAAAATATGATAACCCACAAGAGCAGGGAATCTGGTAGATACTTGGATAACTGAGATGTGGGAGCTTTTCCTTTGGAGACATGAGGAATGTGGAGATTTTTCTGATGGGTTGAAAGGTCACACAAATATTTAATTGTTTTAACTTTAGCTATGCGTTCACTAATGACTTGTACATAGGGGATAGGTATACGTGTAGATTCTTCTGTATTTGAAGAGGATGCTCCAGAATACCATAAGAATTTCTTCATAAAAAGAGCTTTAAATAGTTGTGATCCAGCATCATCCTCTTCAAATACAGAAGAACCTACGTGTATACCTATCCCCTATGTACAAGGCATTAGTGAACGCATAGCTAAAGTGTTAAAACAACAAAATATTGTGTAGCCTTTTGACCCATCAGAAAAAATCTCCACATTCCTCATGTCTCCAAAGGACATGCTCCCACATCTCAGCTATCCAGGTGTCTACCAGATTCCCTACTCTTATGGGTTGGGTTATCATATTTTGGACAAACAGGAAGATCTGCTCTGATCCGGTTAGAAGAACACAAGTCGTACATCCAGTACCTTGAACCTGAACAGTGTGGAGTTGCAGAGCATGCCATCAACACCAGACATAGAGTTCAGTGGAACAAGACAAAAGCCATTCACAAAAGTCGGTTCCTTATGGAATGGCTTTACAAAGAAACATGTGAAACGCTACTTCACTCCCCCTAACCTAAACAGATCCGATGTCATTAATGTACAGATTAATTGATATTACCTAACTTGTAATTGTATACACACACACACACACACACACACACACACACACACACACACACACACACACACGTATATATATATATATATATATATATATATATATATGTATGTATGTATATTGAAAAAAAAAATTATTATTTTTTTAAAAAATAAATTTAGGAAATTTAACCTTAGCTACTTAGGTGGCGCTTTGTGAATATAACAGTTATTGTTTAATTAGCCTTTGTACCTGTGCTGATGATGCCTGTGATACTCAGGCAGAAATTCTATGAATAAAGAATAATTTATATGAGTTAATTCCGTTATTATAATAGTAAGTAAAATTAAAATAATATACATTAAAAAAGGGACACTTTATACTCTATTGGAGGAATTGTACTGGAGGAAGTAGGGGAGACAAGAGATCTGGGGTTGATGATTGATAGAAACCTGAAATTCAGGGGACATATTGCGAAGGTGGTGAAGGTAACACAGAGGATTGCTGCAATACTGAGAAGGTCGCTGACCTGCAGAGATAAAAGAGTTATCATTCCGTTGTATAAGACCCTAATCAGACCACTCTTAGACTATTGTTCTCAGACTTGGTCCCCAGGATTTGAATGGGATAAATTAGCTGTGGAAAGGGTACAAAGTCAGATAACAAAGATGGTTTCAGAACTGTACAGTTAATTATGAGGATCAGCTGAGGGAATGTGGACTGCAGAATACGTGTGTAGAGACTTAAGTGCTGTGAGGACATCATGTTGGAGGCTTAATGGATTTTTTAGAACACTCAAAAAGAATTAAAATAGACTTTAATACTTCCTATATTTCGTCCTAGTCACTAGGACATCTACAGGGATTACAAAAAAAAATTAACGTAACATATGCACAAATAACAAACAATACTAAGCCCAACCACGTGGGTGACACTAAAGTCCTATCTAGATAGAACGCCCTCTAAGGGCAGTAGTAGGTGGCCTGGAATGTAAGGTGGGAACTCTGGTGATGAGTGTTTCCCAAATCTTCGGAAGCTTAATGCAACCATATTTATTGAGATTTGGTTGGTTTTTGAGAGCTGCTGCTGCTTCTAAGAAAAGTCTCTCTTTCTTGAATTTGCTGTGGTGGAGCATGGTGGTTTTCTTCCATGATACTCTGTGGGTGGTGTCCAAAACATGGTCAGCCAAGCCTGAATGGCCATAGTTGTGTTTGAAGATGTAAGACTTGTGTTCCTCTAGATGGATGGATGCTGATCTGCTGAAAAAAACGACGGATGGATGCTGAATAATAAGGACTTTAGTGTCACCCACGTGGTTGGGCTTAGTATTGTTTGTTATTTGTGCATATGTTACATTAATTTTTTTTTTGTAATCCCCGTAGATGTCCTAGTGACTAGGACGAAATATAGGAAGTATTAAAGTCTATTTTAATTCTTTTTGAGTGTTGTAAAAAATCCATTAAGCCTCCAACATGGTGGACTGCAGAGTTTGGCAGACAGAAGGAGAGGTGATATGATTGAGACTTTTAAACTGTTGCGAGGTGGTTACAGGGTTGACACTGGGGAGTTCTTTCGCTTGGTTGAACAGCGGGATGGAGTGATGACAAGGGGCCATCCCTAGAAGTTATGAAAGGAAGCTGTGAGCAAGAGAGGGGGGAGGAGTAGTTTCTATGCATGGAGGGTGGTTGAACCGTGGAATGCATTACCTGATAGAGTGGTGAGAGCGAGAATCAATGAGTTTAAGGAGTAATATGATAGACTTTGTGTTTCCTAGGAGGGACCTCCCACAATGAGTCTTGATAGACTGTGTTTCCTGGGAAGGACCTCCAGCGAGGAGTCTTTTGACTCCATGGAGGCCTGAATAATAATAATAATAAGTGTACAATATATTGAATTTTAACTATAGTAACTCATCTAATCTAAAGAAATGACTTAATTAAATCTTATCTGGAACACATGCAAGCTAAAAAGAGAACATCTGTTTCTTTCAAAGTTGCCGCACTTCAAATAAAAGTTGAATGAATCAGTTTCTCTACCTCTTCAATGCAAACATTTCCTTATCTTGAAAACCACTTTATTCTTATGAAAGTCTAGAAAATAACTGTAGTTTACCTGTTCCTAGTAAAAGATATGAAAGTTCAGATTTGGATAGTGAAATCATTTCTGATGTAGTGAAACCTTTATTGTCTGGTAAACATTTCTTCTCTTATGTGAGAAACTTCATTTATCATGTTCCAAAGGAAGTAGTATAAATCTCTTCAATAACTGTTATTCTAGTTACCTTTGTAACATAACAGTTAAATAATTTATTTCTTTATAATTGACTAATACTAATGGAACTTTCCTCTAACTTGTAATGGCAAAAATCCTTCCTCATCTGTCTGTTTACTAGTTACCATATTATTTTTTCCTGGCACGTTCTTCAGTGTGCCTAACATTTCTGGTTCTGCTTCAGCAATAAAGGCCTTTTCTACACAATATTGTGTAGAAAAGGCCAGCTGAGTTGTTAGCATATCCGCTCTCCAATCAAAAGGTTGTAGGTTCGAATCTCGTCGTGGGCATGGATGTTTGTGATCGCCTGTGAAAATACTAGTGGTTTCGGGTGGTAGATGGCATTGGTGTAGATGATGATTGTAGTTGGTGAAGACAGAGTTGTAGAGTAGGTACCCTCCCTCGATAAGTCATTGGACTCCCTGGAGGTGTCATCTAATAATAATAATAATAATATCTTCTTATGGTGGGCCATCTTCTATTGGTCAGTGACCATCTTAGCAACCAAACCGTGTTCTTGCGTTAATCTGAGCAGTTGTAAGCTGCTCTTTCCTGTACACGTCTTGATGTTGTCAAACCAATAATAATATAAATGCACTAATAAGAAACTGCTAATTTAAAACAGAATATATAAGTGTACATTTACGTAATCAAATAAAAACACTAGAATATCTCTATACACATATAATGATGAACAAGAAAAAGATTATTTCCAAAAAATGATATGTGGAATTATATGGTTGGTGAATATGCAGTCGACTAGCATGAATACTTTGGGTACATGAGCTGTACTGAAAAAATGTTGACAGTGCATGGGAATTCATAAGATATTACTGACACAAGCAGTGTGTAAATGCATACCATAAGTTAAATGAATCAATACAGTAAGAGTGAAATGGATTAATAGTGAAATCATGCACGATGTGTTGGAAAATAACATGTTATGGAGGAGGTACAAGACAATTGCTGGTGATCAGCTGCATGAGGAATATCAAGTGTATTCTAGGAAGGTGACAAGCATGGTAAAGAAAGAAAAGATGTAGTATGAGAGGAGATTGTCTGGTCAGGCCAGGGATAATTCAACAGAATTCTGCTATATGGTAAGCAAGAGGCAGAATGGCAAGTTGACACTGATGGACAGTCATGGCAGCAGAGTGACCATTGCAAAGAATATTATTAGTATTATTATTATTATTACTGTAGGGAGTCCAAAGACTCATCAAGAGAGGACGCCTACTCTACAACTCTGTCTCCACCACTCAATCCACCAATTACAACGAACCACAATTACCATCATTTACACCAATGCCATCTACTGCCCATCATCACCACTAGTATTTTCACAGACAATCACAAACATCCATGCCAACACGGGATTTGAACCCACAGCCTTTTGACTGGAGTAGTTATTGAATATAGTTTAATTATTGAATGAGCACTTCATCAGTGTATACCATATGGTGTAAATGGTGGGCAATATGTAGAAAGGAGGCAAGTATTAGAATTACAGATGAAAGAATCAGAGGTGTATCAAATGTTGATTGGGTTAGATGTTAATAAGGCTGTGGGAATAGATAATATATCACCACGTAATTGTTCTTTAAGAAATATTTGTGTCAAGGTTTTTTCAATTCATACAAAATATGGCTTTTAAAGAAATATTATTTATTTATTTCCTTGTGTTTTTTTATGAATTCAAGAAAAGATAACACCATGTGGTTTTAAGGAATGTGCCAAACAGTTAACTATACCCTTGACCTGCTTATTTAATGTGAAAAACTTGCAGTGGGTAAGGTTCATGGTTTCTAAAGAGTAGAATAAATGCAAAATAATACCACACCACAATGCATAGTTCTTGGGCAGCGTTTCTAATTATAGACCAGTCTGTATATATGAAGTTATAGTCAAGCTGTTGGAGAGATTGGTTAGAAGTAGAATACAGGATTGGGTTGATGGACATAGGAATCTTTATGTTGGTTGGTTGGTGTGGATTTGTAAAGGGTAGGGCTTGTTTTAACAATATACTTCCATTTTCTGATAAAGTAACAAGTGTATTGGATATGGGAGATTAATATAGTGACATTCTTGGACTGCAACAGTATTTGGTAGAGTACTTCATGATAGGTTGGTGTACATGCTGCAGAGGATGGAATGTATATTGATTAAATGGATCAGAGATTGGTTCCTTGAGCCAATCTGATCCATTTGGAGCAGTATCTGAAAAAAAGAGGGAAACCAGTGGTGTGTGTGTCCCAGAGTTGTGTTCTTTGGAGCAGTATCTCAAAAAAAGAGGTGTGTCCCAGAGTTGTGTTCTTGGGTCGTGCTGTTTAACTCATTTGTTAATGATATTTTATGTGGATTGACTGGGGATTTTCAGTTGTTTCTTGATGATGCAAAGTTGGAGAATTATATGGAGCACTGCTGATGTTGATTCTCTTAGTTAAGGCTGTGTATTATTTTGATGGAACTGCAGGAAGTGGAAGATTCCAGATCTGGGAGTGATAGTCGAGAGTAGACTGAAGTTTCGAGGGCTACTCTCGACTATCACTCCCAGATACAAATATACAAAGACTGTACATTGTATTGCCACTATGATAAGAAGTACACTGATGAAGGGATAAAGAGGTGATTGAGCCACTGCACAAAATATTGGTCAGACCACACTCAAACTAGAGTGTTCAGATTTGTTCACCTCTCTCTCTCTCTAGCATTCATTGTGCTGTTGAAACATTGGAGAAGGTCCAGAGTTGAGTGACTAAGACAGTATCAAGACTTTGGAATGTAAAGTACAGAGTTTGTGGATAAGAGGAAAATAGGTGATGCTATTATTATTATTATATGACACCTCCAAGGAGTTGAAGCACTCATCACAGAAAGTTATTCTACTTAACTCAACTACATACAACTCACCATTTCCACTACCTAATTCTCCAGCTACAGACAACAGTATCTATACTGTTCATAACTACTAACTGTAAAATGTAGCTTGGAAATACCAAAGCGCTTTACATCAATTTTTACAGAGGTCAAGTTCATGAGATTGTTACAAAAATAACTTTGTATGTCTCTATATATTTTATGCTAAATATTAATGTAAATAACCCTATGGGAATTGACTGTACTTAATGCTTTAACAAAAATTTCTAGAATGCCAAAAACAAAGGCAGTTCTTTGTCACCGGAACTTTGTATAGGTAGTTTTACATAAGGGCATAAGAAAGTTGTTTACATTTTAAGTGTATGAGAAAGTCGATTGCGAGCTCTTGTTACAAAAATAACTTTGTATGTCTCTATATATTTTATGCTAAATATTAATGTAAATAACCCTATGGGAATTGACTGTACTTAATGCTTTAACAAAAATTTCTAGAATGCCAAAAACAAAGGCAGTTCTTTGTCACCGGAACTTTGTATAGGTAGTTTTACATAAGGGCATAAGAAAGTTGTTTACATTTTAAGTGTATGAGAAAGTCGATTGCGAGCTCTGCGTATAAACACCTTCTAGGTCAGTGTCAAAGAGATTGGCAAGGTTCAGACAAGTTTCCACTGCCTGGCAAGATAGGATTAAAGGAGTGCATGGAGAAGAAGAAAGAATGGGTTGGTCTTAACAGAAGATCAAAGAGTTGTGCCTTGGGAGTTGCAACCCTTGGTGCAAGGTCCCAGAGAATGAGAAATAAAAGGGGACTGAGCTGAACATCGGAGTCGGCAGAGAGAGGGCATTTAGATGCAGAAGTTTCAGAAGTAGGATCCAGAGGACAGGAAGTTACGGCAAGCCATGCCAGAGGAGAAGCCGTTCGGAATGACGAGAGAACAGCCGATGTAAATAACGAGACAGTGTTGGTCGAATGTCTTTTTTCCGCAGGAGGTCAACTGAAGCCAAAAGCCGCAGAGCGATCTTCAAGCCTGTATGCTGAAACCTCTTGCCTGAGCTTTTCGAGTACTGGAAAATTGCAGTCCAAAGCCCGACGAAACGCCCCCTGAAGTAAGACTCTTCAGACAGAAGCCTAAGCCCCGAGATGAAAGGAAAAGCATAGGGACTGTAGTGCAGGACTTTTGGATAAGTGTACAACACAGAGCCTCTGTAAGTTTGTTCCATCTTTTGTTGGACATTCCTTTTGTAATCTAGGAGATACGTTATAGATGGACTGATAAGAAATAGTAATAAGAAGTGTCTATAAGTGCTCTGAATTGTTATTAATTGGAATATAATTTGTGAGATAACTTGACATAGCTAGCTAACCTCTTTGTGAGTAAATTAGTTTCAATAATTTGATTTAATAAGCAGAGAAGTAATTGAGTAATTATATTGTATAGTCATTTAATACGGAAAAGGGAAAGTTTGTTTCTTTATGCTAAAAGTCTGATTGATAGGTAGAGAGAGAGTAACCTCCCTATCGTTTAATTAATGTACTTTGTTATTAATGTAAATAAGATGTGTTTTAATTATATGTCAATAGAGTGCCACCTGATCTTTTATTTTACAATGCACTGTTCCTAAATAAACTCGATCTGTGAGCAGGAAACAACTAAGGCATTAAAAGGGTAGTTTAAGTACTTAAGAACCCACGACTGTTTAAGTAAACTTTATTGAAGGAATATATGCTAGTGAGAGAGAGAGAGAGAGATCTACCGGACGTATTAGTAAGTCTTATGCCGATATAGAAATACTGGTGGCGCAGTCTTAACAAATAAATTTTCTAGTGTGTTCTTAGGCATACGACTAGTAAACACGAAAAGTGGATAAACATAGTACACAACAGAATAAGTAAAACAGGTTACGAAAGCAAAAGCGCATTGCTAATTAGAATAAAGAATTAATACCCCTGTCTACAATAATACATTAGACTTCATTCGTTACACAACAACAATAGCATTTTTGCCTGCAAATCGCATATGTTCTCATGGTCGATTTGCCTGTATGTGGGATGAAAACCAAGTTAACAGGATAAAAGACAGTGCTATCTCCATATGAGATCGACTAATTGACCTTCAGTTGAAGAAATCCATATAAAGATTCTTCTTGTCATGATGAGAATTGAATTCGGGTCTTTTGCTATCGAAGAATGTATCGTGGGAGATTCATTCAATAATAATATTATAATAATGACTCATTGTGGATGTCCCGCTATTTGTCACAACTCATAGCTTTTCATAAAACTATGCCTTAAGCTGATTCACCTTTTGCACTGTTTTGTGAGTGCATTTCACTCACAAATTACCCTCTTCACACAAAAAAACCTGCACCTTGCATTGCCTTTTCATACATAATCTCCTTAATACATCTTATAGGATGGTCTCATGTTCTTCCCCCCCTCCCCTTTCTCCCCATTCCGTGAAAAATCTTTTCTACATTTTCTACTTATAGAGTTTTTTTTCCCCAGAAACTCTGGTTTTTTGTCCCGTAAACTCAAGCAAATCGACTGTAGAACCCAAGCTATTTCAGACATTAAATATGTTGTGTTAGGGACCATGAGATGGCGTCACGTGTTGAGCCATCTCGCTCTTCACTGCATGCTGCTTAATTAGTGATAACCTTGGGCCAGCTATCTCTGATTGGGTACCAGTGGAGATTGAATTGCCCACTCAGTCTCCAAAAAGCTAGATTGGGCTAAAACGGCCTCACCTACTCCCTATATAGGAATAAAAGGCATTAGCTGATTTGATTTGATAATTTTGCATGAGAAAATGTGAGAAAAGAATTAGAATATGAGTTGTGGAAATAAAAAATCATTTTGGCTCACTTCAACGTTTTCTTTTAAGCTGCTTTTTTTTTTTTTTTATTCTTATGAATAAAGTTAAACACATTATTGATACCTATTTTATGGAAGATATGTTGCCATTTTGATCTAATTACTGAATTGGTCACAATATTTTTATTTAAATATTTGCATTGATTATAAGTATTACTGTCTTTCACAGCTGGCATCCTTCTTGCAGAGTCAGAAACAAAGTCATCTTTGCATTCTCAATATGGTTTCCAGTTACCTGACCAAGCATCTATATCTCAAGATAATACATCACTACAACCACAGCCACCACCATTACCTTCAGAGTCATATAGACCATCTCAAATTTCACCCTACATAACAACTTTGCATCCTCATAAACCTCTAGTGACAACTACCTTTAAAAGTGAACAGTTTAGTACAGTTTCAGAAAAAGTCACATCTGTATTTCAAGTCATAACAACAGTTCCTGATTCAGTAGCTTTGCCTGATGAAAATGGTAATTTAGTTTAATTTAATAATAAAAAAAAAATCAATTTTCCATCCAAAAAAATACAATAATAGAAATTAAAACAACAAGAATGAAAACATACTTATTATTGTTAATGGTATATTTTCTTGCTCATTCTTAGTATTTATAAAATATGTCAGAGAAGTAATACATAATTGCTAAAATATTATTAAATTTAATAAATTATTACCAAAAGAGATGAAATGTGGTCTATTAAGAAGACAAAATGTTTTCTACAAAAAACAAAAATTCTCAAAGGTATAAACTTTAAAATGCTCTGAATACATTACAGAAAAATTTTAGTTAGTATTTGTCTTTTATCTGGTAACTTTCTTCCTAATATGAATTCAGAGTTTAATCAGATTTTCTTTAAGGATCTGTACTCAACATATCACCTATATGAATTTGATGTTATGTTGCTTAATTTGGCTTGTTGCTAATACTTTACCAATTTTCATTAGTAGGATAAATATTTATTATTGCATCACTGAGATTTTAACTTTTTGTAGTATTTTTGGTGTGTATTGAGAGGGGCAGCAAACTTGGGGACCACCCCGGGCAGCAAAAGTTCTAGCTACACTACTGTCCCAGGAACTTTCAATATGCTTTCTTCTTCTTTCCATTCATTGCCTCTTATTTCACAATTTTAAAAATAGTTAAATATATTGATCAAATTAGATTATAGAACATACAAATTGCTGTTATCAACAAATAAATTCCAGTAACAGTAATATTAAAAGATGTAACCATTTAGATTACATGGACATTTCTTTTTTTGAGTGAGTAAATACATTATTATTATTTTTTATTATCATCATTAATTATATAGCTGTCATTTATTATTATTATTATTGTGGAATAAGTGTGTAATGTCTCTTAACTTCCTATAGGAGGTTCAGCATGTTCTGCAGGATAAAATGGAATTTTCTCTCTCTCTCTCTCTCTCACACACACCCACACACACAAAAAAACAGTGTATTTACGTAAGCACAAAAAAAAATATGGACTTAGAACCTAAGGCAGAGTTAACTTCTTTATTCTTCCTTGTACACATGATTTTGGGCAAGAGACCTTAATATAAATGTTTTCCAATATCTTGAGATACCACATACATCCATATTATTGAAAGTTTATTTTCCACTTGGTTAGAGTATAATAAATTTAGTTTAATCCTTTATCCAAGTGTGAGCAAACAAAGTTTGCACCTGAAAGTATCTTCAGGACTGGGTTAAGGTGATACAACACCAGGGCAACTCGTTGCAAAGGTGGAGCAAGCTACCAACACTCCTATCTTAGTATCTCCTATAATGCAAAACACATCTCCTTGCGGATATGTCTAATGTTATGCATTAAGGGAAGGGCCACTACCCAGACCGGTTTCGACCTTTATTGAGGTCTCTTCAGTGGGAGCCAGGCCCAAGTCGAGATATCAGGCAGAAGCATTAGCAGGTCATCTCCACCTATAGGAATTGCCAATTGGTGTGCCACATTTTTTTTATAAATTACTCTGGATTTAGAGAAAGATGTTGAAAGTTTATTTTCCACTTGGTTAGAGTATAATAAATTTAGTTTAATCCTTTATCCAAGTGTGAGCAAACAAAGTTTGCACCTGAAAGTATCTTCAGGACTGGGTTAAGGTGATACAACACCAGGGCAACTCGTTGCAAAGGTGGAGCAAGATACCAACACTCCTATCTTAGTATCTCCTATAATGCAAAACACATCTCCTTGCGGATATGTCTAATGTTATGCATTAAGGGAAGGGCCACTACCCAGACCGGTTTCCGGTCTGGGTAGTGGCCCTTCCCAGACCGGAAACCGGTCTGGGTAGTGGCCCTTCCCTTAATGCATAACATTAGACATATCCGCAAGGAGATGTGTTTTGCATTATAGGAGATACTAAGATAGGAGTGTTGGTAGCTTGCTCCACCTTTGCAACGAGTTGCCCTGGTGTTGTATCACCTTAACCCAGTCCTGAAGATACTTTCAGGTGCAAACTTTGTTTGCTCACACTTGGATAAAGGATTAAACTAAATTTATTATACTCTAACCAAGTGGAAAATAAACTTTCAACATCTTTCTCTAAATCCAGAGTAATTTATAAAAAAAGGGTGGCACACCAATTGGCAATTCCTATAGGTGGAGATGACCTGCTAATGCTTCTGCCTGATATCTCGACTTGGGCCTGGCTCCCACTGAAGAGACCTCAATAAAGGTCGAAACCGGTCTGGGTAGTGGCCCTTCCCTTAATGCATAACATTAGACATATCCGCAAGGAGATGTGTTTTGCATTATAGGAGATACTAAGATAGGAGTGTTGGTAGCTTGCTCCACCTTTGCAACGAGTTGCCCTGGTGTTGTATCACCTTAACCCAGTCCTGAAGATACTTTCAGGTGCAAACTTTGTTTGCTCACACTTGGATAAAGGATTAAACTAAATTTATTATACATCCATATTAATTGAAGTTTGGGTAGTTTTTTCAGTGTAGCTGCAATATAAAAAAATTGCACACAAAAAAATCCTTTCCCTCTTCCCTATAAGCAAACTATGGTTATGCAATACCTAATAAAGAAAAAGATTATGATAAAGATTTTGCTATATAGAACATAGTATTCTAGGCCTTACTACCCATGATAGTGGATGCTTTTTTTTTTTCTTTCTTTTAGTGAATGTTTGTTGTTTTTCCAGTCTACTTTACTGCACTATAGGCAAGTCCATAGTTGCAGGAAACTAAAAATTATGGGATTTGAAGACTTTCGTGGAGGCTGTAATTCTTCAATATTCTGGTTATTTTTTGAAGATGTCAGATATAGGGAATGATGATTTACCTGCAAAGCTCCTCATGAAGTTTTTGGCTGGGAATTGGATGAAGGTGTTTCATACACCCATATAATTGAATCAGCACTAAGATGATGTAGCATTATATTATTTTGTTGATATAAGGCTGATTCAGAACAACATTTCTGGTTCTATTGGCTAGTGTTTTGATGATGCTATATTTTGGAGTGGAGAGAGAGTATGGGTGTGTGTGTGTGTAGGGAATCTTTGTACTGAACTCTTTCCACTTTAGTGGGCAGAGTTGCTTTCTTCTTCTTCTGATAAATTAGATTCTCTGAGTATAATAAATTTAGTTTAATCCTATATCCAAGTGTAAGCAAACAAAGTTTGTGCCTGAAGTATCTTCAGGACTGATTATTATAGTCTAACCAAGTAGAAAAAACTTACAACATAGATTTTGTGAGGTTGGCTGTTGAGGGGATTTAGGAATGTGTATGGGCATGTGACAAAACAAAGAACATTTCTTTGATACATCATGGACAAATGGGGAGCTTAAGGATGGAGTGCTAATAGCATTTTCCTGAAAATGTTCATTGTCGAAGTTACAATGAGGGCAGAGAGAGAGAAAGGAGGTGTTAAAACTGACCAATATTTGAACTGTTTAAGGTAATGCTTTTGGTAGAGAATTTGAAACGTGAACAGTTTTCAGAAGATGGGGGATGCCTGTGACAGATGGAGTGGTTACTCATTGCTTAGCTGATTTGTGCTTTCATTTTAGGTAGTTCATATGTCTGGTAGAAGAACTGGATAGTTTAGACTTTTTGGTTCTTTTTTGGATTCAGATATGTTTTTGTGAGTTGGTGAGATCAGCCTGTTTATCTGTATGTATGATGTATAGTCATCGAATAGAACATTCATTTTATTGTTGCATTCATTAGCCTTAATAAATGCAACAACAGAGAGGAAATTGGCTGGCAATGAAATTATTATTGTTATTTGGTTTGACTAAAGGAGACTTCTATGTTGTTCCTGATAATATTGGCAATTTTAGATGACTTATGCATATCTTGTTTTGAGGTCAAATAGCAGTACTTTTCTGAGTACAACTACACATTTGTGACCAAACCTGATTCATTGAAGTTTTAAATGACAGGTTAACTCAACCTTGGTAAAGCAGTAGTGCATTTTTAATACATTTTTCATTAACAGATTGTTTAGACATACTAAGGATAGACAAGAGCTCTGGTTTGAGAATAGTGAAGTGATCATTTTCTGTTTTGTTGATTGATGTGTTGATTTTCATGAGTAAAGCATATAGCAGCTGTGATCTGTGTGTAGTAGGTTAAAGCAGGCATTTCTGTACATGTGTAACAATTTAGGCAAATTTTGGATTTAGCTTGAAGCAAATCAGTCTGAAAGAAACAAAAAATGGAAAATCACCTGGAGAAGATAAGCTAGGTTCAGAACTATATAAATACGCAGGAACAAGATTCAAAGAAAGACTCTTATTATTTTTAAATAAAATTTACTCAACTGGTATCCCCCCAATAGAATGGAAAAAAGCAATTGTGATTCCTATCTTTAAAAAAGGTAAGAGAGATGACCCTAAAAACTATAGAGGTATCAGTATACTAAATTCCTGTTACAAAATATATAGCAGAATCTTAAATAGCAAACTAATGAAATATTCTGAAAACTTTATTTTAGAAGTATAGAATGGATTTAGAAAAGGACGATCATGTATAGACCCGGCCTTTTGCCTAAAATTAATAATAGAGAAAAGAAGAGAATACAATTTAGAAACACATATTGAAAAAGCATTTGACAAAGTTAAAAGAAACATGTTATTTAACATATTAAAAGAAAGACAAATACCAAATAATATCCTAAAAGTTATCACAAGTATATATGAAAATAATCAAATACAAATAAGATTAAATCCCGAGCTATCATATATGAGAGAGATAAACCAAGGGGTCCTACAGGGATGTCCCCTCTCAGCAACTCTTTTTAATATCTACTTAAATGGAATAAGAATTTACATCAAGGAATTAAACTTTCTCCTACAGTAAACTTAAACACTCTCCTCTTTGCTGACGACCAAATAATAATTACAAATTCTGAAGATAACTTACAGAAAGCTATTTTAGATCTAAATGAGATATCCAAAGATTATGGTATGATAATATCAACAGAAAAATCAAAAACTATGTCCTTTAAAGGACAAGATCCAGCAAGAACTAAAATAGTAATAGATAACAAGATCTTAGAACAGGTGAATTCATTTAACTGCCTAGGATGTATGATCACATATGAAAAAGATATAAATGTAAAAATTGCAAAATATTTAAAAATAACAGGTGTAATTAACTCTATATTTAAACCAAACCTAGTTCAAAAACAAACCAGACTAAAAGTATACAATACATTAGCCCTACCAGTCTTAATGTATGGAAGCGAAATCTGGACAATAAAACAAAAAGACAAAGATTAACAACAGCAGAAATGAAGTTTATGAGAAAAACTGCAAAGTATACCCTATTTGATCACAAAAGAAACGAAGAAATTATGAAAGAATTAAACCAAGAACCAGTAATAGAAAAAATTAAAAAAATATAAACATAAATTGGTGGAATACGTTCAAAGAATGAAAATAGAAAGATTACCAAAACAAGCCTTAAAGTACAAGCCATTAGGAAAAAGAAAACCAGGACGCCCTCCCAAAACGTTCATTGTCAATCACACGATATCGCGTGATGCAAGTTCTCACCTCGCTGTCGATCACGCATTATCGCGTGGACGTCGCTAACTAAATAAAATGAAAATAAAAAAAATTTGGCCACCACACGAAATTCCAATTTTCAGCTTGGCAATGAAAGTGTTAAACGATTCAACGATGACTTCTAAGGCTGGAATAGGCTATGTTAGGCCTAAATCCTTGATATGCATGATGATGATGATGATGAGCTTGAAATAAGCAGTTATAATGTCTGAATCCCTACATTGTTTCAGGAAGTCTTGTAGTTGCCTTAGTGAAAGTTTCCACCTGCCATTTTGTTTTGTGTATAATGATCTCACTATAGATTATCAGTTAGGTATGCAATTTGAAATGCTGATTAAAACTCATTCTGGCTTACTTAGAATGAAAACATTCCTGGAAAAATACATTTCAAATCTTGTTTATTTAATAATTCCAGTTTTTCAACTTTATTACAGAGATAAATTATTTGGAACTTGCATGTAGACAAGAAAGAAATGGAAACGGATACATCTCCAGTTCTAGAATAGGCAGCTTTGGTTACTGGATTAGTCCCAAGGAGGGTATGAAGAGGAGAAAATAGTTCCGTTGCACAAAGGAGGCTCCAAGACTGGTGTAGCAAATTACTGACTGATCGGCATATTAGGAGTTGTCAACAGCAAAATACAGGATTGGATAAAGGGAAATGGGATACTGTATGGGGGGGGGAGGAAAGCATGGCATTGTGAAGGGTAGGTCATGCCTCAGTAACTTGTTCATGTTTTACAATACAGTGCAGCTGAGTTGGATAAAGGTAGTGGGCTTAACAGTGATACTGCTGAACTTTGCAAAGTCCTTTTTTTACAGGATACCGCATGGAATTCTAATCAGTAAACTGCAACACATGGGGTGGCTATAAGGTTGGTGAGATGGATAGGAGGGTGGTTGATGGAGAGATATCAGAGTAGTTTATTCAAGAGTAGAGTCCAGAAGAAGGTGTGTGTGTGACTAGTGGCAACTAGTCGCACACACAGGGTTCTGTTTGTATGATAGGGCACTGCAGGGTTCTGTTGTATGACCACTACTGTTTAATTTGTACATTAATGATATTAGAAAGGATCTGAGAGGAACTGTTTAATTATTTGCTGATGATGCAAAGTTGGGTAGAGCAATAGTTAATACAGATGATGATGATTTCAAAATTTTGCAGGATGATTTGGATAGATTGGGCAAAGGAGAATGTGGCAAAGTGTGAGGTTATGCATTTTGGGGTGAAAAGATTACCAGCTGTATTCCACATTAGTGGAACTATACTCCAGGAAATTGATGAAGCCAGATACTTGGGAGTGTTAGTGGATAGGGAGTTAATGTTTACAGAGAACATAGCAAAAATGGCTAAAGCAGCTCATCAGATTATTTGGTTACTGAAGGATACTTTGACAAAGGTTATTGAGAGACAAGCAGGTTATTGTTCCTCTTTATCGAGCCTTGATAAGACCTTATCTTGACTACTGCATGCAGATCTAGGTGTCAAGGTTTCTTGGTGATGAGGAGGAGTTGGAGAGGATCCAGAGGTGAGTGACCAAGATGGTGGCAGGTCTATGGAATGAACCTTATGATAAGAGGTTGAAGATTTGTGGATTACAGAAACTGGTTGATAGACAGAAATGGGATGATTGAGACATACAAATTACTGAAGAATTTTTACAGGATTAATTCAGAGGAAATTTTTCACAACAGGTCTGGTGGAGGGAGAACTGTAGTTAGCAAGGGTGTTAGAATTAGATTTTTTGCTTGGAGAGTAGTGAATGAGTGGAATAGGTTGCCAGATTCTGTTTTGGTGTGCCATGACTGTGAATGAGTTCAGAGCAAAATATGATAGATACTGTGCAAATGTTGGATAGTTCTTGACATGATGTTTAAGGCCTCCCTTGATGAGCCTAAGAACTCCTTGGAGTATCCCGTAATAATAATAATCCTGGCATTCGATAATATTATTGAATGAAAGCAAAGACTTGTTGAAGAAGAGCTGCAGTAAATATAAGCTTTATTTTAATTAAGGTTATGATATTATGCATATTTAGGTTGAATTTTGTTTGATAGTTGGAATTCCTTAGGCATAATTTGGTTGATTTTATAAATTTTGTAAGCTTTCTTGTGTTCTTTCATATTATTTTAATCACAGACAAGATGATGCAAAGAGTAAGATTGTTATGTTGGGTGCCTTATGAGTTAAACATGTTGAGTGCTGTAGATTTCTTTAAGGTGATATGTTTGTCAGAAATGCAATATGTATGTTTAGAGGAAGGTTGAAGATGTTGAAGGGATGAATAGAGAATGTGTAGGTTTGTAGGAAGTATGAGATTCTGATAATTTCAAACTTTAATTCCTACTGAATTGAGTATGAATTGAAGAGTCAATGATGTCAAAGGATGGGGGCAGAGAGAAACATAAGGATTTTAAGTGGAAACGTACAGACGTGTACATTTCCACAGTGAGTGAATATAAATTCTGGTGAGAATGTGAGTGTAACTAATGGCCAGCATCTAAGGAAGTTGTGTGTATGAAGCAAATGCATTTAACAGGTGCAAGACTTTAAAGTGGAGTTGGTCAAGATGAGAAATGAAGCATTGAATTAGATGGTTGTGAATATAAATGGTAGGATTCAAAAAAGAATCAAGTGGAATATAACTGAGAGAAAGACCTAGCAAATGATTCAAGAATGGCATGTGGAAAGTTCCATTAATAATAGTTGGTGAATGAGTGGCTTATTTTCCAGGTGGGAGGATGAATGGAATAGTTGAAACTATTGATATGAAGACAAAAATGAGCTAGAGTTAGTAGTTGGAACAAATGGTTTATGTAATTATTTATTATGTGATGGTTATACATGTTAATTAAAAAATTAAAAAAAACTTGATTGGTTTATTAACAACACAGAAGAAAATAATTTGAATATTTTAATCCACTTTTTCATCTAACAGTAACTGAGACATTTTCAAGGATAAAGATGCATAAAGTAATTTGAATTAAAAAAATAGAATATCAAGTAAGCATCGAAATATTTTGACTGTGCATCTGAGCAAAGTCAAAGGTAGCTGGCTACTTTTGGGTGTTTAACTGTTTATTCAGGAGTAGAATCCACACCTTTGCGTGGATTCTATTCCTGAATAAACAATTGTCTGATATCTCTCCATCATCTGCCATCTTATCCTTATCACCAGCTTCATATCAGTCCCTATTTGCTGTAAGAGAATTCTATGAAGAATCCTGTCAAAGACCTTCAGAGTTATTGCAAAGGCCATGTAGCCATCATCTTTGTTGAACTCAGCTGTAACTTCATTATAAAAAAGTGAGAAGGCTACCAAGCTATGACTTGCCCTTCACAAAACCATACTCTTCCCCCCCTCCCCTTTATAGTGTCTCATTCTTATCCACCCATTTATTGATATTTTCCTTAACCAACTTCTGAAATACATTGACTACCACTTCAGAGATACTGATGTCAGTAATTTGCTATCTCATTCCTGGAGTCCCCAATTGGGATTCTTTTTTCTCCTCTTTTCACCTCCTTGGGATCTACCCACACTCAAGACTTAAACAGTTTTGTCAAAGGCACTGCAGATTCCTTAGCACATTCTTGTAATATCTAAGTTGATATTAATGTCATCTAATCTCATAGCTGCATTCATATCAAGAATCTAATATCATCTCAAGTTCATCCACATCAGCCCCCTTCCACACTTGTTACCACAATATCTCCACCTGGGGACATACCCTTGCAAAGTGTGCACTCAGTAATTCAACTATTTTATCTGCTTAAGTAATCCTCTTGTCATTTGACATTCTTCAAAATTATTCTTCTTTCTACTTGCTACATACAGAAAGAATGTTTTGAATCACAGGTATGAAGGCTTAGGTGCAATTTGAGTTCATAATTGGGTTTGATAGAATGCATGTAGCACAGAGAAATAATTCTTCAGTAATGATTTTTCTTTCTACTTACCACATACTGAATGAACTCTTTTGAATTACAGATATTTAGGCTTAAGTGCTGGTTTAAGCTCATAATTGGGTTTAATAGAATGAATACAGCATTGAAAAAGTAATTAAACACAGGTTTATTCATTTTGATATTTTGTCTGTCACAGAGATATCTTCAGAGATACAATATAAAAATTGTAATAACATGCACAAAAACATACTGAATAATAAATGGAAAGAGTTAGACTCTAAGCCTTGAAGGCCTCTGAGGGGTCCCCTTTATATATGCTATGCAGGGTGCAGTTTCATGTGCTTCAACAAATATCAGTCCAAGCTGGCTGAGTCCAGGACAGCCCTGACATGGCATTAGTGAGGCACCGGAATCCATCACTGCACATGATGCCAATTATTTATATGGTAGAGGTCATACGGAATGGTGAAGTGCAGAGCCCTTAAACATCTGTTTCACATACATTCAGAACTTGAACTCCTTTAGATACTTAATATGGGATGATGACTGAATCCTGTCTCTAGCCACTGCAATGATACTGTTCATGCTTCACACATGAAAGGCAGCACTGGCCAGACTTGCTTTTGTACTATTATGGTGCAGTCACTCTCGTGATGAGGCCACTAGAATGGATGCATCAAGGCAGCTGTTGAGACTATGCAACCACTGCTTCCTTTGCTGTACCTTTCATGTGTGTGTGTGTGTGTGTGGTGCATGTACCAAATCATCTGCAGATGAACTAGGTACTGGTCTGGGTATTGTGTTTAGAAGAGCAGCTACCATACTGTGATCTATTGAGACTCATCCTCTGACTGCCCTTCATATTACAGGCATTAGAGGGACTTGGCTAACAGCAGATGATGTAGTACAGGATAGAATGTGATGGATAGAGTAGGCAGGACAGGGAGTGGGGTACTACTGATGATAGCAGATAAATTGTAGCCAAGAAGAGTAGGAGTCAGCCATGAAGATGGCAGTTCTTTTGAGTCAAACTGGTGTGAGATGAAGGCCAGTAGGACATAATACAAAATTGGTTGCTACTATGGGCCAGGGATGATGTGAAAGACATGCATCAGCAGATTTGTATGAGTACAACTTGAGTAATTATTATGGGGACTTCAACTTTGGAGACATAGATTGGAAGGAGGAAAGATCACATGGCAAGAAGTAAATGGAATTTATACACTTACTGAGAGATAATTACTTGAAGCAGAATGTGATGGAGGGGACTTGAGGTATGAGAGTGTTGGATCTTGTTATAGGATGAGAAAACCTATCTATAAGCAAGGTGGTTGGTTATATTGCTTCTGATTGGGATAGTGATCATGTTGTCTTGACTTGAGAGGTAACAAAATGTGGAAATACCCTTTAAGAAGGTGATATATGTTGAACTATAATGCATTTGATTATGATACACTTAAGAAGAATATTCACAGTGCATTGGGAATAGGCAAGGGGTATCTGGAGGAAGCAATATCACACTTATATACCCAAGATCAGAAGAGAGTAAATTAGGTATGAGTTAGATGGATAAGTAGTATCATTAAGCATGAATTGTAAACAAAGAAAATCTTGAAGGGTATGTAAGGAGAAAGGTGAACAGCATGGTATGGAAGGCAAAATCAGATTATGAGAAGAAATTAGCCAGATAGGCAGAAGGAAATCCCAAATAGTTTTTCGTTATGTGGCAAGTAAGAGGGAGAATGACCATGGAAGGATAATGTTAATGAGTGCTGATGGTAGAGTGGTGATGGAAGCAGACAAAATCGTTGAGCTGTTGAGTGATTATTTTGCAAGGGTATATCATCCAAGTGAAGATCTTATGACAGGGACTAATGTGAACAGAGGTTGAAGAATTGGAAGTACTTAATATATTGCAGAATCTGAATGGTGATACTCTTGACCAGGTTGTTTATGTCTCAGCTCAGGCAAAGTCCCATGATAGTGGAAGGAGGGCAAAATAATTTATTTGCATAAAGGAGGATATAAGTCTGTGGTAGCAAATTATAGACCAATTAGTATCTTAAGAATGGTGATAAAAGTACTGGAAAAGTTGGTCAAAAAGAGAATTCAGGAATGAGTTGATAAGAATATGATACTCTGAGGGGAAGCATGGCTTTGTGAAGGGGCAGTCATGCTTTAGTGATCTACTAACTTTTTATAATAGTGCCAACTGAGTTGGATAAAGGGAATGCTTCACAATAATACTGCTGATGTTTGACAGGATACTACATAGAATTCTGTTACACAAACTACAACAAATGGGGTAGTAAACTGTGATATGGATAAGAGTGGCTGACGGACAGATACTAAAATGTAGTACAGTAGATTCTTGTTAATTGGTGCATCGGTTAATCGGGACAGCTGTTTATTTGGCACAAATATTGAAGAATGGAAACAAATCAAAATATAACCCAAAGTTGCTTCTCTTATTTGGACCATCCTGCTGCTTTATCAGGACCGTGACTGTAGATGGCTCAAGTGTAGTGAGTTATGGCGCACATGTAATGAGTTGCATAGAGAGTGTTGCTGTCAATCAGCACTGGGATACAGAGTAGAGAGGACACATATTTTGACAGTGTAACAGTTCTACTAACAGGTAGCGTACTTTTGATTAAAACAGGTATGTATTAATTTTTTTAGTAACAAACAGCATGGTGATTTAATTTTTTTTTTGTTTTTATAAGGCCCTATCAAGATGTCAAGGAAAGATATAACATTAGCAGATAAAATTGCCTTACTTGACAAAAATAAAAATTAAACCATCTAACACCGCTCATCGTCAACTGGCAGAGATAACTGGTGTTTCAAAATCTATAATTACACACTTGTTAGGCCAACAGGACAAATTGCTATAAGAATGGGCATCGCATGATGGACAACAGGGAAAATTCCAAAAATGGAAGCGAGAAGGCTAGGATCCAGACATTGAGGAGGCTCTCAATCAGTAGTTCTCTATTGTAACTGGACAAGGTGTGCATGTTAATGGTCAAATGTTAAAAAACGAATCAGGAGATTTAGCTAGAAAACTGAGCCACATGATCTTTAAAACTACAGATGGTTGGTTATCGTGATGGAAAACCAGACATGAAATAAAATTTAAAATGGCACATGGTGAGAAGGGCAGTGGAAATCAACTAAATTACCTGAATTGCTGCAGTTCCATGAGCTATAAACTTGCAACGCTGTTAGGTTAAAAAAAAACAAAAAAACAATGGATTGCATTACCGTGTAACATGTTGGGAAGTAACAAACGGAAGCTGTTGGTTATTGGAAAAAGTGACAAGCCTCGATGTTTTAAAGGACCCAGAATGGACATTTTGCCAGTTCTGTATGACCGCTGTTATTTTTCAGGAATGACTAATGAGTTGGAATGCTGAATTATAATGAAATGCAAGAAAAATTCTTCTGCTTCTGGACAACTGTACGGCACATCCTCAGATTGTTTGAAAAACATTCAACTTGAATTTCTTCCTGCTAACACCACGTCCCTAGTACAGCCACTGGACATGGGAATCATAAAAAATTTGAAGATATTGTATCATGGAAGGTTGGTACATTGCATCCTTGAAACAGTTGAAGAAAATCTACTGATGTCATCTTCAACAGCCAAAGAAATCAGTGCAAAGGTTAACATTTTACAAGCAGTACAATTTGTTGCAGATAGTTGGCAAGAAATAGGCAGCAAAACAATTCAAAACTGCCTTGCTCATTGTAGTTTAAGAATTCAGACCAGGAAATGTGATATAAAATAAAACTAATAATAATGAAAATAAAATCAGTTTGGAACTGCAACATGTCAGAAACTACAAAGAGTTTTTATGCATGACAATAGCCTTCAGTGCTACCTTGAAAATGAAGATTGTGAGGATGCAATTGTTGAACAAATTGCAACAAAATACTTGAAGACACTGGAAGATATGAAAAGTAATGAGACGGAGGGCTCTGTGCTTGGGTCTCTGCTGTTTAATTTGTACATAAATGATATAAGAAATAATTTGAAAGGAGATATTCCGTTGTTTGCTGATGATGCAAAGTTAGATAGGGAAATAGTTAATCAAAGTAAAGTAATGTAAAGAGCTTGCATAATGATTTAAATAATCTAACAGTATTGGCAGAACATAATGGATGTGAATTTAATGTGGGAAAAGTGTAAAGTTATGCATTTTGGATTACAAAGATTACAAGCTGTGTATCACATTGAAGGAACTGTACTCCATGTAATTGATGAAGGCAGGGATTTGGTGGTAATAGTAGATAGAGCTGAAGTTTAGAGGGCATATTGATCAATTAGCCATGATATCTCTCAGGATTAGGATTGAAGGACACATTAAAAAGCAGAGAAATGGGAGTTATCATTCCTCTTTATAAAGCCTTGATTCAGCTACTTCTGGATCACTGGGCTTATGTCTGGTCACCTGGGTTCCTTGGGGATGAGGAAGTGGTGGAGAGGATAGAGCCAAGTGACCAAGATGGTGAGTAGTCTGTGGATGTCCCTATGATAATAGATTGAGGGTTGCAAAAGTTGGTTGATAGGCAAAAAAAGGCACATATGATAGAAACATTTTGGGAAGTAACTTTAAATAACATTTAAGTAATTTGTTACTCAAAGAATTTTATAGGATTGATTCAGAGGATATGTTTCATCACTTGGCTAGTGGGGTAGAACAAGAGGTCATCCCTGGAAGCTGGGTAAGAGTGTGGTTGGCAGGGGCATGAGGACTACAATTTTCACTTGGAGAGTGGTGAATGAATGAAATGGGTTGCCTAAGTCAGTTGTGAGTGTATTGTCTGTTGATGGTTTCAAGGATAGGAGAAATTGCCAGTGAACATTTGTAACATTGTGTTGATAGTTTGGACCTCCCACAATGAATCTTAGTACTCCATGGGGATGTTCTTGCAATAATAATAATAATAATAATCCTGACTATGTATGTCTGTACACTGCTATTACTTTCTTCAAATACTCCTTTACTGTTTCCCTTGTACTGCTGAATCTGTTATGCTATGGTTCTGCTCCAAGCAGTCCCCTGTGCTTGTTTTAGTTACCAGCTCTGTAATTCCACATATACTCCCTTCTTCACTAAAAATTCTACACATTTAACAACCTCCCATTTCAAATCTCACCTTGAATACACACAAATTCTCTGATGCAGTTTCTAGATCTAGCACACGCTAAACTCTAGTATCTTCAATTACATGCTGCCTCAGATAATTATTGATTGGTAACTACATAATTCTATTTTTTCTGCCATGTTCTATTTCTTTTAATCTATGTTCCTGTAGTTGAAGGCCCCACCCTACCCAAATAATTACTTAACCTATAGTTGTTTAATTTATTTGCCACTATCCAGATCATACTTGCAGGCGTAGACTTCTGTGGCTAATTGGTTCAAAAGATATATTTTGGTGATTACACCACATTTTTTATTATTCAGTTATACAAAATACTGAAATAATAGTTCCCGACAAGTTTCGTAAATCATAGGATTTACATCTTCAGGGGGTAAATAGTATAACTTAAAGTTTAAACAAGAGAATTAATAAATACAAATCATAACCGTCTGGCTATTCATAAAACTCAAATAACAGAATGCAGATATAAAACTTTATTGACGTTGAACAATACTGGGCGATGTCACGTGTTCTTCTTCTCGTTCATACAGTCCGAGCTCTGATGGAGGTAGATTTTTTATTACAGTTGCCCACACTTGATGGAGAATTAAACCTTGATTTTTATTGCATTGGGTTGGGTATTTTAGCATATTAGCAGCTTCTTTAAATTTTGTTATATAATTGTTGTCTTCTATGTATGACATCATCGTTTTTTGCCAGAGTACATCGTGTCCAGTGGAAGTGGTATGGAAAGCAAGACCCGTTTTTTGTTCTCTTTTGTATTGTACGTCTCTTTGGTGTTCAGCCATGCGTATTTCTCCAGATCTTCCTATGTGTCCTACATAGCAAATCCCACAAGAGCAATGGATTTTGTAGACTCCTGGTGTTTTAAGAGGATGATGAGGTGGTTTAGGTGGATGTAGGAATCTTGAGATTTTTTCATAGGAAGGAAGGCTACTTTTATGTTGTGTATGTTCATTAATTTGGCTAGCTTATCTGTAACATTTTTGATATAAGGAAGCGAGATTGCATTTTTGAAATCCTGTTTTATTGTGTTGTTAGTTGGAGGCATTTTAAGGATTCTCTTGATGGTTTTTGTTTCATATCCATTCTGTTGTAGGATTTGTGTTAAGCATTTTAGTTCTTCATTATATCTTTCTTGTGTGCTGGAGATATTGTATGCTCTGTCTCAAAGAGTTTTAATTAAGGTTATTTTTTGTGAAGGATGGTGGTGTGAGGTTGCATTTAGAAATCTTCCAGTGTTTGTCGGCTTCCTATATACTGAGAAGGAGAGTTTACTTTCTTTATTAACTTCTAATAGAATATCCAGAAAAGGAAGTTTTTTATTTTCTTCTTGTTCTAAAGTGAATTTTATGGTGTTGTGCAAATTGTTGAGATAATCTTTGAAATTGATAAGTTCATCTGTTGTTCCATTGAATATGATGAAAATATCGTCCACATAGCATAGCCATATTTTTGGTTTTTTATGGTAATTCTTAAGAGCATTGTTTTCAAATTTTTCCATAAATAGGTTTGCTAATACCGGTGATAATGATGAACCCATTTCCAGTCCTTCTTTTTGTTCCCAGATTCTGTCTTTATAGGTGAAAAAAGTATTGTTTATACAATGTTTAAAAAGATTCAAGATGTCCGGAGGGAAGAGGTCTTCTAGGAGATTCAAAGTTTCTTGTCTCGGAACGTTTGTAAACAAGCTGATAATGTCTAGACTTGCTAAGACTGTTGGACCAATATATATATATCTTTCATTTTTTCTATGAAATGTTTACTATTTTTTATGAAGGAAGATGTTTTTCCTATATTGTGAGATCATGTTGGTGAGGTATTTTGCCAAGTTGGAAGTCGGTGAATCTCTTCCATCTACTATTGGTCTTAAAGGTATATCTGTCTTATGGATCTTTGGAACACCATATATTCTTGGTATCAAAGGATGTTTTGATTGTAAGTATTTTTTAAGTTCTTCCGTCCAGAGAGGCACTTTTTTTATTAGATCATTTGTTTTTTTGTGTGTATGCCAAGTCAGGTCTCTGTCTATGGGTTTGTAGATGTTTGTATCTTCCAGGAGATTTTTCATTTTGTTATCATATTCTGTAGCATTTAAAACGACAGTTGCATTGCCTTTATCCACTTTTATTATGACAATATTTTTGTCATCCTTTAACTTTTTAAGGCAAACGTATTCATTGTAAGGTAGATTCCTCTGCGGTAATCTGCTTTTTAATAGTAAAGCTGTACTTTCTATACGGATAAGATCTGCCGTGTTGTCCAGTAGATTTCTAATTCCATTTTCTATTTGTGCTGTGATATCAATTTTTGGTAGGAAACGTGGGGTTAATTACACATACAATATCTCCAGCACACAAGAAAGATGTAATGAAGAACTAAAATACTTAATACAAATCCTCCAACAGAATGGATATGAAACAAAAATCATCAAGAGAATCCTTAAAATGCCTCCAACTAACAACACAATAAAACAGGATTACAAAAACGCAATCTCGCTTCCTTATATCAAAAATGTTACAGATAAGCTAGCCAATTAATGAACATACACAACATAAAAGTAGCCTTCCTTCCTATGAAAAAATCTCAAGATTCCTACATCCACCTAAACCACCTCATCATCCTCTTAAAACACCAGGAGTCTACAAAATCCATTGCTCTTGTGGGATTTGCTATGTAGGACACACAGGAAGATCTGGAGAAATATGCATGGCTGAACACCAAAAAGACGTACAATACAAAAGAGAACAAAAAATGTGTCTTGCTTTCCATACCGCTTCCACTGGACACAATGTACTCTGGCAAAAAATGACGATGTCATACATAGAAAACAACAGTTATATAAGAAAATTTAAAGACGCTGCTAATATGCTAAAAAACCCAACCCAATGCAATAAAAATCAAGGTTTAATTCTCCATCAAGTGTGGGCAGCTTTAATAAAAAATCTACCTCGATCTGAGCTCAGACTGTATGAACGAGAACAAGAACACGTGACATCGTCCAGTATTGTTCAATGTCAATAAAGTTTTATATCTGCATTCTGTTATTTGAGTTTTATGAATAGCCAGATGGTTATGATTTGTATTTATTAATTCTCTTGTTTAAACTTTAAGTTATACTATTTACCCCCTGAAGATGTAAATCCTATGATTTACGAAACTTGTCGAGAACTATTATTTCAGTATTTTGTATAACTGAGGATTTGTAATAAAAACTAGAGGAGCAAAAAAGTTGTATGTTTTGTCCTGTTTTACTCTCACACCAAATGGTCTTATATGCACTGCTTTCACTTATCATTGACTCTTGATGACTCCTCTTTTTTTTGGCAAATTATTTGCTATCTTCAGAAATATCCCTCTGACCATTCTTTCCTCTCTCTAGCCTTCCTGAAATCTTCTGTCAGCCATGTCTTCCTAATGCCAATAACTTTGGAACAAGAAGTAACTAATACTAAAAACTCTTCCATTCTCATGCCCTTGTTCCAGTGCAAGAAAACTTTGAACCAGACATCAAAAAGAGACTTTTTGATGTTACTTTAGTAAATAAAAGAAGCAAAGAATTTGGAGATGATAATGAATAAAAGATTAATTCAGGAGAATGCATTAAAGCAGTTATAAAGTCAGGGAGAGGGGGAAATACTGCCATATTAATCAGATCTCTATGGAGTCAAAAAAAAGACACTCATTGTGGGAGTGGCTTTCTGCACTCTCATACAAAAGGATCTTTAATCCATTTACAGTTTCTTCACTCACCACACTCTCAAGTAATGCATTCCACTTACCAGCTACTTTCCAAACAAAGAAGCTATGCTCACACCCTACTTATACAGCTTCCAGAAATAGTCTTTAGTTCTAACCTTGTCTCCCTCCACTCTGAAAAAAAAAAAATCTCTTCCACACCAATCTTGTAACAAACAATCTATAAACAAATGTAGACGTAGGTTTTTTCTATGGTTAAGCAGTTCTGTGGGTAGTTTTCGGTATTTAGACCACATGTTAATGTAAAGAGTTTATTAAAAAACCCGACAAGTTTCATTCGTCATAAGACTTACATTATCAGGAGTAATGGCATATAAAAGTTTAACACAACAAAAGCTTATTGACAATTAATTACACATATTAGATGTTTTTAATAACTTCACAAATGTTAGTTAATTGGGAAAACCAGAACACAAATGATATATTCCTTACCACATGCATGTTGGAACATTGATAGTTGTTGCCACGTTCTGTGGCTCACTCATGGTATAATCGAGGTCCGAGGTAGTTACATTTTTAATGAAGGTAGACCACACTTGATGTAAAATCAAGCCTTGATTTTTATTGCACTGTGGGGATCCTAAGCATTTGGGCAGCTTCTTTAAATTTTCTTATGAAAGAGGTATTATCAATATATGACATGTTTGTCTGTTGCCAGAGTACTTGATGGCCAGTAGTGGCTGTGTGGAATGCTAAGCCTGATTTGTGCTCCCTTCTTTTTTCAACGTCTTTTACATGTTCAGACATGTGGATTTCTCCCAACCTTCCCGTCTGGCCTACATAACAAATGCCACAAGAGCAATGAATCTCGTAGATGCCTAGTTTTTTCATGGGATGATGCGGCGGTTTTGGTGGATGTAGGAATCTTGATATTTTTTGTAAAGGTAGAAAAGCTACTTCTATGTTGTACTTGTGGAGCAACATAGCCAATTTTTCCGTGGCGTTTTTGCATTTTTGAAATCTTTTTTAAGTGAGGTAGTTGCAGGAACTGTATTAAGAATTTTTTTGATTGTTTTGGGTTCAAAACCATTAAGTGCAAAGTCTGTGCCGGGTAGTGTAATTCTTCATTTCTCTTCATCGGTGTGCTAGATATATTGTATGCGTCTCTCAAGTTTTAATTATGCTTATTTTTTTGCAATGGATGGTGGTGTGAAGTGGCATTTAAAAATCTTCCTGTTGTGGTGGGTTTTCTGTATACCGAGAAGGATAACCTTTTTTCCCTCTTCATTTACTTCAATAAGGATATCAAAGAAAGGTAATTTTTTGTGCTGTTCTAGTTCAATAGTGAATTTTATATTTGGATGCAAATTGTTTAGATAATCTTTAAAAGCAATCAGCTCACATATCGTTCCTGACCAAATTACAAAAATATCATCTATGTAACGTAGCCAAACATTTTTTCTTTTTTGATAGGTTTTTAATGCATTTGTTTTGAAATTTTCCATAAAAAGGTTGGCTAGAGCTGGAGAAAGGGGGGCGGAATCCATGGCAAGTCCTTTTTTTTTTGTTCCCAATATTTGTCTTGATAAATGAAAAAAGTGTTTCCCATGCAGTGTTTGTATAGTCCTACAATGTCTGGTAGGAAAAGGTTTCCAAGTAGATCCACTATGTCATTTCTATGTATATTGGTGAAGAGACTGACTATATCGAAACTTGTTAAGATGTCTGAAGGTTCTATATTGATATTTGGTTAGATGGAGTTTGGTTAGATAATGATAGTGGTGGAAGAGTGTGCCGAAAGTGTAAGGAAAGTGAGGATTTGAAATGTGTCAGGTCGTGAGATTGCTGTCATAGAAGAAAGCCAGAATGTGACAGAAAATGGTGGTTTGATTGGTAATTGCGATGTTGTACCAGATAGCATTGAGAGCAGTGATGAAAGAGAGTGAAAGTAATTATACAGAGAGAGAGAGAGAGAGAATGGTTTGAATGATGAAAAAAATGAGGAATTAGTTGCAATGAGTGAGATCACATGGTTGTGCGGAGTAATACATAGGGCGAAAAACGGCAGATGGAGCGATTACAAAACTCTTTACTGAGTGCGTCAGCTAACGGAATGAAGTGTGTGAAAAGAAAAATAAGCTTATGATTGGGAGTGTAAGAAAAATGAAGGAACGAGTGTTGTGCAGTGACTCGTTAGTAAGAGGTGTATTAGATGAGAGTTTGACAAAATCTTACTTACCAGGTGCGAAAATTAAGGATGTAAGTGAGAGCATTAGATTGCAAAAGCAGAGGGTGAAAGAAATGATAGTCGTGGCAGGAACAAATGATTTGAAAGGAGATAAAAGTGCTATGAGAAAGGACTTGAAAGAATTACTAGAGGTAGCAAAAGAAAAGAGTGAGAGAGTTAAGATACTGAGTCTGTTGCCACGGTATAACAGAGAAGAGTTGAGAAGGAGGGCCATAATTGCAAATGACTCTCTGCGCAGGTTATGTAGGAGGAGTAGTGTGGAGTTTGTGGACGTGTGGAGTGAGTTTGATGGGTGAAAGGATTTATACAAGATGGATGGTTTGCATCTGAATGGATTTGGTGTGCAGAGACTGGAAAAAGTGTTGTTGAATGAAGTGAGAGTGGATGTGCAGAATCAGGGAAACTAGCACTATTAAGGGGGAGGGAAGAGAATATGCAGACATCAGTGAGGCAGTTGAGTGTAAGAATGTATATAATGTGCCTGAGCTAGTACAAAAATCAAGAAATCAGAATGGAATAGTTAGTATAACGCATCAAGATAGGGGTGGGACTAATGGACCTCTGCATTTCATGTATACTAATGCTAGGAGTATTAGGAACAAGAAGGAAGAATTTTTGGCCTTGATTGGCTCTTCCTGGCCACAGGTTATTGGCATTAGTGAAACATGGCTGACAGAACATGATATAGTTAGCAGATAGAATGTGAAGGGTATAATGTGTTCAGGAGGGACAGAGAGAATAAAATGGGGGGAGGAGTGTTATTGATGATAGCTGATGAACTGCAGCCAAGGATAATAGAATTTGAATTGCAAGATAGTGAAATGAGCTTATTTGAGGCTATTTGGTGTGAGATTGAGACCAGCAGATCCAGAAGAATATTAATACATGAGGACTTTAGCAGTTTATTGTAGTTGTTTTTATTTATTTTATTTTATTTTTTTATTGCTAGAGGTCAGGCTAGGAAAAAGATTAATTAACTATGTAGATTTAGTTTACTGGTTTACAGGGCTAGAGCATGTAGCTTGGTTCCTTAATCGCTTGTATCCTTCTGATGATGACCTCGATACAGTTGTATCGAGGTCATGATCAGCGATTGAAACATCAAGTGTTATTTTGTTAATAATTAGTAAAATAATCTTTTCAACATGTGTGTTTTTGTGTCCCTAAATTTATAAATATGAATGCTGATCACCGTGTAACCTTAAAAGAAAGAAATATCATAATCCATGGGGATGTGACCCACAAGCAGTGCTGCCTCTACGGTAACCTAAAGATACGTGTTTCCTTGTTAATGAATCAACTAGCCTTTTTGAAACAATGTAGAGACAGCAACTTAATACTCAACTGCATTAAACTAAAGAAGAAGTTTAAATCAGCTAAAGTGCTCCGTATTTATGCTTGGTTGGAAAAAGCTTTGTTACGAGAACAAATCCACGAGGCATGTAAAAACTTAGCATCTACCCAAGCCAAAGTTCTACAACTTAAATTAGAGCTATTCGACTATGTTAATCCAGAAATTTGGAAGATTTTAGACAGGATCACAGACGACTTGGCCAAGCACTTATTACTGATAATCAAAGAAAAATTAATAATGAAATTTCAAGCCCTACAACAACAGAAAAGCACAAGACCATCAAGATACCATAACCAAAGGAACAGCCAATCACAAACTGACATCACAAGGAGCAGCCAATTGCCCACAAATGAAGTTAGGAGCAACCAACCACCATCGGACCACAGCTTGGTTATCAACCAATCAAACCACAATCTCAACCAAAGTGAACTCTCACTGCTAAAGAAAGGTTTGAACTATGGCATTGCTCCAAGGTCAGTGAACAAACTTATATCGAGAGAGGTTTAAGATCTCTCCCCACCAATCTAGCTGATAAAATACACATGGAAACATCATGTATACTAAATTCAAACAAAAAGCTAAGTAGCAACTTAAACAAAACCGAAAATCTGGCCCTTAAATCCTTAAAAAATAACCAAGACATCACGAAATCAAGACATCAAGACAATCACGAAAGCAGATAAAGGTAATGCCACAACCGTACAACATACATTGAAAAGATGAACCATTTGATATCGGACCACAACACCTACCAAATGGTAAACTACAACCCCACAAAACGTATCAAAAAGAAAACAACTGAATTAATCAAATCCGTCCACACATGGCCCAAAGAAACAATGAAAAAATTAATACTTCATTATGCCCACTCGCCCAGAATTTATGGGCTGCCAAAAATACACAAAGCAGACCCACCATTACATCTGATTGTTAAGGAATTGACAGCCCAAATTATCACTTAGCCAAAAAATTAGCAGCCATACTCAAGGAATTGGTAGGTCAGTCCCCTTCCTACATAATAAATACACAACATTTCATAAATAAAATTAAAAACATTACACTCAACGACCAAGATTTATTAGTCAGCTTTGAAATAACTTCCCATTTCACCAATGTCCCAATCAGTGACACTATCTTACTCTTACAGAACATATTTCCACACGACATCATGGCCCTCTTTGACCACGCACTCCACTCCAGATATTTCGTGTGGCAAAACAATTTTTACCTTCAAAAAGAAGGTACAGCCATGGGTTCACCACTCCCCCCCCCCCCCCCCAATAGCTAACTTTTATATGGAGGACTTTGAGCAATGTACTCTAGAGACAACATGTCTAAAGCCCAAAATTTGGCTCAGATATGTTGATAATATTTTTGCCATTTGGCCCCACGGCTACGAAGCACTGAATCCATTCCTTAGCCACCTGAACAAAGAACACAAACTTCATTTCACCATTGAAATGGCAAAAAACAACTCTCTTCCATTCCTAGACACAATCATCACACATCTTCCCTCAGGCTGTCTCTCCTTCTCAGTCGACTGCAAACCTACACACACAGGCCAATACATACACAAAAATTCTTACCACCACCCAACACAAAAACTAGGTGTCATAAGCACCCGTAAACACAGAGCTCAAACTATTTGTTCTAATGAACAAGCTCTAAACCAGGAATACAGGATCATCATAAAAAAAACTATTCACAAGGTCTTCCATAGAGATACCAGTAAGAACAAAAAAAGATTTCAGGAATGTTATTGCCATTCCTTATGTTAGAGAGATTTCTGAAAATATAGACAGAGCACTACACAAATACAACATTAAAACCACCTTTAAGCCCCCGAATAAGTTAAGACACCTACTCAGTTTTTCTAAAGATCCTCTTCCACATCTATCCCCCCAGGGGTATACAAAATACAGTGCACATGTACCATACACAGGGGAAACAGGACAAACTATCCCAATTAGACAAGACGAACACAAATGACACATTAAATACCTTCATTTGGGAAAAACCTTTCTGACCACTCACTCCAAACATACCACAGAATTGATTGGAAAAATACCAAGTCCCTACACCGCACCAAAACCTGGTTTGAGAGGAAATTTAAAGAGTCATGTGAAATGCTCAGACATAACCCAAATCTCAACAAAACTGATTGCCTAACCATTCCTAGAATGTGGAGGACTCATCTACAACCTGTATAACAACTTAAACAAGCCAAAGAAAAATCCCACTACAAGAAGACAACCTGGTGAAATGTTTGTAACATTCAACAAAAACTGAAGGAAATCATATTATTATTATTATTATTATTATTGTTCCGGGAAACTCCAAGGAGTCGACAGACTCATCGAGGGAGGCCCTAACATCATGTCAAGAACAACTATTCAACATTCACACAGTATCTATCATACCTTGCCTTGAACTCATTCACGGTCGTAGCACCCACAACAGACTCTGGAAGCTTATTCCACTCATTCACCACTCTCCAAGTAAAAAACCTAGCTCTAACACCCTTGTCAACCACGTTCTTGCCCAGCTTCCATGCATGGCCCCTAGTCCTTCCACCACCAGTCATATTTTCAAAAATATCTTCTGGATCAATCTTATAAAAATCCTATAGTAATTTGAATGTCTCAATCATATCATCCCTCCTTTGCCTATCGTCCAATTTCTGCAACCCACAAATCCTCAACCTATTCTCATAAGGTTCATTCCACAGACCTGCTATCATTTTGGTCACTCGTCTCTGGACCCTCTCCACTTCCTCCCCATCACGAAGAAGCCCTGGCACCCATAACTGGGCACAGAAGTCCAGATGGGGTCTTATCAAGGCTCGATACAGAGGAACAACAACTTGTTTGTCTCTGCATGTTAAAGTAATTTTTCAGAAGCCAAGTGATTTGGTGAGCTGTTTTAGTCACTTTTGCAATGTGCCCCCTAAACTTCAACTCCCTATCCACCAACACTCCCAAATCCCTGGCCTCATCAATCTCCTGGAGTACGGTTCCACCAATGCGATATACTGCTGCTATTCTTTTCACCCCAAAGTGCATAACCTTACACTTTGCCACATTAAATTGACATCCATTTTTCCTAGCCCAGTCCTCCAAACTATCCAAATCATCCTGTAAAATTTTGACATCCCGTGCATTCACAATTGCTCTACCCAACTTTGCATCATCAGCAAACAAGTGAACACTTCCTCTCAAATCCTTTCCAATATCATTGATGAACAAATTGAAATGCAGTGGTCCAAGAACAGAGCCCTGCGGCACTCCACTAGTCACACGACGTCTTTTAGACTCCACTCCTGAATAAACCACTCTCTGGTATCTCTCCTTCAACCACCCTCCTGTCCATCTCACCAACCCTATATCTATCCCCATCTGCTCCAGTTTACTGATTAGGGTTCCATGTGGTATCCTATCAAAGGCCTTGGCAAGGTCCAGTAGTATCACTGTAAACTCATTACCCCTATCCAGTTCAGCCGTCACTGTGTTATAAAACGTGAGCAAGTTACTGAGGCATGATCTACCCTTCACAAAACCATGTTGTCCCCCATACAATATCCCATTTTCATCTATCCAATCCTGTATTCTTCTCTTGACTAATTTCTCTAAGACCTTGACAGTGATTCCTGATATGCTAATCGGTCGGTAATTTACAACAGCAGTCTTGGAACCACCTTTATGCAGTGGAACTATTTTCCCCTCTTTCCACCCTCTCGGGACTAACCCAGACCCGAGACTCAAATTAAACAAAATGGTCAAGGGTACTGATAATTCTTTAGCTGCTTCTCGTACAACACGAGCTGGTATACCATCCAATCCCACAGATGTATTGACATCGAGGTTATGCAATAGACTACTCACCTCCACTTCATTCACTACAATTCCCGTATAATCTACTGGTTTATTCGTTTCTGCAATGTCACCACCTGGATGATATATTCTTGCAAAGTGCTCACTCAGTAACTCAACTATCTCAACTGATTCAGTTACCTCCCTACCATCGGCATTCTTTAAAATCATTCTGCCATGTACATTTTTCCTTTTACTTGCTACATATCTAAAAAACTGTTTAGGATTCTCTTTAGCCTGTATGGCCAATGTTCTTTCGTAATCCATTTTTGCTTTTCTTACCACACTCGTCACCCTTCTGGCCTGCGCTTTATACCGTCCATGTGCCTGCCGGTCACCTTTCTCCTTAAATTCCCTCCATAGTTGTTTCTCTTTTTGCAGCTCAAGCTTAATGGTGTTATTCATCCATTTAACCCCTACTTGAAAAAATTATAACAATCAGAACTGTACAAATCCAGAAGAATATTAATACATGAGGACTTTAGCAGTTTATTGTAGTTGTGTTTTTATTTTATTTATTTATTTTTTATTTTATTTTATTTTATTTTTTTATTTTTTATTTTTTTTATCGCCAGAGGTCAGGCCAGGAAAAAGATAAATTAACTATGTAGATTTAGTTTACCAGTTTACAGGGCTAGAGCATGTAGCTTGGTTCCTTATACGCACATATCCTTCTGATGATGACCTCAATACAGGGGTCGAAACATCAAGTGTTATTTTATTAATAATTAGTAAAATGATCTTTTCAACATGTGTGTTTTTGTGTCCCTAAATTTATAAATATAAATCACTGAAAGGTTTCTATAAGATTAATTCAGAGGATATTTTCGAGAACAGGACTGGTGTTGGGAGGGCTAGGGGCCATCCATAGAAGCTGGGCAAGAGTGTGGTTAGTAAGGGTGTTAGAGCTAGGTTTTTAATTTTAGAGTGGTAAATGAGTGGAATAAGCTGCCAGAGTCTGTTGTGGGTGCTATGACTGTGAATGAGTTCAAGGCAAAGTGATAGATACTGTGTAAATGTCGAATAGTTGTGATGGACATGATGTTCAGGGCCTCCCTCGATGAGTCTAAGGACTCTTTGTAGTTGCCCGTAGTAGTAATAATATCCTTTACCTCTTAGATGAAATGCAAACTATTCTTTATAAATGATTTTGTTGTTCCTATGTGTGGCATTATCATGTTTGTCAGATATTTCGCCAAGTTTGAGGTCAGAGAATCTCTCCCATCTACAATTGGCCTTAATGTAATATCATTTTTATGTATTTTTGGTGTTCCATGAATTCTTGGGACTAATGGATGTTTTGATGATAAAGATCTTTTTAATTCTTCTGGCCAGTTAGGCAACTTTTTAATCAACTCATTAGTTTTATTGTGTGTCTGCCATGTGGGATCCCTGTCTAGGGATGAATAGCTATTTGAATCCTCTAATAGGATGTTCATTTTTTTTTTCATATTCTTCTGAATTCATGGCTACTGTTGCATTTCCTTTATCTGCCTTGATTATAACCATGTTTTTATCTTGCCTTAATTCTTTAAGGCCTGTGGATTCTGATTTAGGTAAGTTTCTACGTGGTACTTTACATTTTAATAATAATACTGAACTTTGTATGCAGATGAGATCTGCTGAATCTCTAGGAAGATTGCAGATTCCGTTCTCAATTTGTGCAGTGATGTCTACTTATGGAATATTCTGTGGAGATGAGGCAAAATTTAAACCTTTCATTAGGAGATTTTTTTCAGTTCTTGACAGGACTCTAGAAGAAAGATTGATCATCACTTTAGACTAATCTAGATGTATGGGAGAGATTAACTTCAATTTGGATTTATATAGGTCAAATTTATTTGAAACTAAGTACGAAAATACCGACAAAATTTCGCCAACTTAGCTGTTTGGCCTTCTTCAGGGTAAAAATAGATGTAAATCAACTTAAACGCTAAAACTGTTCACTAAAACTATTAATGAAGGAAGAACTGAATACAATTATGTTTTTTACAAAAACAGAAGAACGCATACATCACACACATAGAGTGTGTATGATCTCACTTGTTGTTATGTAGGAATGTTCTGTAATTAGCAGCAAGATTTAATTCTGGCATGCTTAAAGATCTTATGAGGGTCTTCCAAATATCAGGCAGAATTAATCCTTGGTTTCTATTTAAGTTATGTTTAGAACGGATCACTGTTATGGCTTCTTTCATGATTCGTGAGCGGAAATCCTTCTCTAAGTAGGGCATGGAGCTTTTCTCCAATTCCATGGTATGGTTTGTTCTGGAGAATGAAATGCTAACCCCAAGTTGTCTTCTCTGTTATTGTTTATGTCATTTTGTGTCAGTTTTACGTCAGTTGTCTTCTCTGTTATTGTTTGATTTTCTTACCAAGATCAACTCCTTCCATCACAAAATTAAATTCACATTAGAACTTTAGAAAGAAAAACAATTACCATTTCTGGACACTTTAATTAAGAAACAAATGGATGGATGCATCAGTCTTACAGTCTATCGCAAACCAACCAACACAGGTCGATACTTGCACTTCACTTCTTCACACCACATTTCTCAGAAAGTAAGCATTGTACACATGCTAAAAAATAGAGCCTCTCTCATCACTACAGAAGATAAAGACCTCAAAGATGATCCCTGATATCAAAAAACCTTATAAACAATGGTTACCCAAGAAAATTGATCCACAAGATACTTTTCTGTGACCCCTCCACGACGACAGCCTGAAGAAATACATTATAATTCCACTATTGTGATTCCGTATACAGGGACAGTTTCCAATAAGATTGCTACACTCCTCAAGTCACATGGAATATGAGTGACTTTTAAACCTTCAAAGACCATATGCCAATTCTTAAGATCTCCGAAAGACAGTCATCCTTTCTTCAAATATGCCGGAGTCTACAACATCCCCTGTTCATACGGATTAAACTATATTGGTCAGACCTCTAGAAGTTTTGAAATCAGAAAAAAGGAACACTTAGGAGACATAAACAATAACAGAGAAGACAACTTGGGGTTAGCATTTCTCCAGAACAAACATACCATAGAATGGAACAAAAGCTCCATTCTCTACTTAGAGGAGGATTTCCTCTCCCGAATCATAAAAGAAGCCATAACAGTGATCCGAAAAAAATAATAATTTATCGAACTTACTAATATTTTGCTGGTTTTCTACCTAGCATCTCCAGAGCACAAATAATAACTGAAGCACAAAAATTGCGCTACTACTTCTATTCATGAGGCACTTCAAATTGCATTCCTTCATTCTGCCTTCATATTCTACATTCCAGAGGTCTCACCCCAACGTACTGAAGTAGTTTGTATGCAACCTGTACAAGGCCGCCTGCAAGAGAGCCGCAACCTCTTTGATTCTAAATATTAAGGCTTCCACATCATTGCTATAATTCATTTTGATGTTTCACAATTTTAGTAGTATGAGCCCTAAATTTCAAGTTTGTTTACCACACTTATAAGAGACCTCAAAACTCAAAACCAGTCTGGGTAGAACCTTCCCATAATGCATAACAATATATATGTCCAAAAAATAGTATCATAATATTAGGCCTTAGTATCATAATACTAAGTACATTGATGAGAAGTCAATAGCATCTATGTACAAGTAGCCTAGTCATGAAGGTACATCATGTATAAACGTTTTTGTTTACACAAGTGAAAGTGCTTTCTGTAACTGTTTCTGATCTGGAATATTATCTTAATAATAATATAATACTCCTTTTTGCTACTTGTATATGAACGTATATGGCTCCTGCATTTCTTAATTTCTACATGCATAATTTCTTGGTAAGTTTAATTTATTTTGTTCACCACTGTCCTCCTACCTCTCATCTCCTCCAGTTTGAAATTTTCCTGATTAATTGTATACTCTGCATCCTATCCTTATCTGTGTGATCTATGAAATTTCAGAATCTTACACTTTGAAACATTAAACAGGTAGTTCAAATCCTTTGCCCACCCACTAAAGTCTATTCACATCTTCTCATCTGCTCTACTTGCTGGCCTGGTTGGCAGAGTGGTTAGCGTATCTGCTCTCCCGCCAAAAGGCTGCGGTTTCAAATCCTGCTGTGGGCATGGATGTTTGTGATTGTCTGTGAAAATACTAGTGGTGGTGGTAGTCAGCAGTAGATGGCATTGGTGTAGGTAGTTGTGGTTGGTGGAGACAGAGTTGTAGAGTGGGTGCCCTTCCTCAATTAGTCTGGGCTCCCTGGAGGTGTTATGTAATAATAATAATAATACTTCTAACAGTTCTTCCTGACTTTGCATTATCTGCAAAGAGCTGCATATCTCCAACTGAGCCTGTCCCAATTATTAATATACAAGTTAAACAATAATTATCTCAAAACAAATCAGAGCAGTACACCACTAATGACCTTCCTCTTTTGAGATACCACTCTCCCATAGAAAAACCTGCTGATTCCTGTCTGATGGCCAATCACCCATCTTACTAGTCTGTTATCCAGTCTTATCCATTTCAATGTAGTTACCAACTTGTCATGTAAAAACCTGTCAAAGACCTTTGAAAAATCCAAGTATACTGTATTATACCACTCTATATGCATGTCCCTTTTCCAATGAATTTGCCTTTTTGTAGCACATAGGCAGATTGCTAAAACGTGACCTCCCTTTAAAAAACCCATTTAGACCAACATGCCAATACTGCTATTATCAACTCAATTTTAGATGCTAACTCTTACTCACCTTAACCTCAGCCTCAGACATAGCAGATTGGCCTATAATTTGTAGTCTCAGTCTTATCTTCTCCTTAATAAAGTGGCTCAGTTTTTTTATCCTCTTTCTACTCCTACTGAAGCAGAATGATTTTACACTTGTTCTACTCCTTCGTGACTTAGATCTATTGTAAGAGTAATGCTAAACGTATGCCCAGGATTCCAATAACTCCCTGGACAATTCCTTTGATACACTGTATGATATATTGTTACGTCTTTCTGCCTTATTAACATGCTGACTTAATTTCTTATATACCTTTTACTTACTCACTATCAGTTCCTCTTCCAACATACCCTCTTCACTGAAGCTGTTTATCATCTCCCTATAATGAGGATTAAATATCCTCATAAATTGCTCATTAAATAAACTAATTGTCGAGGTATTTATTGCAATTTTTAATGCATTCATCATTCTATAAGTATTCTTTCTACTAATTCCCATATTCAGTCTTCTAATTTCCAAATAGTATATTGCAATGATGGATGTGACATTGACTGAAGAGAGAACAGAGGTTGAAGAATTAGAGATGCTTACAATATTGTAGAACCTCAATGTAAATATCTATCAGCTCCTCTGGCCAAACTGTGTAATTTAAGCCTCAATACTGGGAAGATGACAGTGGAGTGGAAAGAGAGCAAAATATTCCCATTGCATAAAGGAAGCTTTATGCTTTGCCAGCAAAGGTTGGTCGATTGGTAGAGCCTTTACTACTAATGGCTCATGCAAAAAAGTTAAGCAAGTTTGAGTGTGATTAGTAGTTGGAAGGGAATCAGTCATTTGATGCTGTTGGCACACTCTCCCTCGATGAGTCTTTAGACTTCCTGGAGGTGTCACATAATAATAATAATAAAGGACGCTCCAAGACAGAAGTAGCAAATTATTGGCCAATCAGTATTGTAAGTTTAGTCACTAGCCATGAGCTATTTAAAACATCATTGTGCATATGAATATATTCTGAAGGTCAAAAGGATGAATAATATGTTAATTGGATGAAATGAAAGGATTAAGCATGAAATCTGAAAGAACACACTGTGGAAACAACAAAAAATGAATAATGGTAATAATTAGTTGCATGAAGAGTATAAAGAACAGGCCAGGAAGGTGAATCATTTGGTAAGGACAGCAAAAGTGCATTATGAGCAGAAATTAGCCAATGAGGCTAAGAAATATCTTAGAGGGTTCTTTCAATATGTGACAAGTAGACGAAAGATGAGTGTTGTAAGATGATGTTAACATCATTTAATGAAAACGAAAATAGTATGTTGGTAACTGCTATAGGGGATATAGTTAAGGTATTCCATTTTCACCAGAGAACGAAATACCTTGATGAAAGCCTGCAGATTTTCATCAGTGTGACATCAAGAGAAGCTCAAGTGTAGAGGAAATGGGAGAGATAGTCTATTAGTGATTGAGGAAGAGATATATGAGGAATTGTGTAAATATCATGCCATTAAGAAATTAGGAGTTGATAACTCGCTGCATGTTTTAAGGGAACATTCCAGTGAGTTAACGACAGTCTTTGCATACTGTTTGAGAGTCTTGCAACAACTCAAGTCACAAAAGAATGGAAAGAAGATAAAATTATTGAACTTCACAAATTATAGGCTTCAAATTATATGCCACTTTGTGTATCTAGAGTTGTGTTAAAGGTGTTGGTGAGAGCTAGGAGACAGATATGTCAGTAACAGTGTTCTCTGTGAAGATCAGCATGGTAAAACATGACCTCCATTTAAGGTCATGTTTTACCAATCTTATGTACAGGTAACCCTCGTATAATGCAGTACTTATACAACGTGGTTTTGATATAACGCGCTCTACAAATTGTAGTATCCCTTGTTCAACGCGGTCTACAATTTCTAGTAACCCTTTATTTTTATTTTTTTTCATATTTTTTACCGCAGGACTTCAAAATCAAATTTTATTTTCGTTAAATTTGTGTCTGCCCGTATCGCGCAAGTAGTTATAAGTATCGAATTTAGTTTTATTGTATCACTAAATAAGGTACTGTACAGAGGCTTTTGCAGTCTGTGTCATTCTCAACAAAAAGTGCAAATAGAGACAGATGGAATAAAAACGGCACTAACTAATAAATCACATGCCCCTTCTCACAGAAACTATGCTGTATAGACTTAAGCAAAACCATATGTTGCACCGAAACACAGTATCTAACTAAAACACAGTATCTAACTTTTAAGCGTATAAATGGATATCACCTGTAAATCGTTGACATGCCAGCAAAATTCTCAGACGTGCCACCTCTGGCACGAGTGCCATAGGTTCACCATCTAGGGTTAACTGTATAAAGTGTTTATTGTTGAAAATTGTCTTCGTTTTCTGCCAGGAAAGTGCATTTGAAATCATAAGTGTGTTATTCTAAAGCTGAGCAGTTTATTTTCTGGTGAGTTACATACATATGTAATGCTTTTTTTTATTTAAAAGTTTATTTTTATTGTAATGGCCACTAAAACTGCAATGAAAGGGAAAAAACCAACATTGAAGAGGAAATTCATTTTTCTCGAAGAAAAAAATTAAAATCTTGGATCGGTTGAAAATTGGAGAAAAACCAGGAGTTATTGCCAGGACTCTGAATTTAAATGAATCAACAATTCGAACAGTCAAACAAAATGAACATAAAATCCAAGAAAGTGTTATTGCTGGGTCAACAGTAAGTGCAAAGTGTGTTGCTCGTGTTCGCGACATTCTAATAGAAAAAATGGAGAAATCTCTAATGATTTGGATAGAAGATTGCACTCAAAAGAAAATTCCTTCGGATGGACACCTTATTAAGCAAAAAGCTCTCAAAGTTTATAAACATTTAAAAGAACTCGATCAAGATTCTTTAGAAGAAATCTCTCAGCATGGATTTTGTGCCAGTAAGGATTGGTTCGAAAACTTTAAAAAGCAGTTTTCTTTGTATAATCTTAAAATCCAGGGAGAATCAGCATCAGCAGACGTTGAAGCTGCCCAGAAATACCCACAGAACTTTTAAAAATCTTTAAAGAAGGTGGTTACAGTGCAGACCAAGTGTTCAATGCAGATGAATCAGGGTTATATTGGAAAAAAAATGCCAAAACTCTCCTTTATTTCGAAAAATGAAAGATCAGCTCCTGGATTCAAAGTTTCCAAAGATAGAATTACTCTACTGTTTTGTAATAATGCATCAGGTGATTGCATGACAAAACCAATGTTTATTAACCGATCCGCAAAACTAATTAAAACATCTGGACAAAAGACTAGGCTCCTACATAGGTGGGATCCCCTCTGTGGGCACCTGTTGGCAGCATAGGATGTAAACTGGAGTTTCAGAGTATTTGTGTTTTCCATATTTTGGAAGTTTAATGCAACCATATTTATTTAAATTAGGCTAATTTCTGAAAGCAGCTGCAGATTCCAAAAATAGTCTTTCTCTTCTAAATTTACTGTGATGGGACTTGGTGGTCTTTTCCATTTGATTCTATGAGCTGTATCTAAAGCATAGTCTGTAAGACCTGAATGACCATAATCATGACTGCAGATGTATTTTTTTGTATTCTTCCATGTGGAATTTGACTGATCTTCCTGTCTGTCCATTGGCCGAATTGTAGGAACAGGGCATTTTATATACTCCAGGCACACATATATAGAGAGAGGAGGAGTTGATCTTTAGTAGAAGGAAGAATTGGGGAAAGGATTAAATATAATCTTTTAAAATATATAAGGCTTTGATTAGGCCACACATGGACTATTGTGCCCAGATTTGGTCACCTGGTTTTCAGAAGGATGAAGAGATGTTGGAAAGGGTCCAAAGGCGACTGACTAAGGTAGTTTATGACCTCTGGAATGTCGAGTATGAGGAAAAATTGAGAAGATGTAATTCATAGTCTGGTGGACAGGAGGAAGAGGGGAGATATGATAGAGACCTACAAGTTGGTAAGGGGTTGTTATAGGATCAATGCTGGAGAAGTTCTACAGAAAATAGTGGGAGATCTGGGGAGAACCAGAGGTCATCCCTGGAAACTGTATAAAGAGGGTGTGAGTAGGGGAGTGAGAGGCAGGTTTTTTTGTGCAGAGTTGTAAATGATTGGAATGCCTTGCCCGAGAGTGTGGTGTCTGCAAGGAGTTTGAGTGTGTTTAAGACACGGTATGATGAGCTGTGTGTGTGTGATAAAAGGACCTCCCAGATGAGTCTTTGACTCCATGAGGTCTTGGGGTAATAATAATATTCTTATTATTATTTTGATACTCTGGGAACTGTAGCCATCAGATTAGAAGTGTGGTGTATATGATTAAGTTCTGCTGTAAGAGAGGCCTCATTGGAACAAAGTTTATAGGCTCTATTGGTTAATGTTTTAATGATACCATATTGTTGAGAGATAGGGTGAAGGTAAAGTTTGTGAGTGTATCTGCCTATGTGAGTTGGCTTCCTGTATACTGAAAAGGACAGGATACCATTGATTACAGATAAATTATGGAGACTACAACCATGTTAGAATTAATTACTTTAATTTCCTGATGTTTCGACCTACACAATAAGGTGTTAAGGTCATCGTCTGGAGTATACACATATATACGGATACAAAGACAAGCCATATTACATTTCAAACAGTATGCCAAAGAGACAATAATTTGGCGTGACCTCTAGTGAGAAAAATGCATCAAAGCTATATTCTATTTATAACATTATCAGAGAATAAATTCATATAGATATATAGTTTTATTACAGCAAAAGTGGTGTCCTAATTTAAATGAGAGTTGTTATACTAGTGTTAAAATCCTGGATTACTTACAGTACTATTTATAATTAACTCTTTCACAAAAGGTCATGTGGGTAGAATATGTGTCTTCCATATTCTTGAGATTTTTAGACAATTATTAATGTTAAGATTAGGGTGGTTGATAAGAATTTTACAGGCCTCCTTAATTTAATGTATGGAATTATTACAGTTTTATTATAATCTAGTTTTATTTTTTATTTTTAAGTGGGGTCTTGCAAAGAATTTTGCAAGATCCTACTGCAAAACACATATCTTAACCAGTTAGAAAATTTGAGAGGGGGTGAGTCAAGAGCTTGTTTTTCAAAATATTTCATACAAAAATTGGCAAGGAGGGATGCGAGTGGGAAACCCATAGAGGTGTACCCTCTATTTGTTTATAAGTTTTGTGCTTCCAAATATCCCGAACAGATAACATAGGAAAGAAAATATCAGTAATATCTGTAGGGAAAACTTTATAAGTGATACGGTGTCATTTATGGGAATATTAGTGAAAAGGGGGGGGGGGTGATATCAAAGGTTACTAAAATATCTGTACAGTAGTCCCTCCCCTTATCTGCGTGTTTACTTTCCACAGTTTTAGTATATTAAAAATATTAAATGTTAAATTCCAGAAATAAATAATTCCTAAGTTTTAAATTACGTGCTGTTCTGAATAGTGTGATGAAATCTCACTCCATCCTGCTCCGTCATCCATTTGTCCAAAGTATCCATGCTGTACTCTATGTGTTACCTGTCCATTAATCAGTTAGTAGTCATTTCGGGTATCAGATTGACTGTCATGGTATTGCAGTGCTTGTGTTTAAGTAACCCTTATTTTACTTTATAATAGTCCCAAAGTGCAAGGGTAGTGATACTGGCAATTTGGTTATGCCAAAGAGAAGTCATAAAGTGCTTCCTTTAAGTGAAAAGGTGAAAGTTCTCAACTTTAGAGCAGGGGGAAAAAAAAGTATGCTGTGGTTGCTAAGATTATATTCACATAACTTTTAATACAGTATATTGTTATAATTGTTCTATTTTATTATTAGTTGTTGTTAATCTCTTATTGTGCCATATTTATAAATTAAACTTTATCATAAATATGTATGTATAGGAAAAAACATAGTACATAGGGTTCAGTGCTATCTGCTATTTCATGCATCCATAGTGTGAGGAAGGGGATCTAGGAATGTATACTATGTGGATAAAGGGGGGAGGAACTACTGCATTAAATTCTCAATAGGAAGTGTGGTATGACCCAGTGGTGGGGTGGTGTGTGTGAGTTTGCTGTTTTGCTAATTTATAGTACAGGGAATCTGTAGCATCTACTATAGGTCTTAAGGAGGAATTGGATTTGTATTTTTGGTAATCTGTATATCGGGGGGGGGGGGATGAGAAGTGAAAGGATGGAGTTTTTTGTGATTTCAGGAGGCTTGGAAGATTTTTGAACCGACTTATCAATTTTCTGAACTGAGATTTGGTGGGATCATGACCTAAAATCCTTTAGGTGGAGTAGTCTCTGAGAATGATGTCCATTTCATTATTGTATTCACTGGTATTAAGAATAACAGTGGCACTCCCGTTGTCAGCTCTGGTGATGACTATACTGCTATCTTTTCATAATTTCTTGAGGGCACTGGCTTCACAAGTTGATAGATTTTTTATAGGAGGCAAAGATCAAGAAAGAATGCTGGCGATGTCAAGCCTAATATTGTTAGATATTTCTGGAACTAAATTATGGATACTGTATTCATTGGTTGAACATTAGGTCTAGTGCTGTTGATGGCTTGAAAAAGTTCCATGTTTGGTCTCTAGAGCAGGGTTTCTGGACTATGTAAAAAATAAAAAAATGCAAAATAAAATATGAAATTGATGATAAAAAAAAATCCTGAACCCACCCATGATACAAATGTACTATAGGTTTACTAATAAATATAGGTTAGAACTACAAAAAAAAAAAAAAAAAAAAAAGAGAGAGATCTCATTTTCAGTTTTAAAAGGTGTTGTTAAAAGTAAGACTGGAAGAAAACAGTTTTGGTCTGGCAATACCTTCAACTTTGTCTATAGATCTTGTTTTTCTTTCCAGCTGAAATATCCTGATTGTATAACAAGTTCAAAAATCTTTGCAATATCAGGAGGATAATCATCATATAATAAATTAACAGTATCAGATAATGGAATGTTGATAAAATGGGAAAGAATGTCAATGCTGACTAACAAATTCGATTCTTGTATTTGAATACCCTTGATTTTCTCAGAAAATGTGTGGAATTCTTGATGAATGATCTAGATTGTCCAGTCTGGGCAGTTAAAGACGTGACAGAAATTTTGCAATTCTATAGGTGGGAGTCTACCTTTGGCAAACTATTTTTTGAACCATCTGGAAGATACCTTGTTCTCATCCGTTCATCCCCAATCCTCTCATTGGTTTTGTTATGTTGATGATGTCTTTGCTGTTTGGCCTCATTCTGAAAATGAACTTACCACTTTCCTACAACAAATCAATAGCCTTCACCCACACATTCAGTTCACCATGGAAAAAGAAAAGGCTGATAGTTTACCATTCTTGGACATCCTCTTACATGTACATCCTCCGGTAATTTATCAACCAGTGTTTATCAAAAACCTACTTTACTGGCGGATACATCCATCAAAAGTCTGCTCATCATGCCTCTCAAAATATTGGTGTTATCAGCTCTTTAATTAATAGAGCACATAAGGTGTGCTCCTCTCCCTCAAGCTTACAACAAGAACTTCTCACTCTCAGAACATTAATGGAATTTAATGGTTACAACCATAATCAAATCCAGCAGATAATTATATTCACATGGTATCTGGTAAGCACCAGCTAATGATAGAGGTGCTAGTTTGTCTTTTGAAGAAGTATCATCTCATTCCCACATATTTTCCAATCAAAAAAATTTCTCATCTGTTGCCATCTACAAAAGACAAACCTACACCTCTATCATTAGCTGGTGCTTACCAGATACCATGTGAATATAATTTAACATACTTTGGGCAAACAGGCTGTTCTGTGGAAAAAAGGATTAATGAACATCAATGTTATATCAAATACATGCAGCCTCAAAAGTCTGGTCTGGCACAACATAGTATTGACACTAAACACAATATCCAGTGGGATAAATATATGGGCTTTTTCAGTTGAAGGTGAGTTAGCCAATCTCATATGGTGGTAGCAGGGTTTTTTCTCCTGGAACTCAGGTTTTTCATCTCATGTATAGACAAATCAGCCTTCAGAATACACACAATGTACAAACAAAAATTACTGTTGTTGGTGATGGGCGACAGATGACGTTGATGGTAGTAGTGTCGCAGTTGGAGAATTAAGTAGTAGTGAAGAGGATTAGATGTATTTAGCGAAGTAGAATAGTGTGTGTCCTCCCAAGATGAGTCCTTGGACTCCCTGGAGGTGTCATGTAATAATAATAATAATAAAGCTTGTCGAGCCTGTGTAGCTCAGTGGATGTGGCATTTGCACACCATGGCGCTTGGCCGCACGAAGGAAGACTTGGTTTCGAGTCTAGTCGGCGACTAGAGGAAATTTTTCTAAGCCTTTTTTCGACCAGTTCCCGAGTTAGTCGATCTCTGGCACGGGCAAGTGGGTTTTTCCTCCTGGAAACCCGAGTTTTTCGTCCCGTAAACTCAAGAAAATCGACCGTAGAACCCACATTATTTCAGACATTAAAATATATTGTGTTAGGGTTAGGGACCACGAGATGGCGGCACATTTGAGCCGTCTCTCTTCACTGTGTACCGCTTAATTAGTGATAGCCTTGGGCCATCTATCTCTGATTGGTACCAGTGGAGATTGAGCTGCCCACTCAGTCTCCAAAAGTTAGATAGGGCTAAATGGCCTCGCCTACTCCCCGTATATGGGAATAAAAAGGCGTTAGCAGATTTTTTTTTTTTTTTTTTTTTTTTTAAAGCTTGTCTTCTTCATAGATGTAGGTTTAAATATGAACAGCTTTTCAAAGAAAGTTGCAAATCCCTTTTACATCAGCCAAATCTGAATCGGAATGTGTGTCTCTCTCCCAAAAGTTTGGGAGATTCTTATTTTATGTAATCATCAAAAATAGTTTTTAATAATATTTTTAATAATATTATTTATTAATTTCTAGCACACGGCAGCAGTTTTTAATTGGTAAACCACACTGATTGCTGTATATGCTTTGTATTCCACCTCCTTTGATTGCTTCTTTCTACACACTGATGATGTACTGTTATTTTCAGTATGAAATATCTGTACTTTCATTTCATTAAAGTTAATTACCGTGGTTATCGTGTAATTTATTATTTATAATCATGCCACAGGTACCTTTAAAGATTATACAAAGAACCTGCTCCTTACTATTACTCATGCTCTCCTTATACAATTTGCAGGGATGGCCTCTTTTTCTAACCTTCTCTCTCTCTCTCTCCCCATCCTATAAGATATTTCTTTCATAAGGACCCAGTAACTCCTTGCAAACTTATGTCTCAATCATATCCTATTTTTTTCTATTCCTGATTCAAATTCTCCTCTTCTTGAGGTTCTGTAATGAAATTCCCTCAACATGTCTTCGTACCCCACCTAACAAAGACCAGATACTCCTAAGTCAGTCTTCTCTGGATACTTTTTAATATATCTTCATCTTCATGAAAATCCATGGGCTGTAATCCATATGATACGTGATCAAGCCTTATACTTTGCAGCCATAACATGTTTATTTCTGCATGTCGTGTTCTTATGCATCATTGCCATAATCAGAGGTGATGACTTCATAACTTGTGCAATGTGATCTCTAAACTTAAGGTTCCTTTCCACCACCAATCACAGATCTATTGTCTTCTCAACCTTCTTCAGATTATCTGCATCAGGTATATACTTTCAATCCCAACTTTGCTTACCAAATTTCAAAACCTTGCACTTCGCAACAGTGAACTGACAGTTTCATTCACTTGCCAACTCAAACAGTGCAATCTGGTATCGATACTTAGATGCTGATGTTTAGTGGGGGGGGGACACACATTTAAAAAATTAACCAACTTATTTCCTTAATAAGATCACAAACAAATATTTTGCTTGGGTCACTAAAATATCTTCTTAAGCACAAAGAAATACCTAGTATGTGCACATCAGCAGGAAAGCAACACAGACTATTTCAAAAGGCTGGCTCCTTTCTTATGGTATCCTCTATGGATGCAGGCAGAATCTGCAGAAAAATATTATTTAATTCTTTCAGGATAGACTCTTCCTCATTTATTAAAAACTCCCTGCACTTTAAAACATTAACTGTTTTATCTGTAATTTAATCTATAAAGGTTCTGACATTATCTGTCAGAACCTTGACAGATTGACATCATGGTCAGTTTTGATGTACTTTGACAGAGATTCTTAACCTCATTAAATCACATTTCCCTCACTGACATAGCTGAATTATTCAGATTCACCATATATGAGGTTATTTCCTATGGAAAGGAAAAATATACAAACAGCTGGATGGGACCACTATGGATTCCCCCCCCTCCCTCCCCTCCTCCATGGTGTGCTTCTAATGGAGCATTCTGAAAATGAAGCACTCAATACAGCCACACTTAAACCAATAGTTCAGCTGCACTATGTTGACCATGCATTTACTGTTTTGCCTCATGGCCCAGATACATTAGATCTATTTTTGGTGCATCTTAACAGATAATGCCGTAAAATAAACTTTACCATAGAAAAAGATAGTCTCCTCTTTTTTTTTAGATACACTAGTGATAAAACTTCCTAATGGCTCGTTATTCTTCTCCATTTATAGAAAACCTACTCACTCACACAGGAAGATATTTACATAAACAATCATGCCACCATCCTTCCCAACAGCATGGCATCCTCAGAACACTTATTACTCAGAACGCTGAGCCAAGGCTGCTGGATTCAAATGACACAGTCCTTGAAACTGAGCTCAGGGACCTTCACGACTTTTTATCCAATGGCTACAGCCCATATAAAATAGATAAAATATTGCCTGACTTCTCTAAAGTAGCCATGGTTATCCAACCTATAGAGGACACCATGTAAGTGTAAGGACATTAGTTTGATGTCAGCTACGATTTAAATTATTTCCCTCAATTACATCATTTAGTGCTGTGCACTTATCACAATTATAATTGTGTTCTGATGATTCTGGTTAGAAAACCTGCAAAATATGAGTGCGTTTAATAAATTGTATTTCTCTCTCTCTCTCTCTCTCTCTCTCCCTCCCTCCCTCCCTCCCTCCCTCCCTCTCTCTCTCTCTATTTCTCTCTGTGTTTATGCTGTAAAACATTATTTATCATCAAAAACACCTCAGTACATATTCAACATAGTGCTTTGAGTTATGGCATCCCTCTAGAACTGAAGGTGAAGTAACTCCAGGGTATGACTACAAGGGTGGTCTGAAGGTTCTCGGCCTCGACCATAGATGGCAACACTATCGGCAAGATTTTTTTTTCCAAGTTGGTACATTCTGTCATAAGGATCCATGTGCAAATCATCCTATCAAGAGTTTGTTTTATACAGCTATCTGAAGCAAAAGTGTTGTCTGTATCCCTTGAAATGGATAAAATTGAGTATCTTTCAGTTATAAAATTCTTTGTAAAAGAAGGTTTAACACCAGAAGAAATTCATTCGAAGTTCATAAAAGTTTATGGGCACTCTTCTCCTTCATTTTCGACAATTAAGAAATGGGCTACCGAGTTTAAACGTGGCCATACCAGTCTTGAAGATGATCCACGTGAAGGACGTCCAAAAAGTGTAACAACACCAAAAATCATTGATCAAGCAGCAATCATAACAGTGGACAGAAGTCAGTTGTTCAATGCCAAAGAAAACACAGTCGGTTCCATCAGCAGGAAAGATCACGGAATCTGTGTTTTGGGATGCTAAAAAGTGTAACAACAAAGGTATTTTGTATATTAATTATCTTTGAAAAGGATAAAACAATAACCAGGGAATATTATTCCGATCTTTTAACCAGACTAGATGAAAAAATTCATGAGAAAAGATACGGTTTGCAGAAGAAGAAAATGATTTGACAATGCACCTGCCCACAGGTGCATTGTCAAGTCACTATGAATGATAGTCACAAGTCACCATCAGTGTCACTATGAATTGTTGGAACATCCACCCTATTCCCCAGATTTGGCTCCCTCTGAATTCTATTTCTTCCCAAAACTAAAACTCTTCCTCGCTGGTCAGCATTTTTCTTTGAATCAAGAGGTAATTGCAGCTGTAGAGGGGTATTTTGAAGATCTTACTAAGAACCACTACAGGGACGGGATAATGGTGCTGGAGCATCACTGGAATAAATGTATTAGTCTTAAGGGAGATTATGTTGAAAAATTAAAATAATTTTGAAATTATAAATTTATTTTTTCATTGTTAGGCCAAGAACTTTTCAGACCACTCTCATATATCATACCATTTCTTAAATCCATTCACTGTCTGTACATTCAATGCTCCATTAAGTAATGCATACAATGGTTCCACCTACTCCATGCAAGACTGCCTCCTAGTGTCTCTTACTTACTACCTCCTTTTGAAACTTCTATGGATGGTTCTTTGTCTAATCTCATTCCCCTTGTTTACTATATGAAAAATGTAACAAACTCCAGTTTGCATGCCCTTAGTCTATCCTTATAGCCAACATTGTACAGCCTTGATATAATTTTTGTGATTTGCCTCCATCATTGGAATCATCATTCTTTTATATTTGCTGATCAAGGTCTTTCTTGTTTTGTTTGTTAGGGTGGTGCTTCATATGTGCATCTTCAGCCTGCCTTTCTGCATGTCACTTTGTCAACTACACCATCTGCACACTCCCTTATAGAAAGTTACATTTCACGAACGTAACCTTTTATAAAAGATTATTTAGAAGTAGCACTGAAAGTGTTTTATGAAAGCATAGTTGTTGACTATGATAAATATAAATTGCCCATCCATCTAACTGTTGAATACTGTTCTTACAATTAGGGTGATGACCATAGTGCTTCCAAAAAATACTGTCTTAGTCGAAGCAAGCATTTAGGTTGGTTAATGGCCCGCCACTCACCAGTTCACTCTGCTCTTTCACACAGCTGTTCAGTTTCTCCTTCTTACATTTTCTACAGATATTTTTATCATCACTGTTCAGCAGAATTCATTATTATCTTCCTCATCCATATAAGATAGGTTGAGGCTACAATGTCTTTCTAGTCCAATCTATCTGCAGCCAAAGCATTTAAATTTCTCTAAGCATTTAGATCACTTATACTGTTGATATTTTCTCTCCATTTCCTTCTAAGTCTTTTCAGCAGCATCCTTCCTTCTATTCGTCTGTTTTTGGAGAATCCGAGGAAACCTTTTAGTAGCAATTCTGCTCATGTCCATGCCACTGTTTCTCTGATTCTTCTTATTATTGAAATATAGTGGTGTAATTCATCATTGATCGCTTTTTTTTAAATAAATAAACATCATTTTATGATGTTTATTTATTTTCTCCAAACACTTGTTTTCAAAGCCTCTGAATCTCTTCCTTCTATTTGATAACCCATTTCTCTGTACTATAAAGAACTGTGGGCAGTACCATTGAACTACAGTGCTTGGAAAGAAGTCAGTGGACATTCCCATGGGCAAAATGCATTGTGCCATGTAACGAGTCGTGTTTGTTTGTAGTCGGTATAAATTGGAGGAATATGATGCTCCCAAGTCAGTGCAACTGTGTCTGGGTGAAATGGCTGTGAGAAGAGAACCGATGGAGTTTGAAAGAGGCAATGTGATGGGATTCCATATTGCAGGCCTATGTGTTCTGGAAATTGTTGAAAAATATTCCATCCCATGTCAGCAATCAGTGTTAACATACTGAGATGGAAGTACAGGAAGTCAACTGCAAGTACTACCAGCAGAGGATGACCCACAACACTCACTGAACATGACCATAGTATTATGAAGGGTAATATGTAAAAATCGGCATTCGTTGGCTAATACGTTGAACGCAGAGTTCCAGGCATTGACTGTAAGATCTGAACCAAAATATTCAGAACCAAGGCTCACAACATGAGTTTCCATGGTAGGATTGCAGTATGCAAGCCCTACATTACCTGAACCAACATGTATCATCATCAGTGGTGCAAAGAGCATGTACAGTGGGACATGGAAACTTAGAAAGCTGTACTATGGATGAATCATGTTACACTCTCTACTGTCAGATGAATGAATGGATGGATGTGGTATGGCCAAGAGTCATGTGTTCCAAGCAGTGTATGGCAGATGCCTGGTGAACGTCTCTTACCAGAATCCGTACCCTCACTATGAAAATCAGGGATTAATGGTGATGTGATGGTATGATCCTGTTTTTCCTGGTTTGGCCTCTATTTTTGGCACCATGAACATTAAACTCTGAGGGGTATCTGAACAATCTGGACAATGCTGTGCTTTCTACTTTGTGGCATTTCTATGGAATTGCCCATTGTCTTTCACCAAGACTGTTGCTGTAACTGCGTGGTTTGTGGGTGTGAACGATGTTCACACCCACAAACCACGCTATTGAGCATCTGTGGGATCAACTGGAACATCGGGTGAGGTCATGGGCTATTTGTTCCTCACGTTATAATGTCTGTTGACTTATTTCCAAGCAGTGTATATACTTTGATTTTAAGTTCTTTATAGAGATTTGTATTTTTTCACAGATTTGGCCATAGTAGACCACCGTCATTTTATTGTGTTTATTAGGTTCTTGATAATTTAGCCTGTCTGTGATCAATGTGCCTAAGGAATTGAATTTTTTAACCTGGTCTAGTTTATTTCTTTCCATTTCTAAGTGAAGTTCTCAGTTGATCAGAGCCTTATAAAGTGATACAATCATCTCATCTCTACTTTTCAGTATTTTTTTATCACACACACGAAAGGTAGTAGAACCTATTGCATATCAGTGCTGTGTGTGAGGTGCAGATAAGAATTAAGAAAGAAAGAAAAAAAAATCTTTTGACATTATTCTTAGAGCTGTAGGTTGAAACTATTGAGAAACACATAATGGGAAAGGCTGTTCCAGAGGACAGATTTAGATGGAATAAAAGTGAAAGAGGAGAAGCAGGTTCAATGAATTTTCAGTTGTACCGAAAGGGGATGTTGGACAGCTGCTACTCTTGTTTTAGCATACCTAACAGCAAGTGGAGGAATGATATTTGCCAATTTACTGGAGCAGTGACCATGGAAGTACCTGTAGAAGAGAGTCAGAGCTTGAAACATTCTGTCTGTGAGATAGAGATTGAAGTGAGTCTGTAATGGAAAGGTCATATGTAAGCCAAATTGCTCTGTCCTCTGGACAGTTTTAAGGAGGTTTTAGGCACACTACCCCATATGTCTGAATAGTATCCTAAGGATGGGAAGATTTGCTATTTATAAAGTTTAGTAGCTGGATGGGTGTACAATAACATTCTTGAGCAGAAAGGAATGCATCGTTTCTTGGAAGCTGAAGCTATTTATGTGATGTGTTTGTGCCAGGAGAGGCTGGGGGTAAATGTCAATCCAAGGACAGATAGTCCATCCTGTTTGATGTGGGTGTATTACTGAGGATAAGGGAAGATGTGCTGAGATCCCTTTTGTTGCAAGGGGTGTCTGGGAACTAAATGGTTTGTCAAAGGAGTAGGATGAATGGAGAGTGCTATTGCTGCCAAAGTTATGCATAGTATTTGTAGTAATTGAGAATAGATCATTATCTATATGAGAAAGAGGATAGGTGAGGTGAGAGAACAGAGCCCTGAAGCATTCATACATTGGTGGCAAAGCTCAAAGAGAGAGGGTACCATCGACCATGGCACAAAGTGAATGACCAGAGAGACAAATCTGGCTCTCCAGCTACAGAGGGTGGCAGGTAGACCAAAGGCAATCAGTTTGCAAAGCAGGCCTTAATGCCAGACGTTCAAAAGCCTTGAAAATGTCAAGCATGAAAGCACATTTTTCCAAAACTTTTCATGGTACTTGTTTGGCGGATGATATAGACTAAGATATCAGTTGTGGATTGGCAAAATCCATACTAGTGGTTGCTGATTAGCTGGTGAGCTTCTGGGTACAGAAGAAGTTGACCATTGTTAGCTTTCTCCACTATTTTGGAAAAGATTGAGGTGATGGCAACTGGCTGGTAGTGGGATGGTAGGCCTTTGTCTTTCTTTTTTGGAATGGGTTGGATTTATGTCGCTTCCATGAGATGGGATAGGTACCGGCTGAGTCTAGAAAATTGAAAAGACAATAGAGGACAAGTGTTAGCTTTGGAGCACATTTGAGTACATTACGTATGAGAGGCTGGAGGTAAATGTTAATCCAAGGACAGATAGTCCATCCTGTCTGATGTGTGTATTACTGAGGATAAGGGAAGAAGAGATAGGAAAGATACCACTGGGACCAGATGACTTTGTAGTATTCAGGTTGTGTAATATTCTTTTGATGTGTTTCTGCTGAAAGACATAGGAGGCATATGGTGCCTCCTCTCCATCTCTTGGACAGCATCAAGCATTTTTTAGAGAGATTATTGGTGCACCACCCTGTATGTGAGAATCATATAGGGTGGTGCATGATTCAGAGTGCTTTCCTGTGCAGAACTGTAAACTTTGGACCCATAATCAAGCTTTTCCATACAAGTGCATAATAATGCCAGAGGAAGGAACATTAATCCACACCCCATTCTGTGGAGCAGGAGTTAGCAAACTTTTTTTTTTCTGAGAAGGGCTGGACAGTACATATTTTTCTCTTTGTAGGGCAAGACTAAAATATAATTTACACACGTGCAAGATAGAAAGCAAAAAAAAAAATGTATATGTTAACAAAATACCGAATATAACTCTGTACAAAACAGATTTTTTGGAAATTAATAGTTTTTTTTTTTAAATGAGATATAATTATGCTTAATTGGGATTCAAAGTTGTTGTACCTGATCATCAAAATCAATTTCAATTGCTCATGAGATAAAGCTTATTTGTAACTAGATTTTACATATTTCATCTTAGAAAATGTCTTTTTTGTGCTACAGAATTGGAATATAAACAAATGTACTAGTGTTCACCCATGTTCATGTAAATAAATTTGTGATATGTGTGACTAAGAAGTGCAGAGCACTCGAAATGCTATCAGTAATGTTAATATGATGAGGGCAAGTAGCATTAGTGGGGACAAAATGGCAATAAATGGTTGCATTTATTGTCCTCTATGTGCTGTATACTTTGCTGCATCATAGGTGTTTTACTGAGCAGTTTCAGCATTAAATTTTGCAAGATAAGAAAAAACTATTTGAGTCATCCTGGTTGATTTTCCACCAAGGCTGCAACTACCCGTGAAGAAAGAGGCCATAGATAATACACAAATGAATGGGCGTGGCTATGTCACATTAACACTGCATATATAATAGCAGTTTTGTGATTCTATCATAAAATTAATTTAAATACCATATTCAACTGATGGACTGTGCAATAATAGGCAGCAAATTGGATCTGGCTAGAGGCTATAGTTTGCTGACACATGCTGCAGAGGAAAGGATGTGAAGATATTCAGTGCTCTTTTGCACTTTTATCTCTGTTGATGAATATGTGTAAGGAATGTAAACTTTCTATCAAAGATGAGTCCAAAAACTTGGATCCTGGTGCTGCTGGAATAATACTTTGTCCCATTCAGGATGTTTGTCCCATTTCAGCTAAAGTGTACCTGGAAAATCTGAGCCCATGAAGAGACATAATCCATTACTTTTTGAATTTGTCTTTCAGTTACTCCCATATTGCAGTAATAACAGTAAATTGTGAAGTTGTCAACATAAAAAGCTGTTTGGTGATTGAGTTAACTTTGACAAGTATCTCACTTAAGACAAAGCCTTGAGAACACCCTCTTCTTGATGATATGGCCAAAATAATGTGCTTCCCAGTCAGACTTGGCTGTACAGTAAGTTCTTAATTAGGGAGATGTCCTCTCAGATCAAGATTAAAGAGGTGTTTTGAAATGCCTTTTCTCCTGGCTGTGTCATAAGCTTTTTCCAAATGACCAAAGGTCATTATTATCAAGCATTTGCTTAGTGATATGATCTCATCCATTTGTGTTGGCACTACTGCACACATTAAGTAGTGTCTACAAAAGCTACATTCTGTGTTGAAAAGGAGTTCATTGCTTTCTGAGTACCAGAGAAGCTTGGCATTTACCATTTTCTCCAATATCTCACAAAGACAGCTGGTCAATACAGTTGGTCAGTAACTGCTTGCTCATGTTGGACTCTTCTTAGTTTTGGGATGGCAATGACTTATGCCAAAAACAGCCTCTAAATATTCTGTTGTATAGGAAGAGCGGATCCAAAGAAGGTGATGGAAGATTTTTTATCATCTCGTAACAGATGTTGTCAAGGCATACTGCACTGGGATTTCAGATTTGATATGGTAATGTATCTATGAAATATACCCCATGATCTGTCCTGATCTCATTTGGCTGCTTAGCACTCAAAGTTCCAGTATTTGAGTCATCCTAGTTGATTTTCCACATGGGCATTTGTGTATGAGACCATGGTTCCTGTGAGGACATAGTGCAAATAGCAGGAAAACGATTGCTTCCATATACATTCTTTTCAAAATACCAAATGAGCATTGGAGAAATGACAGAGGAGCAGATTGTAAGATCTATTGCAGAATGAGTGAGTAGGCATATGGAAGAAGGAATTCTGTTGATTATTGAGAAAGGAGAGGTCATTATTATCAAGCATTTGCTTAGTGATATGATCTCATCCATTTGTGTTGGCACTACTGCACACAGTATTGTTCCCATTAAATTTACCTATAAGAAGTATTTGCTTAGACAGTTGCAAAGTAAGGTTATCAGGATCAATTTCCTTTAACTTAGCACCTAGGTAAATGATTGGAACATGCTGTAATAAGAAATCAGTGGGTAGGCATATTGTTACTGCTTCCAAAGAAGTAGAAAGCTGGATAGCTACTCCACCATGACAAAACCCTCTCCACTTCTCTCCTTGTGAACAACAGTGAAATTGCTGAAGGTGGACTCCTCATTGGGTTTTAAATATGCTTCTTGCAGACAGAAACAGAAGGGTTTGTGTTTTTGCTGCAGAACCTTGATATCAGCATTTTTTGGCAAAACCTATGACAGTTCCAGTATAAAAATTTTCATCTTTTGGTTTTGTAGACTTCTTTGATTTCTGAGAGGTTGTGGGCTTACTTTATCAGGTTTATATTCATCAGCTTATTTTGGGAAGTATGGATGACCATTGTCCATCTCTTCCTCTGGAAAAATACCCAATACATCTGATGTGTCAGAATCATTTGGTAGATTTAATTTATTTACAGTTGAGACCTAAGTAGCCATTTTTCCTGTGGCGTGGTGGTGGTGGTTTATCTTTGTGACATCCTTTCCATAATTTTTTTAAGTGAATTCTCATCTTATGGAATCATTTTTGGAGTTATTGCAGTAGTTCAACCATAGGTTGTATGAAGAGCTATACACCACAGAGAAGTACACAGAATCATAAAGTTCAGATGGTTTGGAATAGACAAGAGTTTGAGTTACTGTTGATATTTGCTTGAATTTTGAATTTGAATTTAGCTTACTTGGCTGAGCAAGATTGATTATCATGGTCTTTCCTGCCATATTGAGCACAGGTAGTAAAGTCATGACAGACAGTTTGGGCATGCCCATATTTCTGCTATTTAAAGTGTTTCAAGGGATTACAGATGCATAGCATAATAGGACTGTTGAGTTACCTACTGTTTTTACAGATGTTAGAGTTTTAGGTGTATCAAAAGTGAGAAAGATGTTTTTGTTCTGAACCAGGTGATCACCCTACATTTCAGAATGTGCTTCATATCTGTGCCTCATCATCACTGTTCATTATGCGTGATTTTTTTTTTTTAATCTTTAAGATAGGATGGATCGCAAAGAAATTAAATTAAAAATGCCATGTACTATAAAGTTGTTTTAATTGAAGCTCAAATTATAAAAGTTTAGTAAACAAATCAAAAATTTACATAATATTCAGTAGGCGAGGTGGAAGTGTGCTCAAAAGGTTGAATATTGGTACGACGTGACGCAGCACATTGGCTTAGCCAATCAATACAGTGGTAACCAAATGATTGGTTTGGCCAATTTGGCTAAACCAATTAACTAATTTAAAACTCTCTAGGAAAAGTTGTCAAACAAAGGCTTTCTCCATATTGATTCTAATTTTAGGTGTTAGTTCCTTAAATTAGAATTATACAAGATCGTATTTGTCCGTTCTGTGTTTTTGTATGTGTTATGTGTTTTGAAATTATTAAGTACTGTATTTCTTTTTATTTTATTTTGCCTGTCCTTGAAATTTATAATAATACTAATGATTTAGTGGTAAGTTTTACATTTTATTATTTTTACTATTAAATGCCCTTTTATTGTTAATTCATTTTTTTTTAACCATAGAAAAGCAAATAATTTGCAGAATATAATTCCAAATACGTGGGTTGCATTGAGAATTCTGCTGATGATTCCTATTAGTAGCAACAGCTGAGAGAAGTTTCAGCGAGTTGAAACTTATCAAAACATATTTGCGATCAACAGTGGAGAGAGAGAGAGAGATTAAATTCTTTAGCCTTACTATCTATTGAAAATGCAGTTGTTCAGAAAATAGACATTAGTGAAAGGATAAAAACTTTTGCAGATTTAAAATCAAGAAAAATACATATGTAAATTACAATTGATAAAATCAAAAGTTTAAAACCCTTAATATTTTTAATAACCAATAATTTAGTAATTTGTTTTGTATGTACTATTTTATTTTTTTGTTAGTGAATAGAAATGATAAGTAGAAATCTTAAAGTTATGAAATTATTAATAATTTGAGAAAACCTATACCTACTTACAATCAGGAAGTATTAAATATTAAAAAAAAAAAAAAACTTTGGGTGCCAAAGAAGGCGTTTGCCCGTGGTGCAAAATTGTCTTAGTCTGGGCGTGAGTACCTATGGTATCAGTACTTGGTTGGGGCATTGTGAAGTCCCTGAAAACTTTGAGGATGAAGGATTCATACTCAAGGGATTTTGGGTTTCAATGCCAGAGCTCCTCACCCACTATGGAACCACACATGGATGTCCACTAGCCAGCAAGCAATAAATGCTCTCAAAAGTGAAACACCAGAGTTAACCTGAATGCTATGCCAGCACTACAGCAAGCCTTGGACCACATCCCCAGACCACAGAGTAAGAGACTTGCTGCAGCACCATTAATGCTTTTCATGCCTGCTAGCTGATTGATCCTGGCCAGATCATTCAGGATTGCATATCTTGCTGAAGCATAGGCCAAAGTGATGCTAGACTGCTAGAATTTTCTCTCCATCCCTCTTTTTTTTTTTTTTTTTTTGGATGTCCATGGGTTGCACTGTACAGTAAACATGGTAGCAGGAAGTTGGATTTCAATGATGGCAGAAGACAACATAGTAAAAAGGGCAGCAAAAGTAGAGCAAAGAAAAAAATGCACAAATGAAAAGTGCCAGTACTATTGCTGGGAGGTCTCTTCCATCATAAGTGCCCTATAAGGTGTAATTGCTGAAGTTCCCTTAGAAAGAACTGTGAACAGTGATTGGAGTGCAAAGAAATTTTGACTGATAGCAGAGGATTCAATATTTTATTTGGTGATAGATGAAAGTCATCTTCTCCTAGGGATTTAGTTGGCATTTTTTTCATCTAGGATCATATACATTTGTGGCAGCAAACTCACCAAGTCTACCAGAACTCCATTTCTGAAAAAAGTGGCACAGGAAGATCAGGTCGAGAAGCTAGATGTTGAACTTCACCAGCCATTAGTGGATGAATACGAATCCAAGTTACTTGGCTGCGACTTGCCATTAAACCTTACATATTAAAAGGAAGATGAAGATTATAAACTATTACTTGCATTTAAGGTTTATTGTTTTATAGGAGAGGGAAAGTTATGATTTGCCATTCTGAGCCATTTAAATCTGACATCATGTTAAATAATACTTAAGCTAAGAATGAAGTGTGTGCTGTATTACACAACAGAAAGAGGTTATATATTTCTACCATGTTAGTTCCAAAGAGGTTACAAGAAGGCTGGTCCCATATGGGAAGAAAAGAAAAAAAATGGATGAATGAAAAGGGTCAGTAGGAGGTCCATCACTAGGAGGTCCCTTCCTGCAAACAGGTTATTTTGGAGAAGGGGAACCATTCTGAATTGTGATGCTGAAGTCCCTCTAGAAAGAACTGTTCCATCCATTTATACTGGCCTTGATATCACCTTGTATTTTTTTTTTTTTTAGCACCAAGGTCATGTTTCTGAGTTAGCACTCCTTTTCATTACTGTGAAATAGGTCCAAATCATCAGAGTTGGAAATTCTTCCCTCTCCATTGTATTCATCATTAGTTGGTATTGGGAAAACAAGAGAGATCTCTGAAAGGGAGTTGTATAAGGGGATTAGGAGTATTATAGCGAAACATGGATTTTTTTTTTTTGCATGGAATGCATTAAGAGAGTGAGAGAAAGAGTAGATAATGAGTGTGTGTACCTATGCTGAAAGTATTCACAGCATGGTATTGTAGTGAGTGAGTGAGGTCTTCTTGTGACTGACTAGAGACATTGGAGGATTTCATTAGTAATATAGTTTCTTTTCAACAGTTTCTAAGAATGCAGTTCTCTTATTGTATTTTCTGTATTATACATCTTCTGAATGATACAGTAGATGTTAATAATATTCAGAATGAGTGTTGAAGTCAATGAGTGTCTGGCATATCAGTAGTAAAATTACTTTCAATAGTTGAAAATTTGCTACTTATTTGCAACTATTTATTAGAGTTGCAACTCTGATCTGCTCACCTAAAGATAAACTTCATCCTCCAGCACATCCTGGAGTGTGTGAAGTTCCTTGTGACTGTGACATGGCCTACTATGGGCAAACAGGAAGATCAGTTAACATCCATCTGGAAGAACATAAAAAAATGCATTCACTGCTATTATTATGGCAAGTCAGGACTAGCAGACCACTCTTTCGACACTCCTTCACACAGGATTAGATGGAAGTAAAAGAATGAGTTATTTAAGAGTTGTTACAGATCCGAAAGATTATTTTTTTGGGTCAGCCAATGCTTTGAAGAATTTTTCTAACCTGAACAAATATGGTTGCATTAATTTGCCAAAAATTTGGGAGACTATTATCTTAAGAGCGATTCCCACATAGCTGTAATATATTTTTTTTTTTACACAGAGGGTGCCAGAATAGGACTTGAGATATTTTGTCCATTACAGCTGTATTGATTCACTTAGTCACTGTCATGTATACAAGTTGTGTTGTGCTGTGATGATGCGGATTGGAAATTCAGTGAAATATAAGCAGTTAATAAAACATCTTTTGACAAAATTGTTTGGTGTTGTTAATACCATTAAAAATAAGTCATGGATTAAAATGTATATGTTTTTACATTCTAAATTTTGCTAGATAAAAATAATTGTTTTTGTTCTAAGTTTTGATAGAAAATTTTTTATAATGATAGTATTCTAAACATAACTTGTTTTTAGTGCCAAATATGTTGGTTGGAGAATTTATCATTGTGAATCAGAATTTTTCGGAGGTTTTATGGGATAACACTTCTTTTACATATATAACTTTGGCTACAGATATTGAAAAAGAGGTAAGACAATATTGTATTTTTATAGATATATAAAAATCTTCAGTATTTTTTATTATTTATTTATTAGTTGTTTAATAGAAACATGCATTAGACATACTATATTTTTTGAGTAACTTGCATAACGGTCCTCTGTCAGCTAATGCAATTAGATCAATGATTTGGAAGTTTGAAGAAATGGGATTTTTTTGGAAGTTCGACTTTGCAGGGTACGGTAACCAGTGCCACCATGGGTAATTGAAGTAGTTGTCACTGCGATTGTTGACAGATCACATGAAAATGTTGCTGGCAGTAGCAGTGCCTGTGAAATAGTGCAACAATTGTATGTGTTATTCCATGGTATGGAAAGGCTCGTACAAAATTATTTCATTTTATTTATACAAGATCAGCTGTGTACAGTAGCTGCTACACAATGATTATAAGTGACTGACATTTGCTCTGATGTTTCTGGTCAGATTGGAAGTTGACAATTCCTGGCCTTGGAAAATTCTGTGGGAGATGAGGCAAATTTTTATCTGAATAGGACTGTAAACACCCAAAATTGTTGAAGTTGGGCTTCCAAATTACTCCATGCGCTCCAGGAACTCCCATTACATTCACTGAAAGTTTCCAATCGGTGAGGCTTCACTGCAGATTTTATAATAGCACCATTCTTTTTTGAGGACATCACTCTGACAGGAGCAGTAACTTGTTCCATTACTGTATGGAAATCTCGATATGCTGAACAGTTTTGTCATTTTACAATTTCAGCAACAACGTCTGGATAAGACTATTTTTATGCAAGATGCAACACCACAATGAACACTCAGTTCACAGCTTCTACATTATCACTTCACAGAAGAAGGTTTTGTTTTGGTTGTGGGGTCACCTGAAGGCCAATGTCTATTGTGGCAGTCTCGAACTTGGCGGTCTTAAAGGACAACATATCACATACTGTGGCAAGCATTCCTTCAGACATGTTATATTCTCCTGTTGAGAAATGCTGTGTATAGGATGTAATTTCTGGTTCAAGAGAATGGTGGTGACATTGAACCAGGTCCTCTTTTGCATGAGTGAACTTAATGTGCTCGAGTTGTGCAACAGGTTTGTGACAACACTTACACTCCAGTAACTGTTATATCATAATTCCTGTGCTAAATTAAATTGATATTAAATATTTTATTGCTGTGTATCATAAGTACAACACATAAAAGTAATCTTTCATTTCAGTTTAGTCTTTGTTATTCATTTGTCCGTCCATTTTTAACATTTTTTTTTTACATTGTACAGCACCATATTTCCCCTATTGGTGACTTTTCAAACCAAATTTTTATTTTTTGCAGAATCCTTCTTCCCATGTCTTGATTAGTTTCCTTACTAAATTGGGTGACATTCCAGTTGTAAGATTGACCTACATAAGGCTCTGAATAGGAGGAACTTAGTGGTCATTACTTGGGAGGATGAACCACCTGGGAACACTGAGTTCTATTGGCATGATTAATGCTTTCCATGAATTTCAAATGTGATAATTGAGGAATGGCCACAATAGGAAGCCGAGAATAGTGGAATTAGTGCGTCAGAATGATTAAGTGCCATCTGTGATATATAAGTGATGTGTTTGAGGGTGAGATGAATTTGGAGAGGTGCATGCATGGGTTTAATGATTAGTAGTGTGATAATGAATGAAAATATAGCAGTTTGCAATGGATACCTTCTTTGTGTATATGGATTGAATGTCAGGTGAAACCAAGATCCTTAGAGAGAGAGAGAGATGCATAATGAGGAAGAAGCTGGAATGCATGAGGACTGAGTTGAGAAGGGTGAATGGTGAGATTAGAAGTTGAGAGAAAATTAGCTAATATAAGGAGAACAAGAGTTGAAGAGAACATTGGGAGAGCAAAGAAGTGAGTGGACATGAGATGAATTCAAGTGAATTAGAGAAGAAAAGTGGACATGAGAGGAGTTTAGAAGAATTAGAGACAAGGGAAGACAAAGAGTGGAAGTTTAGAAGAATTCAGAGTGCAAGAACAAGGACAAGAGAGAGAGAGAGAAGACAGTACAGTTGAAATGCTGAAGCAAGTTTTCTCCATATTATGGGTAGAGAATGAAGGATAATAGGGTAAAAGGAAATTGCAATGAGTATAGAGAGTTGATTCTGCATAACAGAATGGTAGAGGAGTGCCTGGTTTGAGAGAAGAGGCTCTCTTCAGAGAGGTCAAAATATGGATAAGATGATGGTTATGATTGTCATGCATCACCTGAAAGGCAGTGTGAATCATATACCAAGCAATTTGAATGAGAAAGCGATTAAATATTATGACAAGAAGAAGGATAGTGATTGTATTGTTTTGATATGGAATTGCGAGTTGAGCAGAACAAGTAATGTTAATGAATGGGTATGAATATGAGAATGGACAAGGAGAATGAGAAAGGGAGAGAGAGGTTTGGAATATGTGAATATTTGGAGTACCATTGATAAGAGAACAGAGATAAATTGCATCTGAACAAGGAAGGATTGCAGGTAATTGGAGAAGTTACTGAGCAAGTGAGTGTGTTAAAGTAGGGAAATGGGAATTGTGAGGATTGAAGATAGTAGAGATGGCTCTCTGTGTGAACGATGGCTTGGATAAACGAGAGGGATTTGGTATTTTACAGAGCAAGTAGAGAATGGGAAGAGCCATAGTAAATATGGAACTAATAGGAATATTGATGATACATTGTTTTTTTCTATATGCAAATAAAAGGTGTATCAAAATAAGGAGAATGAATTTGTGGTCTTGATAGATTCGTTCATTTCAACGATTATATGATGTCAGTGAAGCATAGTTGACAGAAGATATCCTATCTCTCTCTTCCTGAGAGGAATAGCTTGTAGAGTATAGAATATTTCAGAACCTTGAGGAAAGATATACAGGTTGGTAGAGTATTGCTTATGGTATCAGAAGAGTTGTACCATCTCAGGGTTGAGAATAAGTAGAGGAAATGGCAGTGACACTTTAGAAGTATATTGTATTGCATGAAGTGGGAATGAGCATTTTAGGATTTTTAGTGGGGGATGTTTCTGTAGGCTGAGGAACATGGAGGATGATGAGAAGGAAATGTTTTGGTAAATTAGCTCAGCAAGATTTGATATTGCTTGCCAGAGAATGCCAAATATAGAATTCTCTGCTTTAGATCTCCTCTAAATTAAGGTTTCAGTAACATTCATCTGTTGAATATACTGCTCTCCAAATTCTGAAAACAAGTGACTTTTTCACTGTATTATCCCTGAAACTCAGTTTTCTGATTTTTTGATCAAACATTAGCTCATCCTATGTTAGTTAATGGCCATCCTTTAACACAGAATGAACCTTTTTTGTTTTATCAACAGGACATGACTTTGCTGTTTCTTCGAAAAAAGGTACCTCTTATGGATAATTTTCACAACTTTCTGATCGAGTTATCCAAATCCAGTCATCCTCTTGATTTTTATATGCAACTTGCTTCTCTTTTCAATTTCCCATGATCATACTGGATATCTACAAGTATTTGCTATAAGAAACAGCCTAATGAAAATCATACATCAAATAATTTGAATACCTGATAATCCCATCTACTCCACCATAACACATTGGTCATCTCACTCCTCTCAGTATCTCAGACTGCAATCTTGTACAAGCTTCCTCTCTTACAGAGGAAGCTTGTACAAGAGCCTTTCCTGTAGCCAACTCCAGTAGATGGCTAAAAATCACCTCTCACTATATAAGAAACAGAACATGTGCCTCCTGTGGCCTTTTGGCAGAAGAAGTCTTCCAGTCCTGATGGCATCTCTCTCTCTCAGATTGTTATGCAAACATTATGCTCCACAACTTACACTTGTCCTGTATTATCTCTATAGCCTTTTATGCTCAGCAGGTACTAATTCTCTAATACTAGCAAGCATATATCTAATCTATTCAAAAAAATTAAAAATAAATAAATAAAATAAAATAGTACATAAATAAATAAATAAAATTATGCTATGAAACTACTACCAACCAATAGTCCTTACCTCAGTCATCTCAAGATTCATAGAGAAACTTTATGACAGTATCTAAAGATTTATGACTATCTAAAGCCCCACCTGTTAATCGGTGATCACCTATATTCTCTACCTCTTATCTCTTAGCTTACATAACACCACAGAATGCATGCCATGAAAAGATTTGGACAAATATGCTGTCACTCTTGACATTTCCAGAGACATTTGATCATGTCTAGCATCGAGATTGTTCAATAAATTGCCATCCTTTGGTCTACCTTCTGCCCTCTGTAACTGAGTAGCTCTGTTTGTTCATTGCATGTTGTGGTGGATCGCTCTTCTCTTTAAGCTTCTCCACAATGCAGGAGTTCATTAGGGTTCTGTTTCATCACCCATCTTCTTTCTGCTATACATACATAGCCCATTCTCAATCTCCAGCAATGGTCCCATTCACAGCTTTGTTGATGGTATTACACTTCATTCTTTCAGCTCATTCAATAAATCAATACAATGTTCAAGCATCCTGAGCACCTCTGTTACTAGTGCTGTAAACAATCTCTATTCTATTCTTGAATGGGACAGGGATAAGCTGGTGATTTTCACTGTTACAAAAATGTATTTTTGCCTTTTTGTTTCTTGCAAAAGAAATCTTAGTACACCTATACTTACCCTCATTAATACCCACACCACCAGCCAGGATCATCTCTCTCTTTCTCTCCTTGGACTAACATTTACTGCTTGTGTCTGCTGGCATAAACACATCACATCAATAGCTTCTTCACTGTTTATAAACTACATTCTTTTCTGTTCAAGTTGCTACTTTTCATTCATCCAGTTACTAACCCAGTACAAATCTGAAAGCTATCCATTATTAAAATACTGTTCCCATGTTTGGAGTGATGTGCCTAAAATCTCCTAAAATTTCTTTATGCTGTCCAGAAGAGGGTATCAATACTTTTTGACTTATGCAACTAGTTATCTTATCGATGCATTATTTCAGCCTATATTTTATACAATTACTTCTATGGGCATTGTTCCACTGAAATGGTATTTATTATTTCTCACTTTCTGTCAGAACTATTAAAACAAGAGTAGCTGATATCCAGTATCGCTTTTCAGTTTATTTGCAAACAGACAGAACCTTCTTTCTCTTTTATTCCATGAGCACTTCTCTTTTCCAGAATACCCTTCCTCATGCAGTTTTCTCCAAGAACTACAAACTGCAACAACTCTTCAAGAAAAATGTCAATAGATCTGTTCTATTCCCAGCCCTCACTTGCCCTCCACATGTAACACTGATGTGCTATAGGCTCTTCTACCTGTCACTTTTGGTAGGGAGAACACAAAGACTGAGAGTTTTGAATATGGTCATAGCATCATACAATTTGATTATTGAGATGGCATCCTGGCTTTCAGTTGCAAGGAGTGATCATACAGTATTTACTTGTTGGGTGCATAGTCATATGGCAGTATCAAGGAGAAAGGAATTTGTGGAATTACAAGATATTTCAATAATGATTTAGAATTCTGCTCGGGACAGTGCCACAAATGGAATAATTAAGCTTATAAGATAGGATAGGAGTATATTTGAACCACTTAAAATATACTTGTTAACAGCAGTTTCAAATTGTGCACCTCTCGTTGAAAAGATAGACATTTTATGCAAAAGTAATAATGAAGAGTTATAATGGACATTTAGAGAGAAACCACATCAAGAATATAAGAATCAAGCTAAGAAAGGACCAATTTAATAGTAAGTAAATAAAAATTACAATGCGATTCCATTTTCTCCATTTTTTTTTCCCAGCATTCACCATGACTGACATTTTAGCAATCATTAGATCTCTTACCCTTTTTCTCAGTAATACCCACTATTTATCCTTTTTCAAGAATACAGCTTTAAAAAGATTATTTCCAGAGACTAGCTGCTAGATAGTATACTAGACTGAAAAATGGTAATACTCTAGGAGGTTTCTAGAGTATTTCAGCTGCCAAATAACCCATCTACTTGTACTTAGAAGAAGTCAAGTAATAGTACACACACACAGCAGTGTGGTGAGGATGAATTGCAGAAGAGTTGGGTGAAATTCTCCAAATGTACTGCATAGTAACGAATTCATTACGAATTCATAACGAATACATTTTGGAGGGAGAACACAAAGACTGAGACTTTTGGATATGGTCATAGCATCATACAATTTGATTATTGAGATGGCATCCTGGCTTTCATTTGGAAGGAGTGATCATACGGTATTTACTTGTTGGGTGCATAATCATATGGCAGTGTCAAGGAGAAAGGAATTTGTGGAATCACAAGGTATTTCAATAATGATCTTAGAATTCTACTTGGGACAGTGCCACAAATGAAATGTCTCTCCTAATTTCAACTCAACCTGAGAAAACCAGAAAAAGCAAGCCTTCAAAATCTTACACTTCACAAATGTGAATTGCAAAACTACACCAACTTTTCCTAACAGAAATTCATATTTTAAATTCTTCAAGCAGCACTTATCTCACTTTTCCAACTAAGTACTCTTTTGTTTTTTTTTTTAAATCTCAACTGTGGCATTTTTGTGTGTTTCCAACTTAGTAAAAGTATCCTATTGCATAGCCAAATATTTTATAGATTAGTAAGATGGGAAAGAACATGAAGCTGTTTAAGGTGATTGGGCAAAAAGTGTTCATCAAAGCACTTAGGAATAGGACTTTATGCATATAATGAAAACTGAATTGAATTTAAGGCAAAATGTGATATCATTACATTAGTGCTGACATGCTTTTTTTTTTAATCCTTCTATTTGGAATTCACAGAAGCTTGGTACACAGATTAAATATCACAGGTTAGTTAATGCTCATAAAATTTATAACCCCCCCCCCCAAAAAAACGTTTTCAAACAGATTTAACGTATAAAAGAATTAGTGCCTTCCCCCAATACTGAATTCTGCAAAAGTGGAAGGAATTCAGAGATGTTACTGCTAATTATATTTCTCTTATGATTATAATATGCCGAGTTAGTATCCAGAAAATTTAAATCTTTAAATGTGATCATGTTTAGTCACAAACTTCCATGGATTCAACAAATTTATTGCAGGCAATATCATTTAAACAGCATCATACTTATTATTGAATGAGGACTGAATCTTTACTTGCATTCACACTAGCATTTAAGTGTATGCAAGCTAAATATTTTGCTTGGAGAGTGATGAATGAGTGGGATTGCTTGCCAGAATTGTTTGTGAGTGACCTGACAGTGAATGAGTTTAAGAAGAGGCATGATAGGCATTTTGGGTGTAAAAGTTAGTGTTAAATTGCTTGCAGTGAGTCTTCTGACCCCATGGAGATGCCCATGTAATAATCTTAATTTACAATGCACTCTAGCAACACATTTTACATACTCTTATCTCTATGTAAAAAAAATAATAATATCAAAATAACGATCTTCTACCACTCCCTGCTTATTTGCCAGTCTCTTATATAATTCCCAGATTCAAATACTCATCATGGGAAGGTCTTTACTGTCACACGTATACTCATTGATCAAGACTTGATCAATGAGTATATTATACTCATTGAATTTAAGTTGATCATTGATCAAAATCTCCTCATTCTGTTGACCATGCTCTGCAAATGATTTTCCCTCAGTCTTTCTTCATATCTAACATCCAAGAGATCTGATACCACCTTAGTCACTCTTCTCTGGATCTTTTATAATATATCCTTATTCTCTTAAAAACATGAATCTATATACACTGGAATCGTAACCACTTCTATATGTCACTGTTCTCTTCCTCTTCCACTCCCCATGGAGCACCTGTTTGTGATGGATGGGACCTTCCAGTAATGATGATACTAGCCCTTTTCATTAATTCTCTTATTCTTTGCTCTGCTTCTCATGAGTCTTTCTTATCCATTCTTCTAGAACAGTATCACTGGGAGCCAATGCCCTATTGCTGTGCCATTTGGTGTGACCAGGGGACATCTGAAAAGGGGAATCATGGTAGTCTTGCATTACTTTGGTATCTGCTTTGTCAAGACAGATAGTCCTGGATGATTTGGCCAGGATCATTTAGCTAGTGGGTTTGCTTGCAAGGGTCAACAGTGATAAGTAAGTCTCCTACCCATGGTCTGGGAACCAGGCTCAAAGATTGCTTTGGTGCTGGTATAGTGTCTGGAGTAGCCCTGTCATTTCACTTCCAAGTGCAGTCATCGTTGCTTGCTGATCAGTAGGCATTCATGTGTGGCTCTGTAGTGGGTGGGGAGCCCTGGCATCGAACAAAAAAATCTTGTGATCATTAATCCTTCATTCTCAAATGTTTCAGGAACCCAAACAAAGTCCAAACCAATTACTGATAGTATAGATCCATCATTTAATAACAGAAGTAAGAAACAAAGACCTGTGATACCAGTATAAATATGCCAGTTTTCTGGTCATCCATGTTACAGGTGAAAAACCAATAGGAACATGTCACCTTTCTTTGGCAGGTTCTCCAAAAACATTTAAGAAACTATGATCTGGTGATATCCTTGTGGAAATATGTCAGCAACCTCTGAAAAACTACTGAGAGTAACATCATAGTAACACTCAGTTTTTATAGAAGAGTGATGCCAGAATGAGGTCTCCCTGATAAGGAGATATGTTCAGAGCTTCAAAATCTAGGAGTGACAGAAAAGAGATGCATTATGAAATGTATACATGGTTACCTTGTTCTGACCAGGAATATTATCCTCGCTTTTGGTACACCTAAATGAAATCGCCTTATTTCGAGAAGGTAGCAGTGGATATGCATATGGAAAATGGACCAGGCTGACAGGAATACTTTTCCCATATTGCAACTGAAGCAGTTTGTCAAACACCTATCAATGAAGAAGTAAACTATGTAGCAGACTGCATTGTTCAGGCAGAAAAGCCTCAATTCCAAAAACATCTTGATTTCTGCTCTATTCAAAGCCTTTGTGGAATTCAGAGTGCCAGGCCACCAAAAGAGATCACCACAGAGCATAGGATATATTTCTTAGATAATCCATCACATGAATGAAACTTAATAGCTTTTAAGCATGCTTGGAGGAAAGCACATCATGAGACATCAGAATCACAAAAAGTCTTAGATCCAGTTTGCCTCATTGATTAATTAAACAGCCAGTGCATAAATTGTATAAGATAAAATCTGGAAAATGGAAGGTGGATACAGAACACAGTTTGTCTACCTTAATAGACCATAATAGACTGGGCTGCTAATCCTGAAGCTATTGCAGACACTTAGGGAGAAAATTGTGCTAGAATATCAGCAACAGCTTCATATCTTCATGAATTTTTAATATCAAAAAAGTAACAACATAAGCAACAGCTAAACATTTCTACAAAACATTTCTGTGGGCTAGAGTCGTAATAAGCCATTCATTAAGGATGAAGTAAAAACAGCTCTTCTACTCTCTCATGCCAGTGCAGCAAGTCCAGATGACATTTATTATGAGATAAAACATCTTCCATCATCTTCTGTGGACCTCCTCTTTCTATACAACAGAATACTTGCAGAGGAAGAGTTTCTGGATTCTTGGCATAAGTCAGTTATCATTGCTATCCCAAAACCAGGAAAGATCCAACACAAGGAAACAATTATTTATCGACCTATTACTCTGACCAGTTGTCTTTGTAAGATATTAATGAAAATGGTTGATGCTAGACTTCTCTGGTGGAAAGCAACAATCTTCTCCCCAGTACACATTGTGGCTTTTGTAGACATTTCAACTCTGGACCATTTGATTCATGTAGAAACTTGTATGAGAGATTCATTTTTTAAACAAGAACATCTGTTTTTAGTGCTTTTTGGTATGGAAAAAGCTTATGACACAGCCTGGTAATATGCTCTTTGATATGGAAAAAGCTTAATGCATAGTCTGGTGATATGCCATATTAAAAGACCTCTGTAACCTTGATCTCAGAGAACACATTTCTGTATTTATTAAAAAATTTGTTTAGCCAAGTCTTCCAAGTCAGAGTGGATGGGAAGTATGCTGTCTTGGCTGTATCATCAAGAAAAGGATGTTCCTCAAGGTTTTATCTTAAGTGTGACACTTTTGCTGTCAAAGTTAACATAATCATTGAATAGTTTCCTCTCACTGTAGGCAATGCCATATATGTTAATGACTTCACCATTTACTCTTTTAATGTGAGAGTAATTGAATGACAATTTCAGCAAGTGATTGATCAGAAGGAAGTTGAGCTCTTAAATATGGTTTCAGGTTTTCAAGAGAAAAAATTCTCTATACATTTCTGTTAAAAATGCACTCTTTATTCAGATACTGAGTTAATAATTTGGTAAACTGCTATTCCAGTAATAAGAGGAAGCTAAGTTCTTGTGACCCATCTTTGAAATAAAACTTACATTTCTTGTATAAATTGGTCAACTAAGAGAACAGTGCAAGAGAGCATTGATCTCCTTTTTCAGTTTATCCTCTACTGAGTGGTGTGCAGATGGTAGCCTGCAATGTAGTCTCTTCCAGAGCATCCTGTATGGACTAGTATATTTTTGCTGCATTGGGGATGTTCAATATCACATGTCAGACTACCATGTCTCTTTGATATGTGTGTGTCAAAGGGACTATTCAAACTATTGGCATGAGTGTTGTCCCAACATTATGTCCAAAATGTAATGGCATACTATCATGTCAGGTTTGCACTCTATCCTGTAACCTCTCACTTTGTCGACTAATTACAAAAGTATCATACTCCATCTGTCTCTCTGGAATTGGTTAATGCACACAAAACACCCCACTCTAATTTCTTGCTCATCTGTAGTGATGGTTCAAGATATGATACCTCAGTAGCTGTGCTACTGCCATGTTTCCTGACATTACTGTCTCCAACTAGATCCCCCTTGATTGTAATAATTATATGGCACAGAGTTATTGCATGTAAAAGAAAACTTCTACCAAAAGTAATTTATGCAGACTCATTTAGTTCTCTACAAGTCATCAACTCTCTTGTATATAACTAAATCTGGTATTTTGTGCTGTTTTATAGCTGTTATACAAAATTGAAGACCCTTAAGTTTGATGTTTGGTTGTACTGTATTCCCAGTCACATTGGAATTAAAGAAATTATACTGCAGCTGCTAGATCAGCTCATACATTTTTGACATTCTAGTGGAGTGCCAGCACTTCATATAAAAAGGGATGCAATTTTTACTTATCTGGATGAGCCATATACACAGAACTTATCAGACACAGATAAATTGCATGAAATATTTAACTTTTTAAAAAGAATTAATTTGTATAATCATATTTGATTATAAATTATGTTTATATGTGGATACGCCATTGTTTAACTTAATTTTTAATAAATAATTTTTTGTTGTACATAACATTATTTACTGATTTATCTCTTTGAGTATTTATTATCTCATGTACCTTTGATATGGTGCAATATGATCTTACCTCTCCTTGCACCAATAAACCTTAAAACAACCAACCAATCAAATCTTCTCTTCGTCGTTTATTATTAGGGATCTCCAAGAAATCATCTAATTGCAGTATGCCCATCTTAGATACCACAAATTCTAACATACCTCTCCTTAAACCCATTCACTGTCTGCACCTTCACCACCCTATTAGGGAATGAATTTCATGGTGCAACTGCTCTCTCTCTCTCTACACACACACACACACACACACACAAAATTGCATCTTACCCTCTAATTCACCATTTCCTTTCATGACTTTCAGGGATAGCCTCGTGTTTTACTATATGAAAATTTTTTATAGTTTCAATTCTGTTAATATTTCTTAACGTTAAATGTCTCAATCATGTCATTGCTTTGTCATCTTGTCATCAGTCCTCCAAACACTATAGTTTACATATCCTAGATCTTCCCTCACAACTAATATATTTTTAAAGTCTTCATATCATTTTTTTAAAAATCTGCCTGTGTACCATCTCAAGGGTTAATTTATCCTCATCAAATCCTAGTGATAATATTTAAGCACAATAAACCATATGTAGCATATCAGGGCTTTATGCAATGGAAGTGACACTCTTCTATCTCTACTAGTTGAAGTATTAATATTGTAGCAATTCTCTGGGTTACCTTCACTCCCTTTGAAATATGTGGCTTAAACTTCAGATTTTTATTGACTATCACTCCCAGATCTGTTGCTTTACTTTGCTCTGGTATAGATTCATCAATGGAACATGAAGCATCCCATCATTATTATTATCACCGAAGACCCCATGGAATCGAAGACTCATCTAGGACATCCTTTAATCATACACACACAGCTCATCATACCATGTTTTAAACACACTCAAATTCTCTTCAGACACCACACACTCTCAGGCAAGGCATTGCAATCATTCACAATTCTGCATGAAAAAACCTACTTCTCACTCCACTGCTCACACCCTCTTTATACAGTTTCCAGGGATGACCTCTGGTTTCTTCCCTGATCTCCTACTGTTTTCTGTAGAATCTCTCCAACATTGATCCTATAACAATCCCTCACTAACTTGTAGGTCTCTATCATGTCTCCTCTCTTTCTCCTATTCACCAGACTTAAATTGCATCTTCTCAATTCTTTCCTCATATTTGACATTCCAGAGGTCAGAAACTACCTTAGTTAGTCGCCTCCTGACTCATTCCAACATCTCTTCATCCTTCTGAAAACCATGTGACCAATCTCCCTTCTTCTACAAGTCGGTGTCCTCTGCATCATTCCCAGAGGTCTTTGTGTTGTGTTCACAATTTTGGCAATATATCCACTAAATTTCAGACCCTTATCCACTATCACCCCAAGATCTCTTATTTCCTCTACCTCCGACAATATATCCTCACCAAGCATAAATTCTGCATCCCATCTTTGTTTCCAAAATTTTAAAACCTTACATTTTGCAACATTGAACTCGTATCCCCATTCCTGTGCCCAATCACTAGAGAAGATGCTGTAAGGCTACAACATCTTCTCTATTCTTCATGGTTCATCCCAACTTTGCATCATCTGATAAACAACTGAATATCTCCATCCAAATCTTTGCGAATATCATTAATGTATACAAGTTAAACAGTAATGGCCTTAAAACAGACTCCTGAGGCACACCGCTAGTGACTTTCCTTTCCCTGGATATTGCTCCTCCATACACAACTTGCTGATACCTATCAGATAGGCAGTCTCCAATCCAATGCACTAAACTAATATCCAATCCCATCTGCTCTAGTTTGACTATCAAAAGCTTTTGCAGAATCTAAGTATATTACTGTGTATCCATCTTCTTTGTCCATGGAAGCAGTCACCTTATTGTAATAAGTAAGTAGATTACTAAAACATGACCTTCCCTTAGCAAATCCATGCTGTCCATGAAAGATAATACCAATGTTGTCAACCCAGTTCTGGATCCTAGTGCTCACAAGCTTCTCCAACAACTTGACCACAATACCTGACCCACAGATAGGCCTATAATTTGATGATTGACTTTTATCATCTCCCTTATGAAGCAGCATAATCTTGCCCTCCTTCCACTACTTAGGCACATGACCCAATGCAAGAATCGTATTAAAAAAAAATGTCAAGGCAGGTGTCAACTCCTTGGCACATTCCTTCAGAATACGTGGTGATATATTATCAAGTCCCACAGCCTTATTATCATCTAGTTTGCTCAACTCTCTATACACCACTTGCTCACTTACAATCAGTCTCTCCTCCCCATCATCAACTACTCTCAGTCTCTCCATGAAGTCACATTCACAAAATTGAAAGACCTTTATGAACTGCTCATTAAGTATCTCCATCACACCTTCCGCAACAGCTGTCTTTATACCATTTTCTTCAATCAGTGTCATCCTTGCATAATCGTTTTTTTTTTTGCTGGCCACATATCGAAAGAACTCCTTAGGATTCTTTTTGGCTTCATTAGCTAATTGCTGTTGATAGCTCACTTTTGTTACCCTTACCAACCAAGTCACCTGCTTTGCCTGGTCTTTGTAATCCTCATGGAATTGGTTATCACCACTTCTCTTATGCTGCCTTCATAATGCCCTTTTTCTCTGTATTGCATGCTTACGCTCTCTATTCATCCATTTCACACTTACCTTATTTAACCTTCTGACTCTTGTAATACACTAAGACATTGCATCTACTAGATAGTTTTTGAAGATCCCCGAACTTCATTGATCTCTTTTCCATCTAACTCCTCATTCCATGCTACACCTGCAAGCTGTCTCCTGAGCACCCTTCCACAGCAGTCTCTCCAAATGATTCACACCAAGTATGCTTACATAAATCTTACTTGGAGTACTTAGAAATATTTCTTGTAATTCTCACATTCAGCTTTATTGCCTTTTTTTTTATGTAGATGGAAACTATGAGAGCTCTTCATCTGGTATCTGACCTTCTGATCTGGCTCTCTGAATTATGCAGTGCAGCCACTGCAAAACCTTTATCTCCATGTTTGAACATTTCTGGTCAAATATCTACTTCAGCTGCCTTTCCACATTTGAAGTTTTTGATGTCTCTCTCTCTCGCTGTATATATGTATGTATATGTGTGTATATATATACAGGTATCCCTCGATTAACACGGTTAATTAATCCCTCAGTGTTACCGCGCATATCAAAATCGCGTTAATCAAATCTAATAATCAATGGTAAAAAGTACAATTTGTCCCTGATCGATTACTGTACTAAAGTTCGTTTTATATGGTACTCTTTTAGGAAAGTTAAAAATGAATGCAAAGTAAATGTTTAATAAATACCTGTACCTACATTAATTACTGTAATTTTTTCTAATCCAAAGAAGTTATAAAGAGTCGTTTGAAAAGTTTTAGTTTTTTTTCTTATCAGCATAAATTCTACGATAACAAGCAAAATGACTCTCCAGACCTCGGCAAACAAGCATTCTTTGATTAACATCTGGATCCATATTCATTACTTGCTGCTTAAGCGATTCTAAACTGCGAAATATTCTATCCAGTTATTTGACTCTTATTGCCTTTGGAACCTCATCTTCACATTCCATTTGTTCGTTGTCTTCATATGTGCGTTGTTCAATTTCAAGAAGATCATTGTTACTGAAATCTTTTGAATTTGAATCCAATAATTCTTTAACATCTTCTGCATCAACACCATCAAAACCGAGGTCTTCACCAATTGCAACGATTTCTTTGATCACGTTGATTTTGAAAACAACCTAAGTCATTATCGCATTCTGGCAGAAGGCTTTTCCAAACAGCGTTCATGCAGCTAGAAGACACTTGCTCCCATGAGTCACGAATGTTCTCAATTGCTTGTTTAATGTTACATTTTTTCCAAACTTCGTGGAGCGTAATCGCATTTTCTCCCATTGTTGTTTTTTCTACTGCCTTTGAGAATGTCTTTTTAAGAAAATAGGCTTTGAAAGTTGCATTGACACCCATGTCCATGGGTTGTAGCAATGATGTTGTATTTGGTGGAAAAAAAAATAAAACTTTCACATTCTCGCACAAATCATTAAGAGAATTTGGATGACCAAGTGTATTGTCTGAAAGCAAAAGAGCTTTGAAAGCTAAGTTATTTCTCTTGCAATAAGTTTCAATTGCCAGGCAAAAATAAGACTTAAACCAATCTTCAAATATACTTTGGTTAAACCAAGCCTTCTGATTCGCCCGCCAAATTACAGGTAAAGAGTTCTTGTTACATCCTTTTAAAGCCCTTGGGTTCTGAGTTCAATAGACAAGCAGCGGCTTCAATTTAAAATCTCCATTAGCATTCCCTCCGAGCATAACAATTATGTGCTCCTTTGATACTTTATAGCCAGGCTGCGCTGCTTCTTTTTTTGATATAAAAGTTCTAGATGGCATTTTTTCCCGATAGAGTCCAGTTACATTGAAAATTTGGCAGTAATCGTAATCATTTTCTTCGATAATTTTCTGTAGCCCAGCAGGAAATGTGGATGCAGCATCTTCATCGGCAGTTGCAGCTTCACCTGTTATTTTCACATTCTTTAGTCCAGCTCAAGATTTAAAATTTTCAAGCCAGCCTTTGCTAGCTGTAAATTTTGAATTGTCTTCTTTATATTTAGTCTCTTTAATTCTTAAAAACAGGCTTAGAGCTTTGGCTGTGATATTATAGGCACTAATTAGAATTCTCTTTTGATTGCAGTCTTCCAGCCAAATAATCAACAGATCTTCCATTTCAACCATTATAGCACTCCGGTTACATGTGCATTGCATACTTGCAGATATAGATGCCACTTTACTTTGCTCGCAATGCTCATCAGCTTTGGATAAAATAGTCTGTATTGTAGACTTGTTAAAACCAAATTCACATCCGATCTTACTTTTACTTTCACCACGTTTAGATCTTTTAATTATATCAAGTTTTGTATATAAGGTAATTACCTTCCTCTTCTTTTTTTCACTTAATGACCCGGTTGTGGGATTGCTCTTATTCTTCGACATGATCAATGGGCTATAAAATTTACGAAGAACGTAATTTGTAAATACGTACAACAGAACAACTGGAGCTTGTAATGCACCCACTCTTAATACTAGCAGCAAAGTAACTGGCTGGCACTCAGCCTTGTGGTGTGATTTTCTCGGGATTTTTCCAGCCTCGTGGTGTGATTTTCATGATTTTCACCCATTGTTGTTTCAACTGCCTTTGAGAATGTCTTTTTAAGAAAATAGGCTTTGAAAGTTACAATGACTCCCATGTCTATAGGTTGTAACAATGATGTTGTATTTGGTGGGAAAAATAAAATTTTCACATTCTCACACAGATCATTAAGAGAATTTGGATGACCACGAGGCTAGCAGCCTCGTGGTGTGAGCATGATTTTGCGTAGTAAATTTAAAGGTGCGTTAATCAAAACTCTTGCCGTGTATATCAAGGGATTGCCACAATTAATTTTGCCGCAATAATCAAATCTGCATTAAGCAAAACCATGTTAAGCAAGGGATACCTGTATGTGTGTGTATATATTTTTATTTTATTTTATTTTTTTTGTAAAATAGAAGAATAAATGGAATAAATTTGTTTTCAGGATAGGAAGGGTGGATGGGGTGTTAGAGTGTTACTTATAAGTGATGAGTTGTGTACTTTCAGAGTGGTGAAGAATTTAAAGCGATGTGACACTAATAATTATGGAAGCATATGATATGATAGAAGGTAGAGGTAGGTAGGACTGGATATTTAATTGAATGTATCTGTCAACCAGGGATCACAGAGGGTAAAGAGCAGGAAAAGTCTAGGCAATTAACTTTGGCAAGTGCAAAAAGTGAATGGAATTTCAGAAATTATTGAGGGACAACTCTTATAGACAACATGCTGCATTAGGAGCATGAGGATCGAGTATTTCAAATTTGGTCCTAGCATAGAGGATATGCTTGTTACTGAGATGTCATCCCTCATCTCCTTCCAAGTTGGTAAGCATAGTTGTGTAGTCTTGACTTGGAGGAATTGAACAGACATTCAGAAGTATCAAGGATATAGGAATTTAAGTAGAATTATGAGGCACTTCACTATAATAGTCTTAGAAATCAGCTCAAGGCAGGTCCATAAATGGGAACTTCTCTAGTTCCCATTTGCTGATAATAGCACATGGGAACTAGAGAAGAAATATCTCTCAGCAACAGTGCCAAGTTGCATACATAAAGTGAAAAATAGCAGTTTAGTGTAAAGTGGATGACTAATGAAATCAAACAGGAACTGCAGAAGAATGAGAAGTTATGCAATTACCTCTCATTTGTTTCCATAACTACATAAGAAGTCCTAAGGTCTTCATGTGGCCATTGGGACCAAAAAATGATTAGATGGAAATGGGGGTGGGTGTTGAGTGTCAATGCTGATGACATAGTGGAGATCTTTAATGACTGGGTATGTCATCCTTAAAAAGTAGTTCCATTTCTAAAGGATGGGGAGAGCTCAAGGTTTAGAAGTGCACGAGGAAAATGTGTTTTGATATTCTGGAGGTTAAGGCTGTTGTGCTGGATGGGAAGTCACTGTGTGCTTTATGGGAATGGGCTGCAGAACTGATGGCTCCTTTGACCTAACTGTAACTGGAAGTCTAGCTGCCAAAAACGGTGCCCAAGCAATTTAAGAGGGTAAGATAGTACCATTGCATAAGGATGGTACTTGAATGGAGGTGTCAAACTGTAAACCAGTTTGTATTTTTTTCTGTAGTTGTTGCGATTTTGAAATTACTGAGATCGTTTACAGTATTTTGCATACGAGAGTAATATTATCTCTAAGGATCAGTACAGATTTTTAAAGTGACATTCTTCTTGTCTCCATAATTTTGATTGCCTTTCATAATAAAGTAACAAGACTGCTTGAGGGAAAACCATATATTGCCTTTTTTTGGATTTTGCAAAGGCATTTGATATTGTAAGCTTATTATATTTAAATTGCAGCATATAGGTTTAGATATCAGTGTAATGAATTAGATTGTCTGTCTGCTTTATATCAGAGAGTTGGTGCTACAGAGGGAAGGGGGAGTGCTATCATGGAAGAAGAATGTAACAAGTGGGGGTTCCACAGGACTTAGTAGCAGGATCTCTACTAATCTATCCTTTATGTCAGCATTTCCCAAATGGTGGGTCATGACCCAGCACCGGGTCACGAAAGCTAAATGCTGGGTCACCTAAAAAACTCGCAAACCTAGGTGTTTTGTTTTGGGGTTTTCTTTTTTTCACGAAACTTTCAAATACAAGTAAATATCATTTAATCAGGACTAATGAATAAATAATTTAATTAATAGAGATGAAAAATGTGCTCTGTCCGCATTGCCATTTCACAGTTTCTTTGTTCGCGATAAAGTCTAGCCAAGATCAGTTAGTTAGGTGGACTTGTCTTCTGTGTTGCAATAAGTCTCCTATCCCATAGTTCAAGGATGTTGGGTGTTTGAGTAGCTTTGTGGTGGGTGGAGATCTCTGGAGCTGAACCAAAAAATCTCTTTGAACATGAATCTTTCATCCTTAAATTATCCAGGACCCTCACATAGCTCCAACCAAGCTGATAAAATGGATACATCATTTGGTAAAAGTCATAAAATTATGGACACAGCTATCGTGGTGGAGTAGAGTAATAACTTCGATTCAATATAAACCAATATAATTACCCAACTTAAGGTCATCTGGAGTACACACACACACAAAGGGACAAGCTACATTATATTACACTTAATATACTAAAGTAACACTAATTTAGTTCAACAATTAATACTACTTGCCTGATTTCTGATTTGAATTAAAAAAGAAAAACTTTTTTTTTACTACACCAAAGCTAGAATCTTGTTATCATCTATTTGGCCAGAGATTATTAACAGTTAATTAAAACTATAACAGTATTAGTGGCAATCAAGGCTAATATATGAAATAATAGCTAAAATTATTGCCTAGAGGCTTGAAGGGGGAGTTTGCAGCCAAATCCGAAACAGAAGTCATCTCAGCTTGAATGCATGCCTTCCATATTCATGAAATGGTTGACCAAAATTTCAGGCTCTTAAATTCCATTCATGCTAAGTTTTAGTATGATGTAAGGAACAGATTCATTTCCAATTCTGTGTAGAGTATTAAGAATTATGAACAGAGGCCTGATTTACTAAAATTGATGCATCATTTTAGTTTTTTTTTTTTTCCAGATTGGAATTGTGCATTCTGCTTCATAAATATAAGGTATGTTACATACATGTGCACTAGACACTATACGCACCTACGTTACATGTGCACTAGACATTGTACACACTAGGGAAGGGGGGGGGTCTAGCTTTAATGTAGAAGTTTTTATGTATTTTTTTCTTTTGAAAAAAAAAAATCTGAGTTAGGGGTAACTCTGATGTTCCACTTCCAAGTGAAATCGTTTCTTGCCAGTGAGTGGCATCCAGTATGGCACTGAACAAAAGCTCCTTGGAGCATGAATTCATTATCCTCAAAAATTTTGGGGCACCCTCAACAGGTGAAAAGCCAATGGTCGAAATGTCACCCTTCTTTATTTTGAAGGATTTTGGAATAATCTCCCAACATAGTTAAAACTATCTTCTGGATATATTCTTGTTGAAAATTTGTGCCAACAACATCAGTCAGGCGGGGATACTAGTTATGGTAACACCTCATAAAACACTCAACTATTCTAAGGCGTGATATCAACAATGGGATCTCCTTGATGTTCCAGATGAGGAGATAAGTCAGAGCTTAAAGCTCACAGAATTGGCACATACGAGGTACATCATGATATGTCAAGATGGTCATGTGGTTCTGCCCTGGAATGTCATCCAGAGCAGAACTTTTGATACACTCAAACGTCCAATATTAGTAAAATGAGGATATCTCAACCTGCTAGACTCTGCTGACTAGCAGAGTCTAGCAGTACAGTTGAGATACTTTTAATCGCTGAAATATGGGCATACCCAAATTTCATGTCATGATTCTACTGTCTGTGCATGATAATGAATCTTGCTCTACAAAGTAACCTAAGTGTGTCAACTGTGAGGGAGACTCTTCAGCCTACTCCCTTGCATACCATAAGTGGAAGGATGAAAAAGAAAAAAACAAAAGATAAAAATGAAATAAAATATTTCATATTATATCATATAATATCTCATATCTCATTGGCTGAATGGTTAGCATATCCATTCTCCAGCCAAAAGGCTGCAGGTTCGAATCCCACCTTGGGCATGGATGTTTTTGATTATCTCTGAAAATACTAGTGGTGGTGGTGTGGTGGCTAGTAGATGACGTTGTTTGCTGATGATGATGCAGATGATGTGGTTCGCTGTAGTTGGTGGATTGAGTGGTGAAGATGGAGAGTTGTAGAGTAGGTGCCCTCCCTCAATGAGTCTTTGGACTCCTTAGAGGTGTCACATAATAATAACATCAGGATGTAAATAGAAAGCTAGCCACTTCAACGCTACCACTACAAAGAGTATAATTGAAAGAAAACTTCCAAACACTATCACAGAAAAAGTGGATATTTTGTATTCACTGATTGTAAACTAAACACAATAGCTGATCCTGACACATCAGATGATGTATTAAACGTTTTTCTAGAGGAAGAGATACATTAGCATCCATACTTCCCAAAAGCAGTTGACAGATATAAGCCAAGCAAAGGAATAAACCTCAAATCTCTTGAAAATCAGACAAATCTACAAAGCCAAAAGAATAGGAATAAATTCTTAATGTAAGAATCGGGGCCGCTTTTGGAGCCCTAGGCGCAACATCATTATGAGGCCTCAAAAGAACAAGTGAATTTCGGTTAATTAAAAATTCATACGCATTTTTTTTAGTTTATTGAAAATAAGTCGACATTACTAATTATATGAAGAGCCAAAGGCTTCAATTAGGCGACGTGAAATTATTTAAGTTAAGAGATATTATATCCCATATTGTTTCATGCCGAATATAGAAACTATGTAAAGTTTGGCGAGGCCAGGCGTAAGCAAATACTTGGATAGTGCAACACATAACCCATTTGGTAGTGCAACACTGAGGCAACTCATAACAAGGGTGGAGCAAGCTCCTATCACTGTTCTTGGTATTTACTCATAATGTGAAACCCAGCTCCTAGGAGCTGTATTACTGTTCTATATTATGAGAGAAGGTCACTACCCAGACCGGTTTCAACCTTTATTGAGGTCTCATCAGAGGTTACTTTCCGTATGGAAATGAAGGCCGAAGTCCCCAATTTTGTCTTTCTAGGCTTTATCAGGGATAGTAGTTAACTACCTTGGAGTTAAGAAACAGTGTTATAAGTGCAGTTCTCTGGAGCATCTAGGTAAAGACTGCCCCAAAAACAAATGCAGGAACTGCATGGTGGCAGGACATACCCTAGATGAGTGCCAGGCACCTTGCCTGAAATGTGGGGAACAAACACACAAGATAAATGCTTGTGCCAACAGGATGCATGTTGAAAGAATAGAGGGCACTGTCATACCTGCCAAATCTAGGGAAATAGGAGAACCAGAACAGGAGAAATTAGAATCGGCCCTGTACTGAACACCGGAACTGTCACAACAATGACAGAAAACCCAGCTGCTGCCATAGAAACCTCAGCAGAGGTAAAGAAAAAGAATGACCACAACATAAGAGAAGATTCTAATGCAGAAAACATCAAAGAAGACACAGAAGAGGAAGGAATGGAGATTCTCTACAGTTGCCGCAACAGAAATTTTGGCACAGAAAAACAAGAAAAAAAGAAGTGTAATAACCGGGAATCTAAAAAAAAGGAAGAAGATGCAGAGGAAATGGAGGCTACTAATGCCACAGAAAAGCGTCCCATAAGCCCAGAGGAAGACGATAAAAAGAAACCAAAAACAGATAACCTCATCGGACGAACTTGATGAAGAATCCGACTCTCATAAAGACATAACTGGTAATTAATTTATGGAATTCACAACGCATATGAAGTATATTAATTAAAGATACTTTAATGAATCACTTCTATATTTCGGCAATGTCACATTGCCATCTTCGGGAACATAAAGATATGGTATGTGCACTAAGGAACTAACAAAGCAAATGAGGAAGAAAGTAATAAACTAATTCTGTTCCTAAAGTCCTAATGGTGCCCTCTTGCGGGCTAATTTGGTAGTCTTGGCCGTTGGGCTGAAGTTCTCATAATGAAAGTCTCCCAAATTTGGGGCAGTTTCATCTCATGCACATCGGCAAGAAAGGAATTCGAAAAAGTTCGTAGTCGGCACGCGTAGAAATACGAAAACCTGACAAAGACTTCTACTTCTGTACCCCAGCCACCACTTAACACAGTAATCAACCTCTCGTCGGCAGTTTTAAAGCCTGAAGCACTCACCGCACTTTCACGTGGTCACAATTTCGCCCTAGCTCCAAAAAGGATACCTGCTGAAGAAATCATGATCCAAATAGAGCGTGGAATTCGCAACCTGCCTAACCATATCGCCAACAACGTGAGACTGGATGTAGTCGGTGTTCTCACTAAAGCCAAACCTCCAAAATCCAACATATCCAAAAACGAATATACAGCCCTACAAGAATTAAAAAACAACAAAAAAATAGTAATCACCAAAGCTGATACGGGAAGCGCCACTGTGGTACTCAATCAAAAAGACTACAAAGGTAAGCTAAATTCTTTAATACGAGACCGTACGACTTACCTCCCCATTGAATATAATCCGACCAACTCTCAGATTAGAACTATCCACAGACTCCTTAAGAAGGTCACTTCTTGGCCTGTGGAAGTCACCAACAAACTTAAACCTTATAACTCTAGACCCCCCCCGAATATATGGACTCCCAAAAATACATAAACAAAATGTGCCATTGCGTCCCATAGTGGATGGCATTGATTCCCCCACATATAAATTAGCCAAACATTTAGCCAAAACGCTCACACACTACACTGGCAACACACCATCACACATAAAAAACTCAGCCCACTTTAAAGCCAGTATAGAAAACCTCACACTCCAACACACTGACATAATGGTCAGTTTTGACATCTCTTCCCTATTCACTAATGTCCCACTCAAAGAAACCCTTGAGCTCATCCAAGCCAAGTTTCCTCCCGATATCTCAGCCCTATTTCAGTTCACAATGAACTCAGGCTATTTCGTTTGGCAAGGAAAGTTCTACAAACAGATAGAGGGGACAGCCATGGGTTCACCACTTTCCCCACCCTTGGCCAATTTCTTTATGGAGACATTTGAAGAGAAAGCCTTAAACTCCGCCCCACAAAAACCCACTATTTGGCTTCATTATGTGGATGATGTGTTTGCTATTTGGCCACATGGCTCAGACACACTCCACTCCTTCCTAACACACTTAAACAACCAACATCCCAGAATCTAGTTCACCTTAGAAAAAGAGGAAAACAACACCCTCCCCTTCCTAGACACTTCAATCACCCGCCAGCTTGATGGATCTTTGGTTTTCTCTGTTTACAGAAAACCCACCCACACTGGCAGATACATTCACCAGCAATCCCACCACCCCACCTCACAACAATATGGGGTGATAAAAACACTATATAACAGGGCAAAATTAATCTGCTCAGATGACAAGGCCCTGACTATGGAACTAAACCACATCCTCAACACTTTCCTAGCCAATGGCTATAACCCCAAGAAAATCCAAAAAATACTAAAACCTAATAACCACAACCCCCCTCCCCCCCTCCACAATAAAGACTACACCAAGTCTATCACTATCCCCTACATCCAGGGCACCTCTGAAAAAATAACTAATATCCTCAAAAAATATGACCTTACTTCCTGTTACAGACCATATAAAAAGTTGGCATCCCTTATCCGCTCTACCAAAGACCAACCACTTCCCCTAGACCTACCTGGTGTATACCAGGTCCCTTGCAGCTGCAAATTGTCCTACTTTGGCCAAACAGGCAGAACAACAAATATCAGGATTTCAGAACACCAAGACTACATCCGGTTTCACCAGTACAGCCGCTCTGGGTTGGCAGACCATGCCTTAGATACCCACCATAAAATTCGTTGGAAGAAAACAAAAATAATCCATCGCAGCAAGTTTAAATACGAAAGATTGTTCAAAGAATCTTCAGCAGCTCTAAAAAATGCTCCTAACCTCAACAAATTTGGGTGCATGAAACTGCCCCAAATTTGGGAGACTTTCATTATGAGAACTTCAGCCCAACGGCCAAGACTACCAAATTAGCCCGCAAGAGGGCACCATTAGGACTTTAGGAACAGAATTAGTTTATTACTTTCTTCCTCATTTGCTTTGTTAGTTCCTTAGTGCACATACCATATCTTTATGTTCCCGAAGATGGCAATGTGACATTGCCGAAATATAGAAGTGATTCATTAAAGTATCTTTAATTAATATACTTCATGTGCGTTGTGAATTCCGTAAATTAATTACCAGTTATGTCTAACCGACGTATAAGTCTTACTACTAGTCTCATAAAGACAGGCATATAAATGGAGGTATAATATTAAGAAGATATAAGGGACCCATAGAAGCTGCAGGAAACCTGTTCATAATAATGCACCACACAGCCACGGCAGACGAATTAAAGGGTCATCTGAAGAAACTAAATGAGGAAAGAAAAACTCAGCTATGTCACACCTTGAACGGACTGAACAAAGATGATATCCTGGAGGACAGTGCATGGATCCTCAAGAAATTTAATAGAAGGCTTTGGGGCAATAACTAACAAGACTACGAGGATTTGCCTTTTAGTTCTAATTGTTTTATATCAAGTTCACACAGGAGGGGGTCGGCCTGATAAAACCCGAGCTGCGAAGGCTTACATAGAGGTGGTGCAATCCCTGGTGGGCTGCATCACTCGGGACAGGCTCTTTCCCCAAGTTTACAGTCCACTTGTTTCTTATTTTTCCCAAAAAATTATACCAGTTCTCCTTCTGATTTACTCCAGAATTTATTTGTCTCATTTATTTATTTTTTTTTGTGTGTGTAAGGTTCTGTTTTCATCTGTCAAACATCGTAAAAGATGTTCGACAGATGAAAGCTGTAAGAACAGACGTCAGGAGATGATGTCGGCAGATCTGTTTGGCTACAACCTCTGAGGTTATCTAGTTAAACAGATTGACTGAGGCCTCTTTATTACCTACGACTATCTCACTCTACCTTTATTTCTTCCCCTCTCACTACCTGCTGACCCTCAGCACATCTTTATACTCCATAGGCGATGATGAAAGACATGAACTCCCATTCTACTCACTGATGAGACCTCAATAAAGGTTGAAACTGGTCTGGGTAGTGATCTTCTCCCATAATCTCATAATGTAGAACAGTAATACAGCTCCTAGGAGCTGGGTTTCACATTAGGAGTAAATACCAAGAACAGTGATCCGAGCTTGCCCCACCCTTGCTATGAGTTGCCTCACTGTTGCACTACCAAATGGGTTATGTGTTGCACTATCCAGGTATTTGCTTATGCTTGGACTCGCCGAACTTTATATAGTTTCTATATTCGGCATGAAACTCTTTGAGTTTCTTATTCGCCAATGAAACAATATGGGATGTAATATCCCTTAACTTAAATAAGTCAACATTTCCATAATAACTCATTTTTATGAAATAAAAATAACGCATTGGTATACATATATTTGCATTTAAAAAATTATAAAAATAATCAGTTTAAATTTAAATTTAAAAATAAAATTAATAACTGAAAGTTCTTTTTTTTTCAGGCTTTGGTTTTAGCAAATATATCTATGTCATCATAATTAATCAAGTCCATTACATCTGATTCAATGCATAGTAACAACAGGTCACTTGTTTTATTTTGGTGAAAGTTGCTTCTTAAATAATTTTTTATTCATTTCAACAGTGAAAATGAGCGTTTAGCACTTGCATTTGAAATAGGCATTGTCAAAAATATTTTTAAAATTATTTCTACGTTTGGAAAAATAGACCTTAATGCATTGTTTATAAATTTGTACATATTTTAAATTGAAGAATTTTCTTCGTTTATCATTATTAAAAATTGCTTAACTTCAGTTAATTTTTCTGAGTCAATATCAGTCCCATAAGTTTGTAAACATTTGTTAATACTAGTATGTACTTGTCTTGATCTATATCTTTCTTCAAAAAATGTCAAACATATCTAATATATCTAAATAGATATAATTAGATATGTAACCAAAATTAGTGAAAGAGCTTTTTTTGCTCTTTCATTAATTTCCAAAATTAGCTTATCGCAAATGACATCAAAAGTATTAACAATGAAATTTCCTTTCCCATGTAATATAATCTCATCGTTAGATTGTGAAACTTCGTCACACTTTTTTTTCGTTTTTTCACTCTTTCTTTCTCATTTTTAAATTTTGTCTCATCTGTTAATAAATTTGCTTCTTCATTTAAAGCAGCAAAACAATTTCTTATATCTAAAATAAAACCAACTAAAGACTGTAACAAATTATTAGCTAACAATGAATCCATATCGGGATCTTGTAGAGATTTACTAGTAGCATTTATTCATTGTAAAATTTTGTTCCACACAACTGTTAAAATTGCTGTTTTTGAATTGTCAAAATGCTCAGCCAGTGATGAACTCTCTAATTTAGAAATAAGTTTTTCATGAGGAGAAATGAATAGTTCAAGTAATGCCTCTTTAATTTGTTTATATCCATGTTTCAAAGCCAATATAGCATCAGCTCTTGTGGACCATCGTTTTACTTATTCTTTTAACTATTAGATTTCTTTTTTTTTTTTTTAAATGTTTGAGGAGTATACCACACCTTCTTGTTGAAAACGAAAAGTAATTATATACATTTTGAATAAAACAAAAATATTGCACTGCTTCCGGAGACAAGATTTTGTGGCATAGTTGCCAGTTAAATTTAAGGAAATGACTAGAGCATGGTATATAATGTGCAGAGGGAATATATTGTTTCAACCTAGCTTGTAAACCTGTATAGACACCTTTCACATTGGCAGCATTATCATAGCTTTGCCCTCTGAACATTTTTGTCTCCAAAGATAATTCTTCTAATTTTTTTAATGTTACCTCTTCTAAATATAAGGAATTATGTTGTATTATACTGATAAACCTGATAAATGTTTCTTTAATGTCAGAATTTGTGATAATGTACCTAAATATAATAGCTAGTTGGTCATTAAGGGCAATGTCTGGCGTTGAATTGACTATGATTGCAAAATAAGCAGCTTTCTTAATTTCTGATATTAATATTTCTCTTGTTATATTACCTATACCTATTAATGCTATGAATTCATCACAAGTGAGGTAAAAAAGATAATTAGATCTGCCAGAACCACAGTTGGTGTACATTTCATGTGATGTTTTAAAAAAATCATCAAATTCACTTAAATAATGAAAAAACATGATAAATAGCTTCTGTAAGAATCGGAAAAAAATCAGAAAAAAAGGGAGCCTCTCTCCAGCCCCCTTTTCCCATAAACCCTTCCCCCCCTTCCCCTTACTCTAAAAAAAGTTGCTATTTTCAGCCCCCTTTTTCATCTTTTTCCCACCCTATAAAAAAAAGTGCTCCACCAACCCTTAAAAATAATATATGTCTATACAGACAGGCCTCGGTTTACGCCGGTTCAATTTATGCCAATTCACAATAATGCCAGTTGCCTGCGCGTGCTTTCTTACTGTAGTGTGGTTAACTGAGAAACTACACTAGCAGGCACTCTAGTGTTTGAGTGTTTACCGAGCTACTACGACATATATGTATCAAACTTAGTTTTGATGTTGAATCTACCTAATAATTTATATATTTATATATTATTATATAAATATATAAATTATTTATATATTACGTACATTTATATATTATTATTATTATTATTATTATTGAAAGTTTATTTTTTCACTTGGTTAGAGTATGATAAAATTAGTTTAATCCTTTATCCAAGTGTGAGCAAACAAAGTTTGTGCCTGAAGTATCTTCAGGACTAGGGTAAAGTGGGGAGTTCACTTTACCCTAGTCCTGAAGATACTTCAGGCGCAAACTTTGTTTGCTCACACTTGGATAAAGGATTAAACTAATTTTATCATACTCTAACCAAGTGAAAAAATAAACTTTCAACATCTTTCTCTAAATCCAGAGTAATTTATTAAAAAAGGGTGGCACACCATTTGGCAACTCCTATAGGTAGAGATGACCTGCTAATGCTTCTGCCTGGTATTTCCACTAGGGCCTGGCTCCCACTGAAGAGACCTCAATAAAGGTCGAAACTAGTCTGGGTAGTGGCCCTTCCTTTAATGCCTAACATTAGACATATCCGCAAGGAGATGAGTTTTGCATTATAGGAGATACTGAGTTAGGAGTGTTGGTAGCTTTCTCCACCTTTGCAACGAGTTGCCCTGGTGTTGTATCACTTTACCCTAGTCCTGAAGATACTTCAGGCGCAAACTTTGTTTGCTCACACTTGGATAAAGGATTAAACTAATTTTATCATATTATTATTATTATTCAGGCCTCCATGGAGTCAAAAGACTCATCGTGGGGGAGGGTCCTTTCTAAGAAACATAAGTCTAACAAGACTCTTCGAGGGAGATCGCTCCTAAGAAACACAAAGCCTATCATACCACTCCTTAAACGCATTGACCGTTTTCGCTCTCACCACTCCATCAGGCAGTGCATTCCATGGTTCAACCACACCATGCAAAGAAACCACTCTTCACCCTCCTTCTCACAGTTTCCTTTCACAACTTCCAGGAATGGCCCCTTGTCATGACTCCTTCCCGCTGTTCAACCAAGCTAAAGAACTCCCCAGTGTAAACCCTGTAACCACCTCTCAACAGTTTAAAAGTCTCAATCATATCACCTCCACCAAATTCTGCAGTGCACACTCCCTCAGCTGATCCTCATAACTAACATTGTACAGTCCCGACACCATCTTTGTTATCCGCCTTTGTACCCTTTCCACAGTTAATTTATCCCTTTCAAATTCTGGGGACCAGATCTGAGAACAATAGTCTAAGTGTGGTCTGATCAGAGTCTTAGACAATGGAATGATAACCATTTTATCTCTTCAGGTCAGTGTCCTTCTCATTATTGCAGCAATCCTCTGCATTACATTCACTACCTTTGCAATATGTCCTCTAAATTTCAGGTTTCTATCAATCACCAAACCCAGATCTCTTGTCTCTCCTACTTCCTCCAGTTAACTCCTCCCATAGAGTATGCAGCATCCCATCGATGTGTCCCAAATCTCAAGACCTTACATTTTGCTGCATTAAACTGACCCCCATTCATTTGCCCATCTATCTAGCTTATTCAAATCCTCTTGCAGGGCTACCACATCGGCACTATTACTAATAACCCTTCCCAGCTTCGCATCATCCGCAAACAACCGAATATCCCCTTGCAATCCTCGGACAATGTCATTGATATAAAAGTTAAACATTATAGGTGTCCCAGTACTGAGCACTGTGGAACCCCACTAGTAACCTTCTGCCTCTTTGATATTGCTTCACCATACACAACTCTCTGATACCTATATATTATTTAAATTGATAAAGTACGTAATTACATACCATGTCTGATAATAGAAGTGCAGAAACATTAGCAGAACTTGGTGTTAAGAAGACGCGGAAATCGATCACACTTGAAAAGAAGATGGAGGTGATTGGAAGATGGGCAGACACGTGCTAATGTCTGTAATGAACTTACCTCCATCGACTATTACTACAATTATGAAAAATGCAGATAGAATAAAACAGTCTGTGCAACAATCTACAGCAGCACTAAATGCAAAAATGTATGTTATAGCAGGGGTAAACTTCATGAAAAAATGGAAAAATTATTATCATTATGGGTGGATGACTTGAATCAGAAAATCATTCCTTTGATGCAGGCTGTTATAACTGAGAAAGCAAAAACAATTTTTGAGCATCTTAAAAAGACGGAAGGGAAGAAACATTTTTAGCAAGCAAAGGTTTGTTCATGAGATTTAAGTCTCGAAGTAAGTGCCACAGTGTCAAATTATGTGGTGAGGCGGCAAGTGCAAATGTTGCGGCAGCGGCTGCTTTTCCTAAAGAATTTCAAGACTGTGTAGAACAAGGAAGTTATCCTCGTGACCTCATTTTTAATGTCAGTGAGACTGGGCTCTACTGGAAAAAATTGCCATCACACACCTTCATTTCCTGTGAAGAATGTTCCGCTCCAGGTTTTAAAGCTGCGAAAGATATACTTACGCTTTTGTTGGGTGCAAATGTCTCCGGAACTTAGAAGCTTAAACCAATGTTGGTGTACCATCCACAGTCACCACGTGCCTTCAAGGGTCTAAAAGCCATGCTGCCAGTCTATTGAAATGGAACAAGAAAGCTTGGGTTACATGAGACGTTTTTATAGATTGGTACACAAATTATTTTTGTCCTACTGTGCTTCGCTTCTGTAAAGAAAATGATTTGCCAGCCAATGCCTTGGCTGGCAAATCATTTTCTCTTGGATAATGCCTCTGGACATCCTCAAAACCTTGCTGAAGTAAGAACGCCATTGGATGTCAAGGTTGTTTACATGCCCGCAAACACAACATCGCTTTTGCAACCAATGGATCAGGGGATTATATCAATCTTCAAAGCCTATTACTTCCGTATAACATTTATGGAAATGGTAAGAGTCTTGGACACTTCAGGAAACCTATTAAAGACTATTGGCAGTCATTCGATATTTTGAAGAGCATTAACAACATCAAGGCAGCTTGGAACAATGTGTTTGCAAAGTGTTTAAAAGGAGCATGACGAAAACTTATTTCGGCATTTATGCACGACTTCGAGGAATTAGAGCAAGATTAGAATGTTATTGAAGATGTTACCAAGCTTGTGTGAGAGGTGGGATTGTACGATATTACAGCTGAAGATGCGACAGAAGTCTTAGAGAGCCATGATAAATCTCTTTCCAATGAAGACTTAAAAAGAATTAGCCGAATAATTAAGTCAGCATCCAAAGGAGGAGGAAGAAAACGAAGAAGGTCCTCTGAGAGAAAACGGCCGATTTACAGCATATCCTTGCAAGCATAGAGACATTGACTGATGAACTCTGCGAAATGGACCACGATTGGGAACGGAGTGCGAATGTAAAAAAAGAGTGTAATCGCATCTATTCGACCTTACACTGAACTCCTTAAAGAAAGAAAAAGAAAATCTAGGCAGTTAACACTGGATACGTTTTTAAAAAAAAATGCAGGTGATTAGAAACCAGGAACTTGTTTCGGATCACCTGCATTTTTGAAAGATATTACATATTATAGAAACATGTAATATCTTTTCAAAGTTTAATATTTTTTGTATATAATTTTGTTTTGTTTTCGTTATTAATAATTTTATTTTAACAAATATATATGTATGTATTATCAAAGCTTTAAATATAATAATGTTACACATACTTCATGTGCATATTTTTTGACTGCACGTAACATAACTTCATACCTCCCATTAAAATTGGATTCGTTTTATGCCGATTCAGTTTACGCCCGTTTTTTCAGGAACAGAACTGAGGCGTAAACAGAGGGCTGCCTGTGTTATACAAAAAACCTGGCTTTTTTTCAAATTAATTCTCCCACATTGCCTAAGCCCTCCCCCACTCCCCTTTCAACACCATAACAACTGAAATATGCACACCACAGAAAGAAGACAGGCAACAACATCCAAGAAAAGATATCTGCGAATTTTCTTCTATTATGCTACATATATTTGTCTCTAAAATATATCTGCAATGCCCTAAGAATTCTTGAGTCAAAAACCAATGAAACAGGGGCACTCCTAAACAAAAGCAGGCTAAATAGCTATAAAAATAAAAGTTTTTAAGAGGAGTGATATGAGAGTTTTCCCAGAAATAATACCTGTAGAAAAAATATCATTAGTATTGCCTCTAAATGCTAGCCCTATAACTTAATGGTAGCTATTATTCTTTTTAAAGCCTCTCTCCAATAATTTTCTTCAGATTGTATTTGTTTCATCAATTTGATTATTTACAGAACTTGATTTTCTTTTGCGATATGTGCACATCACTCGTATATGTTCAGTAGAACGCCCTTGATCACATAAGGTTTGTGTTATATTTCTCAAGTTATTAAAACCCTTCATTAAGCTATTATTTGACTTAGAAAACAATTTACGTTTAAACAAAGCAGTAAAGCCACTCTCTTTTCTCCTTTGTTCCATTCGCCATTTTTACAGTAAAAATGTGATTTGTTTACATTTCTGACATATATTCTATTATGTTCTGTGTATTCTTTTTCTAAATTTTCGATTTTACCTACATTCTGAGGCATATTTATTAAAATATGCTCGATAAATTATTCATTAATACTAATTGGCCATGTAGGATAAGAGATAGATTGCTTGCTGGCCTGGTTGGCTGAGTGGTTAGCGTATCTGCTCTCCAGCCAAAAGACTGTGGATTTGAATCCTGCCATGGGCATGGATGTTTGTGATTGTCTGTGAAAATACTAGTGGTGGTGGTAGATCGCGTTGGCATAGAGGATGAATGAAGGTAGTTGCCGTTGGTGGAGTTGTAGAGTAGGTGCCCTTCGTTGATGAGTCTTTGGACTTCCTGGAGGTGTTACGTAATAAGTAAAGACTCAGATTGGAAATTTTCTTCAAACCCTCTTGATCTGTTTCATTTACTTCTTTCTCTCCTTCTGTGTTTTCCACATTATTTTGATGTTCTTCATTTTCACTTTCATCTCCTGATACTGATACTAATGTTTTGTTTTCATTCTGAAAAGTTTGAGGCACGAACATCAGTTCTATGAAATTCTTCACTGCCTTCATTTTCAGAAAAATGTAAGAAAGACAAAATCACTCCCTTTTGACTATTTAGCTGTTCTTCCTTTTCTCTGAGTCGTTTTCTTTTACTAGCTCCTGATTCAAACTTTCTTGGCATCATTATGTTTATTATATTATCGAAAGCGAGATAAATATTTATTTAATCCAAATTAAACATATAAACAAATAAATAAACTAAATAATTACGTTAAAAGCTAAAAAAATACAAAAATAGAAACAGTTGTATCTTGGTTTTGTTAAAATAAACGAGTAACAGTAAAATAAGAATAATAATTCATTGAAAAATATATTCTTACCGACTGCGACAACTATTTTAACCTTATAATTAAGTATATACACTTATATACTGCTTTACAAATACTAGCCAAATAACAGTAACTAAACTATCAGTTGTTACGTATGCATGAATACGAATGTCATTTAACCTCCCTACTTCCATCACCAACCCTCCTCCTCCTGCTCTCTAATCTTTCTGGATGTTTCACCAAGCATCTCAATTGTACAGCTTGGAATTACTTTGAAATTATGTCTCCACCAATCTTGTGCACTTTCTAGTCCATCCAAAATCCTCTCTAACACCTTTTCCCTAAAACGGTTCCTCACACCCTCTTCATTTAAGCGAAACCACTTAATTTTCTTCCTCTCATGGATTCCAAAGGTTCCTATCTTCAACTTTATTTTAAAATCTGCGCACAGTAGCCGTGTTGCTGTGCCACCTGATCTATTGGGATTACCTTACAATTTATTACTGCCTTAAGATGTGTGGACAGACTTATGTGTTCATCGTACATGTTGTTTATTTTTTAATGGTATATATTAGACACAGAAAAATAAGTAAATAATTAATTTATCAACTTATTGCTGATATTTCGCTGGTGTTATAACTGCATCTTCAGAGCACAAAAATAGTTTGTCACAATACGCGAAACTGTAACAATATGGTGTAATCAACAGACTAGTTAAACAAAATTGTAGCAGCAACACAAAGACTAGAGTCCTGATTTTGGCGCCCTCTATCTGGAAAAAAATAAAATTGCAGCTATCACATAAGACTAGAGTCCTAAACAGAGAAAAAAACCGGTACTAGTTTTTTCTTAAGATGATCTCCCAGATTTTAGGCAAATTTATACAGCCATAAGTCGGAGAGATTGTTCTTAGAGGCAACAGAAGCCCTGAAACGCACTCCAAATCTCAACAAATATGGCTGTATAAATTTGCCTAAAATCTGGGAGACAGTCATCTTAAGAAAAAACTAGTACCAGTTTTTTCTCTGTTTAGGACTCTAGTCTTATATGATAGCTGCAATTTTTTTTTTTTTTTTCAGATAGAGGGTGCCAAAATCAGGACTCTAGTCTTTGTGTTGCTGCTACAATTTTGTTTAACTAGTCCGTTGATTACACCATGTTGTTATAATCTGAAGATGCTGGTTATAACACCAGCGAAATATCAGCACTAAGTTAATAAATTAATTATTTACTTATTTTTCTGTGTTCTAATATATACCGTTAAAAAATAAACAACTGCCTTAAGATGTTTTCTTCTAGTCAAAATATAGTCAATCTGTGAACTATTGTTGCCACTTCTGAATGTTATCAAATGCTCTTCCCTCTTACAGAAAAAGGAGTTCACAATTGCCAGATCAAACGCTACTGCAAAGTCCAAAATCCTCTCTCCTTCCCGGTTCATCATTTCCACTCCATGGCCACCATGCACCCTTTCACAGTCCTTATTCTATCTCCCTATGTGTCTGTTCAAGTCTCCTCCGAAAATCACTATCTCATTTTCTTCCAGTTCCCTCATTTCTTCATCTAGCACATTCCAGAATTCATCCTTCCCTTCTGCCGTACAGCCAACTTGTGGGGCATATACACATAAGATGACCAGTTGCTCTTCTCCAAGACCCAGTTTCATTCGCATGATCCTGTCATTCCTCCTACCCTCCAGTACTTTGCCTTCATTCTGCCACACACCACAATTCCGACACCATTTTCTCCCTCTTTATTCGCTCTACAGTAGAACAATTTATACCCATCTCCTAGTTCCTTTGCCTTTTCCTCCTTCCACCTTGTCTCCTGCATGCATAAAATGTCCAACTTCCTCTTCCTCATCATGTCTGCCACCTCTCTTCCCCTTCCAGTCATGCTTCCAACATTCAACTTTCCCACTCACAACATTCTCTCCACCTGCAGGGCTCACTTCTTTAACCACACCTGCCCTCGATGCAGCAGCCTTCGTCCAGTTGTATGGCGATGTGGCTGCGCGTCACTTAAGGGGTACGCCCTAGCCCTTGTATCACTTTCTTTTCGACTCATTTGATCATAGCTAGAGCTGGCAGTGAAGTTTTATGACCAGATGCCCTTTCTGACATCAACCCTTGCCGTTTATCCGGGCTTGGGACCGGCACCTATTGGGGCTAGCTTGCCCCCCCCCCTTTAGTGGCTGCAATAGGCGAAATGACATAGCAAGATAGGAAAGATTCACCCCTAGCCCTCGAATACTCTAATAGCATTGGGGGTAAGAAGCAAGAAGAGAAGAAAGAAGCAAAGAAAGGCAAAGAAAGAAGGGGAGAGGACCAGTCTGCAGATAATATAACAGATGTATATTACAATAAGTACGGCATGGTCCAGCAGGTACCTCGTGTTTGCCATGCCCGTACTCACTAAAGTGAGCCCATGAGGATACTGGCACTCTATTCTGTACTCTAAATCATTGAGTCTCCATACGTGATACCCAAACAGATTGGTTCATTCTTCTCTCATCCCTGGCACTTCTATTTCATCTCTCTTTCTTTTCCACTTTCCCTCCTTCCTCTCATCTAACTATCCCTTGCTTACATGCTTTTACTTGCGTTTCATCTTTCTCCATTATCATTTCTTCTCCTCTCTCTCTTATTCTCTTGCCTTCTTCTCCCTTGCTCTCTCATGCCTTTCTCTCACACTGGCTCTCGTTCTCCTAACACTAGCCAACCTCTCTGGCTTCCTAATCTCTTTTCACTCTCCTCGGTTCATTCTTCATGCCTTCCATCTCCTTTTTCAGTAGTATTATTTTAATCTCTTTCTCTGTTTCACACTCCTACTTTCAATGGACATTTTCACATACACACATACATGTTCACGAACACACACACACAATTATAGCCATCAGATAAACCATCTCCCTCTGTCACACTTTCGAAAGTCGGTTGTTGTCAGAATATGCAAAGGAAGAATATTATTAGATGAGAATGAAAGGATGAGGAAACTAGATAAGATACAAAGGTGAATAACAATATATATTTCAGAGATTTTGAATGTCAATTATGTGGGGAGATTAAGGAAATGTTATCTGTAGGGTTTTAGATAGTGAGAGCGATAACTTGATTGAGACAGAAAGTTGAGGTACTTACAAAAGACCCCCCCCCCATCTCTCTCTCTCTTGCAGAACATTACTTTCCAAATGAGAGATGAGAGAAAAGGTAATGGGTAAGGAAACCATTCTTGGAAGTCGTATAATGGAGGAGAAATAGATTTTTTTTTTTTTTTTTTCCCTCATGGAGAATAGAGAGATTGTATAGAATGGCCTGAAAGGGTGGGCAGTGTGCAGACAGTAAAGGGTTTAAGGTTTTTTTTTTTGACTTTGTGGGACCTAAAATAGTCCTCCTGTGATAAGTCGCTTGACTGATAGAAGTTCTGTGATAATGTTGAATAGATGATTGGCCATCAGATAAGTGTCAGCAGGTTGTCTATTTAGGTGTAATATCTTAAAAGATGAGGTTAACTAGCTCTGTGCTGTAGGGGTCTCTCTCGGGACTATTATTGTTTAACTTGTATGTTAATGATATTGAGACACACACAACTAGAGCAATGCAGTTGTTTGCAGGTGGTGGAAAGTTGGGAAGAATGTGGAGTGGAGCAGATGTTGGCCATAAAGGAGGATCTGAATAAACTCTGTGAGTGAGCAAGTGAGTAGTTTTGCAGTTTAATGTTGTGAAATGTAAGGACTTGGAATTTAGGAGGCAAAGATGGAATGCACAGCATACAATTAACAGGGAAATTTTGAAAGAGTGGAGAAGATGAGAGATCTAGAAGTGATATCATAGACAGAGACTTGAAGTTCAAGAGTCATATTGCTAAAATTGAGAACATCACGATGAATTATGGCAACAATGAGGAATACCTTAACATGTGGAACAGGTTATGGTTCCCTTTTATAGATCATAATAAATTTAGTTTAATCCTTTATCCAAGTGTAAGCAAAAAAGTTTGTGCCTGAAAATATCTTCAGGACTGAGGTAAGGTGGTGCAACTCGCAGCAAAGGTGGACTAAGTTCTCATCACTCCTTGTCTCAGTATCTCCCATAATGCAAAACACATCTCCTTGCAGACATGTATACTGCTCTGCATTAAGGGAAGGGCCACTACCCAGACTGGTTTTGACTTTTATTGAGGTCTTGTCAGTGGGAGGCAAACCCAAACTTCGAGATACTAAGGCAGAAACAATAGGAGAGGTCATATTTACCTATACGAGTTGCCAACAGGTGTATCACCTTATTATTGAATTACTCTGGATTTAGAGAAAGATGTTGGAAGTTTATTTTGCACTTGGTTAGACTATAATAAATTTAGTTTAATCCTTTATCCAAGTGTAAGCAAACAAAGTTTGTGCCTGAAAATATCTTCAGGTCGCTAAAGTGATCTACAATGCCAAACCTTCAGAATTAAATATTCCACCATCAGAATTGAACACTATTATATCCTTAAAACGTAATAAAAATAATCATTACCAGAGCTGATAAAGGAAATACCACTGTGGTTTGTGATACAAATTCATATGACTGAAAAATGAATTTACTTCTTCGATATCGTAATACTTATGCCAAATTGGATTATGATCCTACAAAACGTCAACTCAGAAAATTAAATAAGCTACTTAATGAAACTTCCTCCTTAGATGAAGTAACAATCAAAAAACATACGACATACCATGCAAGACCTCCTAGAATTTATGGCTTACCTAAGCTTCACAAAACTAATGTTCCACTCAGACCCATCGTAGACTGTATCAGCAGTCCAACTTACAAGTTATCAAGATTCTTATCTAACCTTCTCCGTCCTCACATAGGCCACTCAGTCTCTTCAATCAAAAATTCTACAGAGTTTCATACAAAAATAAAAGACATTCAACTGTCAAAAACTGACTTGTTAATCAGTTTCGACATTGTCTCCCTCTTCACGAACATTCCCCATAAAGAAACAATAGAATTACTAACTCAAAAATTTCCGTCTGATATAGTTGAATTGTTCAAGTTTGTTATTGCATCAGGTTACTTCACCTGGAAAGGTCAAATTTACAAGCAAGAAGGAACAGCAATGGGATCTCTTTTATACCAAACCTAGCAAACCTGTTTCTAGAACACCTTGAGGAAAAAATATTCACTTTTGAACCCAAACCAAAAATTTGGTTAAAATATGTCAACGACATATTTGCAGTCTGGGATCATCCCAAACATGAATTACAACTGTTTCTAGATAAAATTAACCTTCTTCATCATTGCATCAACTTTACGTTAGAAAAAGAATCTCCACAGGGTATCTCCTTTTTGGATTTACACATTCAAAGAAAAGAAGACGGTTCCATTGCCACGTCTGTCTTTCGCAAGCCTACATTCTCAGGTCGCTACATTCACAATTCTTCCGCTCATCATCCATCTCAGAAATCTGGCATTATTAAATCACTAGTTTCCAGAGCACACAAATTCTGCTCCTCTGAAGAACCTCTAAACCAAGAATTAGAAGTAATCAAAAATACAGCTATCCTAAATGGATATAATCCTAAAACAACTCAAAAAATCATCAGTCATTTTCCCACACATCAAACCAGACAAGAAGAAGTCCGTAGGATTCCCATACCTTACGTCAAAGGCATCTCCGAACGTCTTTCTAAAATGATAAAGATATACAATTTTGCCACTACTTAAAAACCTGTCAACCAGATTTACAACTTGTTACCTTCTCCTAAGGACAAACTCTCACCTTTGATATTGCCTGGCATTTATGAGATTCCATGTTCATGCAAATTGTCTTACTTTGGACAGACAGGTAGGTCTGTTCAGAAACACATCTCGGAACATCAAGATCACATTCGTCTTTTTAAACCGCAGAAAACTGGCCTCTCTCAATACGGAATTGAAAATCCAAGCCATAGGATCCATTGGGAAAAGTTTAAACTTTTACATAGATCTTTATATAAACTGAACGTTTATATAAAGAAAGTTCTGAAGCCCTACTACACAGACTAAATTTAAACTGCAATGAAGTTCTTACTATTCCTAAAGCATAGGAAATTGTCATACAAAATTGTGTAAAATAATAATTATTATTATTATTTTTTCTTTACTTCTATAACGCGTTACGCATATTTAACGAGGTTCTATTGTAATCATGTGCCCTAACTGTATGTTATTCCTGTTATTGGTGTACTGATGATGTCCTAAGATACTTAGGATGAAATATTTACAATTAAATAATTTTCACTGTGGTTAATACATGTGTTTTTTTTAATTAGTACTTATTTTTTATATATTTAGTTTCATTTTCTTATGTAATCCCGAACCTTTTCTCTAGAGACCAAACCTGGAACTTCTTCAACCCACTTCAGATCCCCAGTAAGCAGGGCAGTGGTCTCACACACCAAGCAATGAAATTCTTTTAACACCTAAATATCTTTAGGTGTTGGAAGAATTTGCCGGCCAGGTTGGCCGATTGGTTAGAATATCTGCTCTCCAGCTAAAAGGCTGCGGGTTTGAATCCCGCTGTAGGCATGGATGTTTGTGATTGTCTGTGAAAATACTAGTGGTGGTGGTGGTGGTGAGCTTTAGATGGCATTGGTAGAGATGTAGAGTTGGTACCCTCCCTCGATAAGTCTTTTGACTCTCTGGAGGTGTTATGTAATAATAATAATAATATTTACACGCATCAATGACCATTGGTTGGAGAGTGGGTAGTGCACAATCCAGCAAACCATGCCAGTTGCTTGTAATCATTGTAGTGGTACACTTCCTGATCCCATAAACTTCTTACAATTGTCTTTGAGTTTCTTTTGTTGATGCGCAATTTTCTGATGAAAATTAATTATATTATGCACAAGTCTGTAGGATTGCTTCTAAGCGAGGTGCCTTCTTAAAATTCTTGCACCACACCTGTACAATATAAAAACAAAGGAACTTGTTCATTTGTTTTTATATTGATACTATAAGAAACTTATTAATAGAAATCATGGAATTTAATCTTGACCTCATATTCTTCCTTCTCATAAACTTATATTTTAACTCATTTAGATAGAAATCATTATTTAACAATTGGACAAAAGCAAGCAAAAGTTACTTTGCATTGTATCTCTGCTTGTTAGTTGCAGAATGCCAGAAGTATTAGGAACAAGAGGGAGGAGTTTTTGGCATTGATTAATGCAACCTTGCCGAAAGTTATAGGCATTAGTTATAGGAATATAGAGAAGATAGTATGGGGGAGAAGAGTACAGCTGAGGTTAGATGAATTGCATCCAAAAAAATAGGAGATAGATGGAGGGTGGCTGTTATTTGAAACAGTCTGGTGTGAGATTAAGCCCAATAAGACAGAATATACAGGTGGTTGCTGCTATAGGCCATCGGTTTCCAAGGATGATTTGGAAGGCATGCATCAGCAAATAAATACAATAAGTGTAAGTCAGTTATTGTCGATAATCGATGATATTAAGTCGATAAGTGCAAGATTATTATTGGGGGTGGGGACTTCAACTATGGAGATATAGATTGGAAGGAAGAAAAGTCGTGTGGTAGGAAGAAAATGGAATTTATACACCCACCGAGAGATAATTACTTTATGCAGCATGTGATGGAGGGGACTCGAGGTGGAAGAGTTTTGGACCTGGTCATATGAACAGAAGAGTTATCCATAACTGAAGGTTGCTACAGTGTTTCCAACTGAGGAAAGTGCCCATACAGTCATGACTGGGGAGATTGTAATATATAAGGAATATTCTGTCAAAAAGAGATAAATGTGAAACTACAAGGCAGGTGATTATGACAAACTTAGGAGGAAGCTGGAAATATCATGGTATAAAATCTTGCAAAGGAAGGATGTTAGTAGTGCATGGTGGAGATAGTTAAGGAGCATCTAGAGGAATCTTTAATAAATTGTATACCTAAGATAAGGAGGTTCAATTAGGTAGGAGTTAGATGAATAATATTAAGCATGAGCTTTGGAAAAAGAAAATGCTGTGGAGGGTGTATAAACATGAACAGTAAGAGGGTCAGGCAAGAAAAGTGATCAGTGTGATAAGGAAAGCAATATCAGATTGTGAGAAGAACTAGCCTAGCAGGCCAAAAGAGTTCTCTTGTTATGTGGGAACAAAGGTGGATGAATTTGAGGTTCTTAGGATATTGCAGAATCTCAATGTAAATACAGCTGTAGGATTAGATGGGATATCAGCTTGTGCTTTGTGGAATGTGCAAGGGAACTAGCAGTGCCTCTGACTAGGCTGTTTAATTTAAGTCTCAGCTCTGGTAGAGTTGAAAAGAAGTGAAAAGAGGACAAAATAATTCCCTTGCATAAGAGAGGTTCTAAAACTGCAATAGCAAATTATAGACCAATCAGTATGTCAGGAGCGTTGGTAAAAGTACTCAAAATATTGGTCAAAAAGGGAATCCAAGAATAGGTGGATAAGAATATGACACAAACTATTGGGCAGCATGGTTTTGTGATGTATTGCCTTAGTAATTTACTAAATTTTCAACTCAGCTGTCACTAATACGTGACAGCTGAGTTGGATAGAGGAAATGGCTACACGATGGTTCTGCTGGATTTTGTAAATGCATTTGACCGAATACCACATGGAACTCTGTTATGCAAATAGGGATGGATGACACTGGTTATGTGGATAAGAGGATGGCTGCTGAACTAGTATCAGGAAGTAGTATACAAAGGACTAGAATCCAGGCAAAAGCTGATGACTGACTGATGGTGTGCCACAAGGTTCAGTGCTGGGACCATTGTTTATTTTGTACATAAATGATATTGGAAATATCCTGAAAGGAAATATTCAGTTGTTTGCTGATGATACAAAATTAGATAGTGTAATAGTGAATCAAGGCAATGTGGAGATCTTGCAGGGATGATTTAAATAAATTGTCAATATGCAAATATTGACAGCTTATTATCATCAGTATTGTTCAAGGTGTCAGTTTATTGTGAAGAAATGTAAACTTATGCATATTGGAATAAATAGATTATAAGCTATATATCATATTGATGGAACTGTACTTCAGGAAATAGATGAAGCTAGAGATTTAAGGGTGGTAGTAGGCAGAGATTTAAAGTTTAGAGGACATATTGCTAAGATTACTTAACTATTAAAGAACACATTAACAAGTAGAGATAAGCAAGTTGTTATTCCTCTTTTTATGGCCTTGATACATTCACATCTGGATTACTGTATTCAGGTCTGGTCTCCTGAGTTTCTTGGGGATGAGGAAGTGGTGGAGAGGATTTCGAGGTGAGTGACTGAGATGGTGAGTGTTCTGTAGAATGTTCCCTATGAGTATAGATTGAGGATAGACTGTAGGAGTAGGTTCATAAGTGAAATAGAGGAGATATAATAGAAACATTTAGTTACTTAAAGGATTTTATAGGATTGATGCAGAGGAAATATTTCAGCACTTGGCTAGAGAGAGTACAGAACAAGAGGTCATACCTGGAAGTTGAGTAAAAGTGTGGTAAGTGAGGACTAGATTTTTTGCTTTGAGATTTGTGAATGAATGGAATGGGTTTCATAGCGCTTTATCTGTTAATATGCTCAAGAAAAGGTACGATAAATTGTGCAGATAGTTTAGGTTTCTCGTGTTGAGTTTTTGGACTCCATGGAGATGCCCATACAATAATAATATCTCATATGACCTTTCTTCTCCTTCCTAGTATTGGAAAGTTCATGGAATTATTTGGATTTTACTTTCAGAGAGGTTTTGAAAGAGTAAATCAGAAAATGATCTCTGTTTATACTGCTGGCTGGCCTTCATATTGGTGCCGTTCTAATACATGTATGTATTATTAGGCTACCAGTAATAACATATGAGTACTTCTGTGGTGTAATTGGAAAAACTATGGGTCATCGTGTCTTCTACTTTGAAAGAGTAGATCAGGAAATTAATATGTATGTGCTGCTGGCATTTTTATTACAGGCTTAATAATATACACAGATATTATTATGCTACCATAATAACTATTGGTTATGTCTTTCATTTGGAAAAGATTTGATTCTCATCATGACAAGAGGACTCTTTATAATGGACTTTTCCAATTGAAAGTTCGTAAGTGAAATAGAGGAGATATAATAGAAACATTTAGTTACTTAAAGGATTTTATAGGATTGATGCAGAGGAAATATTTCAGCACTTGGCTAGAGAGAGTACAGAACAAGAGGTCATACCTGGAAGTTGAGTAAAAGTGTGGTAAGTGAGGACTAGATTTTTTGATATGATATGGAAGCAGCAGAGTTTCCCCCTTTCTCCTGGAAACATAGGTTCTTCATCATGCTTAAAGACAAATTGAGCAGACAATAGTTAATAGACAAAATACTATTAATGGGTTGCAGATGGTTTAGTTTGTGTGTGTGAAGAGTGATATAGATGGTTTACTGTGTGTGTGTGAAAGTGATGTTGTAATGGATTAAATAGTCGAGCTAGGATATGCTGGTGTAGAGTGCCCTTTCATAATGAGTTCGAGTTATCACACAATAATAATTATAATAACAAAATCTTCTGCTCTAGTAATTTAGTAGTAAATTTATTTTCCTTTTTTCTCTGTTTCTCTCTTACTCTGATTGTGTGTATGAATAATCTTTCTTTCATTTATTCATGCTATTGCTTTTTTTTTTATTCATTTACAATGATATGGTTTTTTATGCACATTTTATTATGAATAGTAATAACTATAAAAAAGTAATTTATTAACTATATGTATGGAGTTCTGTGAAAATTTATTGTAAACATTAGTGGATTTTGTGTCTACACACACACACACACCATTGGCTGCAATATATGTGAAGGCCATGAAAGTGTGTAAGTGATCAGCTAGCACATTCTGGTAGCTCACAGCATTTAAGGACCTCTCCAGACACACTAAGGGACCTAATGTGGCACATGAGAGGGCTCCCCAAACCATCACAGAGCCACCACCTTTTCATACAGAGCTGATCCGGCATGAAGAGGCCATGGCCTCATGCTGTCGATGCCACACCTACACCCTCCCGTCAGCTTAGTACAACTTATAATAAGATTCAGCGGATCACACAACTCTGGTCCACTCTGCAGAGGTTCAGTTTTGATGGTCCTAACACCAGGCAAGGCACAATGCTCAGTGACAAGTTTTCAACATTGGTACACGATTAGGGTGTCGGCTCTCATGGTGTGAAGGCTATGCTGTACCTTTCACTCGCTGATGCTGCTTGGACCTCCAACATTGAAACTGGATGTGATTTGTGTTGCCCTCCCTCTAGTTGGTCTGTACAAGCTTGGACAGTCTATGTCGACCCTAGTCATTAGTGGCATGTGGTCGGCCACCACTTGTTTACTAGGTGCTGGTACATCCATTAATGGTATACCTTGTGGCAAACTATTGATATGGTTGCCCTCGAGAAACCTAGGGTTGGTTCTTCCCATCTGGGCGATAGAACGACCCATCTGTCTTGTGCCGATAATATGTCCACGATCAAAGTCGCTAAGATAGCTATATTTGCTTATGTTTGTTGATTGTGATACACTGTTAGGAAGCCCTGATGTCTCCCTATTTACTGTTTGTGTTTGGTTCGAGTACGTTTCTGCAAGGGGGAGAAATGCCAGTGTCAACTTCCTATCACCCTATCTCTAATGTTTTGTCCAATGAGAGTGTGCACGTTCGCACCTTATTTTTGCCAAAGGATAAGGTCATTTTAGCCATATCTTACTTTTGGAGACTGAACTGAGGGGCAGTCAACTTCTACCCTTAGCTAATCAGAGATATCAGACCACCCAGATTATCAATAACTTTAAATGGCATCCAGTGAAGAGAGTATGGCACACAACTTCTGCCACCTCATGTTGTGCCATAACATAATATATGATATCATTATCTGAAATAGTGAGTTTTATGGCTGATTTGTGATCTGGGAGAAAAGCACCCACTTGTTCATGCAGAAATTCACTGTGTGTGTGTGTGTGTGTGTGTGGAAAGGCATAAGTATTGTTTATTATTCATAATAGTGCTTCACAGTATAAACAACACCAAGAGAGAAAAAATAAATTACTTTATTGAACTTAACTGATATTTTTCTAGTTTTCTGTCAAGCATCTCCAGAACACAAAACTGTGCCAAGCACACAGGCAGTAACCTAAATCATTAAAGACAATTTAATTATAATTGAAGCAGAAGTAATGTCCTATCATGGCTCTTTGGGCTGGATAAAGTTTATTTGGAGAAGTCAGGCTGTCTGGTCTCAAAAATACCGTATCGCAGATATTTGGCACATTAATGCAATCATTCACTTTTTGGGTTGGTGGAGTGTTTCATAGCTGATTCTAAACATAGTCTCTCAGACCTGTAGCAATTTCTGTGTAATACTGACACTGACTTCCATTTAATCCTTTGTAAGGAAGTATCTAGAGCATGCTCTGCTAGTCCTGATTTTCCTTTGCCATACAGGTGATCATGTGTGTGTAATTTTTGTGTTCAGGGCAGATATTAACTGATCTTCCATTCTATCCAAAGGAGACCAAATAACAGGCACATAGAAATATAGAAAAGGATTGAAAAAGAAACTCACAATTGTCTCCCCTTTGTATATACAGTGCAGCATGATTTCCAAATGGCTCATTATCCTTTTCCATTTAGAGAAAATGTGCACATAAAGGAAGCTAATTACATAAGCAGTCACATCACCACCACTTATCCCAGCAGTATAGCATCCTCAAAATGCTTACTAATCCAGCCAGGGCTATTTATTCAAATGACATAAGCCCTTGAATAGATAAAATACTGCATGCACCCTCTTGCAGCCAAGATCATAGAAAAACTATACTCATTCCATATATTAAGGGCATATCAGAAAAGATAACTGTTATGTATGAATAAGATCGCCATGCTTCTTTTAAACCACTCATTCAGCTAGTTACCTTCATCCTTTCTCTTAAAGATCTACCTCATCCTCTTGCACATCCTGGAGTGCATAACGTGCCCATAGTTTGGCCCAGTTTGGACAGACTGGAATCACTTACCATCCACTTTGAAGAACACATAAATTACATCTGTGATCATCTGTTCAGTAAGTCAAGACTAGCTGACCATGCTCTGGATACTTACATAGGATTATGTAAGTATTGCTATAGGTCTGTTTTTAGAATCAGCATCTGCTATGGAACACTTCTCCCAACCTCAATCAGTAGTTGTATTAATTTGCCAAATATGGAATACATCAATTCTGAGACTAGATAGGCTTACTTTTTCCAAATTACCTTTATGGTTATCCAGTCCATAGAGAACACCATGATAGAATGATAATTCTGTTTCAATTTCAGTTTGAATTGTTTCTGATGATTTAGTTTAATGCCTTTGTGCTTTGTGCTTGTCACAGTTAGAGTATTAAAAGATTATGAGTAGAAAACTAGAAAAATATAAATAAACATAATAAATTAATTTATGTTTTCCTCTCTTTGTTTATACCATGAAGCACTGTATATATATGAATTGTTTTACTATTATTTTTAAATGGATTTTTTCAAGACAAATTTATTTAATAAAGTGCAAAGTAAAAATATATATTTCACAAGAGGAATTATTCTTCTTATAGCTTGCAAGATTATTTAAAAGAAGAGACAGTATTCCCTCAATAAAAATTTTAAAATTTAGGTAAGATTTTTAATTGCATCTTATTACATCTTATTACATTGCATCTTATTGAAATGAGTAGAGAGAATGAATCAGATCAAATGGGAAGTAATGTGGAAATGCAGGAAAGATTGAAGAGGTGATTATGAATGGGGAAGTGAGTAGTATTAGAAAATGAAAGAATGGGTGTTCAAGAGGAGCAGGGAAATGGGGAAGCTCGGGGTGTACAGGAGTACACAACATGAGAAAGATGGATGCTCCAAGAGGAGGTGAGAGCATGAGTAGACAGGAAAGGAATGGGATGACCTGGGATCAGGGGGGGAAACGGTTGGAATTGAAGGGGGGTTCTAAAATGAAGAAGCAGAAAGGGAAATGGCCCAGGCAAGCATGGAGAGATCACATCGAGTGAGTGGTATCAGTGGAACTAGTGGTAGATCCAGAAATGAGCTGTTATGCTTGTATACAAATGCTAGAAGTATAAGAAATAAGGCAGATGAAGTGGTTGCACTAATTGTGTCTGTTCACCCAAAGATTGTCGGAATAAGTGAGACATGGTTGGAAGAGGATGACATCCTGACAGGAATAGAGATGGAAGGGTATGATGTGTTTCGTGAGGATAGAAGAAGTAAAAAGGGAGGGGGAGTGCTATTGATAGAGAAAGAGTTATGTCCATACAGGGTAGAGATGCAGGAGTGAAATGGTGCCAGTGGTTTTGAGGCAGTATGGTGCGAGATAGAGGTGAATGGAATCAAATACTTGGTGGGATGTTGTTATAGACCAGGTAATGTGGATGATGGTGATAATGAAATGTATAATCAAATTGGCCAAGCAAATAAGAAAAGGGTGATCATTATGGGTGATTTTAATTATGGGAATATAGACTGGAATGATGAGATTAGCAACTGGAATTAAAGAAAATGAGTTTCTTGAGTTTTTGAGGGATAACTACCTCAGACAATATGTAACAGAGGGCACACGAGGATTGAGGGTCTTGGATTTGGTCATCTCATCAGAGGATGTAATTATAAATGAAATGTCAAATCATCCACCAATTGGTGAGAGTGACCATGAGGTGATTACCCTGCTTTCTCACAGAGGTCCTCACACTGCTGGCAACCAGCAGTGTCAGGACCTCTGTGAGAAAAGGGTATATGTGGAACTACAAGGGGGGATGATTATGAAGAGCTCAGGAGACAGCTTGCAGGTGTAGCATGGAATGAGGAGTTAGCTGGAATAGAGATCAATGCAGCTTTGGGGATTTTCAAAAACTGTCTACTAGATGCATTGTCTAAATGTATTCCAAGGGCGAGAAGGTTAAATAAGGTAAGTGTGAGATGGATGAATAGATTAATCATGCGATACAGAGAAAAAGGGCATTGTGGAGGCAGCATAAGAGAAGTGGAAATAACCAATTCCATGAGTTCTACAAAGACCAGGCAAATGGGTGACTTGGTTGCTGAGGGTAGCTAAAGAGAGGTATGAACAGCAGTTAGCTAATGAAGCCAAAAAGATTTCTAAGGAGTTCTTTCGATATGTAGCCAGCAAAAGAAAGAATGATTATGGAAGGATGACATTGATTGGAGAAAATGGTATAAAGACAGCTGTTGCAGAATGTGTGGTGGAGATACTTAATGAGCAGTTCATAACGGTCTTTCAATCTTGTGAATATGACTTCATGGAGAGATTGGGAGCAGTTGATGATGGGGAGGAGAGACTGACTATAAGTGAGCAAGTGGTGTATGGGGAGTTGAGTAAACTAGATGTTAATAAGGCTGTGGGATTTGATAATAAATAATCACATATTCTGAAGGAATGTGTCAGGGAGTTGACACCTGCCTTGATGTATTTTTTTAATACGAGTCTTGCACTGGGTCAAGTTCCTAAGGAGTGGACGGAGGACAAGATTGTGCCACTTCATAAAGGAGATGATAGAACTCAAGCATCAAACTATAGGCCTATCTGTGTGTCAGTTGTTGTCGTTAAGTTGTTGGAGAAGCTTGTGAGAACTAGGATCCAGAATTGGGTCGACAACAATAGATAATACTATTGTTGTCGACAATAGATAATAACATGGATTTGCTAAAGGGAAGTCATTTTTTTAGTAATCTACTTACTTATTACAATAAAGTGACTGTTTCCTTGGACAGAGGAGAAGGATACACAGTAATATACTTGGATTTCGCGAAGGCTTTTGATAGAGTACCTCATGATAAGTTGACAGTCAAACTAGAGCAGATGGGGTTGGATATTAGATTAGTGCATTGGATTGGAGACTGGCTATCTGATAGGTATCAACAAGTAATGTATGGGGGAGTGATATCCAGGAGAACAAAAGTCACTAGTGGAGTGCGTCAGGAGTCTGTTTTAGGGCCATTGCTGTTTAACTTGTATATTAACGATATTGGTGAAGATTTGGATGGAGATATTCAGTTGTTTGCAGATGATGCAAAGTAGTGAAGATGTTATGGCTTTGCAAGAAGACTTCAATAAATTGAGTGATTGGGCATGGAAATGAGGATGCGAGTTCAATGTTGCAAAATGTGAGGTTTTAAAATTTGGAAAAGAAAGATGGGATGCAGAATTTATGCTTGGCGAGGATATATTGTTGGTGGTGGAGGAAATAAGAGATCAGGGAGTGATAGTGGATAAGGATCTGAAATTTAGGGGTCACATAGCCAAAATTGTGAAGACAACACATAGGCTTCTGGGAATGATGCAGAGGATACTGACGTGTAGAAGTAGGGAGATTCTTGTTCCGATGTATAAGGCTTTGATTAGGCCACACATGGACTATTGCGCCCAGATTTGGTCACCTGGTTTTCAGATGGATGAAGAGATGTTGGAAAGGGTCCAAAGATAGTTTCTCACCTCTGGAATGTCAAGTATGAGAAAAGATTGAGAAGATGTAATTTGCAGAGTCTGTTGGACAGGAGGAAGAGGAGAGATATGATAGAGGCCTAGTAGAAGTTGGTAAGGGGTTGTTATAGGATCAGTGCTGGAGAAGTTCTATGGAAAATAGTGGGAGATCAGGGGAGAACCAGAGGTTATCCCTGGAAACTGTATAAAGAGGGTGTGAGTAGGGGAGTGAGAATCAGGTTTTTTTCGTGTAGAGTTCTAAATGATTGGAATGCCTTGCCTGAGAGTGTGGTGACTGCAAGGAGTTTGAGTGTGTTTAAGACATGGTATGATGAGCTGTGTGTGTGTGATATAATGACCTCCCAGATGAGTCTTTGACTCCATGAGGTCTTGAGGTAGTAATAATAATAATTACTTAATTTAATTATGGTGTCATGTCTTTCTCAAATTGCTTCTTAATTATAATTCAGTTTTTTTGACCATTTTGTATTGTTGATTTTTTTGTAAATCACACAGCATATTCATGTGGAAGTATTTCCTTTCAGGAGTATTGCAGTTTGAGTTGAATATGGTAATTTTATAATACACTGTACATATTTTAGTGAAGACAGGTTATTTTATATTTTTAATTCTGAGATGGCATTTCATGAGAAAAGAATTTTATTATTTTGTTATTTTTATTATTATTATTAACACCACACCTCCATAGTATCAAGACTCATTATGGGAGGCAAACACTGTTTCACACAAAGCCTATCAAACCTTGCTTTAAACTCATTCAATGTATCTGCATTCACCACCATGTGAGGCAGTGCATTCCACTCACCAACCACTATCTATGCAAAGAACCTGCTTCTTATACAGCTTCTGGAGATGTCTCCTTGTTCTTCTCCTTTCCCTCATTCTATGAAAAATTTCTTCCACATTAACCTGGTAACAACCCTTTACCAACTTAATGTCTCAATCATTTCCTCTTCCTGTTCACAACGCCTTTGCAAATTGCATTCCCTCAATTTCTTCTCACATGCCACATCCCAAAGACCAGTTATGACCTTAATCAGTCTTCTCTATACCCTTACCCCCCAATATATTCTAATCACAATGAAAACCAGAAGACCAAGTCTGTGCACATCCATACGAGGCTTATGATGGAGGCTTACACAAAGGAATCAGAACTTCTTTATTTTTGCACATTAAGGTCCTCTGCATTATTGCCATTATCTGATGTGATGACTTCACAACTTATGCAATGTGACCTCTGAACTTCAGATACTTGTTCACTACCACTACCAGATACTCGGGTACTTGTTCACTATCAAGTGTAAACAAATTTTGCATATGAAGTATCTTTACTGGCTATACTGAAGGATCTGAATAGACTGTGAGTGGGTAAATGAGTGGAGCTACCAGTTTAATGTTGTGCAGTGTAAATTCTTGAAATTTACTAGGCAAGGATGGAATGCATCATAAACAATTATTGGTAATTTGAAGCAGATTGAGGAGATGAGAGATCTGGAAGTGGTGGTGGACAAATATGTTTAGTTTTAGCAGCCACATTACTAAAATTTTCCTTGTATAAGGCCTTGATCAAGACACATATGGACTACCATATGCAGATCTGGTCATCTAGTTTTCAAACAGATGAGGGCATCTTAGATAAGATAAAGTGAAGATTCATTGAGTCTGTATGTGCAATGTGGGATATGAATAAGTTTGAGGGAATGCAAGTTGCAGAACTTTGTGAGTAAAAGAGGAGGAGAGATATGATTGAGATATGCAAGTTGGTGAGGAATTGTTATCAGATTAACCTGGAAGTGATTTTTCACAGTGTTGAGGGAGATAAAGGTAGAACAAGGGGGCCATCCCTAGAAGCTGTACGAGATGCGACTCAAAAGTTTGGGGAATTTGATGATGGAAAAAAAAAAAGTTATTTACCCAACTCTTAATTTCCATACTCATGAGAATACCTTTGAAGTATTCTCATGAGTATGTATACAGCAATTCCCAGTGGTTAGTCCATGCATCAATTGTGAATGATGCCCTTTCAGCTGAAATTTCTTCTTCGGAAACAAGAAAAAATCAAAAGCAGCGAGGTCAGGGGAATGGGGTGATGAATGCCATGTTTTTGGAAAACAGTAACTGAGAAGCAATGTATCATATTCAAAATGTCTGACACAATGCACTGAATGATCCCATACAACAGTCCAACTGTCCTAACATAAAATGATGGATAGTTCACCTGCAGTCTGTAAGGATAGCCTTGTTCATCTTTGTTCTGATGTTGTGCTTTGTCAAGGGTTGTCAAAAATGCTTGTTGTTTGAAGCATTTATACCACAAAGTTTTGCTTTGCCTCATAGCATTATCACTGAATGCTTCCTTAAGCATTCAGTGGGTTTCTGCAGGAATTTTTTTCAGGTTGAAGCAAAATCTGATACAGATTCTTTGCTCCTAAAAACCCACCATTTTCAGTTGGAGAAGAAAATTAATGAACCACTAAAACATTACAAAAACATGCATAAACCAAGAATGCAGCCTCTGTTTGCTGACTGTTGGCAAACAGAAAGGCTGCTTGTCCCTTATAGTAGCAAAAGGCTGTACTACAACTGGCTTGCATGCACTATTCAATTCTCTGAACTTTTGGATAGAACTACATATAAGGAAGGAGTAAGGAGCTGATTTTTTCATGGAGAATGTGGTGAGTACAGAAACTGGGAATGGTCTTTTCATGGTTTCTCTATGTGAGTTTGTGCAGATGAATCTTTTGACTCCATGGAGGTCTGATGTTGATAACAGTACTATTAACAGTTCCAAGCAGCACCTTGAATAAACCATTGTCAAATAGAATCCGTAACTTGAATGAAAAAGATAACCTAATTTCTCTTTCATTCACATTATGGATTTCATAAATAGGCAATGGTTTATTAGTTGACATGTTTCTAATTAGCATGAATGTTTAGTATTAATTGGTTTCTTCATTACTTGAGAAAGAACCAAAGGTGAAATTTGATGGTAATGCCAGAAATTTGTTGTCCTCATGAACGTACTGAACATGAGCTGATATCTGACTGACTGCCTTGATTCAAGTGGTCAGGAGGTAACTCTGAAGCATAAACATTTCAGATCAGAGAAATTCAATCCAGACCAAAAGATTTTTAATATTTGTGCAACATTTTTCTGATCCCTTTATATGAAAAAATAATAAGTAGTATCAAATGTTATGGTTTGGAATGGCAACATTTACAAATCTTTATGTTGATAACAGCCCACTAGAATTATCTGAATGCAAAAGAGGTGGAAGATCAGTTGGACAGAAGTTACGATGATGGTTCCATAAGTTTCCAGTCTGACTAACTTTTAGAGGTCATAGAAAGAAAATAATTGTCACTTTTCTCATAAGCTCCATTTACTTCAACACAGTTTCACATCTTTGAATTAACATTTCTATACCCTTGAAAAAATAGTTTGCAGTTTTTGTCTGCAAAATGGCCTAAAACTGCATCTTTCACCTCATTGATATCTGCAAATTTTCTTCCTCAAAGGTGTGAAGGAGTGAAGCATAATATTCTGCATTCACAGTGGTATTCCTTCCCTTGAAGTCAATCAAGAGAATTTCCTGGCAGTCCCAAAAGATTGTTGCTATGTTCTTCTTGGTAGACTGAGTGACCTTGGCTTCTCTTGGCAGGTTTTGTCAGTGCTTTGCCTGATTTGCACCACTCATGGATTCCCTTTAGGAAAGGGGATCATAAAGGACCATGATTATTTTATCCCTGGTGACAATGGATTCCAGCACTTCTCTCTGATTCCCTTGGCAAAGCTCAAAAAACTTGCAGGAACAGGTCACATGATGCTCATTCTAAATTGAAGAGAGAAGTGGGTGCCCACCTTGCACTGACGTTCATTATGTGAAGCTTCTTGTGAATGATATAAAAGACAGTTGTTATAGAAAGCCCCAACCTTGCTGAGCTTTCTTAGAGCGTCAGCCATCTGCCATTGAGCAGTTCCTCATCAACAAGAGAACATTTTCCTTAGTCATTCTTGTAGAAAGGCTTATATTGGCTGTACATGATTATTGAATTACTTAAAGAATTCACAACGTAAACTGGAATATAAATTAAAATAAACTTTAATATATACTTCCTATATTTCGGCATGGGAACTTAAGATTAAGGCACGTGCACGCAAGCACTAGAACAGCAAATGAGGTCGAAGAAAGGAGACTACTGTTATTCCTAGAGGGCTATATTAGGTATTCTTGGCCGTTGGGCTGAAGTTCTCATGATGTACTTTTCCCAAATTTGAGGCAGTCTCATGCAGGCAGGACAGCGAATATCAGAATTTCAGAACACAAGGACTACATCCGGTTTCACCATTACAACCACTCTGGGCTTGTAGACCATGCTCTGGATACTCGCCACAGAATATGTTGGTAGAAAGCCACAATAATACACCGCAGCAAGTATAAATTTGAAAGACTATTCATAGAATCAACCTCAGCCCTAAAAAACGTGCCCAACCTCAACAAATTTGGATGCATGAGACTGCCCCAAATTTGGGAAACGTACATCATGAGAACTTCAGCCCAACGGCCAAGAATACCTAATATAGCCTGCTAGGGGGCACCATCAGGACTTTAGGAATAACAGTAGTATCTTTCTTAGATCTCATTTGCTGTTCTAGTGCCTGCGTGCACGTGTCTTAATTTTAAGTTCCCATGAAGATGGCAATGTGACATTGCTGAAATATAGGAAGTATATATTAAAGTTTATTTTAATTTATATTCCAGTTTACGTTCTGAATTCCTTAAGTAATTCAGTAATCATTTTCCTTAGTCATCGCTTCCACAGGCCAACTATCACAAGGATCATCTTTGATGCTCTCTCTTCCTAGGCGATACTGTTTAGCCGTTTTTTAACATTACACCCACTTAGCTTGCCATGTGTTGTCAAACGAGCACCTCCAACTGAATGATGCAGGTAGAGAGTTGAAGCTGGTACGCTAAGCTCCCCATAGAATGTGCTATCTGTCATGCACAGCATTTTTAAAATTGGCGTGAATTTTGTGTGTCAAGCTGGAAACCTTTGGAACCTGCCTCGTACATCCAGTAGTTTTTCAGCAACAGACCAGAGAGCATGACTGCGTTTGAACGTGATGCAAATTTGATGCTTTCAAAATTAGTTTCTGGATGTTTCGATAAGTTTTTTGCAACCATTAATACATCCAAAGACTGATTTTGATTAATACCTATTGTGATATTCCTTATTGTTGTTATGTAAACCTTTGATGCAATTCTTGGAGAACTAAGGCTTTCATAGAGATTGAGAATTCAATAAGATCAATGTCCTTCAACATCATTGTGGCCAGACCTTCGGTTCTGTTGTTTTAGACTTCTACAATTTAGTTATCTCTAGAAGGTTGTCTTCTGTCTCCTTTTTAAACCTTTTTCTGATTAGTTCTTTGAATGTTATGTCCAAAGGATAAGTTTTGTATGGGAGTTGCAAGAAGGCATCATCCCAGAAAAGGAAAATAACCAGTAGGATGTTACCATCTCCTGATTTTAGGCCATTGCTTTTTGATTTATTTGTTAATGGATTGACATGAGGGATGCTCATGTCAAATCTCTTTGGTAAGATTTAAATAGACTTTTAGCTTGGATCAATGAGTAGTGTTCCTGTTAAAATTAATGAGTCTTGCAACTTGGCTTGTGGCATGGTTGTGGTGAGGATTGCGCGACTTTCTTAAAAATACATGACTTGTTAGTTAGTTGGAAAGACCTTGGTTTGAATCCGGTGTAGCACGTAAGGGCCTTTATGAGTTTTTTTAATGAGATGGCTTCGTGGTAGCAGACTTTTCTTCCTGAAAGCTTTTGTACTTTACCCTCATAACCATAGTTGTTAAATGAAATATAATTTAAACTCAACCAAGCAAGTGTTGTAAAGACCATGCAGTGCATTTCTGCTATGATTTTGAACTTTGAAAGGCAAGGATGATATGCAGTGTATAGTATACATTTGATGGAATGGATTGAAAGTATTAATGATCTTTGGGAAATAAAGGATCTACAGTGACAGAGAACAATGGCTTGAAATTTAGAGGCCATATTGCAGAAATTTTGAGAGAATATAATGGATGATGGTGGTGTGAGAAGGACTTACTATGTGGAAATAAAGAGGTAATAGTACCACTGCATGATCAGACAATTATTGACTAATATATTTCAATTTTAGTAACCTGGTTTTTGAGGGGAGGAAGATGCTTTCCAGGAACTAAGGTGTCATTAGGTTCTTGGGATATTGCATATGAGGACAAATTGAGAGAGTGGCATTTACGTGGTGTTTAAGAGATACTTGTGCCATGAGAGGTTACTTCAATTAACATGAAAAAAACATAAGGGATAAGTAATACTATTCATTTAAGGTCATATATTTCAGCCTGAATATTACAGGCCACCATCAGTGGTGACAATAGTGCATTACAGTGTAAAGTTAATTACAATGTATAGCATCATATGGCTCTTACATTTTCAAATCAGTCCATTGTTCACTTTCTACTTTGTAATTACTCTTGTCGCTACTGATGATGGCTGGTAACATTCAGGCTGAAATATATGGCCTTAAATAAATAAATAGTATTACTTATCCTTTGTTTTTTTTTTTTGTGTGTGTTAATGAAGAGACATATATGTTGATTGGTAGTGAACTGTAGGAGGTGGGGTGATATAATTGAGATATATAAGTTAGAGAAGGATTTGAGTATTGTAGAAGATATTTTTTCATAGAATAAAGGGAAAGGTTGCTTAATGGTCAAAGCCAAATAACTGGAAGGATACCTCAACATTGCATTTCAGGAATGAGGAGAACTGACTGGAGCTTTGGACATAATGTTCAATCCTAACCTTCACATGGGGCACCCTGTTAGTAGGTATCTACTGGATACTAAACAACTGAGGATGGTCTGGAAATCTGGCAAATTTTCTACATCAATACTTGATGTAGAAAATTTGTCTTAGCTGGCAAATTGTACTTTCTATTGACTTAAACCAGAAATGCATGTGATGAGATTTCATGCCTGCTTGGACATTACCTGGTTAAACAAGGACCCCACTGTTTTTGTCAGGGGAACCAGGGCAAACATTGAAAAGTCAGCTTTTCAATGTTAGAACAAGCTCCAACTCAACATCTAGAAGAAGAAACCAATATCAGAAGAACTGAAGATAGGAACCATGAATATAAGGAGTATTAATGGAAAGGAAATCGATTTTGCAGATGAATTGAAAAGTACCACTTTGATATAATCGGCATTACTGAGACAAAGACAAAAACAGGTGAGATCTTACTAAATAATAAGTATAGGATGTTATTTTCAGGCAATAATGATCAAGAAAAGGAATGAATAGCAGTAGCATTCAACACCTAACATAAAGATAAGCTTCTTGATTGGAATGCAGTTTCAAGTAGAGCTATATGGGCAAACGTCAAAATGCAGACATGGACAATGAAACTATTTGTGTATGGTCCCACAGAAGGTTCTTATGAGGAATAAGAGGGGGAGGGGGGATTTTTGAGATTTTTGTTGGTCCTTGTTGGAGATCCAAACAGCAGAGTAGGAAATGAATCCCATCAGGTATATAGGAACATTTTGTGAAAATTTGGCGAAAAGGGCAAAGCTAATAATAATAATGGTAAGTGTTTACTGGACTTCTGCTCAGGACATGGACTAGTCATTACTAACACCCTGTTTCAACATAAAGATGTGCACAAGTTCACATGCGGTAAGACACAAGAAATAAGAAAAGCCTCATTGACTACATCATTGTTGATAGTGATATCTTCAGGATACAAGAGCGTACAGAGGATTTGAAATTGGAAGTGACCATTACTTAGTACTAAGCAGGATAAAAATGGATATCACATTGAAAAGAACAGTATGTAGGAAAGTTTTAAAAAGAATTAAAGTTGAGTAGCTTTTAAAAGTAAATTGTAGACTCGACTATACAAACATTATTTAAGAAAAAATGAAACAAATTGAAAACATGAACCAAACCTTGGAGTGTCAGTGGCAAACTCTGAAGAAGACATTGATTGATTCAGCTAGGGAAATAATTGATGTGAAGTTGTCTGCAAGGATAGAAAAATAAGGACATCATGGTGGACACAAGCAGTTAAAGAGGCAGTCCTGGAAAAGAAGAAAACATACCGAAAGTTCCTAGCAAATAAGTTGGCAGATACCCTAAAATAATACAGAGAAAAATGTAAGAGAACTAAGTTATGTGTGAATGTAGCTAAACAAAAGTCATAAAAAGACTTTGGTAAGAATATAGAAAATAAATATCAGAAAGGTGGAAAAATGTTCTGGAGGCTATTGAAGAAGCTTAGAAATGGAGAAAAGAGTACTGTAAAGGGAATCGAAGATAATAAAGGTGACATGAAAACTGAACATAAGGATATCCTAGATTCCTGGAGTAATTGCTTTGAAAGACTGCTAAAAGAACCAAGCAGTCACAGAACCATACAAGAAAATTTTCAGGAGGAATGCAAAGAGGAATACATATCAATACTTGATGTAGAAAAAAGTCGTCAAAAACTTGAAATGTGGAAAGGCAGTTGGAGTAGATGATATTTGTCCAGAAATGCTTAAGTATTGAGGTATAAAGTTTTGTAGAGGCTCTGCTCCGTAATTCACAGGGCCTGGTCAGAAGGTTGAATTCCCAATGATTGGAGTAGAGCTCTCATAGTACCTGCTTACAATAAAGAGAATAATGGTGAATCTGAGAATTATAGTTCCAGGTAAGATTTATGCTAGCATATGTGAAAAGAGGTTGAGAAAGATTATGGAAGAAAAACTTGGTGAAGAACAAGCTGGGTTCAGGCCAAATAGAGGTTGTCAAGATCAGAATTTTACTTTAAGACAAATAGTTGAGAAATCATGGTAATATGAAAAGGATCTGTACCTAAGTTTTGTAGATCTGGAAAAGGTATTCAACAAGATGCACAGAGAAAAGATTTTCAAAATACTATGGGGTTATAACTTTCAAAAGTTATATGGGGTGAATGGAACATTATACAGAGCAGTACATGGTTTTTATTTAAATTGTCAGTCAGCAGTTAAAATTGAAAGAAATATAGGAAGATCGTTTGATGTAAAATCAGGGGTAAGACAAGGATGCACATTATCTCCACTCTTATTTATAATCTATATAGATCACTTTATGAAAGAAAGTGGTATCAAGCCTGATATTAGAATTGGAGATGTCAGACTTGACTCTTTTCTTTATGCAAATGATGTTCTACTCCTAAACATATCTAGTGCAAGTCTCCAGGATTATCTAATGAAATTGAATGACATCTGTAACAAATTTGCAAATTATGAAATTAACAAATTCCATCATTATCATCTGTCTTTGTGGTATCCAATTATTCAAGTTTCCTCTGATGTCTTTCTGGCAGAGGATCACTGGAGGCATGAAATACAAAGGAGCTTTGCCATGATCATCCTCGGAGGAGTTGGAAGAGAAGAATGAAATCCAGGGCATTAGACTTATCTTTAAGTGATGATACAGTGCTGCTGTTAGGGTTAGATAGAGGAGGCAGCATAGATGGATAAAAGTTGCATGTTTGAGACCACAAGGTGTGACACTGCCATTGACACATCCAGGAAGTTTTCTACATTTATCCCCGTTGAATTTAGACTTTGCTCTTTTAATGATTTCACAAGTGTTGTGGGCAACAATAGGCTGTTGAAGGAAGCTGGTGTTTTGGTCTCAAGCCACTGATATAGGTTATTTGCTTTTCTTGGACCACCCTGTCACACTTCTTGGAGAACCATGGTTTAGATGTGCTGTAGGAAATTTGAACTGGGTGAGGAATGAAAGCTTCCATTCTGACAATTATTATTTCAGTTAACCAGATCATAACAGGTATCTGGTTCTGAAGAATGAAAATAACAGTCTGACTAATGAAAGGAGGTGTAAAAGTCACATAAGACCTCTCACTTGGCACTCTTGTAATGACAGAGTATATGAGGTTGTAAATGGCTGAATGAAGGATGTTCCACCAAAGATGACACTTGGGTGAGACTTATCTGAATTATCAAAAGGATCAGTAACCTGAACAGAGTACCTATAATAAGAACTAGTTAAGAAGAGAAATGTGATTACTGTTTGGGTTGAGAATTCTGGTAGGGAGAAGAATGATCTGTTTTAAGTTCTCTGTTTATAGCAAAAATTTCTGCCTATATTCCAGCTTGGTCAGTGAAATTTGAAAATAAGGAGCCAGTTAGAATTGTGGACATTGAAATCACCAAGAAAGATGACATCACTGTTTGAAAATTTGGACTGAATGAAATAGAGCTTAACAGATAGGAAGTCAAAGAGATCAGAATGATTTTCAGAAATCAGAGAATGATAGAGACAGCAGATGAATGAAACAAAATCAGACAAAGAAATCTTAAGCCACAGAAGATCAAAAAGGTGGAATTCTAGATTTGGACATCTTTTGGCAAGGAATATCAGATTGCACAAAGGCACAAGCATCTCCCTTAAGGTGGAAGGAATAATTCGGAGTGTAATTTGAACAGTTAAGATTGGCTGTAGTTGATATGGCAGAAATTTGGGTTTGGTGAGAACAGAACATCAGGTTTGAATGACTGAAGGTGGTGATGTACATCATTTAAGTTATTGTTGATGAAATGGATGTTAGTAAAGTGAATATGAAAGATTTTTTTTTTTTTAGTAAATTTTTTGGGAAATTTTGGATGGAGGTTTATATTTTAGTTTAACTACCAGAGAGACTATGATTATTCAGGCTTACTTTCATTTTTCACTTTTTCATTTCATATTTAACATTTCAAAAGGTGAAGACAAAAAGAGAAGGGGAAACAGAAACACGCAGTGAGAGAAAAATAGACTATTCCCATACAGAGAACATCTGGTCTCCAAACCATAACATGGCCTCAACAGTGGTGCCCCCCCCCCCCCCCCCCCGCATAGCATAGCATTTCACAGCCTCCTTCCAGGCACAACCTGACGGCATAGATGGCAGATTTTGCACCATTTGATCAGGAAACTAAAAACACATCACCATCTGGTTCAGTTCTGTGCATTGATAGCCAGCCTGTGGAATTGCTTTATTGCTGTATCCTCAGTATTGATGAGGAACTGTATCTCTGCACTATGTTAAGCATGCCTTCGATTGGTGTCATTCACACTGCATGTAGAAGGGTTATGTGTTTGGGTGGGTGGACAGTAACTGGAACCTTGCTCTAGGAACCATCTTTCACAAATTTGCTTATTATAATAAGCAGATTCGTACATTGTGATATGTACATTGGAGAGGGAAGGTTCATGCACAGTAGTATACATATATTTTGCTAGGCTTTTAATAGATTGTTCTATGAAAAAATCTTTTTCATTAAGTGGTAACAGGCTCTTACAAATTTATATATCTCAATCATATCATCTTTTTTCTTCTTGTCTGTGAGGTTCTTCAAATGGTGTTTCTTCAAGCTGCCTTCATTCCTACCATTCCAGAGAATGAATACCACTTTAGTCAATTTTTTCTGGACAGTTTACAATTCCTCATATGATTCAAAACTAGTGACCAATCTGCACACTGCGAGCCATGTGTAGCCTGATCAAAGAAGTAAAGCAGTCAAAGCTTTTATTTCTTTACATATTAGTGCCCTAATATTATTGTTGTGATAATCCATTATAAAATCCTTCATTTTAGCAGTGTAACCTTAAACTTTAGCACCCTGTCCACCATCACTCTTTGATCCCTTATCTGCTTTGGCCTCATATGGATGTGTGTGTGGGGGGATCACCTGGAAACCCCAGTTTTTCATCCCCCATAATAGTCAAACCATCCTGTGAACACACATGATTATCAGGAATACTTTAGACCGAGCCATAGGCTTGATTCATCAGCTATATGCTGGTCCCAAGCCCAGATAAAAATGGGGGGAGGGGGATGGAGATGGTGCTGTACTTCCCCATAAAAAGAGTCTCAGCTACTGTATCATCATATGCTAAATAAATAAATAAATACATGCATATCTCCCATTTAAATCTTCTAATATATCACAAATATATAAGTTGAAAAGTGTTTGCCCAAAACCAACTTCTGTGGCACACCACTAATGATGTTCCTCTTCCAGAACAGATACCTCTCTCCATATTCAGTTGGCTGATACTTAGAGCTATTCTCCTGTCCATCTCAGTAATTTGCATGTTCCCCAATCTGTTCCAGTTTAATTACTAACTTGTAATTTTTGCCATGGAAATATGTCAAAAGATTTTGCAAAATCTGATCGTACTGCTTCATAAGTGTCTTCCTTGTAAATGTAATTGTTACTGTGTTTTAGCAATCTACTTATATATTACAATAATATTCCTTTAACAAGCATAGGCAGACCACACAGAGAATGTCGATGTTATCAACCCAGTTCTCTGTGATTGCATGCATGGATTTCCTTTGGGAACTGGAACAATATTGCTTTCTTTCTACTCCTTTGGGACTTATGACATTGCAAAACTTTTGTTAAAAAAAGTTGTTGGCAGAGTGAATAGCATAATCTGCCCTCTCTTACCAGCAGGCTGTGGGTTTGAATCTCACCATGAGTATGGATGTAGGTGAATGTCTTTAGATGATAAATAAATTTAATTGTTTGGTGTGAGACCACCATCCTGCTTATTGGAAGCCTGAAGTGGTTTGAAAATGGTGCTAATGTACTTTCATGAGTGGAATTCAAGTAAAAAAAATTACTTCAAATGCCTCTTATTTACTATCTCTTCTCTGCCATTCCCTCCATATTTCAAGCTCTTTGGTGTAACATATATAAAGATGAAAAATCTTGACTTATTTATCAACTAATATCATCTTCTCATAGTCAAATTTATCCCATATGTTCACAAACTACATTCCTCTCTCTCCTTACTGAAATCTGCCTGTATTCTATTTGTGATTATTGCCTTGCTGTTTCATCTAATCCTTTGCATTGTAAACTTGCAGACTACCTTTCCTACTACATTCTTTCACTCTCCTTAGTAATCTCTTGATATTCATATTCTCCTTCTGTCCAAATAAGTTATTCGTTCTTGCAACCACAACTCTGAAGCTCACTTCTCACATTCATCCTGCTCATTTCTCTTCTGGATGATGTTCTGGAGGGAATAAAAAAAATTTGTGCAACTTTTCATTCATCACAGTTCTAATAACGTAATTTCCTATACAGTCCACTTTTGAGTCATTCATTATATCTTTTGGCAGTTTTTCATTTGATCCTTTCATGTCGTGTTTGTGTTCATCAGGGAAACAGTGCAAGCAATGAAAAATGGGCAATAAATTCCTTATTGCCCATTCACAGTAATTCCATTTCCACTGGAAATGGAAAAAGACAAAAATTGTCCTTTTTTTTTTCTACTTAAATCATTGGGTGAATTAATTATTTCTGTTAATCAAAAGCCTACTCTCACTGGCTGCTACATTCAACATCAATCATGTCACCATCCATCATAGAATACTGGAATTATAAAAACGTTACTGGAATGTACTCATTGTTTGTTCTACACCTCAACTATTACAGCAGGAATTCTTAAACATCAAATGATATATGACACTCAAAAAGGACCATGCAACAGCTTTTTAATTCCTATAATCCTAGCTCAAATAACAAGGAAACAGTACTTCAAGTTCCAATTTCTTACATTTCTTGCATCTCAGAACCTGTCTCCAAAATTCTTAAGAAATACAATTTAGTGGTTATTTCTTCATATCAAACAAATTATCAGAATGGTTTCCATCTTGGGGTGCTTAAGGGTCAAAGCTCTATAACTGAGAGGAGACCTCCACATGGCCTTTAAAGGAATGCAGAGAACCGACCAGGGCTTCTGACCTAATGTCCAATCCTTACCTTCTCGTGGTGCATCCTGTTGGGTATCTACTGGGATACTGAACGGACGAGGATGGGCTGACAATTTGGGATTTAGCCGACCAAATTGTATTCTTATTGGTTAAACCAAAATATAGAATGATGGTACAACATGACAAAATTTCATGCCGGCTGGGGCGTCGCCCGGTTATACAAGGCCCCCATTGTTTTCGCCAGGGAACCAGGGCGAACAGCGAAAAGTCAGCTACTGGAACAAATCTGAAAATAAACCCCAACTCAACATCACCAGAGTTAAAGATCGGTACTATCAACATAAGAAGCCTGAATGGCAAAGAAATGGAGCTAGCTGAGGAATTAGATAAGTACCAGATCGACATAATAGGGGTGACTGAAACAAAAAAGACCAAAACTGGTGAGATCGTTCTGAGCAATAAATACAAAATGTTATATTCAGGCAATGACAATCAAGGAAAAGAAGGAGTAGCCATAGTATTCAACACAAAATACGAGGTTAATCTTCTTGAATGGCAGTCAGTCTCAAGTAGAGTAATGTGGGCAAATATGAGAATGGGGAACTGGACAATGAGACTTATTTGTGCCTATGGTCCCACAGAAGGTTCTACTAAGGTAGAAGTGGAGGAATTTTTTGAGGCTTTAGAAAAAGCAACTGACACAAAAAAAATGAAAAGTTGGTCCTTGTTGGGGATCTAAATAGCAGAGCAGGAAATGATTGTGAGACATACAAAAATATTTTGGGAAAATTTGGAGAAAAGAGCAAAGTTAATAATAATGGCAAATATCTGTTGGATTTCTGCTCAGGACATGGACTGGTTATTACTAACACCATGTTCCAACATAAAAATGTGCACAAATTCACATGGAGAGAAGAGGCTAGGAATAAGAAAAGTTTCATTGACTGTGTTATTGTTGATAGTGATGTTTTCTCCCTGGTGCAGGACACCAGAGTCTACAGAGGATTTGAAATTGGAAGTGATCACTATTTAGTCTTGAGCAGGATAAAATTGAATTTCATATTGAAAAGAATAACATGTAAGAAAGTTTTAAGCGAATAAACGTTGAGCAGCTCTCAGATGTGAACTGTAGACTAAAATACACAAAGATTATTGAAGAAAAAATGAAAGAGTTTGAGAACAGGAATCAAACCTTGGAGATTCAGTGGCAAACTCTGAAGAAAACATTGATTGATTCTGCCGGAGAGGCATGTGGTGAGGTTGTCTGTAAGGATAAAAAAATCAGAACTCCCTGGTGGACACAGGAAGTTAAAGAGACAGTGAAGGAAAAGAAGAAAGCATATCAAAAGTTCCTGTCAAATAAGTCAGCTTGTGCTCTTAGAGAATATAGAGACAAATGCAAGAATGCTAAACACTGTGTAAAACTAGCTAAACAAAAGTCATGGGAGGACTTTGGCAAGAATATAGAAAATAAATATCAAGAAGGTGGCAAAATATTCTGGAGGTTGTTGAAGAAGCTTAAGAATGGAGGAAAGAGTGCTGTAAAAGGAATTAGAGATGATAAAGGTGACATGAAAACGGGAGAAAAAGATATCCTTGAAGTATGGAGTAATTACTTTGAAAAACTGCTAAATGAAACAAGCAGTGATGACAGCACAGTGGTAAAAAACACTGACCAGGCATGCAGTCAGGAATACATATCCATACTTGAAGTAGAAAAAGCCATCAAAGGCTTGAAATGTAGAAAGGCAGCAGGAGTAGATGATATTCGACCAGAAATGCTGAAGTATGGTGGTATAAGAGTCTTACAGTGGCTGCACTGCATAGTTCAGAAAGCCTGGACAGAGGGACGAATTCCCGATGATTGGAGTAGAGCTCTCATAGTACCCATATATAAAAAGGGAAATAAAACTGCATGTGAAAATTACAGAGGTATTTCCCTACTGAGTGTTCCTGGCAAGATCTATGCAAGTATACTTGAGAAACGGTTGAGAAGAATTGTGGAAGAAAAGCTTGGTGAAGAACAAGCTGGATTCAGGCCAAATAGAGGCTGTCAGGATCAGATCTTCACTTTACGACAAATAGTCGAGAAAGCATGGGAATATAACAAAGATCTGTATTTAAGTTTTGTCGATCTGGAAAAGGCATATGACAAGGTGCCAAGAGAGAAGCTATTCAATAAGCTGCAGTTATATGGTGTCAATAGGGCATTATATCAAGCAATACTTAGTCTTTATTTGAGTTGTAAGTCAGCAGTTAGAATTGAAGGAAGTACAGGAAGATGGTTTAATGTTAAATCTGGTGTGAGACAAGGATGTACATTATCCCCTCTGTTATTCATTATCTATATGGATCACATTATGAAGGAAAGTGGTATTAAACATGATATCAAAATTGGAGATGTTAATGTCAGCTCTTTGCTTTATGCAGATGATGTTATACTTCTAAATAAATCTGCTACAAGTCTGCAAGATTCTCTGACTAAATTGAATAGCTGTTGTAATAGATATGGTATGAAGGTCAGCAATAAAAAGACAAAGACAATGAAAATAGGCAGAATCATTGAAAATGTCAACTGTGTTGTGAATGGAGAACCTGTGGAACAAGTAAAACATTTCAGCTACTTAGGCACAATTTTTACTGAAGATGGTAAATTAAATATAGAAATAGACAACAGAATCAGCAAAGCTGGTATGGTGGGAAGTCAATCGAATAAATTCATATGGAATAAGAGAGAAATTAGTCGTAACACTAAATTAGCTGTATACAAGACAGTGTTCAAACCATTTTTAACTTATGGATCTGGGTCAGAAGTAAAACGCTTGACCAAAGACTAGAGACCGCAGATATGAGAGTACTGAGAAAGATTATAGGCGTGAACAGATGGCATCAATGGCAATATCATATTAAAAACGAGGATATTAGGAAAGAACTTGACATTGTCAGCATCCAGGAATGCGTTAGCAGAGCTAATCTCAGGTGGTATGGTCACTTAAACAGAATGGGCGAGGAAAGATTAGCAAAACAAGTGTTCTCTGCCAGGTTGGCAGCAAAACGACCCAGAAGAAGACCAAGATATAGGTGGATTGATATGGTACAAAGTGCCTTAGACGATAGAAATATAAGATCTGATAATGTTGGAGTCTTAACAAGTAACAGACTGATTTGGAGGAAAATTGTAGATTGGAAATTAATAATGATGTAATTTTTTTCATGTAGTACTATCATATCCTGTACACCCCCTTGAGGGTACATGGCAGGAATTTGATGATGATGTTGGTTTCCATCTTCATCTTCAAAAGATAAATGGTCTCCTTTAGCTCTCTCTGGTGTTGTCTACCAAGTTCCTTATGACTATGATTGTTCTTACTTTGGACAAACTGGATGCTCTGTAGAAAAGAATACAAGAACATCAATCTTGCATTAGCAACAACAAATCTGGAAAATTTGGCTTGGCACAGCATGGAATAGATACACCACAACATCCTATGGTCTGAAACACACACTTACTTCATCAGTGTTGGTACAAATTCGAAAGCTTGTTTAAATGAAGTGCCCAGGCCTTACTTCACCATTCCAACTTAAATTGAAATGACTGCCTCTCTGTGTCTAAGATATGGGAAAATTTTATTTTAATCACACATCAATATTTTTTTTTTTAAATAGCTAATGGATTATCAATATTTCCTCAGTTATACTATTGCGTTATTTTATGTACAACATGCAGCTCTTAATTTTCACATCAATCCATTGTTTGCATTCTACTTTGTATTTAACTATTTTGGCCAGTGATGATGGGCTGTAATACTTACTCAGGCTGAAATATATTACTTAGCAATTGAGTTTTTTCATGTTAATTGAAGAAAAGCAACTTATTCACATATGATTTGAAAGGGTGCAGATTGTATTCCTAGGGAAACACAAGTGGTGGAATACTGTTCCAGAGGGCAGCAGTGGAAGGGATAAATAAAGAATTAGAGAAATTTGTTCTGTGGGTTTGGAGTTGAACTGTGATGGGATGTTGGTTAGTTACTGCATGCATATGGACAGATTTGCAAGAGGGTGGGGTGAGAATTGATGCATATTCTGATGAACAGTGGCCCTAGAAGATTGTATAGAAGATGCAGGCTACGGAGATGCCCGCATCTTCTATGTGCTGAAGTGAGTGGAATTTATTAGTGAATTATTAGTTATTAGTTAATTAAAATTAACTCTTTTAATTTCCTGATGTTTCAATCTTCATACTAAGATCATCGTCTGGAGTATATACAAGGACATAAGCTGAGTTACATTACACATAGTAAGCTAAAGAAACAATGATTTGATCACTGGTTATTCTATTGGCATGACCTCTAATGAAAAAAAAAAAAATTATAAATCAATCAATCTAACTGCTCTTTTCTATATATGATTTCAGTATTTTCAGGGATTTCTTAGGGGTGCCGTCCCAGATATGAGAGCAGTATTCAATGACCAGGCAGGTTTGTGATTTGTGTAGATTTAAAATAACGTCTCAAGTGAAAGAAAGACTAATATTTTTGATGGAAAGGTGGCAATATTTGTGATATGTTTGAGCCATGACAGATTTGAGATAAGAGTTATTCCAAGAAGGTGAATCTCATATTGAATAAAGATGTCAGTATTTTAGAGTAAGATTGGAAAATTAGGATTATTTTTTGCAGGAAATAATGCAGAACTGTGATTTGTTAGCATTGAAGTTGATGAAGTTATCAAAACCCCATTGAAAAATGTTTTGAAGGTAGGAATTTAGGTAGTAGAAATTAGAGTTCTTGAAGGTGTGGTGATTTGTACTTTGCATGGTTTTTCAAGCAGAAAGGAGTGCAATATCCTGTCATTAGCAAAACTGCATACTGGATTGGCAGTCAACTGGAGTAGATCATTTATATATAAAAGGAAGAAGTTGTGAGAGAACAGAGCCTTGTGGAACCCCCCCTCCCCAACATTAGTTGTATAGATAGAAGATAGAGAGCGAGAGCCATCTACCATCAAATGGAGTAAGTGTCTGGCCAGAAAGTTAGCTACCCAACTGCAGAAGTCAGGAAGCAGACTGAATGATGGGAGCTTTCTTAATAGACCTTGGTGCCAGACTCAGTTAAAAGCCTTAGAGATATCAAGAGCAACCACTTGAGATTTGCCAAATCTTGTCATGGTGTTTGTTCAGAGATTGGTGACATATATTAGTAGATCCCTTGTTTATTAACAGTGATGGAATTTATGAGGTCAGTCATTTATTAGATGAGTGTCTTCAAGACAGCATAGTAGTTGGCTGTTGCGCTTTCCATTATTTTACATTATTCCATTAATTTCCATTCTACTTGCTCTTTCCATTATTTTAGAAAGAATGGCAGTGAGAGAAATTGGACAATAGTTTGAAGTTAAAGATTTGTCATCCTTCTTATGAATAGGTTGTATATGGGCTAGTTTCCTGACTGCAGGATAGATACCAGTGGAATAAGAAAGTGTAAATAATTGGCATAAAGTGGGAATTGACTCTGGGGCATAGACAAATATTTAGAAAAATTGGAGGTATACCATTAGGAACAAAAGATATTTTTGTATCCAGTTTGAGCAAAATTTTTTTCATCTCTTTTTGGCAAAAGGTCAAATGTGGTGGTGGGTGTTGAGTGCTTGGAATGATTGGGAGACATCCACCAAGATCATCTATGTAAGAATTGGAGAAGTATGAAGGCTGGAGGTTGGCTTTTTCTGTTGGTGATGCTATAATACCAAATGGGTGTAATAGTGGTGTGAGTAGTGTTGTGCAGAAATTACGACTGATAGCTTTGGCTAGAGCCCAGAAAGCATGGCTGCCATTTGGACAGGAAGCAAGTTTTATGCTTTTAGCTCTCTAAAAATCAATTTTCGATGTGGTGATAATTTTATTGCAGCTATTCCAAGCTTTGGTGCAGGCTGTAATAGGAAGATGGCATTTTGAATGTATGCCAGTTGCAGTATGCCTGGCCTTCTTTTGTACAGGCTTGGTACATGTGTGGCAGAACCAAGGCTTAGATAGGGAATAGAATTTAGAGTGGTACAGGGACTAAATGTTTCTAAGCCATTGAGAATTATTTCATCGATTCTTTCTGTGCATAGGTTTACTAGTGGCTGGAAAAGTTATCTGACCAAGGAAAATGAGGCATAGAAGTTGAAGATCATCCCACTTGGCTCTCTGGTAATGCCATTCAGTGTGTGAATGTGAGTGGTTTTGTGTGTTCCATGCGAGAAGAGATCTGCACTACATTGTGGCTTGAGCTGTCTGGAAGGCAGAGAACATTCACAGCATAATTAGATGGGTAACTGCTGAGGAAGAGATCCAAGGTGTTTGGGGAGCAGTTGGGATTATCTGGTGTTCCTGGATTATCCTGGACTAATTACTTTGAAAGACTGTTAAATGAAACAAGCACTGACAGCAGAACAGTAGCAGAAAATTTTGAAGAGGGATGCAAAGAGGAATGCATATCAATACTTGAGATAGAAAAAGCCATCAAAAACTTGAAATGCAGAAAGGCAGTTGGAGTAGATGATAGACCAGAAATGCCCAGATATGGAGGAATAAATGTTTTGCAGCTGCTGCATTGCATAATTTAGAGAGCCTGGTCAGAAAGTGAAATTCCAGATAATTTAGGGTAGAGCTCTCATAGTTCCATCTATAATAAAAGGGAAGAATGGTGAATGTGAGAATTATAGAGGAATTTCTCTACTAAGTGCTCCATGAGATTTATGCAAGCATACTTGAAAAGAGGTTGAGAAAAATTGTGGAAGAGAAACTTTGTGAAGGAGAAGCTCTGTTTAGGTTAAATAAAGGTTGTTAACATAAGATTTTCACTTTATGGCAAATAGTTGAAATTGTGGGAATATGATAATGATTACTACTTTAGTTTTATAGATCTGGAAAAGGCACAATGACAAGATGCCCAGAGAAAAGCTTCCCAAAACACCACAATTACATGTTGTAAATGGAATACCATTTTAGAAATTATGGACTTGACAACTGTGTTATAAATAACTCTCTTAATTTCCTGACGTTTCGATCTTCATACTAAGATCATCATCTGGAGTATATACAAGGACAAGCTGAGTTATGTTACACATAGTAAGCTAAAGAAACAATGATTTGATCACTGGTTATTATATTGGCATGACCTCTATTGAAAAAAAAAAATTACAAATTAATTAATTATTTAGAAACTACATCAAAGCTAAATTCTATTTAGGATAACATGCGAAAAACATTCTTTCTTATAGATAATCTTCTTCCAGTAACAATGATGCCCTATTTTTAACATTACAATTGTTATTTTTGATTTAGGATTCTGGATTATCTGCAGTCTTGTTTATAGTTAACTCTTCGAGAGAGAGAAAGGTTCCGTGGGTAGAATATGTGCCTTCCATATGCTTGGGATTTTTAGACCATCATTATTGTCCAGATTGAGGTGGTTGATAAGAATCTCACAGGCTTCCTTAAATTCGCGTTCATACCATGTTTTGATGTAAACATGGTATGAAATTGTAAACAACTGCTTTTCCGGTCAATTCTATGTAAAGCATTCAGGGCATGATCAGAAAGGCCAGCTTCACCATAGTTATTATATTTAATGTGTTGTTTATGTTCCCTTTGTCTGATAGGAATTGTCCGTCCTGTTTCCCCTATATATGGTATATTACAGGTTCAGTAAATACGGTATACTCCAGGGTGGGTCAGCGGAGGGAGTGGGTCTTTGGATGAGTTGAGTAAGCTTTTTCATTTTGCAGGAGGTTTAAAGGTGGCTTTGAGGTTGTATTTTTTGTAGTATTCTGTTTATCTGATGTCCCTTTAATGTAAGGAATGGTTATAGTTTTATTGTATATTGGCCACTATGTGTCGGTTTCGGGTAAACAGTGAAGGAAAGACTGCCAGAAGGAGGATGTGTGACAAGTGTATCTAGAAACGGAAGTGTGTTCTGTTTTTCAATCTCAGTTGTGAACTGTATACGTTTGTTTTGTTTGTTTAGGTGGCTAAGGAAAGTGTCTGGTGGCCCATGGGACCAGATTGCGAAAACAGCGTCAACGTATCTAAGCCAGACTTTGGGTTTTAAAGGAAAGGCATCTAGAGCATGTTGCTCAAAATGTTCCATATAAAAGTTAGCAAAGGGGGGGGGGATAATGGCGAGCCAATGGCTGTGCCTTCTTTTTGTAGGTAGAAAGCGTTTTGCCAAAAAAAAAAAAAAAAAGAGAACCAGAACATAATACATGTGCAAAGAGCCCCGTGATATCTGGAGGGAATTTGTTCTATAAAAGAAGGATTGTGTCATTGATTGGGACATTCGTAAAGAGGGCAGAGACGTCAAAACTGAATAATAAATCATATTTTTCTAATGTAATGTCTTTGATTATGTTTATGAAGTGTTGTATGTTTCTGATATAGGAGGGGGAATGACCTACCAACTCCTTGAGTGTTGCAGCTAATTTCTTGGCTAGGTGATAATTCGGGCTATCTATACCTTCGAGTATCGGCCGGAGTGATGTGTATTGTTTGGGTATCTTTGGTAGACCATAAATTCTCGAGGAACGAGTGTGGTGCAGAAATAGTTTTTTGACTGTATCTTCTTGCCATGTAGTAATTGATTTAAGAAGTTTCTCTGTTTTCTTTTTTATTTTAATGCTTGGGTCGTAGTTAACATGTTGGTATGTACTATTGTTTACAATTAAGATTGAAAAACAAAACACATTTCCATTTCTAGATATACTTGTCACACGTCTTCCTTCTGGCAGTCTTTCCTTCACTGTTTACTGGAAATTGACGCATACTGGCCAATATATACGCATAAACTCCTACCACCACCCAACACAAAAACTAGGTGTCATTAATACTCTAAAAAACAGGACTTTGAAGATTTGCTCCAATTAACAAGCACTTAAATACAAATTTAAAATTATCAGCAATACTTTTCTAAAAAATGGTTACAGCCAAAACACTATTAACCAAATTCTCTACAAGATCTCAATAAAAAAACAAAGATGAACCAGACTACAATAAAACCATAACCATTCCTTACATTAAAAGAACATCAGATAAAATAAACAGAATACTACAGAAATTGATGAATGCGAATATGAAGTTGATGACAGAAAGTGCTAGTACCGATTGTGTCGTGAGTGCACGTTTGAAAGAGAATGGCGAGAAAGACAGGCGAAAAAATGTTAAAAAATCAGGAAAAAAGAAAAAGAGCGATTTGACAACCGTAACGGATGTTAAAAGGGACGAAAGTGAGGCGGAAAGAAACGAAATTGAGAGAACGAATGAAAGTAGAAATGGCGTGGTGCAGAAACCGCAAGTAAAAAAAATCGAAAGAATGAATGATAGCGAAAAAAGAATGACTGATGGCGAAAGTTGGACGCATGTTGGAACGAAAGTACTAAACCAAAGAAAGATGAATGACAGTAAAAGTGAAAAGAATGATAGCGAAAGTTGGACGCATGTTAGTCCGAAAGTACGGAAACAAAGAAAGATATGTGAGAGTGAAAGTGAGAAGAATGACAGTGAAAGTTGGACGTATGTTGGACCGAAAGTACGGAAACAAAGAAGGATGAATGAGAGGGAAAGTGAGAAGAGAGGGTCGAGAGTTAGAAAGTTAGAAAGATTTAATGATAGAGTGAATGTGTCGCGAGGTTCAGAAGGTGAATTGGATTGGATGAAGCAAGAAATGAAATGGATGCGGAATGAAATTAAGAGAATGCAGGTCAAAACTATTAAAATAAATCATGATGGCATGAAAGAGTTAACAAAAGATGAGCGAGTGGCGTTGTATGGCGACTCCATTATTAAAGGTGTGCTAGAGGATAAAATGCACAAGGTATGTTTTCCAGGCGGTAAAATGAGTAGAGTGATTGAGGCATTGAACATGAGGCGGGAACGAGCAAAAGAGTTAATTGTATTAATTGGAACAAATGATTTGAGAGAGAACAAAGAGCATGTCAAAATGAATGTCAGGAGACTGCTTGGAAAGATAAAGGAGAATAGTGTGACAGGAAGGGTGGTCAGTGTGTTGCCTAGGTATGATTGTGGTGAAATGAGGCGGAGAGCAAGGATTATGAATGATATTCTGGCTGAAATGTGTGAGGAGATGGGAGTACAGTTTGTTAATGTGTGGAATGAGTTTGAGGGACGAAGTGAGCTGTATGGGAGCGATGGACTGCATTTGAGTGGTTATGGTGTGAGTCGCTTGGAGAGACTGCTGCTGGAAGGTAGAGAAGTGAATAGAGAGAATGAATCAGATCAAGAGGGGAGTGATGTGGAAGAGCAGGAGAGTAAGACAGGAGAGATTGAAGGAGTGGAAATGAATGTGGAAGTGAGTGGTATGAGTATAGATAATGAGAGAATGGGTGTGCAAGAGGAGCAGGGAAACGGGGAGGCTCAGGGTGGACAGGGATACACAGCGTGAGAAAGGTGGATGCTCCAAGAGGAGGTGAGAGAATGTGTAGGCAGGAAAGTAATGGGATGATCAGGGATCAAAAGGAAACAGATGGAATTGCAAAGGGTTCTAAAATGAAGAAGCAGAAAGGGAAATGGCCCCAGTCCAGCATGGAGAGATCACATCGAGTGAGTGGTATCAGTGGAACTAGCTGTAGATCCAGAAATGAGTTGTTGTGTTTGTATACCAATGCTAGAAGTATAAGAAACAAGGCGGATGAAATGGTTGCACTAATTGCGTCTGTGCACCCAGAGATTGTCGGAATAAGTGAGACATGGTTAGATGAGGATGACATCCTGACAGGAATAGAGATGGAAAGGTATGATGTGTTTCGTGAGGATAGAAGGGGTAAAAAGGGAGGGGGAGTGCTATTGATGATAGAGAAAGAGTTATGTCCATACAAGGTAGAGATGCAAGGGGGAAATGGGGCCAGTGGTTTTGAGGCAGTATGGTGTGAGATAGAGGTGAATAGAATCAAATACTTGGTGGGATGTTGTTATAGACCTGGTAATGTGGATGGTGGTGATAGTGAAATGTATAGTCAAATAAGCCAAGCAAATAAGAAAAGGGTGATCATTATGGGTGATTTTAATTATGGCAATATAGACTGGAATGAAGAGATAGCAACTGGAAGTAAAGAAAATGAGTTTCTTGAGTTTTTGAGGGATAACTACCTCAGACAGTATGTAACAGAGGGCACAAGAGGATTAAGGGTCTTGGATTTGGTCATCTCATCGGAGGATGTAATTATCAATGAGGTATCAAATCATCCACCAATTGGTGAAAGTGACCATGAGGTGATTACTTGGGTGGTTGCCAGCAGTGCAAGGACCCCTGTGAAAAAAGGGTATATGTGGAACTACAAGGGGGGTGATTATGAAGAGCTCAGGAGACAGCTTGCAGGTGTAGCATGGAATGAGGAGTTAGCTGGAAAAGAGATCAATGCAGCTTGGGGGATTTTCAAAAAATATTTAGTGGATGCAATGTCTAAATGTATACCACGGGTGAGAAGGTTAAATAAGTTAGGTGTGAGATGGATGAATAAAGAGATTAAGCATGCAATACAGAGAAAAAGGGCATTGTGGAGGCAGCATAAGAGAAGTGGAAGTAACCAATTTCATGAGTTCTACAAAGACCAGGCAAGGAGAGTGACTTGGTTGGTGAGAGTAGCTAAAGAGAGGTATGAACAGCAGTTAGCTAATGAAGCTAAAAAGAATCCTAGGGAGTTCTTTCGATATGTAGCCAGCAAAAGAAAGAATGATTATGGAAGGATGACATTGATTGGAGGAAATGGTATAAAGACAGCTGTTGCAGAATGTGTGGTGGAGATACTTAATGAGCAGTTCATAAAGATCTTTCAATCTTGTGAATGTGACTTCATGGAGAGATTAAGAGCAGTTGATGATGGGGAGGAGAGACTGACTGTAAGTGAGCAAGAGGTGTTTGGGGAGTTGAGTAAACTAGATGTAAATAAGGCTGTGGGACTTGATAATATATCACCACGTATTCTGAAGGAATGTGCCAGAGAGTTGACACCTGCCTTGACATATTTTTTTAATACGAGTCTTGCACTTGGTCAAGTCCCTAAAGAGTGGAAGGAGGGCAAGATTGTGCCACTTCATAAAGGAGGTGATCGAACTCAAGCATCAAACTATAGGCCTATCTGTGTGTCGGGTGTTGTGGTTAAGTTGTTGGAGAAGCTTGTGAGAGCTAGAATCCAGAGTTGGGTTGACAACAATGGTATAATCTTTGATGGACAGCATGGATTTGCTAAAGGGAGGTCGTGTTTTAGTAATCTACTTACTTATTACAATAAAGTGACTGCCTCCTTGGACAGAGGAGAAGGATACACAGTAATATACTTGGATTTCGCAAAAGCTTTTGATAGAGTGCCTCATGATGAGTTGACAGTCAAACTAGAGCAGATGGGGTTGGATATTAGATTAGTGCATTGGATTGGAGACTGGCTATCTGATAGGTATCAACAAGTTGTGTATGGGGGTGCAATATCCAGGAAAAGGAAAGTCACTAGTGGAGTGCCTCAGGGATCTGTTTTAGGGCCATTACTATTTAACTTGTATATTAATGATATTGGCGAAGATTTGGATGGAGATATTCAGTTGTTTGCAGATGATGCAAAGTTGGGAAGAACCATAAAGAGTAGTGAAGATGTTGTGGCCTTGCAAGAAGACTTGAATAAATTGAGTGATTGGGCAAGCAAATGGGGGTGTGAGTTCAATGTTGCAAAATGTAAGGTTTTAAAATTTGGAAAACAAAGATGGGATGCAGAATTTATGCTTGGTAAGAATATATTGTTGGAAGTAGAGGAAATAAGAGATCTGGGAGTGATAGTGGATAAGGATCTAAAATTTAGGGGTCACATCGCCAAAATTGTGAAGACAACACAAAGACTTCTGGGAATGATGAGGAGGACACTGACGTGTAGAAGTAGGGAGATTCTTGTTCCATTGTATAAGGCTTTGATTAGGCCACACATGGACTATTGTGCCCAGATTTGGTCACCTGGTTTTCAGAAGGATGAGGAGATGTTGGAAAGGGTCCAAAGGCGACTGACTAAGGTAGTTTCTGACCTCTGGAATGTCGAGTATGAGGAAAGATTGAAAAGATGTAATTTGCAGAGACTAGTGGAGAGAAGGAAGAGGGGAGATATGATAGAGACCTACAAGTTGGTAAGGGGTTGCTATAGGATCAATGGTGGAGAAGTTCTACAGCGAATAGTGGGAGATCAGGGGAGAACCAGAGGTCATCCCTGGAAACTGTATAAAGAGGGTGTGAGTAGGGGAGTGAGAGGCAGGTTTTTTTCGTGCAGAGTTGTGAATGATTGGAATGCCTTGCCTGAGAGTGTGGTGTCTGCAAGGAGTTTGAATGTGTTTAAGACCCGGTATGATGAGATGTGTGTGAGATAAAAGGACCTCCTAGATGAGTCTTTGACTCCATGAGGTCTTGTTTAATAATAATAATAATAATAATAATAATAATAATAATAATAATAATAATAATAATAATAATAATACAACCTCAAAGCTACCTTTAAACCTCCTGCAAAATTAAAAAGCTTACTCAACTCATCCAAAGACCTACTTCCTCTGCTGGCCCACCCTGGAGTATACGATATTTATTGCACCTGTAATATACCATATATAGGTGAAACAGGATGCACAATTCCTATCAGACAAAAGGATGATAAACGACACATTAAATATAATAACTATGGTGAAGCTGACCTTTGTGATCATGCCCTGAACACTTTACATAGAATTGACTGGAAAAGCACCAGTTGTTTACATCAAAACATGATATGAACACAAATTTTAAGAATCCTGTGAGATTCTTATCAACTATCCCAATCTGTACAATAATGATGGTCTAAAAATCCCAAGCATATGGAAGGCACATATTCTACCCACAGAACCTTTCTCTCTCTCTCTTTAAGAGTTAACTATAAACAGGACTGTAGATAATCCAGAATCCTAAATCAAAAATAACACTTGTAATGTTAAAAATAGAGCATCATTGTTACTGAAAGAAGACTATCTATAAGAAAGAATGTTTTTCTCATGTTTTCCTAAATAGAATTTAGCTTTGATGTAGTTTCTAAATAATTAATTTGTAGTTTTTTTTTTCACTAGAGGTCATGCCAGTAGAATAACCGGTGATCAAATCATCGTTTCTTTAGTTAACTGTGTGTAATGTAACTCAGCTTGTCCTTGTATATTTGTATATACTCCAGATGATGATCTTAATATGAAGATCGAAACATCGTGAAATTAAAAGAGTTATTTATAACGCGGTTGTAAAGTCCATAATTTCTAAAGTGAATGCTGATCACCGTGCAACACTAAAAGAAAGGTAAATGGAATATCATACATAGCAATGCACAGTTTATATTTAAGTTGTAAGTCAGCAATTACAGTTGAAAGAAATAGAAGAAGATGGTTTGTAAAATCAGAGTAAGATGAGGATGCACATTATTGCCACTCTTATTTATCATCGGTAAGATGACTAGAAGCCAGTATTGAGATATGTAATCAAAAGCACACAGATATATGGTATACTAAAAACCATGAGTTTCTCTTCTCAGCTGTATATTATTAATTCTCGTAGACAGGCTTATACGTTGGTTATGCATTATTAAATTACTTAAGGAATTGAACAACCTAGCTTTGAATATAAATTAAATTATACTTTAATAAATATTTCCAATATTTCGGCAACGTCACATTGCCATCTTGAAAAGGAACTTACAAAAAAAGGCACGTGCACGTAGGCAATACAACACAGTTACTGAGAATAAAGAGATGAAGCTATTGTTCTCCTAAAAGTCCTAATGGTGCCCTCTAGTAGGCTAAGTAGGTGTTCTTGGCCGTTGGACTGAAGGTCTGCTGATGTAATCCTCCCAAATTTGGGGCAGTTGCATACAACCAAATCTGTTGAGGTTTGGAGAGTTTCTTAGGGCTGAGGCTGATTCCATAAATAGTCTTTCGAATTTGTATTTGCTACAGTGTATTACTGTAGCTTTCTTCCACAGTATTCTGTGGCGTGTATCCAGAGCATGGTCTGCAAGACCAGAATGGCCGTACTTGTGAAAACGGATGTAGTCCTTGTGTTCAGAAATTCTGATATTTGCTGTCCTGCCTGTTTGGCCAAAGTTACAACTTACAACTGCAAGGGACCTGGTATACACCAGGTAGGTCTAGGGGAAGTGGTTGGTCTTTATTGGAGCGGATAAGGGATGCCAATTTTCTGTAAGGCCTGTAACAGGAGGTCAGGTCATGTTTTTTTAAGATTTTGGTAATTTTTTCCGAGGTGCCTCGGATGTCGGGAATGGTGATGGATTTAGAGTAATCCTTGTTGTGGAGGGAGGGAGGGGGGGGCTGTGGTTTGTAGGTTTTAATATTTTTTGGATTTTTGGGGGGGGGGTAGCCATAGGCTGAGAAAGTGTTGAGGATGTGATTTAGTTCAGTGTTTAGGACCATGTCTTACATGGTCCTAAACACTGAACTAATCTTTAGAACAGATTAGTTTAGCCCTGTTGTATAGTGTTTTCACCACTCCATATTGTTGTGAGGGGGGGGAGGATTGTTGGTGAATGTATCTGCCTGTGTGGGTGGGTTTTCTATAAACTGAGTAAACCAAGGTTCCATCAGGCTGGCAGGTGACTAGTGTGTCTAGGAAAGGGAGTCTGTTGTTTTCTTCTTTTTCCAGGGTGAACTTTATTCTGGGGTGTTGGTTGTTTAAGTATGTTAAGAAGGAAAGGAGTGTTTCAGAGCCATGTGGCCAAAGAGCGAATTAATCATCAACGTAGCGAAGCCATATGGTTGGTTTTTGTGGGGCAGAGGCTAAGGCTTTTTCTTGAAAGGTCTCCATGAAGAAAGTGGCCAAGGGTGGGGAGAGTGGTGAACCCATGGCTGTCCCCTCTAATTGTTTGTAGCATTTTCCCTGCCAAATGAAATAGCCTGAGTTCATTGTGAACTGAAATAGGGCTGAGATATCAGGAGAAAATTTAGCTTGGATTAGCTCTGAACTTTCCTTGAGTGGGACATTTGTGAATAAGGAGGAGACGTCAAAGCTGACCATTATGTCAATATGTTGGAGTGTAAGGTTTTCTATGCTGGCTTTGAAGCGAGCTTAGTTTTTTATGTGTGATGGTGTGTTGCCAGTTTAGTGTGTGAGCTCTTTGGCCAAATGTTTAGCTAATTTGTATGTGGGGGGGTATAAATGCCATCCACTATGGGACGTAATGGCAAATTTTCTTTATGTATTTTTGGAAGTCTGTAAATACGGGGTGGGGGGGGTATAGAGTTAAACGGCTTTAATCTGTTGGTAACTTCTACAGGACAAGAAGTGACTTTCTTAAGGAGCCCCTGTGAAGTTTTCTAATTTGTGAGTTGGTGGGATTTATTCGATAGGGAGGTAAGTAGCCCGATCTAATAGAAGAGCATTAAGCTTACCTGTGTAGTCCTTTTGGTTAAGTATTACAGTTGCATTTCCCTTATCCGCTTTGGTGATAACTAATTCTTTATTATTCCTCATTTCCTGTAGAGCTTTATATTCCTTGTTGGATATGTTGGTTTTTGGTGGTCTTGCTTTGGAGAGGACACAAGCTACATCCAGTCTTACACTGTTGGCGATTTGATGTGGAAGGTGGCAGATTCCCTACATCCGAGGTACCTCGGAAAAAATTACCAAGATCTTAAAAAAGCATGACCTGACCTCCTGTTACAGGCCTTACAGAAAATTGGCATTCCTTATCCGCTCCAATAAAGACCAACCACTTCCCCTAGACCTACCTGGTGTATACTAGGTCCCTTGCAGTTGTAAACTGTCTTACTTTGGCCAAACAGGCAGGACAGCGAATATCAGAATTTCTGAACACAAGGACTAGATCCGTTTTCACAAGTACAGCCATTCCGGTCTTGCAGACCATGCTCTGGATACACGCCACAGAATACGGTGGAAGAAAGCTACAGTAATATACCGTAGCAAATACAAATTCGAAAGACTATTTATGGAATCAGCCTCAGCTCTAAGAAACTCTCCAAACCACAATAAATTTGGTTGTATGTGACTGCCCCAAATTTGGGAGGCTTACACCAGCAGACCTTCAGTCCAATGGCCAAGAACACCTACTTTGCCCGCTAGAAGGCACCATCAGGACTTTTAGGAGAACAATAGCTTCATCTCTTCATTCTCAGTAACTGTGTTGTATTGCCTATGTGCACGTGCCTTTTTTGTAAGTTCCTTTTGAAGATGGCAACGTGATGTTGCCAAAATATCGGAAATATTTATTAAAGTATAATTTAATTTCTATTTGTAGCTACGTTGTTCGATTCCTTAAGTAATTTAATAATGTATATTATTAATATTACAGATATTACAGAAGTCAAAGAAGAAGAACTATATATTAAACCTTTGCAAACTTTTTTGTTCATTGAATTCCTCTTAAAAATGAATTTCTTCAACTACCAAAGAAGTATGGAGACCTGAGACTCCCAGTATTAAAATTCTGCTATTTAAATAACACATCCTCAAAAATTAATGAAATTTTACAGAAAAAACAATGAAATCTTTTTTTTTTTTTTTTTTTTTTTTTGTCCACACTGCCCATTCTTTGAAATAAATGATTACAATCACCCAAGATCTGAGATTGCTCCTGAATTGTGCAGTGTGTGAGTGTACTTCTTCAGTCTGGCACTGACATTTTCCATTAATGGCAGCAAAACCTGGTATAAGGAAATATTTTAACATGACATGAACTTCCACAGCTGGATATTCACACTGGCATTCTATATTTAAGTTAATGAAGGTCAAAGATACCTCTAAACAGAAGAGAATTTTACCTGGAGAATTGCAATTTGCTGCCATCTAGCAAATGCCATAGGTCAGGTTCTTTAACATTGGAGAACCAATCTGTGACATCTGTTGCAGATTGAAAATATTAGAAGACTCAGTTTACAGCAACTCTCTTGCTCTACATATTTGGAACACGCTGTTAATATGATGGGCATTCCATTGGTCACAGCAGAATAAGTTCTTTTTTTGCAGTATCCCATATTTAGCAATTGGAAAAGAATTTTGATTTTTATAATTAATGTATTCATATATCATTTATGAAAAGTTACTTTAAAAAAAAAAAAAAAAACTGTAAACCAGTAACATGACATACAAATGCTTTGCAACATTGTATTGTGGAAATCAGGTTAATGGCAGGCACAGTTAGTTCCTCAGTGCCTTCCCTTACAACACATCTGTGACATCTGTTGCAGATGTCACAGATATGTTGTGAAAGTCCCATCTGTTCACTCTGCTACTGACATCTAGACATCTCTGAACAGAAAGTCCCATCTGATCTCTCCTCCCTTTGACATCTAGAGTGCTGAATATTTAGAATACATCCTTATCATTCACTCCCCCCCTCCTCCTTGTAGTAAAGCCTACTTTACCAGAATGGAACACCCTAATAACTTGATCATTGAGTAGCTTCGTCTGTGTCATCCGCCTTGGTCACTTGACATCTTCTCCATCCAGGAAGACAACAAACGATAACACAACAAAAGTAAAATGGTCAATAGCTAGCTAATGAGTAATGCTAGGTTACCATGCATGAATCCTGTCCCATATCTTATTTGGTGGTAAATTCTGAACAGGCCTTACTTTCTGGATGTGCCTTATATAAATTGGTCTATAGTTTAATACCTCCATTCTATCACAAACTGTATACAGTGGCACAATCTTTAGGAACTCAATCGCATTGCAAGATTTTCATTAAACATTCAGGTTAATGGCAGGCACAGTTAGTTCCTCGGTGCCTTCCCTTACAATACATCTGTGACATCTGTTGCAGATGTCACAGATATGTTGTGAAAGTCCCATCTGTTCACTCTGCTACTGACATCTAGACATCTCTGAACAGAAAGTCCCATCTGATCTCTCCTCCCCTTGACATCTAGAGTGCTGAATATTTAGAATACACTCCCCCCCCCTCCTCCTCCTTGTAGTAAAGCCTACTTTACCAGAATGGAACACCCTAATAATTTGATCATTGAGTAGCTTCGTCTGTGTCATCCGCCTTGGTCACTTGACATCTTCTCCATTCAGGAAGGTAATTCATCCAAAATCATTTTTTCTTCCTATTAGCCACCCACTGTGGTGGTTTTTTTTTGGGGGGGGGGGAGATTTCTTTGGATTGCAGTGCTAGTCTCCTCTCAGTCTAATTTTTCTGTCTTTACTGTACTTGTTATCTTCATAGACTGAGTCTTATATTTCTCATACAGCTGTTGTCCACCTTTCTCATTATATGCATTCCATTGGTTAGATTGGAGTTCTGGACTAAGGAGGATGGATGTCAATTTAATGTGACAAAATGTAAGGTTATGCATTTTGGGGTGAAAAGATTTGCAGCAGTATACCACATTGGTGGAACTGTACTCCAGGAGATTGATGAGGCCAGGGACTTGGGAGTGTTGGTGGATAGGGAGATGAAGTTTAGGGGGCACATTGCAATAGTGGCTAAATCAGCTCATCAAATCACTTGGTTGTTGAAAAATACTTTGACGAGCAGAGACAAGCAAGTTATTGTTCCTTATTGTTCCTCCGTACCGAGCCTTGATAAGACCTCTCATCTCGACTACTGTGCCCAGATTTGGTGACCTAGGTTTCTTCTTGATGGGGAGGAGGTGGAGAGGATCCAGAGGCGAGTGACCAAGATGATAGCAGGTCTATGGAATGAACCTTATGAGAACAGGTTGAAGATTTGTGGGTTGCAGAAATTTGTTGATAGGCAGAAAAGGGGAGATATGATTGAGACATTCAAATTGCTGTAGGGTTTCTATTGGATTAATTCAGAGGATATTTTTGAGATCAGGACTGGTAGTGGGAGAACTAGGGGACACCTATGGAAGCTGGGAAAGAGTATGGTTAGCAAGGGTGTTAGAGCTGGGTATTTTACTTTTAGAGTGGTAAATGAGTGGAATAAGCTGCCAGAGTCTGTTGTGGGTGCTATGATAGTGAATGAGTTCAAGGCAAGGTAGGATAGATAGTGTGAGAATGCTGAATAGTTGTGTGGACATGATGTTTAGGGCCTCCCTCAGTGAGTCTAAGGACTCTCTAGAGTCGCCCGTAATAATAATAACAACCTCCTTTTCATCTGAAATTCCTTTTTGATTTCCTTAGTTATCCAATTTACTCCATATCACTCTATATGCAATCTGTCATTGTTGTTATCAACCACACATTACTGACCTCTCCACCTTGAAATTCTTTAATCCAGCTGCTCCTAGCTGACATCTAAGTCTATTATAGCTGTCTGCCTTATGATTGCACATAAATTCTTTCTGCTTAGACATGTTTTTATGCCTATTCATCCTCCATGTCAGGGCTCACTTTGAGGAGAAGTATGATATTTCAGTTACATTCAGATTCTCTGATGCTGTGACCAAGTCCACAACTCTTGATCCTTTTGTTCCCTCCACTAAGACAGTTGTCTCTGAAGTCCAAAAATTCAGTTCCCTTATTACTGTATGCTAAATGAATACTAAACTAATTTGTCTGAACCATTTCCTGCTCATCACCATGTATATTTCTCTACAGCAGCATCCCACTAAATATGTTGTCCTATTCATTTCTGCCTCACACCATACTCACTCCTCACATACTCTGTCATTTTTCCCTCTGATTTTCTACTCTGAGAAGTATAAGGAGGGGGGGGGAGATTTACCATCTCATTTACCTTCTCTGTTATGCAAAAATATGCTTCACTTTCTATCCCTCACCTGGTTACACTTATATCAACAATCTTCAGAGAGACTGAGGCCTTTTTTTTGGTATATAGAAAAACATTGCACTGTTTTTCTGTATACCAATACCATGAAAGAATTGGTATACAAAAAAACAGTGCATTGTCAGTATTCATACACTATTATTATTCTCCACTTGGCTGTACAGTATAATATATATCGATTCATTTCTTGTAACACTATCCTCACATTAGGTCATTCTGCTACTTTTCCTCAAATCATCATTTTTATTACCTCCAAGCCTCCATGTAGTTCAAAGACTCATTGCAGGAGGTCAAACACTCACATAACACAATAGCTAGTATACCCTGCCTTGAACACATTCAGTGTTGGAGCACTCACTACCCACTCTGGCACTGCATTCCACTTAGTCACCACCCACCAAGCAAAAAATAGTTTTCTCCTCTTCACTCATGTGACCTTTATAGTTTCCAGGGTTGACCTCTTGTTCTTGTATCACCCATTATCCTATGCAGTCATTCTCCGGTATCTGTTTGGTAAGCTCTGCTCATCAGGTTATATATCCGTCATATCACCCCTCCTCCTACCACCTTGCTCTGAAGGCCACATTCCTTTGATCTGTCTTCATGCTCAATATTCCAGTCTTGAGACAGTCTTAGTTATTCACTTCTGAACTCTCTCCAATGTTTCCCTATCACAAGAATAGCCAAGTGACCAGATCTGTGCACAGAAATCCAAATGAGGCCTAATTAACACCTTATAGAGTCAAACTATCACCTTATGTGTACGTGTCAGTGTTCTTTGCACATTATAGCAGCATTTTTTTGGGGGGGGAGGGGAGGATAATCCTTATAGCTTTTGCTATGTGCACCTTGAACTTCGGTTCCCTATTACCAAGATTTCCAGATTCCTTGCTTCCTCCACCTCCTGAAGCAAAGTTCCTGCAATGTTGTAAACCTTATTCCTTCTTCTCTGGCCAAAGTGCATAACTTTACACTTAATAGCATTGAAATAACATCTCCATTCTTCAGTCCAATGTAGCAATCTATTTGTATACTCTTGTTTACTATTTATATACTCTAATTCAGCATCAGCAAGTAACTGTACTCCAGGCATCCACTTATTTCAGACTTCTCTTGCTATACATTTTATCATTTCATTCATTATCACTGCTCTTCTCCTCTACTCTGCATTATTGTATGGAGGAAATATGTTCACTGTTTTCCCTCTCTTACATTGCCCCTGCATAAGCCTTAACATCTCATCTCTTACTACATGATTAACACTACTTCTCAGGGCATTCTAACCAACCATCATTATCATCTCTTCCACATTTTCACATCTTTTCATTGGCATTGCCACACACTGTCATTCCTCCAGGTAGCTACTCCTCAAATATTATTTTCTGCACACCCCAAACCATCAAATCTCCAAATCATCATCACTCCCTTTTGTGCTTTCTCTCTCTCTCTCTTCTTTCTCTCTCACTTTCTCTTCTTCCTCTCATCTAGCTATTCCTTGTTTCCACACTCTTTTGACTTCCTCCAATTTCCTCTCTTCTCACTTTCCCTGTCTCTATCTCTCATTCTCTTGCCTTCTTCTCTTCATTGCTGTCATTTCCTTTTCTCACACCTACTTCACCTTGCAGTAGCTAACCTCTTTATTCTTCCAGTCTCTATTCACTCTCCTGAACCGAGTCTTCATGCCTTTCATTTACTTTCTCAGCAGTTCTTTCTCTCTCCACATACCTTGCATTCCCCTACAATCACACAAAAAAATTTGGTACCTTACTGGAATTTATCGGCACTTAGAAATATTCCTCGTGTACCATCCCATCAAAGCAGGATGTTATGCATTTAAAACATATCTTTTGCAAATGACAGTACCTTAAACTAATCTGGTTTGTAATTCATGCAGCCAAACTTGCTGGTCTGGTTGACTGAGGGGGATAGCATAACTGCTCTCCAATCAAACAGGTTGTGGATTCAAATCCCATCATGGGCCGAGATGTTTGAAAAGCCTGCTCTGGATGAGCTTGTATATCTCATTGAGTTTATAAGGCTTATCTCTTTTTTTTTAAAAAATAAAAATAAATATTCTACATCTTCTGAGAAATAAATACTCCAACATCCTGAATGTTAAAATTCCCAATTTTCAAAATATCTATAAATCCATTAAACATGTAAGCAAATGCTTTTGTTATACAGTTGTATTAAAAACCCTCCATAAACTATGGAATATCCTAGAAAGTAAAACTGTCAAAATAATATGAAATTATTCAATATAAAAATTTGACTGTTCTCTCTCTCTCTCTCTTTTTATCTGGGTACTGCCATGATTGTAACATTCTATTTCCAACTGTAACTCACTCGCACTGTAACTCTTTGTTTCCTATCTTCACCTGAGGATGATAAACAAAATAATTATATGCTGTTATGGAATCTCAGATATTTTTATTATTTTGCTACTTACATGAATTTATCAGTTTTTAGAAACAAACATCTCAGTTATATAATAGTTTTAAATTCTCTTGTTTTTCTCCAAAATTGGACAAAATTGTCATTTTGAATTCAAAGAACTTGATGGGTTTTAGAATTAAATGCTTACTCTTACTTAAAAATACTATTATCTTTGTTTAATTTTGATATGAGAAAGAACAAAAACAATTATAAATCTGCAAGAAATAATGCATAATAGTTAATTTACACATTACATAGACATAAGAGATAAAGTAAAAATTTGTCTTTTAAAACCATAATTTTCAATATATTCTAGTAATTTAAACTAGGTATGAGGGAACTTAAAAATTAAGGGATTGCTTCATAAATCTTAAGCTTGCTAATCAGTTATTATTATGAGTCTTAGAGTTTGGGTGTCAAACAGTATCTATCATACCACTCCTTCAAACCATTAACAGACAATGCACCCACAACTACAGTAACTCGGGCATCTTATTCTTTTCATTCACCACTCTCTAAGTGAAAAATGTAGTCCACATGCCCTTGCTAACCACACTCTTACCCAGCTTCCAGGGATGACCTCTTGTTTTTCCCCACTAGCTAAGTGCTAAAACATATCCCCCTGCATCAATCCTGTAAAATCCTTTAAGTAACTTAAATGTTTCTATCATATCCTCCCTGTTTTGCCTCTTAACCAACTTTTGTATCCACAACTCCTCAATCTATCCTCATAGGGAGTATTCCAGAGACCATTCATTATCTTAGTCACTTGCCTCTGGACCCTCTTAACCACTTCCTCATCTCCAAGAAATCAAGGTGACTAGGATGTGGTCATATCAAGGCTTTATAAAGAGAAATGATAATGCTCTTATCTATGCCTGTTAATGTATTCTTCAATAACCAAGTAATCCTGTGAGCTACCTGGTTACTTTAGCAATATGCCCTCTAAATTTCAGTTCTCCATCGACTACTACTTCCAGATCCCTGACTTCATCACTTTCCTGGAGTAGAGTTCCCTCAAATGTGATACACAGCTTGGTAATTTTTGTATCCCAAAATGCATAACTTTACATTTTTCAACATTAAATTGACATCCATTGTTGTGCTCATACTGTGAACCTATTTAAATTATCTTGCAAACTCTGTACATCACCTTGATTAATTATTATTCTATCCAACTTTGCATCATAAGTGAAAAATTTGAATATCTTTCTTCAAATTATTTCCTATATCATTTATGTACTAATTAAACAGCAGTGGTCCGAGCAAAAAGTCTTGTGGCACATCACTAGTCACTTGCTTTCTCCTGGATTCTGCTCCTCCATATACTACTTTTTGGTATCTGTCCATCACCTACTCTTTTTTCCATATCACCAGTTTCCTACCCAGTCCCATTTGCTGCAGTTTGTGTAATAGAGTTCCATATGGCATCCTATCAAATGACTTTGCAAAATCCAGCAATATTATAGTGTAGCCATTCGTTTTATCCACTTCGGCTGCCACTCTGTTATAAAAAGTTAGTAGAATATATGATAATATATTCTACAATTATTCCCATTATCATATATGGGAAGCATTTCACAAAAGCGCTACAAAATCTTGTTTTCCTGGTGCAAAAATTAATAATATTAGTAATGCTGTCAGAATACAGAAAAGAAAGGTGAAAGAATTAATTGTTTAGGCTGGAACCAATGACCTGAAAGTTAGAAGTATTTATTGAGTATATATAGTGAGAAGTAATTATTAATATTTTTAAAATATGAGCTATATAAACTATAGGATTCAGACAGTTTTCCAGAATATTTTATATATATATATATATATATTATTTTTTCAGCCCTGGTAGTATTATTGTCAGATATGTTATCATTTGGACGGATGAACAAGACATTTCTGCAACCAAAACTACTCAAATCTTGCAATCTCATCTTCAAAGTAACTATAATCTTTTAGGCAGGTTTGAACTTCTCCAATCATCAGTAAGTTTTTCAGGTGAGAAATACTACTGAAAACTGCATTAATGTTTGTTTAAATATTATTATTATTATTACCCAAGACCCCATGGAGTCAAAGACTCATCTAGGAGGTCCTTTTATCATACACACAGCTCATCATACAACTTTAAACACACTCGATCTCTCTGCAGACACCACACTCTCAGGCAAGGCATTCCAATCATTCACAACTCTGCATGAAAAAAACTTGCTTCTCACTTCCCTACTCACACCGTCTTTATACAGTTTCCAGGGATGCCCTCTGCTTCTTCCCTGATCTCCCATTATTTTCCGTAGAACCTCTCCAGCATTGATCCTATAACAATCCCTTAATAACTTGTATGTCTCTATCATATCTCCCCTCTTCCTCCTGTTCACCAGACTCTTCAAATTGCATCTTCTCAATCTTTCCTCATACTTGACATTCCAGAGGTTAGAAACTACCTTAGTCAGTTGCATCTGGACCCTCTCCAACATCTCTTCATTATTCTGAACAACAGGTGACTAAATCTGGGCACAATAGTCCATGTACGGCCTAATCAAAGTTTTATACAATGAACAAGAATCTCCCTACTTCTACAAGTCAGTGTCCTCTGCATCATTCCCAAAAGCCTTTGTGTTGTCTTCACAATTTTGGCTATGTGTCCCCTAAATTTCAGATCCTTATCCACTATCACCCCCAGATCTCTATTTCCTCCACCTCAGACAATATATCCTCACCAAGCATAAATTCTGCATCCCATTTTTGTTTTCCAAATTTTAAAACCTTATATTTTGCAACATTGAACTCACATCCCCATTCCCAATCACCAAATTTATTCAAATCTTCTTGTAAGGCCACAACATCTTCTCTGCTCTTCATGGTTCGTTCCAACTTTGCATCTGCAAACAACCAAATATCTCCATCCAGATCTTCACCAATATCATTAATATACAAGTTAAACAGCAATGACCCTAAAACAGACCTCTGAGGCACACCACTAGTAACTTTCCTTTTCCTGGATATCGCTCTCCCACACACACAACTTGTTGATACCTATCAGATAGCCAGTCTCCAATCCAATACACTAATCTAATATCCAACGCCATCCACTCTAGTTTGACTATCAACTTATCATGCGGTAATCTATCAAAAGCCTCTGCGAAATCTAAGTATATTGCTGTGTATCCTTCTCCTCTGTCCATGGAAGCAGTCACCTTATTGTAATAAGTAAGTAGATTACTAAAACATGACCTCCCTTTAATAAATCCATGCTGTCCATGAAAGATAATACCATTGTTGTCAACCCAATTCTGAGTCTTAGTTCTCACAAGCTTCTCCAACAACTTAACCACAACACCTGACACACAGATGGGCTTAAACTTTGATGCTTGAGTTCTATCACTTACTTTATGAAGTGCCACAATCTTAGGAACTTGACCCAGTGCAAGACTCGTATTAAAAAAATATGTCAAAGGCCAGTGTCAACTCCCTGGCACATTCCTTCAGAATATGTGGTGATATATTATTAAGTCCCGCAGCCTTATTTACATCTAGTTTGCCCAACACGCCATACCCTCTTGCTCACTTATAGTCAGTCTCTCCTCCCATCATCAACTGCTCTCCATCTCTCTCTCTCTCTCTCTCCATGAAGTTACATTCACAAGATTGAAAGACTTTTATGAACTGCTCATTAAGTATCTCCGCCATACCTTCTGCAACAGCTGTCTTTATACCATTTTCTCCAATCAATGTCATCCTTCTACATATATTTTATCATCTTCATACATATATTTTAGAATATATGTAATAATTTTAACTGTTTTCAGATTATAGTTCTGAAATTAATATTACAAGTTAGCAAATCCATATCACATATCACTTACCTAATCTTCTTCTTCTTCTTCTACAGCTTCTCCCACTTAAGTGGGGTCACTGTTGATAATGAGTCTCCTCCACACCTTCCTGTCTTGGGCTGTCACCACATCCAAGTTCTTCATCTTCAAGTCCTCTTCTACCAGCTCCCTCCATCTCTTCTTTGGCCGCCCACGCTTCCGCCTTCCTTGCACATCCATCTGCATGACCCTTCTTCCCACATATTCGTCCTCCCTCCTCATCACATGACCAAACCATCTCAACCTTGCCTCCTGTATTTTCGCTCCTAAGTTCGTAACTTTCACTGTTCCCCTGACATAGTCATTTCTCAGATGATCCTTTCTGGTTACACCGCACATCCACCTAAGCATTCTCATCTCTGCTACTTCCATCCTGCTGATGTTATTTTTCCTCAGGGCCACAGTTTCTATAGCATATGTCATAGCTGGCCTCACTACTGTCCTATAAATTTTGCCTTTCAGATTGATCGGCACCCTCTTATCGCATAACACTCCAGCCATCTCCCTCCAGTTCCTCCAACCCGCTTGTATCCTGCATCCCACTTCCTTCTCAGCTCCTCCATCTTCTTCCACTGTTGAACCTAAGTATCTAAAGTCTCTCATCTTCCTGATGACATTTCCTTCCAGCTCCAGATCTGTCTCCTGGCCACCGCCCACTGCGCAACACATATACTCTGTCTTACTTCTGCTCAGTCTCATACCTCTCTCTTCCAGTACTTTTCTCCATCTTTCCAGTTTAGTTTCCGCTTCTTCTCTTGAATCTACACACAGCAAGATGTCATCTGCATACAACATTGTCCAAGGTGCATCTTCTCTCACCTCCTCTGTTACCACCTCCATCACAATATTAAACAGAAACGGACTTAATGCTGACCCTTGATGTAAGCCAACTGTTACTTGAAAACTTTCTGTCTGTCCCAAACAGGTCCGAACACTTGTCTTCACATTTCTGTACATTTCCCGCACCAACCTGACATATTTCTCCGGCAGCTTCTTCTCCCTCAGACACCTCCAGACTTCTTGCCTTGGCACTCTATCGTATGCTTTCTCCAGATCAATAAATACCAGATGTAGCTCCCTTTGTTTCTCTCGATATTTTTCCATCATCTGTCGTAACCCAAAGATAGCATCTGTTGTTGATCTACCAGGCATGAAGCCAAATTGTTCCTTTGCAATCTCCACCTCCTCCCTCAATCTACCATCAAGAACCCTTTCTAGGATCTTCATTGTGTGGGACATCAACTTTATTCCTCTGTAATTTTTACAGTCTTGTGCATCCCCTTTACCCTTGTAGATGGGAACAAGAGTACTCTCCCTCCATTCCTCGGGTATATTTTCCTGTTGGCAAACTTTCATGAACAGGTCCCACAGCAGGTCAATTCCCTCTTCCCCCAGTGCCTTCCATGCCTCCACTGGAATTCTGTCGGGGCCCACCGCTTTTCCATTCCTCATCCTCTTCATGGCCTCCGTCACTTCCATTCTACTGATGTTCTGCACCATCCCCTCAGAAGGCTGCCCACTTATATCACTTACCTAATACTGAGTAAAAAAGTTTATAACTCACCTTGCTTAAATATGATAAAATTTTTATTCATTAAATGAAGCATGGTGAGTTATAAACTTTTTTACTCAGTATTAGTTAAGTGATATGAGACCAAGCTTTTAGAACAGTGTTTCCCTAAGTTTTGCACTGATCTTAAAATTTTAGTAATGCTCTTGTACATCCCCCCCCCCTCAAGAAAAGCAATTTGGGAGAAGGTATAGTAATATTTTAATTAAAAAACCAATAAAAGGTATTTGTTTTTTAACACTTTGATATGTTTGTAATTTATTATAATGTAAGATTATTTTTTAATCATTAAATATGTTTTTAGTTACAGGAATCCAATGTACATGAAGTAGAGACAAAAATTATGAAATTTAAATTTTCAGTAATAAAAAAAAATTAATGAGATAAATGAAATTGTTTCTGTTGGGAAGATTATTTAGCATTTGCCACATGCAGTACAATACAGAATAAAAAATATATGAATATAATATAAAAACTAAAATTGCATGTCTAAGTTTCTTCTCCATTTTGGTGCTGATGTTGCAGCTAGGAGAAAATCAATCCATCACCTTGATAAGCACATAAGCTGCATTAGTTAGTGATGTGATGAATTATTTATTTAGGAGCACTGCAGTCAAAAAGAAACATTGGGGAAAAAATTAGCTTGGACAAATCTGTTTTTGAAGGTTCATAACTGCATAAAATCTAGTAGATGCATGAAACAGTTTCTGAACTGATTTAAGATACAGATGTTTCTGAAATTTAACAGAGTTCTGACCATATGATTTAAACAGTTTGAATGTAAACTTTTAACACAAACAGTTTGAATCATGCAGTTGGAATGATTCTGCCATCATCTAGATCAGGGGGTCAGCAACCGTGGGCCGCATCTGCCCCAAAGTGCACTTTTGGCAGCCCATAAAAGGTTGGCCATACTTACATGGGATGTGGTCCATATGTTGAATTATTTAAATAATACATTTTATAATATGAATAATAAATTAAAAATAATTTTATACCTATACTTTGTGATATCGCTGTGCAACTTGGTGCTAGTCAACCGTATTTTCTGTGTTTTTTAAGAGTGATATAATAAAAATTGATAACTATTTTTGCTTAATTAAATGCTTATGGCCTGATTATTAAAAATAAAATTTAAATGTCGCCCACAAGTTTGAAAATGTTGCCGACTAATCTAGATGACACATTAACAGAGGTGAGTCGATACGTGCCAAGAGACACATTTTGTTTAAAAATTTCTTTAGTTTTTTAGTTTATGAAAAATTAATTATTGAATAGCCCTGCACTGCAACAATATGGCAAAAAAATATAAAGTAAAAAAAAAATAATCAAAATTTAAGAAATACCTTGTCACCCCCCCCCCCTCTGTTTGAGACCTTTTATGCCACATTTTGAGAAACACTATTTTAGAAGATTAAAGATTATACTGACCAAATGCAATCCTAGGAAGTTTTATAGTTATGTGACCAGTAAAAAGAAAGCTTAATATCAGTGAATGGCTCAAGTTGCTGGAGCGAGCGGTAGGATTACAGTAGAATATGATATAATGGGAATGTTGGACGAATAACTTACAAGTATCTTCTATAGTGCCAGTAAATGTTGGCCGATTGGAGACTCTACCAATTGGCCAGCAAATGTTGTCCGATTGGTAGAGTCTGGTGATATATTACCTCATGCATTAATGATATGCATGAAATTTCTGCACCCGTAATGCAACATTGTTGTACCTGTTGGGATGTCCCCTAAATTTTAGGTTCCTGTTCAGCATTAGTGAAACATTTATATCCTCTTTGTTTTTGCAAGATATCCTTACTTCTATATCATTCATCCCATCTTTGTTTTCCAAGTTTTGAAACCACTCAATTTTTATCATTGTGCTGGTATTTCCTTCAGTTGCATACTCATCTGTTTGGATCCTCCTGTAAATCCATAATATTGCTCTGCTCCTCCTACTTCCCAGCTTACATTATCTGCACACAACTGCTGTTTAACTTGATATCCCCATTTATACTTCTCCTAATATCAATTTAAACATTATTTTCCCTCAAAGAGGCTCCTGAGGCAATAGTAACCATCCTATTTCATTACACTCATCAAATTTGTATTCTCCTCTTAGCTCCTCACACAATTTGTTGATGTGTGTCAGATAGCCATTTTCCCATTCAATGTACTAATTTTTTATCTAACCTAATCTGTTCTTTAATTGTTAACTTATCTTGTGGCAATCCATCAAAACAGCCTCCTTTGTAAACTCTAAATATTCCATTGTGTATGTCCCTTTCAATGCATTTATTACATTGTTATAATACATAAATAGATTTCTAAAACATGATTCTCTTTTATCAATTGAATTCTGAATACTAGCCTCCCCTCCAAAACTTTAACCACAGTTCTAGACACACAGATCAGTCCATAATTCAAAGTTCTGGTCTTATTGCCTACTTTTTGAAGTAGGCAATAAGACCTCCTCTCCTCTCCTCCTTTTTGTCCTCCTCCTGACTTGTCCTGTGTTGCAAGACTCATTGTTAAAGAATATTTCAGTGCTGTGTTTACTACTAGCATATTCCCTTAAAACATGTGATGATATGTCATTAAGTTCTACTGCTTTACTGAACATCAAGTTTACTTGACTTCTCATATATCTCTTGTTCACTCACCATTAGTTCTACTTTCCATTTTCTCCTTACTCAAATTAATTTATCAGCTGCCAACACCCAGTATTTTCAGTTTATAAGTTGAAAAGTTACAGAAGTGACAAGAGATTATTAGCAGGGCTGAGAAGAGACAGATGCAGGTGGTCTGAGATGTGAAGTAAGTATGAAGAAAATTATATATGGAGACTGATTAGAGTAGTACTTAATGAAAGTATTACAAAATCCTGCTTCCCTGGTGCAAAAATTAATGATATTAGTCATGCCATCTGGATATAGAGAGGTAAGGCAAAAGAACTGATTATTTTGGTTGGTACTAATCATCTGAGAGGTGAAAAGTATTTTGTGAGGGAGAATGCGAAGGAGTTGTTAGAAGCAAAATTGAAGAGCATGAAGGTAAAGATTGTAAGTCTCCTGTTACTATGATAGAGGTGAATTGAAGAAGAGGGCATTTGACAGCGAACAAATCAATATGCAGGCTGTGCAGAAGGAATAATGTAGAATTTGTGGACCTATGGTCTGAGTTTAACAGAAAGAAGGATTTGTATAATGTTGCTGGACTGCACCTAAATGGTTTTGGTGTTAGGAGTCTAGAGAAAAGCTCTTTGTTCACCAAGCATCCTGAATAGCAAATTCAGGAAAACTTAAGGAATTAGGGGTGGATGCAGGTGAGCATGTGTGTGTGTGTGTGTGTGTGTGTGTGTGTGTGTGTGTGTGTGTGTGTGTGTGAAGGCACTCATGAGGTGAGTGAGTGAGTGTAAGAATGACCAACAAGTGCAGAATGTAGTCTCTCAAGTAAAAATATTGAATAGGGTAGTCAATTCAGGAAGAAAAGCTAGTTGGCAACCTAAAGGGATGCAATTTCTATACACTAATGCCACAAGTATAAGGAACAAAAGGGAGGAGTGTTTGACATTGATTAGTGCAACCTCACCAAAAGTTACAGGCATTAGTGAGACTTGGCTAACAGCAGATGATGTAGTTACAAGGATAGAATGTAAATAGTTCATTATTTTTAGGAAGGATAGATAAGATGGGGTGGAGGACACCACTGATGATGGCAGATGAATTGCAGCCCCCAAAAAAATAAAGATAGGTGTGAGGGTGGCTGTTCATTTGAAGCAGTCTGGTGTGAGATTGAGGCTAATAAGACTATAGGTCAATAGGTTCCACGGATGATCTGGAAGACATGAAAGATCGCATGGCAGGAAGAAAATGGAATTTATACACCCAGTGAGAGATAATTACTTCAGGCAGCATCTGATGGAGGAGCCTCGAAGTGGAACAGTATTGGACCTAGTCATATGAACTGAAGAATTATCCATAACTTAAGATGACCATATTGTCTCCAATTGGGGGAAGTGACCATGCAGTCTTGACTAGGAAGATTGTAATATAATTACTAGATTGTAATATATGAGGAATATTCTCAAGAAGGGGTATATGCAGAACTACAAGGCATGTGATTATGATAAGCTTAGGAGGAAGCTTGAAGCTCTGTCATGGCATAAAACTCTGCACGTGAAGGATTTTAATAGTATCTAATTTTAATATTATCTAATGTGTTGTATTAAATTATAGCTTCAAGATTTATTGAATTAACAGTTAGATGACTGCATAGTGTCATTAAGCATGAGCTTCAGAATAAGAAAATGCTGTGATGGGTGTATATAGAGAGGAAGGTTACTAGCAAACTCATGAACAGTACAAGGGTCATGCAAGAAAAGTGACCAGTATGGTAAGAAAGGCAATATCAGATTGTGAGAAGAAACAAGCTTAGTAGGCCAAATGAAATCCCAAAGAGTTCTTTTGCTGTGTAGCAAGTAAAAGGAAGAATGACTATGCAAGAATAACCTTAATGAGTGCTGATGGTCATGAGGTTACAGAAGCAGATAAAATAGTTGAGTTACTGAGTGGCCATTTTGCACAGGTATATCATCCAAGTGAGGTTAATACTGAGACATGTAATAGACTTAATTGAAAACAGAAGTGGATGAACTGGAGGTTCTTAGGATATTGCAGATCTCAATGTAAATACAGTGGGATTAGATTGGATGTCAGCTTGCATTTTATCAGAATGTTCTAGTGAAGTGGCAGTACTTCTGACTTGGCTCTTTACGTCTCTGGCTCTAAGATTCTGAGAGGTTCTAAGACTACAGTAGCAAATTATATATCAATTATCTCAGCAGGGGTGGTAAAAGTACTTGGAAAATTGGTCATAATGAGAACCCAAGAATGAAAAGAGTATGATACTCTCTGAAGGATAACATGGCTTTGTGAAGAATCAGTCATGCCTTGGTAATCTTTTTATAATAGATAACAGAATAAAGGGAATGGCTAAATGATGATTCTGATTAATTTTGCAAAGCTGTTTGAGAGAATCGCAGAATAACTTTGTTATGCAAAGAATAAATGGATTGAATATGACACTTGTTATGTGGATAAGAGTGTGGCTGCTGTACAAGTATCAGAAAGTGGTATATGCAGGAGCAAAAGCAGGTGTCTAATGGTGTGCTACATGCTAAGACCACTGCTGTTTAATTTATACATAAATGATAAAAGAAAATCAGAAAGAAAATATTCAGTTGTTTGCTGATAATGAATGCTAAATTGTGTAGAGTAATAATTAATCAAGACGATGTGGAGAGATTGCAGGATATCATTTTAATTTGGAGAAATGTAAAGTTATGCATTTTGGGATAAATAGATAACTAGCTGTGTGTACCACGTTGATGGAACTATACTCCAAGAAATAGCTGAAACTCATGCTTTAGTGGTGGTGGTAGACGGAGAATTGAAGGTTTGAGGTCATATTGCTAATGTAGCTCATAAGATTATTTGGCTATTGAAGAGCACACTAACAATTATAAAGAGGAATAGCAATGGAAGTTGTTATTCCTCTTTATAAGGCCTTGATACGTCCACATCTCGATTACTGTGTTCAGGTTTGGTCTCCTGTGTTTTTTGGGGGTGAGTAAGTGGGGGAGAACATTCAGAGGCAAGTGACCAAGTTTGTGAGTGATCTGTGGAATGTGCCCTATGAGGATAGATTGAGGATGTGTGAATTGCAGAAGTTGGTTGATAGGGGAAAAGAGGGGATATGATAGGAACATTTAAGTTATTTAAAGAGTTTTATAGGATTGATGTAGGGGAAATGTTTTGGCACTTGGATAGAGGAGACAGAGTAAGAGGTCATCACTGCAAATTAAGTCAAGGTGTGGTTAGTAGGTCTGCAAGGACTAGATTTTTCACTTGAATGGAATGGGTTGCCAGAGTCACTTGTGAGTACTTCATCTGTTAATGGATTCAAGAATAGGTACAATAGATTGTGTGGATAGTTTGGGTCTCCTGTGATAAGTCCTTGGACCCCATGGAGGTGCCTAAAAATAATAATAATAAACCTTCCAAGTACAAGTTAAGGTTTACTTACCTTCAATGATTCTTTCAAACCAATCTGATTACTTAAAGACTTCTCCATCGAATTACGTCTAAAATAGTCACTAGAGAGATCCATAATAAAGCCTAATGGTATAGCTATCAAGAAGATTAAAAAAATACATTTATTATTATATGCTATTATCTCGTTGGTTTTCTATCCAGCATCATCATAGCACAGCAAAATGATGACAGACACAGCATTAAACTAAGTAAGTGTAGAAACAAGTTAAATAGTAACTGACACCAATGTCCTTACATGGCACTTTCTATAGGTCAGGTAACTATAGAGTTAATTCAGAGAAATCCAGCTATTAGGTCTCAGAGATCTTTGGTAAATTCATGCAACCATACTTGTTGAGGTTGGGAGAGTGCTTCATAGCTGATCCTCATTCTAAGAATAGCCTCTCAGACCTGTAATGACTTCTGTTTAATGAAGATGTTTTTCTCTATCTGATCCTATGTAAAGGGGTATCCAGAGGACATAATTTTTATTTTCTTCAAGGCATGTGTTAACTGATCTACCAGTCTGTCAAAAGTAGACTAATTTGCAGGCTAATTTGGTCAAGCGTTTTACTTCTGACCCAGATCCATAAGTTAAAAATGGTTTGAACACAGTCTTGTATACAGCTAGTTTAGTGTTCTGAATAATTACTCTCTTATTCCATATGAATTTATTCAACTGACTTCCTACCATACCAGCTTTGTTGATTCTGTTGTCTATTTCCATATTTAATTTACCATCTTCACTAAAAATGGTGCCTAAGTAACTGAAATGTTTTACTTGTTCCACAGGTTCTCCATTCACAACACAGTTGACATTTTCAGTGATTCTGCCTATTTCATTGTCTTTGTCTTTTTATTGCTGACCTTCATACCATATCTATTACAACAGTCATTCAATTTAGTCAGAGAATCTTGCAGACTTGTAGCAGATTTATTTAGAAGTATAACATCATCTGCATAAAGCAAAGAGCTGACATTAACATCTCCAATTTTGATATCAGGTTTAATACCACTTTCCTTCATAATGTACATCCTTGTCTCACACTGGATTTAACATTAAACCATCTTCCTCTACTTCCTTCAATCCTAACTGCTGATTTACAACTCAAATAAAGACTAAGTATTGTTTGATATAATGCCCCATTGTAACCATATAACTGTAGCATATTGAATAGCTTCTCTCTTGGCACCTTGCCATATGCCTTTTCCAGATCGACAAAACTTAAATACAGATCTTTGTTATATTACAATGATTTCTCGACTATTTGTCATAAAGTGAAAATCTGATCCTGACAGCCTCTATTTGGCAACTTGTTCTTCACCAAGTTCACAATTCTTCTCATCCGTTTCTCAAGTACACTAGCATAAATCTTATCAGGAACACTCAGTAGAGAAATACCTCTGTAATTCTCACATTCAGTTTTATTTCTCTTTTTATATATGGGTACTATGAGAGCTCTACTCCAATCATTGGGAATTCATCCCTCTGTCCACGCCTTCTGAAATATGCAGTGCAGCCACTGTAAGACCCTTATACCACCATACTTAAGCAAGTATGGTGGTATAAGGGTCTTCATCAAATATCATCTACTCCTGCTGCCTTTCAGGAGTAGAAAGGCATCAGGAGTAGATGATACTTTTCAAGTCTTTGATTGCTTTTTTCCTACTTCAAGTATGGATATGTATTCCTGACTGTATGCCTGTTGAGTGTTTTTTACCACTGTGCTGTCACTGCTTGTTTCATTTAGCAATTTTTCGAAGTAATTACTCCATACTACAAGGATATCTTTTTCTCCTGATTTCATGTCACCTTTATCATCTCTAATTCCTTTTACAGCACTCTTTCCTCCATTTCTGAGCTTCTTCAACAACCTCCACAATATTTTGCCACCTTCTTGATATTTATTTTCTATGTTCTTGCCAAAGTCCTCCCATGACTTTTGTTTAGCTAGTTTTTACACAGTCTTCAGTTTTCTTACATTTGTCTCTGTATTCTCTAAGAGCACAAGCTGACTTATTCACTAGGAACTTTTGATATGCTTCTTCATTTCCTTCACTGCCTCTTTTACTTCCTGTGTCCACCATGGAGTCCTGATTTTTCTATCCTTGCAGACAACCTCACCACATGCCTCTCTGGCAGAATCAATCAGGATTTTCTTCAAGATTTGCCACTGAATCTCCAAAGTTTGGTTCCTCTTCTCAAACTCTTTTATTTTTCTTCAATAATCTTTGTGTATTTTAGTCTACAGTTCACATCTGAAAGCTGCTGAACTTTTATTTGCTTTAAAACTTTCTTACATGTTATTCTTTTCAATATATGAAATTCAATTTTATCCTGCTCAAGACTAAATAGTGATCACTTCCAATTTCAAATCCTCTGTAGACTCTGGTGTCCTGCACCAGGGAGAAAACATCACTATCAACAATAACATAGTCAATGAGACTTTTCTTATTCCTAGCCTCTTCTCTCCATGTGAATTTGTGCACATTTTTATGTTGGAACATGGTGTTAGTAATAACCAGTCCATGTCCTGAGCAGAAATCCAACAGATATTTGCCATTATTATTAGCTTTGGTCTTTTCTCCAAATTTTCTCAAAATATTTCTGTATGTCTGACAATCATTTCCTACTCTGCTATTTAGATCTCCAACAAGGACCAACTTTTCTGTTTTCATTGTGTCAGTTGCTTTCTCTAAAGACTCAAAAAATTCCTCCACTTCTATCTTTGTAGAACCTTCTGTGGGACCATAGGCACAAACAAGTCTCGTTGTCCAGTTCCCCATTCTGATATTTGCCCATATCACTCTACTTGAGACTGCTTGCCATTCAAGAAGATTAGCCTCGTATTTAATGTTGATTACTATGGCTATTCCTTCTTTTCCTTGATTGTCATTGCCTGAATATAACATTTTGTATTTATTGCTCAGAAAGGTCTCACCAGGTTTCGTCTTTTTTGTTTACGTCACCCCTATTATATCAATCTGGTACTTATCTAATTCCTCAGCTAGCTCCATTTCTTTGCTATTCAGGCTTCTTATGTTGATACTACTGTTCTTCAACTCTGGTGATATTGAGTTGAGTGGGGTGTGTTTTAGGGTTTGCTCCAGTAGCTGACTTTTCGCTGTTCACCCTGGTTCCCTGGCAATAACAATGGGGACCTTGTTTAACCGGGTGAATGCCCCATCTGGCATGAAATTTTGTCATGTTGTACCATCATTTTGTATGTTTGTTTAAGCCAATAAGAATACAATTTGGTCAGCTAAATTCCAGATTGGCATTCTGTTCATGTTCCAATATATATCATAGAATATTGGAACATAACAATGCAAAACAGTTCCATTGCATATGTTTATGCAATGGAACTCCTTTGCTTGTGTTTATGCAATGGAGTTCCATTGCATAAACATTGGGAATAGATATGATGCTGGTGATTTGCTTGTGTTTTTGTAATGGAGTTCCATTCAGAATCCTATGAAATTCCTGTCAAATCCTTTGCAAAGTCTGGCAGATTCACTTACCAGCCATTTCTTTATCCAACTCAATTATCACTTGATTATAAAAAGTAATCATATTACTTATACAAGATATACTCTTCACAAAACCATGGTGTCTCCTATAAAATATTCCTGTCCATTTCCAATTTTACCTTAACCACCACTACAGAGATAATGATTGGCCCATAATTTGCTGTTTCTGTGTTGGAGCTTCTTTAATGCAGTGATACTATTTTTGCTTTCTTTCCACTCCATTGCCACATGAGAACTGAGGCTTAAATGAAAAGTTTGGTTGAGGGAGGTACACATTCTCATAATGCACAGGCTGATTTGCCATCTAATTCCATGGCCATATTTGCATTAACATTAAATATCAGAAGCACCTCCAATTTGTCAATCTCTGTGCTTGTCAGTCGGTCATTGTTATATCTGGTACTAGAATATCTCTGCCTGGATGGTACACACTTGCAAAATGATCACTCATAAACTCAACTATTTTGTGTACTTTTGTTATCTTCCTGCCATAAGCATTTGTAAAGGCCATCCTTCCATAGTCATTCTTCTTTTTACATGCCACACATTGAAATAATTTTTTAAGATTTCTTTTGACCCTATCCACTAGCTTCCTCTCGCACTGAGCTTTTGCCTTTCTTACTATATAGGTTACCTTTCTTGCTTGTGCATTGTGCTGGTTGCGAGTATGTAGATCAGCTTTTTTCTTTCATAAATTAACACAAGGAAAAGAGTGAATGATATATTTAAAAGCCATATATTTCAGCCCTGAAAATTACAGGTCATCATCAGTGGCATCATGCAGTTGAATAAGAAGTAGAACATGAACAATGGATTATTGAAGACAATAAGTCATGTGATGTTTTACATATACAGCAGTGCAAAGAAATAACTGAGGAAACGTAATATTAAAAAAAAAATAAACGATATGTGATTAGAATAAGACTTCCATATCTTTGATAGTGAGAGGCAGTCGTTCTGATTCAGGTTCAGATGATGAAGTAAGGCTTTGGTGCTTTCTTTAATAAACGTTCAGACTTTGCAGCAACGATGGAATAAGCGTTTCAGACTATACAATATTGTAGTTGGTATTTTCAATTTTTCTTTATATTCCTTCCACAACTTTTTCTATTTTGCAACTCCTGTTTAATGATGCTATTCACTCATCCAAGTCCTACCTGATTTATCCTTCTATCTCTGGGTATACAGTCTGACCCTGTTTCTTCAAACATCCCTTGACCATCTCCTATGACTGCCAACATCTCTTCCCTTGAAATTCTTATACTATAGCACTGCTAAAACTGATTCTCAGCATGTCATAATCATGTACTTCGTAATTCCACATTCCAGATTAACAGAAACTGCTTGTCTGATAATCTCTCAGGTGAAGCCCATATGATTGCTTTCCTCAGCACAAAGCAGCATGACTACATTAATTGCTGCTAAGTTCTCTGATGCTATGACCAGATATATCTCCCAATACTTAACTTTCCCCATAATAATTGCTCAACCTCTTCCAACTAAAGGTGAATTAGCCAGTCTCATATGGAGGTAGAGGGTTTTTTTCACCCAGAGACTCAGGTTTTTTTGTCCATTAGAATAGGCAAACCGGCCCAGTGAACACACATGGATCTACAATCATAAATATACTTAATCCCTCATTAGGAGGGCTCAACCCATCCTAAAGGATGGGGGAAACCCCATACGAAATAAATTACTCAACCTGCACTCATTGGGCTCATTTACCAATGCATGCCATCTACATTGCTTATTACACTCACAATGGCCTATAGAAGCAACCAAGTATATATTTCATCCTGTTGACCTCTTTCTCACACTAGATAGCCTCAGATGAACTGTCCTCTGCATTGCTGCCTTCTGATTTACCTCTACTCTTTTTTAGCATCAGTCCTTCTGCTATCGTTAACAAAACCCCTCCTCCCTTTCTGTTCCAACTATCCTCTCTGTAAACACTATAGACTTTGCACTCTATTCCTGTCATTGTATCATCCTCAGTCAACCAGTCTCACTAATGCATAATATTTAGTGTGACTTTTGACCAAGTTGGGCTAATCAATGCCAAAATTTCTTCTCCATTATTTCAAATAATTGTGGAATTTGTATACATAAACTGCAACACCTTCTTCATCTCACAACCTCCCTTATACCTTGTCTTGATTATCCCATTAAAGTTAAGAACCTGGAATGTTATTCAGCATCATTTGATGAGTCTCCTGCTTACTCTCCTCTAGGTTGCCTGGACCCCACACTCATCTGCATCCCTGAACATTCTGGTTTACCTGACTCTACTCTTCTGAACTCTCACTGAACAAGACCTCAAAACACTTAAGTTCAAATAAAATGTAAGGCACAACTATCTGCCTTATATAAGTCCTTCCTCCCATCAGCCTCACTCCACACATCCACAAATTTCACACCATTCCTTCTGCATAGCCTGTGCACTGATTCATTCGCAATCATAGCTCTTTGTCTCGGCTCCCCACTCTCATACTGTAGCAGCAGAGTTAGAACTTTTACTTTCTCATTCTTCTTATATGCTTGTAACAGCAACTCTTTCTTATCTTCTCACAGCCACACTTGTCACCTCTTAGGTCTTACTACTGGCTAATCATCTCCTTCACCTTCCCTCTCTGTATTCTTACAGCATTCCTAACATCCCTAATCTTCACTCTGGGGAAACAGTTTTGTCACACTCTCCTCACACACTTGTCCTGTCATGGAATCATCATAAAAGATTTGTCTCTTCTCCCTTTCAATCTTTCATGTTCTGTCTTCTCTTCCCTCACATCTTCCCCTCCTGTTTTTTTTCCTGTCATACTACCTGCCAGGCTTTTCTCCAATCAGTATTGAAGCATCATCAGTGGGAACTGGTTTCATGGAAATATTGAGAACTAAATTATTATTAATATTATTACACAGTCCAAAAATTGTGTTGGACACAATTTTTGCTGACTTTTATATGAGACTTGTTTTTTACTAATTTGGGTGCTCTGATTTCAAATATCAAACCCATTTTTCTCTATCACGTCAGGTTTTTCCTCTATAGCATTTTCTTTTTGCTAATTTGTAAGTTTTTGATAGTTTTAAGGAGGCAGTACTATTTAGAGGATCAAAAAAATCGATTTTTTAATATTATTTTCTGAAAGTATGTACTTTTAAAAATCTGTTCCTAACTTTTTATCAAGAAATTCAAAAAATTCCTGAAGATATAGCCTTTATTCAAAGCGGTGCGCAGATCAGAATCGGAGCACTCACCACTCTCACTTGTTAGTAAACGAATAAATGTGTAAGAACCTGCAACGGCACGTACTGGCGCTTTGAATGCGAGAGAGGCCGATAATTAGATACATAACTACTTAACAATATTCATTAAAAATTACAAGAATATAAAAAAAAAAATAGCAATTTTACTTACACATGCGTTTCAGGGAATAAATTTTTGTTTGTAGCAATTTCTGCTGTGTATTCTGTTTTGGCAATCCCTTTCAATACTCAACAGTAGTCGGCCATCATTTGAGAATTCCATCTTCCTTGGTACCGATCTTCCATAGTTTCTAAGTCTTGATGAAATCTTTTGCCTTGTTCATCGCTTACAGCACCTAAATTTTCGGGAAATCTATCAAGATGACTGTATAGGAAATGAAGCTTTATGCTCATGTTGCAACCTACGTGCTGGAAATTTTCAAGCATTGTTTCCACCACTAGATCTTTGTAATTGCATGCTTCTTTGTTTCCAAGAAAATTATTTGCAACCATCATAAATGAAGTCCAGGCCTCTTTCTCAATTTCGTTCATAGAGTTGATGAAATTTGGGTCTCTCATTAAAGTTCTAATTTGCGGTCCATCAAATACACCGGCTTTAATTTTTTCATAACTAAGTCGTGGAAATTTTTCACATATGTATTGGAAACAGTCACCTTGTAAATCTAAAGCTTTAACATACTGCTTCATAAGACCTAGTTTGATGTGTAGAGGTGGAAAAATGATTTTTTCTCTGTCGATTAAAGGTTGATTTATAACATTCTGTTCTCCAACATTTAAGGATATTCTAAGAGGCCAATGTTTCTGACTCCAGTATTGGTTTCTAGCTCGACTATCCCAGAAGCATAGAAAACACGGAAACTTTGTGTATCCTCTTTGAAAGCCAAGTAAAAAGTTCACCATTTTAAGATCCACACAGATGATCCAGTTATGGTCTGTATATTTTAATAACTTCAGAACCTTTTTAATGTCCTCATATGTTTCCTTTAAGTGGACTGAATAGCCAATAGGAATTGAGCCATATACATTCCCATTGTGTAGTAAGACATACTTGAGACTTTTGCTTGAACTGTCAATAAATAAATGCCACTCATTTGGATGATATTGTACAACACTCATTTCAGTTAGTAAACCTGACATATTGTTACAGTAAACAAACCCACACTCATGTTTAAAATATTGTACAAGATTACTTTCCCTGCTACGATAAAAAGTTATCTTCGTATCTTGCTCCAGTAAGTTTTTTTCATTTAATCTTGAAGCTAACAATTTCGATGATTCCTTTGATAGGCCCAAATCTCTTACTAAGTCATTCAATTCCGCTTGAGTAAAACGTTGCAGTCCAGAACTGAAATTAAATTTTCATTGCCTAAATCAACATCCGGGTCTTGCTCCTCAAGAACATCTGGCATATCCCGATCATCCTCGTTCTCAAGTAAAGGAAGTCCTTTATAAATTGGCACGGCTATTTCATTGGAATGAGCAACTGGCCGAATTGCTGAGTCGAGATTTGGATACACAATTTTTTTCTAATTCTTCTTATTATAACCAGAAGTCTGAACTAAACAAAAATAGCAATCATCTACATAATTTTTCGGTCATGCCAAATCATTGGAATGCCAAAAGCTAATTTTTGGTGTTTTCCCTTGCTCCACTGTCATAAATTTTCTACACATGACTTACACACTTTATTTGGAGCCCATGACTTGTCCTGATCTGCAATTTTTACATCAAAGTATGCAAAGTACACTTTCTTAACGAAATCAGTGATATTTGTCCTTTGACTGGGAACAGTAAAGCTGCCACAAATGTAGCAGAAGGAATCTACACTATTGACACAATTTCGAGTAGTAGGCATGATGTATTTTCTTCACTGCCGACTAACATGCAATTAACAAGACAAAAAAAATCAGACTTTAATGAAACGTTATAAGCGCTCATGATACTTTTACGATCGATTAATGATTGATGATTTCGATCGCTCTTTGTCCGCTATGATGCATATAGCATTCATTTGTTTTAGGCAGTTGTCATCGCCTACGTTTCATCACCTAAATGTATTAGGTCAGTTATCGGCCTCTCTCGCATTCAAAGCGCCAGTACATGTCGTTGCAGGTTCTTACGCATTTATTCGTTCACTAACAAGTGAGAGCGGTGAGTGTCCCGATTCTGATCTGCACACGCCCTTTGAATAATAGGCTATATCTTCGGGAATTTTTCGAATTTCTTGATAAAAAGTTAGGAACTGATTTTTAAAAGTACATACTTTCAGAAAATAATATTAAAAATTCGATATTTTTGATCCTCTAATTAGTACTGCCTCCTTAAAACTATCAAAAACTTACAAATTAGCAAAAAGAAGCCATAGAGGAAAAACCTGATGTGATAGAGAAAAAAATGGGTTTGATATTTGAAATCAGCATACCCAAATTAGTAAAAAACAAGTGTCAGATCATAATCAGCAGAAAAAAAAATTTTTTGTTGGCCAGTGTTATTATTATTATTATATGATACCTCCAAGAAGTCCAAAGACTCGACCAGAGAGGGCCCCTACTCTACAACACTCCGTCTCCGCTGATCAATCACCAACTACAGCGAGCTGCAACTACCATCATCATCTACACCAGCATTATCTACTGTCCACCACCACCACTAGTATTTTCACAGACAGTCATCCATGCCCACAGCAGGATTTGAACTTACAGCCTTTTGGCTGGAGAGCTGGTATGCTAACCTCTCAGCCAACCATCTTTTCAAATCAGTGCAAAAGTCATAGCAAATTATCTGCTTCCATATATAAGCATCATAGGTATCAAGACAGTGACTATCCATTTCAGACATATACTGTATATTGCATTACAATATAGAAATACAAAAGGAATTTGCTGTGCAATATGGGATATTAGTTATTTCATGTGAAGTTATCTGCCTCCATATACAAATATTATAGTTTTGATGATATTGAAACTTTTTTCACCTGGTTATATATACTATAAACTAAAATAATTTATACTATAAATTAAACTTGGGATGCCAAGAAATTATACTCTTGGTTTCATCCTTTATCAAAGTGTAAGCAAACAAAGTTTGTTAACTTAGGGACAAACAACACACTTGTTGAAAAGATTATTTTACTGATTATTAATAAAATAATAACTTGATGTTTCGACCCCTGTATTGAGGACACTATTAGAAGGATACACGTGTATAGGAACCAAGCTACATGCTGTTGCACTCTATAAAGGTAAATTAAGTCTATGTTTTTAACAAATATTTTTCTTAGCCCGACCTCTAGTGATTTAAAAAAATACATAAATAAATAAAATAAAAATAAAATAAGAATAAAAAAAAATTATAAAATAAAAACTACAATAAACTCTGCTAAAGTCCTCACGTACTAAGATTCTTCTGGAATTGTACAGGTTTGTACAGAAAGGTTTAAATTACGCCATTGTGCCGAGGTCAGTAAATAAACTTGATATAATTTATCATATCAAGAGAGGTTTTAAGATCCCTCCCCGCCAATTTAGAGGACAAAATACGGATGGAAACTGCTTGTTTACTAAATTCAACCAAAAAATTAAGCAGCAACCTAAACAAAGCAGAAAAACTGGCCCTAAAATTCCTAAAAAATAACCATGACATAATTATCACAAAAGCAGATAAAGGGAATGCTACTGTTGTTTTAAATCGGACAAATACGTAGAAAAAATTAACCATTTGGTATCTGACCACAACACCTACCAAATGGTAAATTACAACCCCATGCAACACAACAAAAAGAAAACAGCTGAATTACTTAAATCAGTTAAAATGTGGTCGGAAGAAACAATTAAAAAATTAATACCTCGGTATGCCTGCACACCCAGAATTTATGGCCTGCCAAAAGTACACAAAACAGACAAACCATTACATCCAATTGTGGAAGGAATCGACACCCTGAATTACACTTAGCCAAAAAATAAGCAGCCACACTCAAGGAATTGGTAGGTCATTCCCCTTCCTACATAAAAAATACACAATATTTCATAAACAAAATTAAAAATGTTACACTCTCCGACCAAGATCTATTAGTCAACTTTGACATAACTTTCCTTTTCACCAATGTCCCAATCAATGATACTATCTTGCTCTTGCAGAACATATTTCCACACGACATCATGGCTCTCTTTGCCCACCTTCTCCGCTCCGGGTATTTCGTATGGCAAAACAATTTTTACCTTCAAAAAGAGGGTACAGCCATGGGATCACCACTTTCCCCCCCCCAATAGCGAACTTTTATATGGAAGACTTTGAGCAACGAGCTCTAGAGTCGGCATGCCTAAAGCCCAAAATTTGGCTCAGATACGTCGACGATATTTTCGCCATTTGGCCCCACGGCCGTGAAGCACTAAATACATTCCTTAGCCACCTGAACAAACAATACAAACGCATCCAATTTACCATTGAAATAGAAAAAAGCAATTTTCTATTTCAATGGTGACACACTCGTCACACGTCTTCCTTCAGGCTGTCTCTTCTTCTCAGTCTACCGCAAACCTACACACTCAGGCCAATACATAACACAAAACTTCTTATCACCACCCAACACAAAAACTATGGGTCATAAGCATCCTTAAACACAGAGCTCAAACTATTTGTTCAAATGAACAAGCTCTTAACCATGAATATAAGACCATCAAACTATCTTTATAAAAAATGGATACAGTATAAAAACCATTCACAAACATCCTCCAAGATACCACTAATAACAAAAAAGATTTCAAGAATGCTATTGCCATACCATATGTTAGAGGCATTTCTGAAAAAATAGGCAGAATACTACACAAATACAACATCAAAACCACCTTTAACCCCCAACAAAATTAAGACACCTACTCAGTTCTTCCAAGGATCCTCTGCCACACCTAGCCCACCCAGGGGCTTACAAAATACAATGAACATGTAACATACCATACATAGGGGAAACAGGACAAATCATCCCAATCAGAAAGGAGGAATACAAACGACACATTAAATACCTCCATTTTGGAAAAACCAGCCTTTCTGACCATGCACTCCAAACATACCACAGAATTGATTGGAAAGGTACCAAGTCCCTACAGCACACCAAAACCTGGTTCGAGCGGAAATTAAAAGAAGCATGTGAAATGCTCAAACATAATCCGAATCTGAATAAAAATGATGGTCTACCCATTCCAAGAATGTGGAGAACCCATCTGCAACCTTCATAGCAGCCACAAAGAAAAATCTCGATACAAGAAGACTTGGTGAAGTTTTTTTATTTTTTATTTGATGAACATTCAATAGCAACCTGTACTGTGCAAATCCAGAAGATTATCGTAATGTAAGAATATGAACTGTACAATTCCAGAATAATCTTAGTACTTGAGGACTTTAGCAGAGTTTATTGTAGGTTTTATTTATAATTTTTTTTATTCTTATTTTATTTTTTTAAATTTTATTTACTTTATTTTATTTTATTTTATTTTTTTATCACTAGAGGTCAGGCTAAGAAAAAGATTAGTTAACAACATAGATTTAATTTACCTTTATAGAGTGCAACAGCATGTAGCTTGGTTCCTATACATGTATCCTTCTGATGATGACCTCAATACAGGGATCGAAACGTCGTTATTATTTTATTAATAATCAGTAAAATAATCTTTTCAACACATGTATTTTGTGTCCCTAAATTCATAAATATGAATACTGATCACTGTGTAACCTTAAAAGAAGAAAAAAAATTTTGTGTGTGAAGTCACTTCACAACTGGGCTATTTATATAGAGGCTGATGAGTTCAGATCAGTTGCCTTAGTATCCTATAATGCAACACATATATATCCTTATGGACTTGTATAATGCTATGCATTAATGAAAGGGCCACTACCCAGACTGGTTTTGACCTTTATTGAGGTCTCATCAGTGGGAGTCAGACCCAGAAGTGATATCATGGTTGAAATAATGAAGAAGTCATATTTCCACATACAAGTAGCCAAAAGGTGTCACACCTATATGTATATTGCATTATAGGATTATAAGGCAATCGATCTGAAGTCATTAGCCTCTATATACAAGAAGCTCAGTTATGCAAACTTTGTTTACACTTGGATAAAGGATGAAATCAAGAATAGGCTACTTTAATTTATAGTATAACCAAGTAAAAAAATTTGCAACATCTAACATGTTGATACCCTAATCCACAGCATTTTATTAATCAGGTGTGACACCTTTTGGTTACTTGTATATGGAAATATAACTTCTGCATTACTTCAACCTTGGTATCACTTCTGGGCCTGGCTCCCACTGATAGGACCTCAATAATTTCGAAGTATCAACACAACAGGGTATTTTCTAAATTCCATTGCTGACAGGAGTCAGCAATGGAATTTTGATTTTTATAATCAGTGAATTAAAATACTCTTTATGGAAGATGAGAAAGAAACTTGGATTTGAAATGCAGCAATATAAAGCATCCAAATGCTTTATATTATTGCATTGTGGAAATTGTGCGTTATGTAATAAGGAATGAACACATGACTGAACAATAAAATTGTTTAGCTAGTTTTACATAGTGTTTAGCTTTCTTACATTTTTCTCTGTATTCTCTAAGAGCACAAGCTGACTTATTCACTAGGAACTTTTGATATGCTGCTTCATTTCCTTCACTGCCTCTTTAACTTTCCATGCCCACGATGGAGTTCTGATTTTTCTATCCTTGCAGACAACCTCACCACATGCCTCTCTTGCTTAGTCAATCAATGTTTTCTTCAGGACTTGCCACTGAATCTCCAAGGTTTGATTCCTGTGCTCAATCTCTTTCATTTTTTCTTGAATAATGTTTATGTATTTTAGTCTACATTTCACATCTAAAAGCTTCTCAGCTTTTATTTTCTTTAAAACATTTTAAAATATTCTTCTTTTCAATATGAAATTCAATTTTATCCTGCTCAAGATTAAATGGTGATCACTTCCAGTTTCAAATCCTCTGTACACTCTAGTGTCCTGCACAGGGAGAAACATCACTATCAACAATAACATAGTCAATGAGACTTTCTTATTCCTTGCATCTTCTCTCCATGTGAATTTTTGGACATTCTTATGTTGGAACATTGTGTTAGCAATAACCAGTCCATGTCCTGAGCAGAAATCCAACAGGTATTTGCCACTATTATTAAGCTTGCTCTTTTCTCCAAATTTTCCCACAATATTTTTGTATATCTGACAATTATTATTATTATTTTTTTTAATATACAGATAATTTTAAAAATCATGAACATGTCATGTTTATTCTAGAAATTCATGATAAATGCAGGATTAAGAATGGTGGTTGTACACATATTTGTAAATGGAATCATAGTACATTTTCAAGTAGTTGCTCTTGTCCTTCTGGTTATTCTCTGTTGGCTGATAGAAGAACTTGTGAAAATTATTTATCAGGTAAGTTGATTGGTTTTATTTCTTACAAAAAGTTATTATTATTATTACTACCCAAGACCCCATGGAGTCAAAGACTCATCTAGGAGGTCCTTTTATCAAACACACAGCTCATCATACTATGTTTTAAACACACTCAAATTCTCTACAGATACCACACTCTCAGGCAAGGCATTCCAATCATTCACACTCTGTATGAAAAAACCTCTTCTCCCTCCCTCTTTATACAGTTTCCAGGGATGACCTCTGGTTCTCCCCTGATCTCCCACTGTTTTCTGTAGAACCTCTCCAACATTGAACCTATATCAACCCCTCACTAACTTGTAGGTCTCTATCATATCTCCTCTCTTCCTCCTATCCCTATCTACCTTAGTTAATCGCCTCTGGACTCATTCCAACTTATCTTCATCCTTCTGAAAACCATGTGACCAAATCTGGGTACATGATTAGCCTAATCAAAGCCTTATACAATGGAACAAGAATCTCCCTACTTTTACAAGTCAGTGTCCTCCACATCATTCCCAGAAGCCTTTGTGTTGTCTTTACAATTTTGGCTATGTGTCCCCTAAATTTCAGATCCTTATCCACTATCACCCTCAGATCTCTTATTTCCTCCACCTCAGACAATATATCCTCACCAAGCATAAATTCTGCACCCCATTTTTGTTTTTCAAATTTTAAAACCTTACATTTTGCAACATTGAACTCATTTAAGCTAATAATTAACTAATTAATAATAATTAGTTAATTATTAGCTTAAATCTTGTATTTTATTAGTTTATAGTACTGACCATACTGGTTATAGCACAATGTATTTTAAAGATACTTCATTTTTGCAGACATTTCCACTTATCACAGCTGCCATTTTCATGTGCTTTAAAGTAATTAGCTTTCAGCAGGTAAATAAATTATATTTCTTCCTGCCATGTAATTATTCCTCTTTGCAATCTGTGTTTCACATAGTTATTTTTAGTTAGTTTATAGCTTTTAATTTTTCTGGGGGGGGGGGGGGGGATTGACTTCAACTAGTAGGAATAGATTAGAAGAAAAATTACACAACAGGAAGAAATGGAATTTATTTACCTGCTGAAAGATAATTAACTGAAACAGCACATTATGGTGTGAGTGTGCTACATCTAGTAATAATATCACAGGATCTGTCTATAACGAAGGCAGCCACATTGCCTCTGATTGTGAAGTGATCATGTGGTCTTAACTGAGGAAGGTTGTTAAGCATGTAGAATTTTCAGTTAAGAAGAGGTACCGTATATTCCAGTGTATAAGATGACTTTTCAGCATTGAAAAAAAGTACTAAATTTTTTAGGTCGACTTATACGGCGGGTCATAAATTGATTGCTTTCCAAGAAAAAACTAGTACGTATCATACTCTGTTAAATTTATTAGCAATATACAAAAAGGGTAAATAAGTAAAAATATTTCAACTTATATCAAATTTATTTACAGAAAAAATTATTTACATGTTATTAATTATTTATTTACAAAAGAAAATAGATAATTACATAGTTTTATTTGCTTTGCCCCACTTCAAAGCAAATAAACGAATATTATTTCTCGTTATAATGAGTCCATTTTGGCGATTTTCTCGAACACAATCTGCAACATTATTTTCCAGAATAGGCCACTTACAAATTCCTTTCCATAGTGCGCACTTATTTTTTGGCATTTTCATTATTATAGTTTCATTTTTTTCTCCAATCGCAAACTAGTTTTTCGTTTACTCCGAACTGACGTGCACAACACAGTTAGTATTTTCTTTTGCAAATTTAATCACTTTACACTTAAAACTCGCATCATATTTCATTCTTTTAAAAGGAGCCATTGCACTTGAGTTCACTATTGGTCAAGTGGTCAATATGAAAAATAAATTTTTCGAGTCAACTTATAAGAACTCAAAAAATTCCAATATCGACTTATACGCCAGGTCGACTTGTACGCCGGAATATACGGTATATGGGAAACCACAGGGCAGATAATTATGACTTGAATGGAGGCATCTTGAAACAGTGTCATGGCATAAGAATATGCAAGGGAAGGTGTTAGCAGTGCATCTTAAGGGGTGTTTGAAGGAAGCAATACTAGACTATACTTTGAGATCAGAATGATAAATAAGGTAGAAGTCAGATTGATGGCAGCAGCTGCCATCATCTGACTTCTACATTATTTATCAAAAATAAGGTAGAATTTAGCAAAAAAGAAAGTTGGGGAGGGTATATAAGAGGCAGTACCTCCATAATGCAGTTGGAAGGATAATCGGACATTGTGCCCTTTGGATGGAAAAGACCAATTCGGTTCTCATTATGATGAGAGAAATCTATATATGTAAATTTTCAGTCGAAGCTAATTTTATGAAGGAAGCAGGTTTTTTTTTTCCTGTTAGAAACTTATTATTATTATTACTATTATTATTCCATATAAAAGCAAATCAGCCAGAGAACACATGCAGTTAACAGACACAAACACTATCAGTTGATAGCATGGTCTGTAGAGGAGAGATAGTGATGCAGAGTGTTGATGGAGGATTAAGTGGTGTACATTTTTGAAAATTATGGAGACAACTACCGTGTTTTAGTAAAACTTTAGTTTAATATAAATAAACTCTACATTCGACGTTTCAACCTTTATATCAAGGTCATCTTCTGGAACATATGCACTATATATACAGAGAACAAGCTACACTACAATCTATCTGGTTTGTTAAAGTTACTGACCAACTGTTGCAACAATTGTTGGCCTGACCTCTAGTGAAAAAAAAAATTAAATAAATAAAATAAAATAGAACATCCATCAATGCTAGAGTCCTATTCTTAATATTATCTGTTTGTTGTAGCATTACATTGGGCAAAACAACATGTCTATGTGTATACACACACACACACACATACAATATGATTATACATGTATATTCCAACCAGTTGGTGTGGAATGGTTTCTAATACTAGCTAGAAGTTGGCTAGAGTCCTGACTTATGCTGAATCTTATGTATTAGGTCGGCTGAATGTGTGCCATCCAGATTCTTGGAATGTTTATGCTGCCATTGTTGTTGATATTTGGTTTATCAGAATTTTGCAGGCTTCCTTAAATTTTTTTCGTACCAGGTTTTTGTATGGTGTAAAGAGCGGGTGCTTTTCCAGTCGATTTGGTGTAAGGTGTTGAGCGCGTGATCTGAGAGGCCTGCTCCACCAAAATGGTTATATTTAATGTGTCTTATGTGTTATTTCTTACGTATAGGGATTGTACGTCCTGTTTCACCAATGTACAGAGTTACAGGTGCAGTGGATGCAATAGACTCCAGGATGTTCCAAGGGGAGGAGGGGATCCTTAGAGGTGTTGAATATGGTTTTAAGTTTAGTAGGTGGCTTAAAGGTGACATTGAGGTTATAATGGTGTAAGATTCTGTTGGTTTTTTTCCGATAACCCTTTAATGTATGGGATGGCTATGGTTTTACTGTAATCTAGATTCTTTTTTGTTGATGTTATGTTAATGGAATATTTTATTGATAGTATTTTTATTATGGTCATTGTTTATGAATGTGTCACTGATCATTTTTTGTTCTTGCTTCAGGGTTAGAGCAAATTATTATGGCCCTGTTTTTAAGGGTGTTAATGACTCCATATTTTTGTGATGGATGGTGGTATGAATTAGCATGTATCTACTGAAAACCAACACACACAGGTCAATACATATCTAGGAAAGGAAGCAAGTTCTGATTTTCAATTTCGATGGTAAATTGTATGTGTTCATGTTGTTTGTTTAAATGGCTAAGGAATGTGTTTAGTGTTTGTCGCCCGTGCGGCCAGATAGCGAACACATCATCAACGTATCTAAGCCATATTGTAGGTTTTACAGTGACGGAATCAAGAGCCCTTTGTTCAAAGTTTCCATGTAAAAGTTAGCAATTTTATCCAGTAGCGCAAGTGGGGAGCCCACGGCTGTACCTTCTTTTTGTAGGTAAAATTCGTTTTGCCACACGAAGTAACCGGACTGTAGTACGTGGGCAAAGAGAGCTGTAATGTCAGGCGAAATTTGTTCTGTAATAAGAGAATCGTGTCATTGATGGGGACCTTTGTGAAAAGGACAGAAACGTCAAAACTGACTAATAAGTCATCTTTGTCGAGTGTTATGTTTTTAATTTTGTTTATAAAGTGTGTGTTCTTTATGTAGGAGGGGGGAATGACCTACCAACTCCTTGAGTGTCGACGCTAATTCCTTGGCTAAATGGTAACTAGGGCTATTTATTCCTTCCACAATAGGTGGAGTGGCACATTTTGTTTGTGTATTTTTGGGACACCATGTATTCTGGGGGGGGCAGGCATAGTGGGGTATGAGTTTTTTAACGTGTCTGGTGGCCAAGTAGTGACAGACTTAAGTAGTTTCTCTGTTTTATTTTTTATCCTGTCTGTTGGGTTGTAGTTTACCAGCTTGTAGGTGTTGTTATCGGCTACTAGTTGATTCATCTGAAGTATGTATGTTGATCTGTCAAGGACGACAGTGGCATTGCCTTTATCCGATTTCATTATTATTATTATGTCTTGGTTGGCTTTTAATGACTTTATTGCTGCTAGTTCCGTTTTTGAGATTGTTATGTATGGATTTCTTATTGTTCAGGACATTACCAGTTTCTAATCGTATTTTATTGGCTATATTGTTGGATAGAGAACTGATGCCTCTTTCTATATGGTAAATGAAGTCCAATTTGTTTACCTCTTTAGGTGCTATTGCGTAGTTAAGACTTTTATCCAGTAGTGCAAGTTTGCCGCTGTATAAGGTGTGGCTCGATAGGTTGATCACATGGTTCTTGCTTGCCGGTGGTTGGTCGCTCAATGTCTCCCTAGTTTGCTGTTCGTTGTTAGAGGAGTTTACCGGGGCGGAGATCTCCTGATTGGTTGGATTCTTACGATAGGCAGCAGTATTTCTCCATTGTTTCAAACTGTGAAATTTGGCCTTGAGTTTTTCTTTATTATTTTCCAGGGTATATTTGGCCGAATTGTCAATAATTCTTTCCAGTATTTATGGTATATCTGGATTTATATAGCTCGATAGTTCAGATTGCAATTTTGACACTAAATTTTGAGTTATTGCTAGGTTTTGGCAGGCTGTTTGTATTTGTTCTCTAAGCATTGCTTTCTCTGTGCGGTCATATATACGGAGTGCATTAGCGGACGTAAATTTCTTTTTCAACTTGATGCAGATAGGAATAAGGTTATTATCTCTGCATCTCTTTAAAAAGGCCAGTCGATTGATCAGGAGGGAAGTACGTATCTTTAACTTACCGTACCGATTGCACAGCTTGTGGGTATCATTTCCATGGATGATCTGAATCCTTTCTTTTAGGCTTGCATGGTGATCCGAGTACATTTTTGAAAATTAAACATTTTCAAAAATTAAACTTTAGTTTAATATAACTAAACTCTACATTCGACGTTTAGACTTTTATATCAAGGTCATCTTCTGAGCATATGCACTATATACAGAGAACAAGCTACACTACAATCTATCTGGTTTGTTCAAGTTACTGACCAACTATTACAACAATTGTTGGCCTGACCTCTAGTGAAGAAAATAAATAAAAATAAATAAATAAAATAAAATAAAATAAAATATAGATCAACGCTAGAGTCCTATTCTTAATATTATCTGTTGGTTGTAGAATTACATTGGGCACAACAAGTCTACGTGTGTGTGTGTGTGTGTATACGTACTAGGGGGCTCCCCCCCCCCCCCGATGCCTACGACGCCTAATCCCCCCCCGAGTTCTGGACTGGTAGGCTGGTTCTCCTTGAATTCTGATGAAACGAATTTTGAAAAATCGAAAGGGGCTTTCTCCTCCCCCGACACCTCCCCCACTCTAAGATCTGGACTGATAAGCCAGTTCTCCTTCAATTCTGATGACCCGAATTTTTGAAGAAATTCTGATAAACCACCCAAATATCAACAACAATGGTGGCATGAACATGCCAAGAGTCTGGATGGCACACATTTTGCCAACATAATACATAAGATACAGCATAAGTCAGGACTCTAGCCAACTTAAAATAGCTATGGTTTAAAGTAGCTTGGTATCTTTAACATATATCATACCCAAGGTAAAAAAACTTTCTACATCTATCTCTCATCCTGAGATTTTTATTTAATAAGGTTAAAACACCTTATGGTAACTTGTTTTGGTAAAATGCTTATAAGCTCTGTATTACTTAAATCTTGGGTATTTCTAAGCCTGGCTCCCACTGATGAGACCTCAATAAAGGTCGAAACCGGTCTGGGTAGTGGCCCCTCGCCTTCAATGTATAGCATCATACATCTCAAGGAGATGTGTTTTGCATTAAGGGTAAATATTAAGAATAGTGATCAGAGCTTATCCCACCTTTACTACAAGTTGCCTAGACTTGCACTACTTTGCTGGTCACCCAGACTTGCAGGTGCAAATTTGACTTACTTGTCTGTTTGCTTACTTGGGAAATGGAATAAAACCAGGTTTAAAATAGCTTGGTATCTTTAACATATATCATACCAAAGGTAAAAAACTTTCTACACACATATATATATATATATATATGTAGAAAGTTTATATATATATATATATATATATATATATATTTATAAACTTTCTACATATATAAACAAGTCTATATATATATATATAGACTTGTTGTTGTGCCCAATGTAATTCTACAACCAACGGATAATATTAAGAATAGGACTCTAGCGTCTATGTATATTTTATTTTATTTATTTATTTTTTTTCACTAGAGGTCAGGCCAACAATTGTTGTAACGGTTGGTTAGTAACTTTAACAAACCAGATAGATTGTAGTGTAGCTTGTTCTCTGTATATAGTGCATATACTCCAGAAGATGACCTTGATATAAAGGTCGAAACGCCGAATGTAGAGTTTAGTTATATTAAACTAAAGTTTTACTAAAACACGGTAGTTGTCTCCATAATTTTCAAAAATGTACTCGGATCACCATCTAAGCCTAAAAGAAAGGATTAAGTCGTGTAAATGATCTGTGGTGCGGAGTTCCTGCATTGAGTTTCAGAACTCCTTGGAGGCAATGAGAGGAAATGAGCTAAGCATGCAAATTGACGTCTTGAAGAGTTCTATGTGGTGAGTAAAAGAAAATAACAGTGGAAGAATAACTTTCATTAGTGCAGATGGTAAGGAGGAGGATGACAGAGGCAGAAAAAATAGTTGATAACTGAGAGCACACTTTGCTATGGTCTATCATGTAACCAAAGATAATGCAGTGACATATGTGACAAGAACTGATATTGGAATAGAGGGTTGTTAATTTGGATGAACTTAAAATATTGCAGAATCTCAATGCAAATATATCCATGGAATATGGATATATTTGCATTGAGATGGGATATCAGCCTGTGTATCAGAGATCTGTGTGAAATCCTTTATTATTCCTTTTCCAAGTCCAGCAGTATCACTGAGTAGCCATTTTATTTATTCAAATCCATTGGCACTTTATTATAACAAGTAAGCAAATTACTATGGAACCCTATCTTTCACAAAATCATGTTTCCTCTTATAAAGTATCACACTGTTGTTTTCTACCCAGTCCTGAATTCTGTCTTTTACCAGTTTCTCCAATACTTTAGCCACCATTCCTAAAATACTTATTGGATAATTTCCTAATTCTATCTAGGAACCTCCTTTATGCAATGGAATTATTTTGCTCTCTTTCTGCTCTATTGCCACATTCTTAGTACTGAGGCTTAAATTAAGCAGTTTGGTAAGAGCAGTTGATAATTCCCTGCCACATTCTCATGATATATGAGGTAATATGTCATGTAATCTCATGGCATATTACCTCAGATGTAAGCATCTGCTGTCATAAAAAAAAAAGTAAAAAAATTCATTTAGTGGGGATATTGCGATACTGGATTTTATTTAAATAATTAAATTAAGTTAATGATGAGACCTCAATAAAGGTCGAAACCGGTCTGGGTAGTGACCTCTCCTCATAATGTAAAACAGTAATACATCTCCTAGGAGCTGCATTTTACATTATGAGAAAATATTAAGGATAGTGATGGAGCTTGCTCCACCTTTGATCCGAGTTGCCCTAGTGTTGTACTACCCAAGTGTTGACTTACGCTTGGACTCGCCGATAGTTTTTCGGTGTGAAACTCTTAGATTTCGATAGATTTCCAAGTTTCGTATCCAGCTTTAAAATAATGAGGGATGTATTATCCCCTTAACTTAATTGTGCATACTTGCAAAATAACCACTCAGTAACTCAACTATTTGGTTGGCTTCTGCTCCTACATCAGCATTTTTTAAGGTCATCCTTTCATAGTCATTCCTCTTTTACTTGGCACGTATTGAAATAACTGTTCAGGTTTTCTTTTGACCTCATCAACTAGCTTTGTCTATAATCAGCTTTGGCCTTTTCTTTATACTTCCTCCACAACTTTTTTTTTGTCTGCAATGCTTGCTTAATTATGCTATTCATTCAATTCATTCATCTTAACTGCTATCTGATTTATTCTCCTGACTCTGGGTTTATGCTCTATTTCTTCAGACACCACTTGACTATCTCAAATGCACTACAAATATTTCTCCCCTCCAAATCATATGACATGCACTGTTGAGAGATAACTCTTCAGTGTATCATAATCACCTGCTTTGTAAATCCATACATATCCTTTCTTAACAGAAAATTCTTCGTGTCTGTCACCATCCCAGGTCATAACTACACAATCACTTCGCCTGTTGGAGGCAGCTTGACTAGATTGGTTACTATTAAGTTCTCTGATGTAATCAGATCATGCACTGTCAATCCTCTGGTCTGCTTCATTACATGCTTTCTCAGTTAATTATCTCTTAGAAGCAGTATAAAGTCCATTTTCTTCCCTTCCTGTGAACATTCCTCCTCCAAATCTGTTTACCCGTATCCTTTCTTTTAGTGTTGCATGGTGATCAGCATTCATTTTAGAAATTATGGACTTTACAACCGTGTTATAAATAACTCTTTTAATTTCCCGACATTTCGATCTTCATATTAAGATCATCATCTGAAGTATATACAAATACTGTATACAAGGACAAGCTGAATTACATTACACACAGTAAGCTAAAGAAACATTGATTTGATCACCGGTTATTCTGCTGGCATGACCTCTAGTGAAAAAAAAAAAAATTACAAATTAATTAATTATTTAGAAACTACATCAAAGCTAAATTCTATTTAAGATAACATGAGAAAAACATTCTTTTTTACAGATAGTCTTCTTTCAGTAACAATGATGTCCTATTTTCAACATTACAATTGTTATTTTAGATTTAGTATTCTGGATTATCTATAGTCTTGTTTATAGTAAACTCTTAGAGAGAAAGGTTCCGTGGGTAGAATATGTGCCTTCCATATGCTTTTGATTTTTAGCCCATCATTATTGTTCAGATTAGGGTGGTTGATAAGAATCTCACAAGCTTCCTTAAATTTGCATTCATACCATGTTTTGGTGTAATTTAAACGACTGGTGCTTTTCCAGTCAATTCTATGTCAAGTTTAGGGCATGATCAGAAAGGCCAGTTTCACCATAGTTATTATATTTAATGCGTCGTTTATGTTCCTTTTGTTTGATAGGAATTGTGCATCCTGTTTCCCCTATATATGGTATACTCCAGGGTGGGCCAGCGGAGGGAGTGCGTCTTTGGATGAATTGAGTAAGCTTTGTAATTTTGCAGGAGGTTTAAAGGTGGCTTTGAGGTTGTATTTTTGTAGTATTCTGTTTATTTTATCTGATGTAAGGAATGGTTATAGTTTTATTGTAGTCTGGTTTATCTTTGTTTTTTACTGAGGTCTTGCAGAGAATTTTGTTAATAGTGTTTTGGCTGTAACCATTTTTTAGAAAAGTATTGCTGAAAGACGAACTTTAAATTTGTCTTTCAGCGCATGTTCATTGGAGCAGATTTTCAAAGCACTGTTTTTTAGAGTATTAATGACACCTAGTTATACTCTAATGACACCATTAATTAATGGCAATCCATTAATTAATTAATGACACCATTAATAACATAAAATAAACAGACCACTACCAAAATACAACCTCACGCCACCTTTAAACCTCCTGCAAAATTAAAAAGCTTACTCAACTCATCCCAAGATCCATCCCTCCGCTGGCCCACCCTGGAGTATACCATATTTATTGTGTAATATGCTATATACATAGAGGAAACAGGACGCACAATTCCTGGCCTTTCTGATCATGCCCTGATCTTTCACTTTACATAGAATTGACTGGAAAAGCAATTATTTACATCACACCAAAACATGGTATGAATGCAGATTTAAGGAAGCCTGTGAGATTCTTATCAACCACCGTAATCTGAACAATAATAATGGTCTAAAAATCCCAAGCATATGGAAGGCACATATTCTACCCATGGAACCTTTCTCTCTAAGAGCTAACTATAAACAGGACTGTAGATAATCCAGAATTCTAAATCTAAAATAACAATTATAATATTAAAAATAGGACATCATTGTTACAGAAGGAAGACTATCTATAAGAAAGAATGTTTTTCGCATGTTATCTTAAATAGAATTTAGTTTTGATGTAGTTTCTAAATAATTAATTTGCAATTTTTTTTTTTTCACAGAGGTCATGCCAGTAGAATAACCAGCGATCAAATCATTGTTTCTCTAGCTGGTTGTGTATAATGTAACTCAGCTTGTCCTTGTATATTTGTATATACTCCAAATGATGATTTTAATATTAAGATCGAAACGTCAGGAAATTAAAAGAGTTATTTATAACACGGCTGACTACTCATAGTTGAAATCTCCATTAATAATTATTCCACCTGTGCTCAGCATGATAATCGCCAATGCATTCCACCTACATTCTCCCTTAATACCTTCTTTATTATAGCAGCAACCAATTATATATTTTGTCCTGTTAGCTTCTATCTCACATTAGATTGCTTTAAATGAATTACTTTCTACATCTCTGTCTTCCTGATATGCCTTTACTCTTTTTAGCTTAAATTTTTCTGCCATCTTTAGCAAAATCCCTCACCCCCTCCCCATCTTGTTCCTTCTCTTCTCTGAAGATAGTGTTTCTTTTGTATTCTATTCCTGTGACTAGATTATCCTTAGTTAACCAGATCTCACCATAAACTTCTTGGCCTTATCCAAATACTTTTGGTATTATTGCAATGCCCCCTCCTTCATCTCACACCCTCTGTTACAACTGGTGTTGCTTAGCCCACTAAAGTTCAACAACCTGGGGACTTACATTCAGCATCATGTGATCATTCTCTTACTTAATAACCTGAAGATTGCACACTCACCAGTTCCTCCCCTCCCTAAATATCCAGTTTCCCTGACTCTGCACCTCCAGACTTTCACTGAACAATACTTTTTCAAGACCCTAAATCCATTCAAATTCTTCAAATTCAAGCCATCTACTTCATATAAATCCTTCTTTCCATCAAACTTGCTCCACACATTCACAAACTTCAAACCATTTTTCCTTCCCAATCTGGGCACTGACTCATTCATAATCATAGCTCACTGTCTCAGCATGAGTCAGAGTTAATACTGTATGAGATAATACTGTATTTTGCAATGAGTAGCAAAGAGTTGCAAGTTCTCTATAATGAGGTTTAATTTAAGTTCTGATTTTTTTCAAGAATATATTCTTTGAAATTTGGGCTTGAAGAATTTGCATATGCTGGAAACTGGGCATTGAGCAATGCTAGGAAAACATTGCCATGTTTATGGATTTGAACTTAGTATTACTTACAAGCCTCCATGGAATCCAATGAAAGGCTTGAAGGTCATACGCTTGAAGACCACAATAGCAATCATACCTTGCCTTGAAGAAATTCAGTGTGGGAGCAATCGCCATCCATTCCAGCAATCAATACACTTCACTCATTTGGTACATCACACAATAAATTTCCTTTTCACTTCCATACTCACATGTCCATTATACATAACTGTACTTTTGAGGAAGTTACAATACATTTTGAATATTAATTGAATTGCTTTATTTCTGATATTTTGGCAAAGGTAAATTTCCATCATTAGGGAACGCGGCACAGTACAATATGTGCATGCAGATACCAACGCTGGGTAAATAATGCCCCTCTTTAGGATGAAGATCTGTATACTGAAACGTAGATAAAGAGTTGAAACTGATACACTAAACTCTCCATAGAGTGTGCTACCTGCCACACATGCATTTTAAAATTGATGCAAATTTTGTGTGTCATGCCAGAAACTTTTGGAATCTACCTCATATGTATGGCATGCTCTAAGCTAAAAGATTTATGATTATTAGATTTATAAAAAGGAAACCACCATAAATGCAGAATATTATGCTTCACTCCTGCACAAACTGTGCGATGCCATATAAGAGAAAAATTGAGCTTTTAGTGAAAAATTGAATTAGTATAATTCAATAGTTGAATGGAACATTTGTCTGAATGCTGTTTTTGATGAATTAATTTATGTAGTTGTTGACAAAAAAAATTTTCTTTCCCGTTGAGAGGAAAAAAAGTGCAATATTTATATGTCCATTTCATAGCAATATTTATATGTAATAATAATTGTAATGTTTATTTCATTATAATTACAGTTATTCTCAAAATTTTCTTAATTTTCTTTCCGAGTGTAAATGAAAGAGGGAGAAATATTCTTTTCAGATTCTTCATTCTTCTTCCTCCTTTCATGGATGTAGACCAGGTGGAAGATCATCTAAAATAAATGGCATATAATATAATCGGTTACCCAGGAAGACAATGAATTAGAAATCAAAGAGTCAAAGAAACAGAAGCAGACAGATGAAATGGTGAGCCGAGACCTAAACAAGTTTCGGCTCACCATTTCAACCTAGTATAAGGTTGATTCTGTTCTTCAGTATTTTAGCATATGTCATATAATCTGTAGTAAATGAACTTATTCCTCTCTAGTTGTCACAGCCATTCTTACTTCCTTTTTTGAAGATGGGAATCACATTTTTTTTACCATCTTTTATAAAGATGGTTCCCATCATTGGGTATTAGTCTCATGTTTATTTTCCTGCTGATTTTCCATTTTTAATTTTTTTTAATATTCATGTAATTTTTTTGATGCAATGTTATTTGGGAGATTATGATCAGTTAGTTTCTAAAAATGTTAAGTAATAATTCTGATTGTTTATAACAATAATCTATTCATTGATGATTATCTGTCTCTCAATTGCCTATTGTTTCCTTCTTTCTGGAAGAACTTTCTTGCTTTATAGATTTTGGTTGTTTTGTTGTTTATATATTCTTTTTGTTGATTTACTAGTATAATTATCCCAACATTTTGTGTGAAGTTTCTTGTCTCTTTTCATTATTGCTCTTTTTCTATTCATTTCGTCTTCCAGTTTTCTTGAGGTAAGCCATTTAATGTATGCAGTTTTTTATCTTCTATTATATTCTTGATTTCATCATTCCATATTCGGACATCTTGTTTATTTTCTATTTTTCCCAACCTTTTATTATTATCAACACCCGACCTCCATGGGGTCAGAGACTCATCTTTGGAGGTACTCGCTATTGCATACAATGCTCATCCAACTGCGTCTTAAACTGATTCAATGTGTCCTCATCCACAACACACTCAGGCAATGCATTCCACTCACCAACCACCCTTCATGCAAAGAACCTGCTTCTCACTCCTTTGCTCACACCCTCCTTATACAGTTTCCAGCAATGGCCTCTTGTTCTACTTCCCTCTCCAATTCTATGAAAAATCTGTTCCATGTCTACCTATTAACAACCCTTGACCAGTTTATATGTCTCAATTATATCCCCCTTCTTCCTCCTATTCACGAGGCACTGCAACTGACATTCTCTCAATCTGTCCTCATACTCCACATTATAAAGACCACTGACTACCTTTATGAATCTTCTCTATACCCTTTCCAACATATCCTCATCACCATGAAAACCCGGCGACCAAATCTATGCACAGTAATCCATATGAGGTCTGATCAAGGCCCTGTACAATGAAATCATAACCTCTCTTTTTCTGCATGTCAGTGTTCTCCTCATCATTGCCATCATTTAATGTGATGTCTTCACAACTTGTGCAATGTGAACCCTGAATTTCAGGTCCTTGTCCACCATCACTCCTAGATCTCTCATCTCCCCTACTTCTGTTAAAGTTTCCCCACCAAGTGTATACTTTGCATCCCATCATTGCTTACCAAATCTCAAAACTTTACACTTGGCAACACTGAACTGATAGTTCGACTTATTCATGCAATCTATTCAAGTCCTCTTGTAAGGTATTAACATCAGCCTGACTGTGCATTGCTCTCCCCAGTTTTGCATCATCTGCAAACAGCTGGATATCACTAGTCAAACCCAACCCAATATCATTAACATTCAATATCTTTTTTCTGGACTTTTTTTTTCTGCTGCTTTATGTATAATCAGTGTCAGATTTTTCCATTATTCTTTCTCTTCTTTCCATTCTGTTTCTTTTAAGTATTTATTTGTTTTCTTGGTATGCATTCTTTTTTCTGTTTGTAGTAGTAGATTTATTTTATACACATGTTCATTGTTCGTTATGATTTAATTTTCTTTTCTTTAATTTAGTGATAACCAGAAATACCACTATTTCGGTGATATTGTTATATTTGCAATTACCAAATAAGGATCTGAATCAGTATTGTAACTTCTGTAAACTCTTAAATTTAGAAATAGCCATAAAAATTAATGGCTATTTTGCCTATTTTTCTTTAGAAGTATCACTTTTATGAGTCCTTAAGAAAAATAGGCAAAATAGCCATGAAACTTAATATTTATTTAGAGGAGTAACATGGAAAATTTTTCAGGAATAATATCTCTTACATCATTTATTAATTTTGTTTGTTCATTAATAGTTGTCAAGTAGACAATTATTGATTTTTGATCTCTAGCTGACCATGTAAATTTATGAGCATTTTTATGTCTTAAAAAAAAAAACAGTTACATTATTAAATTATTGTAAGATGCAAATTCTATTAATCATAATCCATTTTTCATATAGACAGTTTTCTCTGCAATTACTCACTGTTGATGGCATTAATTCATTACTGATTGTTGCATTTTTCACTGCTATTAGTATAAAATCATTTGGATTTATTTTATCTAATATATTTTGTAATGATTTATGAAATTCTTCACTTTCTTCATCTTCACCTTCTACTAGGGCATATGTTCCTATAATTCTTGGATTCTAGGAACATATGCTATAAACATTTTCACCATAGGAAAATTCGCTGCAAACATTTTTGCCATAAACATTTATGGTATAAGACATTTTGCATTAATTTTTGTAAATAATCAATGGATGATAAAGGGTATTATAAAATCATTAAAAAGGCAAATCTTTATTAAAGTGAATGTCAGTGATACATAACATAATCAAATCATTTAAAAATTGTGCAAATTAAAAGAGATACTGTGTAAATAATTAACTTTTTGCTGCGGATCATCTGCTGAATTCAACAAATCCATCACTAACATCGCTCATTGGAAAGAAATGCTAATGCTGTGAAGCATTTAATTTTCATGATGAACTCAGCATTTGTTTGATAGCATAACTTCCAACCAATGGCAACAATTTTGCAATCAAGATTTTTCACCATATGAAATAAACAATCTGTTATAGTTGTTAATATGTTAGAAAAAAGCGTTCATAGTTGCTTTCTGTAAGTCCCATTAAAGTTTCGGGATCTAATGATGAACGTAAGCCCTTTAAGGCACTGAATAATCTGCTGTAAGTTAATTAATTCTGATTTGCCAGGAAGCAAAGCAAAAAGCTGCCATGGAATCCTTAGGGGTCTCAGGCCAGTCCCAAGCCTCGATAAAGGAAGAGGAGGGTCGGTCAGATGAGTGTCAATGCTCTGACCGTAAAGAAAAGACAGATCATTATCTGATGCCTATACGATCAATAGCTACAACATGCCTGCTCAGATGCCACCCGGATCAACAAGGTCCTTGATACCAATCGAGTGATTCCATATCATACTTATTACCTGGAGGTGATATCTGCTTCGGTTAGTTTCCCAACACTATCTAAATCTAGTTTTTTTTTTTTTCCCTCATATAACTCACTACAGTATCTTGTCCATCGCTGTACAATTTTATCTTTATTCATCATTACTTTGCTTTTTTTATCTTTAACTGTGGTCTGTTTTTGGTTGCCACCTTCTGTTAATGGTTCTAATCATTTTGTACACCTCCCTAGTTTTATGTTCTCCAGAGTACTGTTCTATATTATTGCAGTGAGCTTCTAACCATTTCATCTTATCCAGCTGAATGCGTTTTTCACCTCATTATACTTTCTTCTATATTGCTCCTCTATTTGTTCTGATGTATCCCTTCTTATCTTCAACATTCTCTTCTCCTGTACTAACTTCAGTGTTTCTTGTCTAATCCATTTCTTCTTGATCTTCTCTTCTTCTGGTACTGTTTCTTCAACTGCATCTTCTATTGCCTTCATTATTCCTTTCATTCTTAGATTCAATTTTTTTTTCTTTGTCCACACTTCTGAGTTTCTACTCTAGCACTGTTCTGTATGTTCTTCCTATTTCTCCTTCACTTATTCTTGCTGTCTTCGTTTCTGATGATGAGGTTTATATTTTCTTTTTAATTTAAACTCTTGATGTTTGCAATCACTAAACTATGATCCGAGTCTGTATCCACTCCTTGAAAAGTACTACACTGCTGTACTGATGTTATCCATCTTCTTCTAATCATATCAATCATGTTCTTGGTTTTCCCATCATTTGATCGCTACACCCATTTTCTACACTACTTTTGCTGGAATCTTTGATACAGATCATCATCTCTTGGTCCATAGCAAATTCTAATATTTTTTCACCAATTTCATTTCTTTCTCCAAAACCATATTTTCCCACCAATTTCATTTCTTTCTCCAAAACCATATTTTCCCACCAATTTCATTTCTTTCTCCAAAACCATATTTTCCCACGACTCTTTCCCAACCATCATTATATATTTCAACTTTGGAATTCCAATCTCATTAGTACATCTCACTTTGGTATTGTTTCTATTGTCTCTATCAGATCTTTGTAAAATAAGTCAATATCCTCATCTGTGCTGTCACATGTGGGTGCATATATCTGGACTATTGATATATTAAATGGTTTTGCTTGAAATCTTGCTGCTATGATTCACTCATTGACTGGTTTGTAGCCTGAGAGTGCCTTATTAGCGTTCTTGTTAAGAAGGAAACCAACTCCTGCTTCATGCTTGGTGTCATGCCATAACCATATGACTTCGAATCTATTTATCTTTCCTGCTGATGTCCATCGCAATTCCACCAGTGCTAGTATATCACACCGATATCTCTTCATTTCTCTCGAAGCAATTCTAGTTTTCCTGACATCCAAAGTGTCCGTACATTCCATGTTCATACTGATAATAGTTCTGTTAGTTTCAGCTTCTGTTTCCTTTTGGTATCCCACTTTTATATCCAATCCCCGATCACTCGATCGTTTTTAACAGACCTTGTTGATTTGGGCAACATTTGAGCAGTTGTAGAGATTGATCATATAGGCATCAGATAACAATTGTATTTTTTCTTTACGGTCAGAGTATCAACACTCAACTGACCGACCCTCCTCCTTCTCCTCCTCCTCCTTTATCCAGGCTTGGGACTGGCATGAGACCCCTAAGGATTCCATGGCAGCTTTTTGCTTTGCTTCCTGGCAAATCAGAATTAATTAACTTACAGCAGATTATTCAGTGCCTTAAAGGGCTTACGTTCATCATTAGATCCCGAAACTTTAATGGGACTTACAGAAAGCAACTATGAACGCTTTTTTCTAACATATTAACAACTATAACAGATTGTTTATTTCATATGGTGAAAAATCTTGATTGCAAAATTGTTGCCATTGGTTGGAAGTTATGCTATCAAACAAATGCTGAGTTCATCATGAAAATTAAATGCTTCACAGCATTAGCACTTCTTTCCAATGAGCGATGTTACTGATGGATTTGTTGAATTCAGCAGATGATCCGCAGCAAAAAGTTAATTATTTACACAGTATCTCTTTTAATTTGCACAATTTTTAAATGATTTGATTATGTTATGTATCACTGACATTCACTTTAATAAAGATTTGCCTTTTTAATGATTTTATAATACCCTTTATCATCCATTGATTATTTACAAAAATTAATGCAAAATGTTTATGGCGTATTTACCGGCCATGAATTCTTAGATGATTGCTTTGCGTTTTTTTATTATTTCTAGTAATCTATTGCTCCAGTGTAACTTTGTATATTTTCTTGTCTTTTTTATCCATATCATTAATCCTGATCTGGCTTCAACTTCACAGTACAGTGGTATTTCGTTAATCCGAACTGCGGTTCAAAAGAAAAAAAAAAGTTTTATTTGTTACATATTATTTTGTGTACTATTATTTTTATTTAATAATTATTATTTTAACTATTATTATTACAGTACAGTATTTTTTTTCATACTGTCAATTGTACGGTTATAGTGTAGGCCTATTTTGATTTATTGTGTGTTCACAATAAATCACAATAAAGCTTGGGAAGCTGTAGAACCTGAAACAATTCGAGCATCATGGAAAAAACTGTGGCCTTCTAGAATTTACCAAGATAACTACGGTGATACACAAAAAGAGGAAATTCAAAACATACATAATTTGGAATCAATAATGACAGATGTTGAAATTTCACAAACAGATGTTACAGAATGGATTACAGGTAGAACCAAAAGTGAAATCCAATCAGATGTTGAAATTATAAATATGACGCCACAGAATGAATTAGAAGACAATGACGACGATAAAGAACTCGAAGGAAAAAAAGTAAAACATGAAGAGACAATTTTAATATGTGTATAGAATGGGCTAAGCAGAATGATATGCCATTCCACAAAATTTTATTGCTAATGCAGCTCCGAAAAGAAGCATTAGAAAAAATTTAGCTTCCAAGAAGCAAAAGAAAATCAGTGACTTTTTTACAAAGAAAGTTTTTAAAAAAACTTTTTTTTTGTGTGTTATTTTGTGAAACTTTTTTTGTGTTGTGTACAAGAAAGTTATATTTTTTATTAAGTTATGTTATGTACTGAACTATGCAATTTTATTAAATCAGAATCCTCAACAATACAGTACATCTAAACTAAATTTTTTACTAAAATAAACTTGTATTATTTTTTAAGTTTTACATTACAGTATAGTAGCTTTTTTTCTATCAGTTACTTCATTTATTTACAGAATTAAATTAATGTACCATTAGAATCTGATTATTTTTGTCTTAAATACTAGTTATTGTTTCTTGGGGGGAAATTTGCTAATCTGAATGCGCACGGTTTTTATTAGCTCGGATTAGCGAGATGCCACTGTATATGTTTGTATTTAATGTTTAGATTCTTTTGCTGTTCTGAATTTCTTTTCTTTTTTTTATTTTACAGATTTTTGCTAAATCATCTTTTACCTTCTCTTGTTCTGTATCTAATTCTTCTTTGTGTGTTCTACTCCAAACTTTCTAGATAGCAATTCTGATTTTTTCTCTTTAGTTTATCCACTTTTGGAAACCGTTTTAACAATTCTAAGTTTTTATCCTAAAGGGCTGTCCAGTGAAATGTCCTTAGAAACTTTCAAGTAATATGATTTCGCTCAAGTTGGATACCTATCAAAATAAGGTAAGTCTTTCAAAATAATGGTAGGTTTGCCACCTTAGCATTCAAATGAGTACTAGGAAGAGCATTTCCTTCAATGTGGATATAGTTATACCACCAATACTCGGTTGTCAGAGCCCCCTTTGTTTACTCCAGGCTGCTCCATTCGGAAGTGGGATAACTTTTGATTAGGTGAAGCTATATTTTGCAGATTACCAACCCGTTAGCAGCTCTTCTTTTAGGATTTAATATTATTAATGACAGTGTCCATTAAACTCAGCATGAAACTGAGCTAATAAAATTATTCAGGTTTGCTAGACTGGTAATGCTGAGTCCAAACAATCACTAATAGTTTATACCACAACAGAGTATGCAGAGAAATTAAGGATGTCTTATTTTACTAGTATTTTAATTTGTGTGTGTGTGTGTGTGTGTGTGTGTGTGTGTGTGTGTGTGTGTGTGTGTGTGTGTGTGTGTGTGTGGGCTTCAGTTATTTTCCTTATAGTTCTTACATTGGATTTTGAAGTCAGTACACCATGAAGCAAATGAATCCAATTTTTTTGTAACCACTCTCTATAAAAGTTATCATCACCTTATAATTACATAATTTGCAGTTAAAATACTGCAAATTAATAAAAGAGATTAAAACTGCACTTTTTTGTTTTTTTTCAGAAACGATGTCTGAAATGGCCACAAGTACTACTCTGCCAACAATTGGTACTTCTGTTACAGCTATAGAACCTGCAAGTGATAATACTATAGAGGATATATCTACCTTGACTGAAACTATTTTTTCATCTGAGGAAACAGTAACAGGCATTATTTCTACTGAAACTGCTACTGTTTCAAAGCCAATTTCTATAAATAGTGATATGCAATTCAACCCTTCTCATAGTCCTAATGATATAGCATCTTCTGAAACTTCATCAGAAATGCAGTTACAAAATACAACTAGTCCCATTACTACTGTGATAACATCTGATGGTGATTTAACTGCCAAATCTAGTGTTGAAACTACTGTTAGAAGTGTGATGGAATCGGAGCTTTTTACATATTCACTACCTCCAACAAGTGTGTCTTACAAGAATGATGATGATGATAATAGTTTTACAGTAATTAGTACTGTTTCCGAAATGGAAAATTTTTCAAATTTTGAAAGCACATCACAATCAACAACAATTAGTCAACTTAAAGATCAAAATGCTTCAGCATATACAGATTCAGAAATAACCTTAGGAACAAAATTAAGTCAATCAAAAACTGCTACAAAGAATATAGATAGTGATATTACTACATCTGCAAGTATAAATTTGGGAACATCAACATTAAACAGTCACACAAATAGTGCATTTTATATTAATGAAGAAGCATTAACAACTCCAGTATTTAGAAGTACAGATTCAGATAATGGTCTATTTCTTCCAAACGAGAAAGCAGTAACAGAAACAGATAAGGTATCAATTGGAATAGCCACTGCCAGTACTGATCCTGCTTACAAAGAGCTTAAAAGGTCCAGCACAGAAGATGCTTCCTCTACTAGTGCCTTTTCTTCTCATACATTTAAAACACCTATTCAAGAGATGTTACCAACTCTCTCTGCTGATTCCACAACTGATTTTGATAGTGATGGAACGATTAATTCAACAACAGATACACTTAGTACTATAAATATTGAGGAATATACTGAAACATCAACAAATATGGAAATATTCACATTAAATAATAATGCTTCCTTCTCTGATACAGATGTTCCCTTTACTACTAACACTGTTTCTTCTGTTAATGTAACATTGAATGAACCTACTACTATTGAAAATGCCATTCCTAGTACTACTTTTCCCTCGTCCAAACTTTCCGATGCATTCAATGAAGAGCAAAATACAGAAATAAGTACAAGTGTGCCTTTAACAAAAATCAAGTTTATAGAAAATATTACTTCTACATCAGCGATGCCTACAACAGTTGTTGAACGCCAGAAATCAGAAAAGACTGTCACTGAACACAGTATTAATTCAACAACTGAAACCACTTATATAAGCAATAGTATTCTGCCATCAGAAAATTCTCTTATTGAAACAACTTCTAGTGCCACGTTGAAGTATTTCACCAATATTCCTACCTCCTCAACACTAGAAACTACTAATCTAGAACCAGAAAATGCTACCCTTTTTGAACATACTATTCGCAAAACACATACCAGTGATGCTGCTTCAAAATCAGATCAGGATGAAATAATTCATTATTTTATTAAAACCACCATATCTGAATTAAATGGAACAGAAAACAATCCGTTTTCAGAAGAACAGACAACTTCTTTCCCCTCAATCAGGGATGGAAACAATGAAGAAAATATCACAGAAAACACCGATTTTACTATAAATGGATCAACTTTTAATGAGTTTGAAAGTTCAAGTGTAAACATAACTCCAAAAAGTGTAGAAGTGACTGAAGAATTAACTTCATTAAATTATACTCTACAGTACATGTCCACATCTGACTTTCTTACAGAAAACACTCCTACTGAAATATATCATCCAGATACTTCATCAACCATTGACAGTGCATTTTCTCAACATCCAAATTCTGTTACTACTACTACTGATGTCAATACTGAATCTAGCAGTTTTTCTGCATCTTTCTTAGACAATATCACTGATAATATTACTGAGTATCCTACAGAATTGTTTGAAAATAATAATGCAACAGTAACTTACCAAGAAAGTCAAAATGCAACACTTAAACCGGAAATCTCAGAAGAAGTTAATCTTACAGAAAACACTGGAAATTTCAATGCTACAGAAAATAATGTAACATTGAATATCACTTATAACAATGATGAATCATTTTTTCCAGCAAACATTACTGACATGACTGAAAATGCAACTTCTGGATGTGAAAATGGTAAGAAAAGTGTCAGTGCTTCATGTTTTTTATAAATAATTATTTTTGTATTTCATTATTATATTAATATTTTGTTTTTAACTAATTTGCTTCTTATGTAATTGCTAACTTTTATTGCTGATTTAGTTACAATATTAATTTGGCAGGAAAAAGACCTAGAGCTCTTTTTCCTGCCTCCTGGAAAAGAATACTTCTTTAGCTAATCTTTCCTCTTCCATTCTGTTTAACTGGCCATACCACCTGAGATTAGCTCTGCTAACACATTCCTGAATGCTAGGAATGTTAAGTTCTTCCCTAATATCGTCATTTTTCTGTTCAGTCCCCTAATCTTTCTCAGTACTCTCACATCTGTAGTCCCCACTCGTTGATCAAGAGTTTTATTTCTAACTCGACTCTCAGATCCACAAATTAAAATTAGTTTGAACACTGTCTTGTATACACCTAGGTTTAGGATTTTGAATAATCTCTCTCTCTCTCTCTCTCTTATTCCATATAAATTTATTCATTTGACTTCCTACCATACCAGCTTTCTAATTCTGCTGTCTTTTCCCAAATTTAATTTGCCATCTTCAATAAAAAGTGTGCCTAAATAGCTGAAATGTTTTACTTGTTCTATAGGCTCTTTATTCAGGATGCAGCTAATGTTTTCAACGTTTTTGTCTATTTTCATTGTCTTTGTTTTTTAATGCTGATTTCCATACCAAATTTATTACAAGAGTTTATTTCAATTCATTCAGAAAATCTTGCAGACTTATACTGGATTTATTTAAAAGTATAACATCATCTGCATAAAGTAAAGAACTGAGTTAACATCTCCAATTTTGATATCAGGTTTAATAGCACTTACCTTCATAATGTGATCCATATAGATGGATCACATAATGTGATCCATATAGATGATAAATAACAGTGGAGATAATGTACACTCTTGTCATATGCTTGACTTAACCTTAAACTATCTTCCTGTATTTCCTTCCATTACAACTGCTGATTTACAACTCAAATAGAGCTTGATATAATATCCCATTTATACCATATAACTGTAGCATTTTGGACAGCTTTCCTCTTGGCACCTTGTCATATACCTTTTCCAGATCTATAAAACTTAAATACAGATCATTGTTATATTCCCATGATTTCCCAACTTTTCTTAAATTTATCTTAAAGTGAAAATCTGATCCTGACAACCTTTATTTGGTCTGAACCCAGCTTGTACTTCTCCGCTGCCATTTTTCTTAGCTGTTTTTCAAGAATACTTGCATAAATCTTCCAGGAACACTCAGAGAAATCACTTTTTTTTTATAGATGGTACAATGAGTACTTTAATCCAATTATCTGGAATTTGACTCCTATCATAAGGCCTTCTGAATTATGCAGTGCAGCCACTATAAAACTTTTATTCTTCCATATTTTAGCATTTCTTATTGAATATCATCTACTCCAGCTGCCTTTCCGCATTTCAGGTTTGAGATAGCTTTTTCTACTTCAAATACAGATATATATTCCAGATGGCATTCCTCTTGAGTGTTTTCTATCACAATACTGTCAACTTGATTCATGGGGAATGGAATTTCTAGAATTCTTGAGGGACAAATGTCTTAGGCAACATGTAATAGAGGGAACAAGAGGTTCAAGAGTTTTGAATTTGGTTATAGCATCAGAAGAGTTGATAATAACTGAGATGACATCTCTCCCACCAGTTGGAGAGAGTGACCATATGGTTTTGACTTGGAAAATAAATAGACATACAGGAGTATCAAAGAGACGGGAACTTATGTGGAATTATAAAGCAGGTCATTATAATAGTCTTAGACGCCAACTTCGGGAAGTTTCACGGAGGGAGGAATTGGAAGGCCGGGTATCATTAGTGCGTGGGAAATTGTGAAAGAATATTTGTTAGCAGCAATGGTAAGTTGTATACCACGAGTGAAGAAGAGGACACAATTTGGAGTAAAGTGGATGACAAACAATATTAAACAGGAATTGCATGTGAAAAAGAGGCTATGGAAGAAATATAAGGGGACAGATGAAGAGAAGATGCATGAAGAATATAAGACACAGCCCAGAAGAGTGACCAGTATGGTAAGGAAAGTGAAAGTGGAATATGAGAGGAGATTGACCCTAAGATCCAAAGAAAATCCTAGGGAATTTTTTAGATATGTGGCCAGTAAAAGGAGAAATGACTGTGGAAGAATGATATTGTGGAATAAAAATGGGAATAGAGTGACTGATGAAGAGGACATAGTGGAATTGTTCAATGAACACTTTATTGGAGTATTTCATCCTAGAGGAGTCGGTTTTAATGATAGAGGGATAGGGCAGGTTCGAGGTTTAGAGGTACAGTAGGAGAGTGTGTTTCAGATACTGAGTACTCTGGATGTCAGTAAGCCTTGGGACTGGATGGTATTTCACCACGAGATTTGAGAGAATGTGCTAGGGAACTGACAGTGCCTTTGACCTGGCTTTTCAATGAAAGTCTGGCTGCGTGAAAGGTGCCCAGGGAATGGAAGGAAGGTAAGATAGTGCCATTGCATAAGGGTGGTAACAGACTGGAAGTGTCTAATTATAGGCCAGTCTGTGTGTCATCAGTAGTTGTTAAGATCTTGGAGAAAGTAGTGAGGGACCGTATACAGCATTGGGCTGATGAAGGTAATGTTATCTGTGAGAGTCAACATGGATTTGTGAAAGGGCACTCTTGTTTTAGCAATATGCTAGCCTTTTATAATAAAGTTACAAGAACATTAGATGAGGGAAAGGCATATACTGCAATTTTCTTAGACTTAGCGAAGGCATTTGATAGGGTGCCACATGATAAACTGATATTTAAGTTGCAGCACATGGGTCTGGATGTCAGATTGGTCAACTGGATTCAGGATTGGCTGTCTGATAGGTATCAGAGAGTTGTGTATGGTGGAACAGTTTCAAGGAGGCAGAGGGTTACAAGTGGTGTCCCACAGGGCTCAGTACTAGGACCTATATTGTTTAACCTTTATATCAATGATATTGCCAGTGAATTGCAAGGGGATATTCAGTTGTTTGCAGATGATGCAAAGCTGGGAAGGGTTATTAGTAATAGTGCAGATGTGGTAGCCCTGCAAGAGGATTTGAATAAGCTAGATAGATTGGCAAATATCGGTATAATGCAGCAAAATGTAAGGTCTTGAGGTTTGGGAAACATTGATGGGATGCTGCATACTCTATGGGAGGAGTTATACTGGAGGAAGTAGGGGAGACAAGAGATCTGGGGTTGATGATTGATAGAAACCTGAAATTTAGGGGACATATTACAAAGGTGGTGAAGGTAACACAGAGGATTGCTGCAATTATGAGAAGGACACTGACCTACAGAGATAAAAGGGTTATCATTCCGTTATATAAGTCTCTGATCAGACCACACTTAGACTATTGTTCTCAGATTTGGTCCCCAGTATTTGAAGAGGATAAATTAACTGTGGAAAGGGTACAAAGATGGTTTCAGGACTGTACAATTTTGGTTATGAGGATCGGCTGATGGAATGTGGACTGCAGAGTTTGGTGGATAGAAGAAGGAGAGGTGATATGATTGAGACTTTTAAACTGTTGAGAGGTGGTTACAGGGTTGACACTGGGGAGTTCTTTCGCTTGGTTGAACAATGGGAAGGAGTGATGACAAGAGGCCATCCCTGGAAGTTACGAAAGGAAACTGTGAGGAGTTGTTTCTTTGCATAGAGGGTGGTTGAACCGTGGAATGCATTGCCTGATGGAGTGGTGTGAGCGAGAACGGTCAATGAGTTGAATGAGTGGTATGATAGACTTTGTGTTTCTTATGGTGGGGACCATCCCTCGATGAGTCTCGACAGACTTTATGTTTTTAGGAAGGACCTCCCACGATTAGTCTTTTGACTCCATGGAAGCCTGAATAATAATAATATCACAAATATCTTTATCCTCAGTTATGTGGTCCCCTTTATCATCTCTATTTTCTTTTTCCTCCATTTCTGAGCTTTTTCAATAGACTCCAGAATATTTTTACCATCTTCCTGATATTTATTTTCGGTGTTTTTTTACCAAAGTGACTTTTGTTTAGTTCATTTTACACAGTCCTTTGCTTTATTACATTATTCTCTGTATTTTCTAAGAGCACAAGCTGACTTACTTGAAAGGAACTTTAGATATGCTTTCTTCTTTTCTTGACTGCCTCTTTAAATTTGTAAATCCACCATGTAGTTCTGATGTTTATATCCTTGCAGATTACTTCACCATATGCCTCTCTGGCTGAATCGATCAGTTTTTTTTGGGGTTTTGCTACTGAATCTCCAAGGTTTGGTTCTTGTTTTCAAACCCTTTCAATGTTTCTTGAATAATGTTTATGTATTTAAATCTACAGTTCACATCTGATAGTTATTCATCTTTGATTTGTTTCAAAACTTTCTTGCACATCCTTCTTTCCTTCTAATATGGAGTTCAGTTTTATCCTTCTCAACAGAACATTACTTCCTATTTCAAATCCTCTGCATACTCTTGTGGGAAAACATTGTGTCAACAATAACATAGTCAGTGAGACCTTTCTTATTCCTTGCATCTTCTCTCCACGTGAATTTGTGCACATTTTTATGTTGTAACATAGTGTTAGCATGACTAGTCCATGTCCTGAGCAGAAATCTAGCAGGTACTTACCATTATCATTAGTTTTGCTCTTTTCTCCTAATTTTCCCAAAGCATACTAATATGTCTGGTAATAATTTCCTGTTCTGCTGTTTAGATCTCCAACAAGGACCAACTTTTCTTTTTTCATTTTGTCAGCTGCCTTCTCTAATGCCTTGAAAAATTCCTCCACTTCTTCCTTAGTAGAACCTTCTGTGGGACCATAAGTACAAATAAGTCTCATTGTCCAGTTCACCATTCTGATATTAACCCACTTAAAAGATTAAAGATTATCCTCATATTTAGTCTTCAGTATTATAGCTACTCCAATTTTCCAAAATTGTTATTTCCTGAATATAACATACTGTATTTGTTGCTTAGAAAGATCTCACCTGTTTTTGTCTTCTTTATTTTGGTAACATGCATTATTTCGATCTGGTACGTATCCAATTCTTCTGCTAGTTCCATTTCTTTTTCATTGATGCTTCTTATGTTGATTGTGGCACTTGCAATCTCTGATGCTGTTGAGTTGGGCTTTGTTCCAGTAACTGACTTAATTATAATTTATTATAATTAATAAATACCGTGTATTAACATTCTACTGAGCAGGTGAGTCTTCTATTTAAAGTGTTTTCAGTGTAAACATCATAGATTTCTTTAAGAATTAGCAATGTTAATAAAGCAAGCATGCTAGAGTTTTGCTTTCCTGACTGCTGCTGTTGCTGTTTAATACAAGACATAGTCTGGGGAATCATTTGTCATGTTCATTGGTGAGAGCTTCCAGAAGAAAGAATCTCAAATGTGGATGCAGAAAATGTATCTTTAACGATTGCTACATTCTCTCACTTTATATGCCTACAGTACTTATTTTTATATATCTGTAATTGTCATTTTAAAGATATCCTGAAACAAACATTTCAAGATGTCACCCCACACACACACACACACACACAACACACACACTGTATAATTTAAGATATCATCAACCATCCTTCATAAGTATATGAATTTGTGAACTAATAAAAATATCTTCTTTAATTTTTGCATCACTTATTCAAAAAAGCTGATTTGGCCTTTCGGTAGCTCAGGCAAGAAGAAATGAAAGAAGGTGTGTGTGTGTGTGTGTGTGTGTGTGTGTGTGTGTGTGTGTGTGTGTGTGTGTGTGTGTGTGTGTGTGTGTGAGATAAGATAGTACTGTATGTTGATTCCATAATCAGTGGTATACTGATAAGAATATGATAAAATTTCATTTCCTGAAGTGAAGATTAAAGATGTTAGTTAGTAGTGCTCTTAGAATTAAAACAGGAAACTGAACAACCTTATAGCTTTTGCAGATATGAATGATTTGAAAAGTGAGAAGTATGTGATGTGAAAAGAGTTGCTGGGAGGAGAGAGAGCGAGAGTGAGTGTAAAGACTGTCTACCATGACTTGATTGGAAGCAAATTGAGAAGTTCCATTATTGTAGGCAAGTTGATGTATAAGTTATAATATGAGGAGCAGTGTGCAGTTTTAGGTGTATGGATGAATGAATGAATATGCTGGTTGAAAGTACTTTGTGGAAAATCTTCTGTAAGTCGTTCTCAGTATTGAGACCACATAGTAATATAAAAGAGTTTATTAAAAGTAAACAATTAAAAAACTTGGCAAGGTAAAGGATATAAATATAGAACCTTCAGATATCTTAGCAAGTTTCGATATAGTCAATCTCTTCACCAACATACTGAGAAATGACACAGTGGATCTACTAGGAAAATTTTCCCCACTAGATACTGTAAGACTTCAAACACTGCATGGAAAACACCTTGCTCATTTTTCAAGACAAATATTGGGAACAAAAAGAAGGACTTGCCATGGGTTCTCCCTTTTCCCCCAGCTCTAGCCCACCTGTTTATGGAAAATTTCGAAACAAACACATTAAAAACCTATCAGAAAAGACCAAAATTTTGTTTGCATTATGTCAATGATATTTTCATCATTTGGTCAGGAATGGTAGATGAGCTGATTGCTTTCAAAGATTATCTAAACAACTTGCATCCCAATATAAAATTCACTATTGAACTAGAACTGCACAAAAAATTACCTTTCCTTGTTGAAATAAACGAAAAAGGAAAAAAGATATCCTTCTCGGTATACAGAAAACCCACCGCAACTGGAAGATTTTTAAATGCCGTTTTGCACCACCATCCATTGCAAAAAATAGGCATAATAAAAACTTTGCAAGATAGGGCATACAATACAATATATCTTGCACACTGATTAAAAGAAATGAAGGATTACACTACTTGGCACAGAACCTCACACTTAATGGTTTTGAACCCAAGACAATCAAAAAAAATTCTTAATACAGCTTCTGCAATTCTCCTACTTAAACAAGATTTCAAGAATACAATCACGCTGCAGTACATCAAAAATGTCGTGGACAAAGTGGCTATATTGTTCCTCGAGTACAACATAGAAGTGGCTTTTCTTTGCTGTGGAGATTCATTGCTCTTGTAGCATTTGCTATGTAGTCCAGATGGGAAGGTTGGAAGAGATCTGCATGTCTGGACATGACAAAGACATTGAAAAAAGAAGGGAGCACAAATCAGGTTTAGCATTCCACACAACCATTTCTGCCATTAAGTACTCTGTCAAATCTCTACACAGTACAATAAAAAAGTTGCAGCTGTCCTAGTCATCATGTGGACTTGAGAGTGCACCTCACATACAAATGCATATATTTCCTTAAATATGAACTGGCAGAGCAAGCTGCAGTGGAATAATGCTATAGTTGATCAGAATACATCATGATGCATACTATCAGGTGCAGCCTCATATGCTTCTATTTAGCTGCCATGTAGAATCACTTTTTTTCTGTGTCTCTCTCTCTCTCTAAGACATAGTCTCTCTCTACAGTATCTTTGGTGTACACTTGAAAGGCACCACATTCCCTACATGTAAAGTGAAGAGGGGGAGACATAATAGAAGCCACTAGTCTGGGTATCATTTGCTAATTAGGGAAAATTTGGAAAGATCCCAAAACTTCCCAGTGTGAGAGCTTCTCAAGGTTCTCATTCAGCACCTATATTAAGAGTACTATTAATTAACTTCAAATTACTTAAAACATATCATGCTATATGATACAGCCTAATTTATTAGCATTAGCTCTGCTCAGTATCTATAGAGATATTAGTATTTTTATAAAACATACTACTCTAAGTTACACATTTGCTTTACTTGATTTGTGCATCCCTGGTTTAGTCATTGTGATGATGCCCGTTGATTGGAAAGACCTGAGTTCAAAATTCATCTCATCTGAGATAGGTTATACCAGGGGGCTTCAACGCATTACCTTCTGAAAATAACTGCTTAACATTAAAACACGATTAAATAAAAAATAATTTCAATGAAGCCTGCGGGCCACTAGCTATACTGTGGTATTTAGAATTGTAAGATGCTTTCCAGATTCACAAGGAATGCTGTGCATTTGATACTTTACATAAAATCCTTTAAAAATACATATTAAATAGACATGCTTCTTCAGCCATCTACCAGTATCAACCAGTACATAAGTATTAGTACTAACGTCGCAGATAGATGGCTGAAACAGTAGTTCGTTCAAGTGTGCTGTCTAGTGCCTTCCGGATACATCTCGAAGGCTCTCGATACTTCATTATTTTCATATAAATACAAGAGGATCTCATCCACAGTCAGTCAGTCGTGAACAGTGTGATATTCATGTATAAGCGCAGGCAGGTTTGTCGTGTCAGCCGTAGCCTATTGTGGTTTTATATTGCCAGACTTTTTTCATTAGTTTAAGACATATTCAGTGGATAATAATCGTTACACGGCCATTTTGGATCATTTTTTCTGTTCACCTTCCATCACTGTGGCGCCTACGAGTAAAAAGCGTGATTGAAGTGATTCTTGTCGGGTTTTTAATGAAAAGTGAACCAATTTGTAATATTTTGTGCCAATTTTGTCGGGGGCTAACTTCTGGTATGAGTCCCCGCACAGGTTCAAATCCTGTCAACTGCACCATTGTTATATTGTTGTTGCTTTCACTTTTAATATTTTACAACTTATGTCTTACTTGTACCAGAAGTTAGCCTTCGACAAATTTATTTATCTTAGATTGATTGCGCCAGCCAGTGACTAGTTCCTGATACTTGAGCTTACTTTAATAACTATCTTGACAATATTACTTAGCATTGGGAACACGTGGTATGCAGTCGCGGCTCCCCTCTTTATGTTACGTCAAATGTCTCCCCTCACTTACACAGGTTCAAATTTTTTATAAGTGGTAAGTCAGTCAAGAGGGTTGCTGGACAAACAACAGAAGTATACAGACTTTAATTTAAGATAATGCATTTTTAATACAACTAAAATTCATATACAGGAAAGCATGTAATAAAAATAAAAAAAAAAGGAAATAGGTTCATGCACAAATGCCCACGCAACTGCAATAGGCTCAATCAAATCCTCTCATGCACTTCTTAATATGCAGGCTCATACAATTATAATCCAGGAGCATTAGTTAATCAGTGTTATTTCCACGGTTTGCACTAAGATTAAATGATACTCTAGTTGTTATGCAAGTTTTGGCAATACAAAATTAATCAAATTACTCATGATACGTTCACTCAATCGTATCAATTACAAATCTTGTAAAAAGGAAACTCCTTGTTATAAGACTTATGCAAGTCACAGGCTTAATGTACAGAGCAGTACCTTCATTCATTGTATCTCATATAATAATTCATCTCCTAACTGTTCCATTATAAGTTCACTCAAATACAAATTACAACAGGAAGGTCCTATCAAGACGTTCAGTCCAAAAACGGATCTTCTAGTCGGGTCAAGCAGGGCTATGCTTAAGGTTATTCCTTTTTCCTTGTTCACTCTGGTTTTACAGCGCTTCTTATACATATAGGGTAAGAGATATTTGCCTTACCGGTTAATCTTCTTAGCGAAGTGGTTCCTTTTTTTTAAGTCTAATCCTTCCTCGGATGTGGCAAGACTTCCTTGTCGCTTCGCTGTCTTTCTTTATTCATTCCTTTCGAAGTGTTGGGTTCTTCGCTATCGTCACATTGGCGGCAAACTCACCAATGGCCCTGTCTGCTGGTTCCCTGTTGTTCAGTTGGACGTCCTGTACACATCGGGTCCCACAGCAATGTGGAGGGTTGCTGGACACTGGCAACAAGTTTACTCAGCCTTCATGGCCTTCTCACTGGAACACAGAAAGGTGCAGAAAACGAGAGCATTTGAAGTGCACGCCGCTCCTTATATCTCAGCAGCAAGCGCCTTCACTCTCTGTCTACGTCACTCACTCAGCCGTCTTTGAATCGTCGGATAACGATGAGGTCATGTTCTTTTCTCAGCGGCCTTCTCGACGGAACTGTTATGTTATTGCAGGGGTACCGGATTACTTTTCGGGTTTTCTGCTGATTGGTTAACATAATTTTCCCTGTATTGGGTATTATTCTAAAACAATATTTGAATTATATTACAAGAATATTATCAATTAAATTAATACACTTTTCATTTACAAGTTATTTAATACCTCTCTGCGTCTGCTCTTGAGAGTTTAAGCATGTCTTTATGTTAAGATACCATTCTCTCAGGTTGTGTCTGAAACCAATGGCCGACTTATAGTGGGCCAGTTATTTCCAACACAACAACGGCCATTTTGGATCATTTTTTCTGTTTATCTTCCATCACTGTGGTGCCTACGAGTAAAAAGCGTGAATGAAGTGATTCTTGTCAGGTTTTTAATGAAAAGTGAACCAATTTGTAATTTTTTGTGCCGATCGACGATAAACGGTGTGTTTAATTTGTCGCAAGTCGGTGTCAGTATCAAAGGAATACAATATAAAAGGACACTATAAGACAAACCATGCATCCAATTTTGATCACCTTCAAGGGCGGTGGACAAAGTGAACCATCTCCAAATTAATTTAAAATGCCAGCAGGGTACATTTAAAAGGCAGAGAGAAGAGAGCAAAGTGTGCGACAAAGTAAGATATATAATAGCTGAAAAAATTGCTAAAAAATGAAAAGCCTTTGATGGCGAGTTTGTAAAAGAGTGTCTCATCACTGCTGGTGATATTTTGTGCCCAATTAATAAGGTAGTGTTTAAAAAACCGAGTTTGTCTGGAGTAACTGTAGCACGACATGTCGAAGAACTTGCCAGTGACATTGAAGGAACTTTAAAAAATGGTCGTGTGAATTTATGTCATATTCATTTGCTTTAGATGAGAGCACAGATGTGAAGGATACAGCACAGCCGGAAATCTTTGTCCGTAGCATTGATCAACAATTCAATGTGACAGAAGAACTGCTAGTAATGAAAGGAATGATGAAAGGCACTGATATTCTTCAAGCCGCTAAGAAAACGCTCCAGCGTTTCGACCTCAGATTAACCAACCTTGAGGGTGTGGTAACTGATGGTGCCCCTGCTATGATGGGAAAGAACGAAGGGTTTGTTGCACTGCTACGGGAAGAACCAGAACTAGAAGGAAAAGATATTGTCCATTACCACTGTTTAATCCACCAGGAGAATTTGTGCGTGAAAACTATTGGATTTGAGAATGTTATTGTGATTGTCGTCAACATTATTAGAGCAAGAGGATTGAATCATCGTCAATTCCAACAGTTTTTGACCCAAGAGTGCGAAGCTGATCATGGTGATGTGGTTTATTATAGTGACGTGCGTTGGTTGAGCAGAGGGAAGGTTTGTAAAAGAATATTTGATTTAACGAGTGAAATACAGCAGTTCATGCAAACCAAGGGGAAGCCGATTGTGGAATTCAACAATCCGAAGTGGATGACAGACTTTGCCTTTGTGACCGATATCTCATTGCATATGAATGATCTAAATATGTGGCTACAATCCAAAGATCAACTGGTGCACACTCTGTTTGATCACATAGAAGCTTTTGTGGCCAACTTCAACTTTGGGAGGCACAAATTGCAAAAAAATACTTAACTCATTTTCAGCTTCTCGCTGAATCCAACTCTTCGTCTCTTGATGAATACGCTACAAAATTAGCTGTGTTGTGAAGTGAGTTCGAAGAGAGATTTAGTGATTCAGTCTTCTTTAGATTTATTTTCGATGCCATTCAGTGTCAATGCTGCTGAAATGCCAGGCTCAGTACAAATGGAGCTGTTTGAACTCCAAAACAACTCTTCTTTGAGAGAAAAATTATTCAGTGTGCCCTTGCTTATATTTTACAAAGACTACATTTCTGAGGACACATTCCCTAATCTTCACTGGCATGCTTTGAAGATGTGTGCTTTGTTAGGAAGCACATACTTATGTGAGCAGTTCTTCTCCAGAATGAAGCATGTGAAGTCCAAGACAAGAATTCATGTTACGGACCAACATCTCGAGAATATTCTGCGCATTGCGACTTCCAGCATCGATGCCAACATCGACAAGCTGGTCAAGGAAAACCGTTGCCCATTGACATTGTAAAAAAATGAATGTTTTCTTCATTAAATTATCTTTTTTCAAGTATTCATTGTATTTACTTATCATGAATCTGACTCCTACCTATGCTCTTAAAGCTGAATTTGTTTATTTTTATAGAATTTTATGTAAAGTATCAAATGCACAGCATTCTGGTTCCTTGTGAATCTGGAAAGCATCTTGCAATTCTAAATACCGCAGTACAGCTTAGTGGCCTGTGGGCTTCATTGAAATTTTTAACATAACATGGCCCGCATTATCTGAAAGGTTGTTCTTCACATGAACGTGAAGAGAATCTGGTTTCATACAAGATGGAAAGTTTTACTGCCACATACCACATTAACTATAGAACATATATGACTGACAAGTATAGAAAATTACACAGGAAGGACTAATCGCCCATTATACTAATAACTTACACACATTATCATTTATTTACAATAAAAACATACTCATTGTTTCAACAGTTCATGTCCTGTTGTTGCCTTCAATAGGAAAAATAAAGAAATAAAAAAACAAAAATTCAAAGCAAATGTATGATGTATACATACTTATATCAAGTCGTCCAGACTGCATATTGTAATGACATTTGTCATTTCTCTGTTGTCAAAAATACCGTGCAGATTATTATTATTATTATTCAGACCTCCATGGATGAAAAGACTCATTGTAGGCGGTCTTTCCTAGGAAACACAGCCTATCAAACTCATCGCAGGAAGTCCCTTCTAGGAAACACAAAGACTATCGTACCACTCCTTACACTCATTGACTGTTCTCGCTCTCACCACTCTATCAGGCAGTGCATTCCATGGTTCATCCACCCTCCATGCAAAGAAACCACTCCTCACCCCTCTTGCTCACAGTTTCCTTCCATAACTTCCAGGGATGGCCCCTTGTCATCACTCCTTCCCACTGTTCAACCAAGCGAAAGAACTCTCCAGTGTCAACCCTGTAACCACCTCTCAACAGTTTAAAAGTCTCAATCATATCATCTCTCCTTCTATCCACCAAACTCTGCAGTCCACATTCCCTCAGCTGATTCTCATAATTAACTGTACAGTTCTGAAACCATCTTTGTTATCTGCCTTTGTACCCTTTCCACAGCTAATTTATCCCATTCAAATCCTGGGGACCAAGTCTGAGAACAATAGTCTAAGAGTGGTCTGATTAGGGTCTTATACAACTGAACGATAACTCTTTTATCTCTGCAGGTCAGCATTTATATCAACAATAACAAGCTCATAATAATTCCATAAATTTAACCTTTTTCAAAGAAATTGTGGTCAATATGCGATCTGCATTTAATGGGAGATTTGAGGAATTTAGAAAGAACAAGGCAACAATGTCATTTTTATTGCGACCGCTTGAAATTAATCCTGCCGAATTAAATTTTTCACCTTTTGCTGGAATTGATGAGACTGCATTTCAACTTGAGTTAGAGGACCTGAAAACCAAGGATTTGTGAAATTCAAAATTTAGAAATCTTAAAGCTGACCTGGAGGAGTTGGAAAGACAACAATCTACCCTTGCTATGTGCAACCTACGGACCATTCGTTGCTCATCACTGCGTGCAGCTCCCTAAATTTTTTTTTCACAGATATAATATTAAAAATGGGCTCTTCAATCCAAAAAGGTTGCCGACCCCTGGTCTAGCTTATTCAAATCCTTTTACATCTGCACTATTACTCCAACAATAGAGTATGCAGCATCCCATCAATGTGGTCCCAAACCTCAAGACCTTACATTTTGCTGCATTAAACCTATACCCCCCCCCCCCCAGTCATTTTTCCGTCTGTCTAGCTTATTCAAATCCTTTTGCAGGGCTACCACATCTGCACTATTACTAATAATCCTTTCCAGCTTCACATCATCTGCAAACAACTGAATATCCCCCGGCAATCCACTGACATTATCATTGATATAAAGGTTAAACAATATTGGTCCCAGTAGTTCCCTGTGGGACCCCACTTGTAACCCTCTGCCTCCTTGAAACTGCTGTCCCACCATACACAATTCTCTGATACCTACAGACATCCAATCCTGCATCCAGTTGACCAACCCGACATCCAAACCCATGTGCTGCAACTTAAATATCATTTTATCATGTGGTACCCTGTCAAACTCCTTCACTAAGTCCAAGAAAATGGCAGTATATGCTTTTCCCTCATCAACTGCTCTTGTAACTTTATTATAAAAGGCTAGCATGTTACTGAAAGAAGAGCGCCCCTTAACAAATCCATGTTGACTCTCACAGATAACATTATCCTCATCTGCCTAATGCTGTATACTGTCCCTCATAAATTTCTCCAAGATCTCCAAGATGACACACAAACTGACCTATAATTAGACACTTCCAGTTTGCTACTGCCATTATGCAATGGCACTATCTTGCCTTCCTTCCATTCCCTGGGCACCTTTCCTGTAGCCAGACTTTCATTGAAAAGCTAGGTCAAAGGAGCTGTCAGATCTTTAGCAGATTCTCTCAGAACTCGTGGTGAAATACCATCCGGTCCCACAGCTTTGCTGACATCCAGAGTACTCATTCTTCCACAATCATTTCTCCTCCTACTGGCCACATAGCTAAAAAATTCCCTAGGATTTTCTTTGGATCTTAGGGCCAATCTCTTCTCATATTCCAGTTTTGCCTTCCTTACTATACTAGTCACCCTCTTGGCCTGTGTCTTATATTCTTCATACATCTGCTCTTCACCTGTTTCCTTATTTCTCTTCCATAGTCTCTTTTTCACATGCAGTTCCTTTTTAATATTGTTTGTCATCTACTCTATTCCAAATTGTGTCCTCTTCTTCACTTGTGGAATACAGTTTACTATTGCTGCTAACAAATATTCCTTCAAAATTTCCCAAGCACTAATGATATCCCAGCCTTCCAATTCCTCCCTCCATGAAACTTCCCCAAGTTGATGTCTAAGACTATTATAATCACCTGCCTTATAATTCCATATACGTTCCCGTCTCTTTGATACTCCTGCATGTCTGTTCATCTTCCAAGTTAAAACCACATGGTCACTCTCTCCAACTGGGGGAGAGATGTCATGTCAGTTATCAACTCTTCTGATGCTATGACCAAATCCAAAACTCTTGAACCTCTTGTGCCCTCTATTACATGTTGCCTAAGACATTTGTCCCACAAGTATTCTAGAAATTCCATTCCCTTATTGCTGCATGCATCATCCTCTCTACAATTTATACTGCTGTAGTTAAAATCGCCCATAACAATAATTCTTCTCGCACTTGCCAAGCTCAACTGTCTAAACATCTCCTGGACCCCATTCTCTGTGCTCCTTGGTTTGTAGCAACACCCTACTAAATATCCTGTCTTGCCTACCTCTACCTCACACCATATGCTTTCAAAATCATTATTGTCACTACCTTCCAAAGCCTCCACTCTTAGAGGACATAAGTCGTCACTTGTTATAAGCGGTACTCCACCACCACCATGCTTTCCCTTCCTATCCTGCCAAAAAATGCTGTATCCTGCTACTTCTATTCCTGTTATTATATCCTCTTCTGTCAACCATGTCTCTGTGATCCCAATAATCTTTGGCCAGGCTGATGCTATTAGTGCCACCAATTCCTCTCCTTTATTCCAGATACTCCTGCATTAGTGTAAAGCATAAAAATGGCACTGTTTCTATATCCAACATTATCCCTTCTAGACCCCACTGGGCTTGACGTTACCTGATGTCGTCCCCCTTCTCCCAAGTAGCCATTCCCACAAGAAGCCACCCCTGCTACCATCCACCCTGGGCATTCTAGTTTCCCTGGATTAACACACCGACTCGTTCAGAACAGCAATCTCTCCAGATGCCTATGTCCTTCTTCATTCAAATGCAAGTAATCTCTCGCATACAATTCCTTTCTGTCTTCAAATGCCCTCCAAACATCCAAATATTCCAATCCTCTCTTTGACAGATTCTAGCTATTATGTTATTCAATATTTCTGCCCTTCTACTCAGCTCGTCACAATCATACCTAGGCAACACGCACACTATCTTTCCTCTCTGCGTCTTCTTTCGTACAACCTCAATCAAGAATCGTATATCTCTCACTGCCCAATTTACATTACCTCTCAAGGTCATTTGTTCCTACCACCACAATCATCTCATCCACCTTTTCACCCCTCTTAATTGCCATAACCACTCTTTCTGTGGTTCCTCCAAGCAAACACTCCTCACTCATCCTATCTTGCACACCACGGATCATTGAGTCCCCATACATTACTTTTCATACCACCCTGTTCCTCGATTGCTCACACGCATCCCTCACTCTCTCTCTCTCTCTCTCCTCTAACACTTTCTCTCTGTGTTTCCCTACTTACCTGCCTTCCTGACATCCCTCTATCCTTAGTTCTAGTGCCCCCCTCGCATTCTTCTCGTTCCTTCTCCCCTACTGTTTCCATTCTCTCTCTCCTCTTCTCTCATTCCCTCTCTTCCACTTATCCTATTCTCTCCTCTTCTATCATTCCCATATCTCTCTCTCATTCCCTCTCTTCCACTTATCCTATTCTCTCCTCTTCTATCATTCCCATAACTCTCTCTCACTCCTACTCTGATTCGTCCATGTATTTGTCTCTTCCATTCGCCTAATCTCATCTTTCACATTTCTCATCTCATTCCCTAGACATTCCACCTGCTCTTTCAGCTCATCTATCTCTCTCTGCAAGTCAGCCACTCTTATTTGCCCTTTATCCTCCCAAATGAGATCATTTCCAAAAATTTCACAATCTTTCAACCTTTCCATACTCCCCGCTCTCATTATTTTATTCATATTTCTCTCGCTATTCTCACCCTCTGTCATACCACTCATCTCTCTACATTGAGAATCTCCTGCCTCTGACTCAATGAGGTCAGTTATAGTCATCTCTAAGTCACCAAGTTTCTCCCATTGCCTGCATTTTGCACCTATACATATTTCCCCTTCTCTCACCTGCCACATATACAGTACGCATACATTCCACAAGTCCCGCATGCTACACAATCTCATATTATAACATACAAAATGGAATCCTTAAATGGGAGAGGACTTGGTGATACGCCATTTGTAATTTTAACTGCCACTACCGCCATTATTCAAAATAGTATTGAGGAACTATTACAACTAAACACTAAATAAGTATAAGGGAATATAACTATTTAAGTAAAAGTACAAACAAAACTTTTAAGTATACTAAATATAAATAAAATAAAACTAAATAATGGCAACATATGTTATCTTCATCGTCTCTTCCACCGTCACGCATCCATTCCTGACGCTGTCTTCTCAGTAACCAAAATACACATTATAGTGACAACAACTAACTCCAAAAACAACCACTGAAGGACACTCGTATTCCAGAAAAACAGCGTAGCACAAATCTCGACAGAAATTAGAATATTCACCGATTAAAAAGCACTTTTTTTCAGAAGAGCTCAAAAATCCCTGCCACGTTTTCCGGCGACTCTTACGCCCATGGACATTTGATTTCGTGTAAAGATTTACTTGACATCTATTGAAGTAATATTCTGGATCTTTCATTAAACTAAGAGATTAAGACCAAATGGAACTTATGTGTAAGCCATTGTTTTAATTCAGCAATCTAGTTTCTACTTGGCAACAGTTGTCTCCTTCAAAAGGCCTAGCATTCCTGTCACATTAAAATAGTGACATGATTGCTATATTCTACACTGCTTGAAAATAAGTCAACGGTCATTCCCATGGGTAATGTGCATTGCGCCATGCAATGATGAGTCGTGTTTGTAGCTGGTATAAATTAGAGGAATATGATCCTCAAGTTAGTGCAACTGTGTCTGGGTGAAATGGCCGTGAGAAGTGAACTGATGGAGTTTGAAAGAGACATTGCGATAGGATGCCATTTTGTAGTCCTATCTGTTTGGAAGATTGTTGACAAATTGGGCCATCCCAGGTCAACAATCAGTGATACCATACTGAAATGAAAGCACAGGGAATGAACTACAAGTGATATTCAGAGTGGACAACCCACCACACTCGTCGAACCTGACCATATTCTGCTACGAAGAATAATATGTAAAAACCACCATTCTTCAATGGGAAACATTGAATATGTTCCAGGAATTGACTGGAACACGAATCTGCACAAAAGCATTCAGTTCACAACATGAGTTTCTATGGTAGGACCACAATATGCAACCCCCACATTACCCAAACCAAAATTCAGTGTCTTCTTCAATGGTGTGGTGTGGTTCAAAGAATGTGCACATTGGGACATAGAAAAAACTTGGAAAGCTGTGTTAGTGAGCAATGAATCAAGCTCCATCCCCTACCAAACAGATGGATAGGTGTGGGTGTGACAGATACCTGGTGAATGTCTCTTACCAGAGTGCGTAACCCCAACTATGAAATTGAGAGGTGGCAATGTGATGGTATGGTCCTGTTTTTTCTTGGTTTTGCCTCAGACCTCTGTTTGTGGTGCCACACACATTGACCTCCAATAGGTAACTGAACATTCTGGATAGTGCCAATGCTTCCTACTTTGTGGCATTACTGTGGAAATGACCATTTCTCTTTCAGCAAGACAATGCATGCATCATGTCAATAGGCTATTGCTGTAACTGCATAGTTTATGAACACGAATGTCACCATTCCCATTATGTCAGCCATTCCATCTACAGATGGCACTCATATTGGTGATAGGCAGTATACGTTATGCTGGAGGTGTTATGTACTGTTCATTCAAAGTTGATCAGCAGCGGCAAGGAATTTGACTGATCTAAAAAAAAAATCATGATTATAAGGTATTGGTTAATTGGTGACACTATCTAGGAAACTGCTACCATTAGTGCAAAATATTCAAGAGTGGAAGGATACTGGACAGAACAGCAATAGTTGGGCACCCATGTTACATCAGTGCTTGTTGTTCAGCCTTGTGGAAACACATGAACAGAAAACTGTTAAATGGCTGACCATGGAATTTAACCATCCTATACCATTATCTAATGTACCCTTCTCCACATGTTCCTCCAAAATAAGTGTTCAGTTAAAATTTCTATGTTTATTTCCACGAATCTGCAACTAAATCATTGACAAATACAGTTTGCATCTGATAGAGAGATGCACACTCATTGAACCATTGATGGATCTTGATTCCAGCTAAACTGTGTTGAAGGTAGGGCAAGGATTAGGTGAAAACCTAGGGAGAAGACTCACCCAAGTGTCATAATCCAGTAGAAGCAAACAGAATGATTTCGTAGGAACTTCTTGGATCCCTAATGCTCATAGGTCATACTATGAATGATACAAAGTACTTATCCATTGTGGTTGTTCAGGTACACCTGTTAGTTGTATTTTTCTTCCCAGATGGCACAGGTACTTTCCAGGAGGATAATTCTCCATGCCACATCGATAGTATCATTTACAAGAGGTTTGCCAAACATGACAGTGACGTCCAGACGTCACCATAGTTACTGAATTTTCTGGATTTGAACTCCATGAAAAATCACTGGGATCACATGGATCAACAGATCCAATGTTTGAATCATCTCCCCAAACACATGCAGATTTGTGGAAGCAATCCTGATGATATGGTATAGCATATCTCTTATGATGCTGAAACTTCTTATAGACCTTTAAGCATTTAAGTCTTCCAGAGCCCTTGCCATGCTACATAGAAGCAAGAGAAGTGATCATAATATTGTTTGTTCTTCAATATCCAATAAACTTGATCAGCTGTTTCAGCCATGTTTGTAATATGTCCTCTAAACTTCAATTCCCTGTCCACAATCATCCCAAATTTCTAGCCTGATGAGGCTAGATTTGGGATGTGTATTTGTCAATGTTATAAGCATCTTATAATATTTTCTTACTAAAATACATTAAACTAGTAGCTGTTATCCTCTTTCCATACAGCAAGCCTATTTTAGTCATCCTGCAGTATCTTTATATCACCTTCATTGATTATTGCTCTTCTGATTTTGCATCAACAGCAAAAAGTGGATATTTTCCTTAAATTATTTCCTATATCATTGACATAGAAATTAATTAGCAGTGGCTGAAGTACTAAGCTCAGCAATACACCACTAATCACCCATCCTCTCCTGAATTCAGTTTACTCGTATACTAATTTTTGATATCTGTCTATCTGCCACCCTCTTTATCCAAATATCAGCTTCATATCCAGCTTCATTTGCTCTGATTATGTAACAAAGTTTCATGTGCTATCCTGTCTAAAATATCTTTATAGACACCAGATTGAAAATGTGTGGAATTCACACATTTTCTTGAGAAAATCAAGAATATTCAAATACAAGAGTTGGATTTGTTAATCAGCTTTGACATTGTTTCCCTCTTTACCAATATTCCATTATTTGACACTGTTAACTTACTATATGATGATATTGCAAATTACCTCTTGATATTGCAAAGATTTTTGAATTTGTTATAGAATCAGGATATTTCAGCTGAAAAAAAAAAAGATCTGTAGGCAAGTTGAAGGCACTGCCATGGGTAGTTCTTGGTCTCCACCTTTGGCAAACTGTTTTTTGAACCATGCTGAAAGATACCTTGTTCTCATCCATTCATCCCCAACTCTTTCATTGGTTTCATTATGCTGATGATGTCTTTGTTGTTTGGCCTCATTCTGAAAATGAACTTACCACTTTCCTACAAGAGATCAATAGCCTTCACCCATGCATTCAATTCACCATGAAAAAAGAAAAGGCTGGTAGTTTACCATTCTTGGACCTCCTTCTTACGCACACAGCCTCTGATAATTTATCAACCAGAGTTTATCGAAAACCTACCTTTACTGGCAGATACATTCATCAGAAGTCTGCTCATCACACCTCTCAAAAAATTGGTATTATCAAGTCTTTAATTAATAGAGCACATAATGTGTGCTCCTCTCCCTCAAGCTTTCAACAAGAACTTCTCACTATCAAAACTGAATCAAACGAATGCTGGCCTGGTTGGCCGAGTGGTTAACGTATCCTCTCTCCAGCCAAAAGGCTGTGGGTTCAAATCCCATCATAGGCATGGATGTTTATGGATTGTTTGTTAAAAAAAAAAAAAAAAAAAAAAAAATGATGGTGGTCAATAGATGGCTTTGGTGTAAATGATGTGGTTCACTGTAGTTGGTGGATTGAATGTTGTGGAGATGGAGAGGGATGTAGAGTAGATGCCCTCCCTTGATGAGTCTTTGAACTCCTTGGAAGTGCCAGGCAATAATAATAATAATAAACATTAATGGAATTTAATTGTTATAACCCTAATCAAATCCAGGATAATTGACTCCTATGTTCCAACACCTCAAAATCCTTCAACAGACCACAGAGTTAGTTTCCCTTATATTTCTGGCATCCCTGAACTGCTTGGTAAAATATTGAAGAAGTATCATCTCATTCCCACATATTTTCCTATCAACAAAATTTTTCACCTGTTGCATCTACAAAAGACAAACTGTCACCTCTATCATTAGCTGGCATTTACCAGATAGCTTGTGAATGTAATCTAACATACTTTGGGAAGACAGGCTGTTCTGTTGAAAAAGAATTAACTAACATCAGTATTATATTGAATACATGAAACCTGAAAAGTCTAGCCTGGCACGACATAGTATTGACACTAAACACAGTATCCAGTGGGATGAAGCTCATTTTCTCCATAGAAGCAGGTTTAAATATGAATGCCTTTTCAAAGGAAGTTGCAAAGCCCTTTTACATCAGGCAAATCTGAATCAGAAAGATTGTCTCTCTATCTCTACCAAAAGTTTCTACCATAAGATAAGACATTCTTATCTTATGCAACCATCAAAAATAGTTTTTAATAATGTTATTTATTAATACAGGAAAACCTCGTATGCACGGTAATCATTTAGCGCATTTGAGTGAAATGATTCTATTATATACTTTAATCGATACTTTAAGCAAGTGATTAGTCAGTTAATGTGATTTTTTCACGTTATGTGAAATTTTACATTACAAGAAATTTTTTGCCAATCTGCAGTGAACGGAAAAGCTGGAAGTCATTAAGAGACATCAAAGTGGCACTGTGCGAGACCTGGGATACAGGCAAGTCTGCAGTTTGGACTATATTAAATAAGAGCAAAGAACAAGGAAAAGTAGCTACTGCTTCTTTAAGCATGCAGATCAACCAAAATAGAAGCCATTTAATGATCGAGATAGAGCGTCTTTTATCACTCTGGATTGAGGTTTATAACCAAAAAAAAAGAATACCTCTTAGTACAAGGAATATTCAGGCAAAAGCTCTCAATATTTTTACCTCATTGAAAGAGACCAAATTTCAAGAGGAATTGTGAAAACTTTACTGCAAGTTTAGGATGGTTTGACTGTTTTAAAAATTGAGCTGGATTGCATAATGTAAGCATAACTGGGGGAATCCGCTAGTGCTGATAAAGATTCTGTGGCCAAGTGTCCTGAAGAATGAATTGCAAAGGATAATTCAGGAGGGTGATTATGATGATTGGCAAATATTCAACATCGACAAAACTGGTCTCTTTTGGAAGTGTATGACAACAAAAATTTTCTTAGCTAAAATTGAAGCATCTCAGCCAGGATACAAAGTATCTAAAGATCATCGTACATTTTTATTAGGAGGCAATGCAGAAGGCGACTTTAAAATGAAGCCTATGTTAGTTTATCATGTGCAAAATCCAAGATCTATCATTATTGCAGAAATCAGCATAGTTGGAAAAGAACTTGGATTTAATGAACTTGATAATGAAGGTGTGAGAAACTTGCTCAATTCCCATTCAGAATAGTTAAGCGAGAATGATCTCCTTCAACTAGAAGAATAGCATGCATATGAAGAAGAAGATAAGGAGTGCGAACAAGAAGAGAATGTTACGACTAAGAAGCTAACTGCAAAAGAACTTGAGCTAGATTTCAATCACATAGAGTATGCTAAGGAAATTTTGTTTGACGCTGATTCTGATATGGAAGGAAGCTTCGAAATCTACTGAAATCTTGATAAAGTGATCACCAGCTATTGCAAATTACATGATGATGAAACAGTCGAGCACGATTCAAACATCTTAATTTTTTGTAAAAAAAAAAAGTAGCTCAATGAAATGTTTAGAGATTAAATAAAAATTTAAGGAATTGATTTTTATTAACTTTGATGATTTTATCCTCCAATATAGCTTATACTGTAATTTTTTCCCAAATTTACACTGATGGATGAATTATAATTATTTCTATTGTTTATTGTATTCGCTTAAAGCAATTTTGCTTAGCATGCATTAATTGATGGATTAATTAATCATGTTAAGTGAGGTTTCCTGTATTCATTTCTAGCACGTTGCAACAGTTTTTAATTGGTAAACCACTGGCTGCTATATGTACTTGGCATTCCTGTTTCTTTGATTTGCTTGTTTCTATGCACTGATGATGTACTGTTATTTTCCATACAAAATATCTTTACTTTCATTAAAGTCCATTACTGTTGCTATCGTAATTTATTGTTTAAGTATTGCCTTTGTCATTCTGTACATCTTTGCAATTTTTTCTCGGAACTTCAGTTTCCAGTTGATTAACACTTCATATTCCTAACCTCATCAGTCCCTTGCAGTGTATTTGTGTTGTAATGCACATATTCTCATTTCTTGAATGCAGAATGCATAACTTTACACTTTGTAACATTGAATTGGTAATGATTCAGAAAAATATTTGCATCTGGAGAAATTTTTGGGATAGGTTGTGGCCATTAGAAGGTGTGCAGTCACATCTGAGAAGTACTGTCAGTAGGACTTACTGTGGATTCAGAAATGAACTGCAATGTTCATTTAAGAATGCAGAAGTGTGACAAATAAGGGGAATGTAATTGTTTCATTGATCAAGTTCATTTACCGGAATAAGTGAGATATGGTTGGATGACGATGACATCCTGACAGGAATAGAGATGGGTAGGTTCATACTTTTGTATGAACATTTATTTTGTGAGGGTTGGAAGGCTAGAAAGAGAGATGAAGTGCTTATAATCATTGCGGAAGGATTATACTCATATAAGATAAAGAAATACAAAGGAGAATAGTGATGGTAGTGTGGTGTGAGTTAGACAGAACTCAAATATTTAGTTGGATATTGCTATACGCAAGGCAATGTGGTGAGCACCGACAAGGAAATATACATGCAGATTAGTCTAGCAAATAAGAAAAGGGTGATCTTTATGAGTAATTTTATGGTAATATAGAATAGAATAGAATGCATCTGGGAGCAAAGAAAATAAATTTCTTGTTTTTGGTGGACAACTACATTAGGTAGTACATAATAGACAGGACGCAAGAATCAAGAATGTTAGATTTGATCATCCCATCAGAGGATGTTATAAATTAAGTGTCAAATCTTCCTCCTTTATGTTGACCCCACACATATATGTAGTGTTATAGGTCACAAGACCTATAACACTACAATGTCATGTGTTGGCAAGTGATTAAGGAGAAAATGTAGCCTGTTGATATGTTTCTTAAAGAGGGGAGGTTGTACTCAGTGGGAAAAATAGTATGAGGGAGATTGTTCCAAAAAATAGAGGTGGATGGAATGAAGGAAGCTGATGACAAGTTAGGTGTTTTTGAAGCTGGACAACATATGGGTGTTGGCCAATAGCTGCTCTAGTTCTTCTGTGGTTAGAAGAAATTGGAGGAATGGTAGCAGCCAATTCAGAGGAGCAATGTCCATGAAAATATATATAAAACAGGCACAGCTCTGAAACAGAACTCATGTGATAAAGTGACTGAAGGGAGTCTGTGGGGGAAGGGTCATCTATTATGCAGATTGCACTATTTTGAATATCATCAATAATTCTTAGAGAGATCTTAGGTGCTCCACCCCAAATGTGGGAACAGCACTCCAAAGTTGGATGGATCTGAGATTTCAAGTGTGAAGACATGCAATGTTTAGAACGGAAAATAACACCAAGCTTTTTAGAAACTAAGGAAGCCATGTGAGTAATGTTTGTGCCAGGATAAATTGGATGTGACAGTCAACCCAAGAAGAGAACCTTGAATGGAAACTAAAACATTATCAAAAATGAGAGAGGATGGGGTAGCATTTTTCTTGTGGGTAATAAGGCAGACTTGAGTTTTTTTGTCATTGAAATTTACTAAGTTATCATCGCCTCATTTCAGGATGTGGAAGAGGTCAGTATTCATATCACTAGTTGTCGAAAATCTTGAAGTATCTAACAGGGTACTGCAGGGTTTACTGAATGATGAAGAGTACTGTCATCGGTGAAACTGTGAATGGGATTTGAAGTTGAAGAAAGTAGGGGCATTGGTGGAAAGAAGGAAAAGCATGGGTGAGAGCACAGAATCCTAGGGCACTCCTGCATTAATAGGGAAATCTGATGAGAGGAAGCCATCCTCCATGACACTGAAAAACTAGTGAGGGAACTGGCAATCCAGTCACAGCGTAGAAGGGAGGCCATAAGATGGTAGTTTGTTCAAGAGGCCTTGGTGCTAGACAGGATCAAATGCCTTAGAAATATCGAGAGTGATAACGTGAGTTTCTCCAAATCTTTCGTCCAAAGGTAGGTGAGATTTGCTAGGTTATCAGCTGTAGAATGGTGGAATCCATATTGGTGATCTCTAATTAAATAATGAGTCTCCAGGTAATAATGAAGAAGCTGGTTGTTGATAACTTTCTCCATCACTTTTGAAAGTACTGATGTGAGAGCAATGGTACAATAGTTAGACAGCTGACTTTTATCTTCCCTTTTTTTTGGGGGGGGGGTACAGGCTGGATGTGACCTTGCTTTCATGCTGATGAGAGTTTCATGCTTCCATTTGATAAGAGTGGCTATGATGTGATCCGTATGTAGTAACTAGCCATGTGAGGAGTTCTGTGTATTAGGGATATGTGTGGAGCTATGAATTGGTAATTATGAAAATCTCAGGAAACACCTTACAGCTATATCATGAAATGAGGCATTGGTTAGAAAGGAGATCAGTGCTGCATAGTTCCTGTTCAAGAATTGTTTAGCAGAAACAATGTCTGTATCTATTCCAAGATAAAGAGATTAAATATATAGGTATGAATTTGGATGAATGAAGAAATTAATCATGCAGCCTAAAAGAATAAAAGAAGGCATTATGGGGGGGGGGGAGAACATAAGAGTGGTGGTAATCCGTTGCATGAGGAGTACAAAGAACAAGCGAGGGAGGTGATTCGCTTTGAAAGGTTAGCAAAAGTGCAGTGTGGGTAACAATTTTCTGATCTCGTTGGCTGAGGGATTATTGTATCCAATCTCCAATCAACAGGCTTGGGTTGGAATCTTACTATGGGCATGGATGTTTGCAGTTGCTTTTAGGTGGAAGATCCACTGCTTCACCTGGATTCCTGAAGTGGCTTGAAAAAGTTTGGTCTCTAAAGTAAGAATTTTGGATTGTGTAAAAATACAATAATTAAAAAAATTATAAATTCCATAGCCCATCTATAGTGCTGATGTACTATAGGTTTAAGCTTTTCATGGGAAAAAATAAATAGCTAGTATTGCCAAAAAAAAGTATATATAATCCAAAATGTAATTTAATCTGTGTGTCTAGAGATGTGGTTAAAGTGTTGGAGAGGTTTGGGGACCAGTATCCAGAAATGGGTATTGACAACAACAGGATCTGCTTTATTAAGAAGAAAAAATGATTATGGAAGGATGATACTAGTTGAAGAAAATGATAACTACTGTGGTGGATATAGTTAAAAATATTAAATGAGCAATTCATAAACGTATTTCACCATTGTGAACATCATGCAGAGCTTGAGTGTTTGGAAGGAGGAGAGATTGATGGTGAGTGAGCAAGTGTCCCACAGAGTTAACTGCCCTGAACGTTTTAATCTGTGTGTGTCTGTGTTCCCATTAAACCACTCCAACATTTAATTGTTGGAGTGGTTTAATAGGAACCAATATCTAGAATTGGAGATATAACAAATACGTTGGACAAAGGGATTCATATGTTGCGGTATATTTAGATTTTGCAAAATCCTTTGATAAATTGCCACACGACGAGCTGGTGATTAAATGTAAGGATAGAGTTGGATAGTAGATCAGCACAGTGGATTGAGATTGGCTCTCTGATAAGTATCAGCTAGTTGTTTTGGAGGAAACAGTATCCCAGGAGATCATTAGTAGGTTGCCTCAAGAATCTATTTTGGGGCCACTGCTTTTTACACTGAATGTTAATGATATTGCAAAATAATTGAATGTTAATATGTAGTTGCTATGGATGATACAAAGTTGGAAATGCCATAACAGATGTTTATGGCTTTTCAAGAGGATCTAAATTCTGAAGTTTTTTAATAGAATGGAATGAATGAACAAGAATCCATTCCTAGGAACTGTATAAGGAGGATAATGTGAGCAAGGGTTGAGATGAGGACTAGGTGGTTTTGCTTGCAGAGTATTTGTAATTTCAATTTTTTAGATGAGAGCATGTTGATTGTGTAGGTGCCAGAAGTGTTCAGGGTGTGTTTTGGTAAGTTATGTGTGACAATGGACCTCCCACAATCAATCTTTTGGCTCCATGAAGATCTGATGATAATAACAATATAAAATTATATTCTCTGCACACTGTCAGTTTTTTAAATTATTAGTCTGTTTTTCTACATTACCTTTATTTACTGTTGCTTTCTGTAGTTTAGTGTCATCAAAAAAATGACTGTATATTCTACTCAACTTATCCCTGCATTACATATATGCCATTTCAAATTCAAGATCCAAGAATGATTGGATAGGAATGATTAGAAGGAGAGGTCTTATCATAGTGATTGACTTATTTTCTACAGTAAAGTGACAACTGAGTTGGATAAAGGGAGGCTACACCATGTTATTGTTGCACTTTGCAAGGACAGCTAACAATATAGCATGGAGTATCATGTTGGAGGCTTAATGGATTTTTTACAACACTCAAAAAGAATTAAAATAGAATTTAATACTTCCTATATTTCGTCCTAGTTACTAGGACATCTACGGGGATTACAAAAACAATTAATGTAACATATACACAAATAACAAACAATACTAAGCCCAACCACGTGGGTGACACTAAAGTCCTATCTAGGTAGAGCGCCCTCTAAGGGCAGTAGTAGGTGGACTGGAATGTAAGGTGGGAACTCTGGTGATGAGTGTTTCCCAAATCTTCGGAAGCTTAATGCTGAGATTTGGTGGGTTTTTGAGAGCTGCTGCTGCTTCTAAGAACAGTCTCTCTTTCTTGAATTTGCTGTGGTGGAGCATGGTGGTTTTCTTCCATGATACCCTGTGGGTGGTGTCCAAAACATGGGCAGCCAAGCCTGAATGGCCATAGTTGTGTTTGAAGATGTAAGACTTGTGTTCCTCTAGACGGATGGATGCTGATCTGCCTGTCTGTCCAAAGTACGCCAGCTTACAGGAACAGGGTACTTTGTAAACTCCAGGCAGAGAGAGAGGAGGGAGCTGATCTTTCGTAGAACGGATAAGGGTAGCAAGTTTGCAGTGGGGCTTATATGCTGTGTGTAGGTTGTACTGTTTTAGTATCTTGGCTGTTTTTTCGGATGTGCCACGGATGTAGGGTATGGTGATGGCATTTTTAAAATCTTGTTGATGAGAAGGACGGGGAATGGGGGAGGAGTTGATTATTTTTTTGATACTGTGATTGCTGTAGCCATTGGAGAGGAAAGTGCTGTGTATGTGGTTAAGCTCAGTAGTGAGGGCAGTTCCACTGGAACAAAGATTGTGGGCTCTCTTGGTAAGAGTTTTAATAATGCCATATTGTTGAGAGGGGTGGTGGTGGGAGAGTTTGTGAATGTATCTGCCTGTGTGTGTGTGGGTTTTCTGTATACGGTGAAGGTAAGTGTATCATTAGGCAGGCGTGTGACTAAGGTGTCTAGGAAGGGTAAACAATTGTTCTTTTCCTTTTCCATAGTGAACTGGATTCTTGGATGTAGACTATTGAGATGACTGAGGAAGGAGTCTAACGTGTCTGGGCCATGAGGCCAAATAGAGAACACATCATCTACATATCTTAGCCAGATAGAAGGTTTGAGTGGAGCTGAGTCTATGGCTCGTTTTTCGAAATCTTCCATATAGAAATTGGCAAGGGGGGGGGGTGAGAGGGGGGAACCCATGGCAGTTCCCTCTATCTGCTTGTAGATTTTGTTGTTCCAAGAGAAATACCCAGAGTTAACGGCAAAGGAAAAGAGATCTACGACGTCAGAGGGAAAAACGTTTTCTAAGAGAGATACGATGTCAATTAAGGGAATATTGGTAAACAAAGAGGAGATATCAAAGCTTACCAATATGTCTGTCTTATTCAAGATTAAATTTTCTGTGAGAGCTTTAAAGTGGGTCGAGTTTTTTTATATAGGAAGGGGACCTTCTGGTGAGGGGGATCAGAGAGTTGGCAAGCTGTTTAGATAGTCTATAGCAAGGTGCATTGGTGGCATCTACTATAGGCCTGAGTGGGGAATTGGGTTTGTGGATTTTTGGTAAACCGTATATTCGGGGGGGGAGCGGAAAGGTTTAAGTTTTTTCGTGACGTCAGGGGGCCAGGAAGATACTTTTTTGAGTAAGATTTTTAGTTTCTTAACTTGTGTTTTTGTGGGGTCGTGTTCTAGCGGGATGTAGGTAGCGCGATCGCGGAGGATAATGTTCATTGTACGATTGTATTCACTGGTATTAAGAACGACTGTGGCATTACCCTTATCTGCTCTGGTGATGACGATACTTTTTTCTTTACGTAGTTTCAGGAGAGCCGTGCGTTGGGCATATGATAAATTACTACACTCAAAAAGAATTAAAATAGAATTTAATACTTCCTATATTTCGTCCTAGTCACTAGGACTTCTGCCGCCAAAAAGTAATTTATCATATGCCCAACGCATGGCTCTCCTGAAACTACATAAAGAAAAAAGTATCGTCATCACCAGAGCAGATAAGGATAATGCCACAGTCGTTCTTAATACCAGTGAATACAATCGTAAATGAACATTATCCTCCGCGATCGCGCTACCTACATCCCGCTAGAACACGACTCCACAAAAACACAAGTTAAGAAACTAAAAATCTTACTAAAAAAAGTATCTTCCTGGCACCCTGACATCACGAAAAAACTTAAACCTTTCCACAAACCCAATTCCCCACTCAGGCCTATAGTAGATGCCACCAATGCACCTTGCTATAGACTATCTAAACAGCTGGCCAACTCTCTGATCCCCCTCACCGTAAGGTCCCCTTCCTATATAAAAAAACTCGACCCACTTTAAAGCTCTCACAGAAAATTTAACATTGAATAAGACAGACATATTGGTAAGCTTTGATATCTCCTCTTTGTTTACCAATATTCCCTTAATTGACACCGTATCTCTCTTAGAAAACGTTTTTCCCTCTGACATCTTAGATCTCTTTTCTTTTGCCATTAACTCTGGGTATTTCTCTTGGAACAACAAAATCTACAAGCAGGTAGAGGGAACTGCCATGGGTTCCCCCCCTCTCACCCCCCTTGCCAATTTCTATATGGAAGATTTCGAAAAACGAGCCATAGACTCAGCCCCACTCAAACCTTCTATCTGGCTAAGATATGTAGATGATGTGTTCTCTATTTGGCCTCACCCAGACACGTTAGACTCCTTCCTCAGTCATCTCAATAATCTACATCCAAGAATCCAGTTCACTATGAAAAAGGAAAAGAACAATTGTTTACCCTTTCTAGACACCTTAGTCACACGCCTGCCTAATGATACATTTACCTTCACCGTATACAGAAAACCCACACACACAGGCAAATACATTCACAAACTCTCCCACCACCACCCCTCTCAACAATATGGCATTATTAAAACTCTTACCAAGGGAGCCCACAATCTTTGTTCCAGTGGAACCGCCCTCACTACTGAGCTTAACCACATACACAGCACTTTCCTCTCCAATGGCTACAGCGATCACAGTATCAAAAAAATAATCAACTCCTCCCCCATTCCCCGTCCTTCTCGTCAACAAGATTTTAAAAATGCCATCACCATACCCTACATCCGTGGCACATCCGAAAAAATAGCCAAGATACTAAAACAGTACAACCTACACACAGCATATAAGCCCCACCGCAAACTTGCTACCCTTATCCGTTCTACGAAAGATCAGCTCCCTCTCTCTCTGCCTGGAGTTTACAAAGTACCCTGTTCCTGTAAGCTGGCGTACTTTGGACAGACAGGCAGATCAGCATCCATCCGTCTAGAGGAACACAAGTCTTACATCTTCAAACACAACTATGGCCATTCAGGCTTGGCTGACCATGTTTTGGACACCACCCCCAGGGTATCATGGAAGAAAACCACCATGCTCCACCACAGCAAATTTAAGAAAGAGAGACTGTTCTTAGAAGCAGCAGCAGCTCTCAAAAACCCACCAAATCTCAATAAATACGGTTGCATTAAGCTTCCGAAGATTTGGGAAACACTCATCACCAGAGTTCCCACCTTACATTCCAGTCCACCTACTACTGCCCTTAGAGGGCGCTCTACCTAGATAGGACTTTAGTGTCACCCACGTGGTTGGGCTTAGTATTGTTTGTTATTTGTGTATATGTTACATTAATTGTTTTTGTAATCCCCGTAGATGTCCTAGTGACTAGGACGAAATATAGGAAGTATTAAATTCTATTTTAATTCTTTTTGAGTGTTGTAAAAAATCCATTAAGCCTCCAACATGATGTCCTCACAGCACTTAAGCCTCTACACACGTAGCATGGAGTATGTAAGTTGGAGCATATGGGATTGGATGCAGAGTTGCTGACATTGGTAAGAGGGTTGCTACTGGACAATCATCAAAGAGTAGTAGTACATGGTGGAATTGGATCTAAGAGAAATTATAGGTTTCCTCTGTTCAGTGGGTATATCATCGATATTGGGCATAATATGTAGTATCCTGAGTTTGGAATCAGCATTTCATAATGCTGATTAGATTACTTGCACCTGGGTTTGCTGCCTATGGGTATACCATTGATATTGGGAATGATATGCAGTATCCTGGGTTTGGAATCAGTATTTCCTAAAGATTAAATTCATTTCACCTGGATTTGCTGCTGTTCAGTAAGTATATCATTGATGTTGGGAGTGATTTGAATGGTAATAGAGTTGTTTGCTATTAATGCTAAACTGTGGTGGATGACTGTTCATAAAGATGTACACTTGCAGGAAGATCTAAACCGATAGTTTGGCAAAAGGATAATGGCTGTCATTTCAATGTATCAAATTATAAAGTTATGCATATTGGGATGAACTAGCGACTGTGATAGATAGAAGTGCTGTGAGAGAGAGAGAGAGGGATCATAGAACTGCAATGCAAGGAATTGATGTGACTATTGATTTGGGAGGTAATGATGGACAGAGAGAGTTAAAGTTCAGAAGACATATTGCAAAAGTGGGCAAAATATCTAAGAGGATTACTTGGATGTTAAAAAGACTGACAAGCAGGGATGAGGGAATTATCCCTCTTTATAAGGCTTTGATACTACTATTTGGACTACTGTTCACAGATTCGATTGTCTAGGTTTCTTGGGGATGTGGAGTGGTGAAAAGGATTCGGCAACAAATAACCGAAGTAGTGATTTGTTTGTTGAATGCCTTCCTGTAAGGATAGACCAAAGAGCTGTGGTTTTACCAAGTTTTGTTAATAGCTAGAAAAGAAAGGATATGATAGAAACATATGCCACTAAAAAGGGTTTTTACACAATAGATTTTTCTAGTACATAACTTGAACAAGGGTTCACTCCTGTAAGGAATAGAATTTTTTGCTTGGAGAGCAATAAATGAGTGTAATAGATTGCCAGAGATGTCCATCTATTCCACTTTGCTAGTGAATGACTTCAAAGAGAGAAGTGATATTTGTTGTGTCAGTTATGGTTAGTGTGGGCCTCTAATAATATGTCTTTGGACTCCATTGAGATGCCTGTGTGATAATAACTTGAAGTTGTAAATAAGAATTGTCTCACTTTTATATCTCCTTGCTATTTACCAAGCATTAGATAGGTTTTCAGTTGCATGCCATTCAGACATTTTCTTCATTTTTAGTTCTGCAAAGAATAAGCTTTTTTTGGTGGTATTTCCTAATGCTGATTAGATTCCTTTTACATGTGGTTTGTCTAGCTTTATTCAGTCTGGAATATGTGTGCTGTTATTACATGGAACATAAAAAATATATATATCACATATCATAAACTGTTCACTTGGCTTATAGAACATACTATCACCTCTGTACAGAGTTCACTTATGAAAGCCTAGAGGAAGTTTCTTTAAATTAAAGATGACAAGAAATTTTAATCTTGGTTTCATCCTTAATAGAAGTGCATGTGAATAAACTTCATGACTGGGCTACTTGTATATAGAGGCTAATGACTTCACATCAACTGCCTTTGTATCCCATTATGCAATGCATGTATCCTTACAGACAAGTATACTGTATAATGCTATTCATTATACTTGACCATATAAATCTGTGCATTATGGGAAGGGCCACCACTCAGACCGGCTTTGACCTTGATTGAAGTCTCATCAGTGGGAGCCAGATCCAGAAGTGATACCATGGTTGAAGTAATGCAGAAGTCATATTTTCATATACAAGTAGTCAAAAGGTATCACACCTTAATACTAAAATACTTTCTTGGCATCTTTCATTTATAGTATAACCAAGTGAAAAAAATAAACTTTCAACACCTATATCTAATCCAGAATATTTTAATAATAAGGTGTGACACCTATTGATTACTTGTATATAGAAATATGATTTTTGCATTACTTCAACCTTGGGTCTGGCTCCCACTGATGACATCTCAGATTTTGGCAATATAAGTACTTCAGAAGGAAACCATACTAAAAGCAGCTGAAGAAAGTTTAGGATACAAAGCAAGGAAAAAAAAAAAAAAAGACTCAGAACTTGGAATGATGACTTAAAGGAATTAATCAAAATAAAAAAAAACAAGCATTTAAAATCTATCTGCAGAGTAAAATCACTGCTGACTATATAGAATATAAGAAACTATGGGCTGAAGTCAGAAAGCTCTTGAGAAGTATATGCAGAGAAGATTGGAGTAAATATGTTAAATCATTAGAGCAGGATATCACTGGGCCACAAAGAAGAGGTTTTAAAATTTTCAGTCAACTACAAACAGCTGAAAATGACCAATTAATAAATCTAACTTCCAAAGTGGATTGAATAAAACATTGTGATTAAGAAATACAAAAATGACAAAACTTACAAAATTGAAGATATCAATACACAAGAAAGTACAGAAGAAATAGCAATGGAAGAATTAGAAAAATAATTTAAAAACTCAAGAAATAGAAAAAGCCCAGGCCTGGATGGAATATGCGTTGAGCTTTTTAAATATGAGATTTGAGAGAGAACAAAGAGCATGTCAAAATGAATGTCAAGAGACTGCTTGGAAAGATAAAAGAGAATAGTGTGACAGGAAGGGTGGTCAGTGTGTTGCCTAGGTATGATTGTGGTGAAATGAGGTGGAGAGCAAGGATTATGAATGGTATTCTGGCTGAAATGTGTGAGGAGATGGGTGTACAGTTTGTTAATGTGTGGAATGAGTTTGAGGGACGAAGTGAGCTGTATGGGAGCGATGGACTGCATTTGAGTGGTTATGGTGTGAGTCGCTTGGAGAGACAGCTGCTGGAAGGTAGAGAAGTGAATAGAGAAAATGAATCAGATCGAGAGGGGAGTGATGTGGAAGAGCAGGAGAGTAAGACAGGAGAGATTGAAGAAGTGGAAATGAATGGAGAGGTGAGTGGTATGAGTATAGAAAATGAGAGAATGGGTGTGCAAGAGGAGCAGGGAAACGGGGAGGCCCAGGGTGGACAGGGATACACAGCGTGAGAAAGGTGGATGCTCCAAGAGGAGGTGAGAGCATGTGTAGGCAGGAAAGTAATGGGATGACCAGGGATCAAGAGGAAACAGATGTTGTTGCAAAGGGTTCTAAAATGAAGAAGCAGAAAGAGAAATGGCCCCAGTCCAGCATGGAGAGAGCACATCGAGTGAATGGTATCAGTGGAACTAGCTGTAGATCCAGAAATGAGTTGTTGTGTTTGTATACCAATGCTAGAAGCATAAGAAACAAGGCGGATGAAATGGTTGCACTAATTGTGTCTGTGTACCCAGAGATTGTTGGAATAAGTGAGACATGGTTAGATGAGGACGACATCCTGACAGGAATAGAGATGGAAAGGTATGATGTGTTTCGTGAGGATAGAAGGGATAAAAAGGGAGGGGGAGTGCTATTGATGATAGAGAAAGAGTTATGTCCATACAAGGTAGAGATGCAAGAGGGAAATAGGGCCAATGGTTTTGAGGCAGTATGGTGTGAGATAGAGGTGAATAGAATCAAATACTTGGTGGGATGTTGTTATAGACCTGGTAATGTGGATGGTGGTGATAGTGAAATGTATAGTCAAATAAGCCAAGCAAATAAGAAAAGGGTGATCATTATGGGTGATTTTAATTATGGCAATATAGACTGGATTGAAGAGATAGCGACTGGAAGTAAAGAAAATGAGTTTCTTGAGTTTTTGAGGGATAACTACCTCATACAGTATGTAACAGAGGGAACACGAGGATTAAGGGTCTTGGATTTGGTCATCTCATCGGAGGATGTAATTATAAATGAGGTGTCAAATCATCCACCAATTGGTGAAAGTGACCATGAGGTGATTACCTGGGTGGTTGCCAGCAGTGCAAGGACCCCTGTGAAAAAAGGGTATATGTGGAACTACAAGGGGGGTGATTATGAAGAGCTCAGGAGACAGCTTGCAGATGTAGCATGGAATGAGGAGTTAGCTGGAAAAGAGATCAATGCAGCTTGGGGGATTTTCAAAAACTATTTAGTAGATGCAATGTCTAAATGTATACCACGGGTGAGAAGGTTAAATAAGGTAGGTGTGAGAAGGATGAATAAAGAGATTAAGCATGCAATACAGAAAAAAAAGGCATTGTGGAGACAGCATAAGAGAAGTGGAAGTAACCAATTTCATGCGGTCTACAAAGACCAGGCAAGGAGGGTGACTTGGTTGGTGAGAGTAGCTAAAGAGAGGTATGAACAGCAGTTAGCTAATGAAGCCAAAAAGAATCCTAGGGAGTTCTTTCGATATGTAGCCAGCAAAAGAAAGAATGATTATGGAAGGATGACATTGATTGGAGGAAATGGTATAAAGACAGCTGTTGCAGAATGTGTTGTGGAGATACTTAATGAGCAATTCATAAAGATCTTTCAATCTTGTGAATGTGACTTCATGGAGAGATTAAGAGCAGTTGATGATGGGGAGGAGAGACTGACTGTAAGTGAGCAAGAGGTGTTTGGGGAGTTGAGTAAACTAGATGTAAATAAGGCTGTGGGACTTGATAATATATCACCACGTATTCTGAAGGAGTGTGCCAGAGAGTTGACACCTGCCTTGACATATTTTTTTAATACGAGTCTTGCACTTGGTCAAGTTCCTAAAGAGTGGAAGGAGGGCAAGATTGGGCCACTTCATAAAGGAGGTGATCGAACTCAAGCATCAAACTATAGGCCTATCTGTGTGTCAGGTGTTGTGGTTAAGTTGTTGGAGAAGCTTGTGAGAACTAGGATCCAGAGTTGGGTTGACAACAATGGTATAATCTTTGATGGACAGCATGGATTTTGCTATAGGGAGGTCGTGTTTTAGTAATCTACTTACTTATTACAATAAAGTGACTGCTTCCTTGGACAGAGGAGAAGGGTACACAGTAATATACTTGGATTTCGCAAAGGCTTTTGATAGAGTACCTCATGATAAGTTGACAGTCAAACTAGAGCAGATGGGGTTGGATATTAGATTAGTGCATTGGATTGGAGACTGGCTATCTGATAGGTGTCAACAAGTTGTGTATGGGGGTGCAATATCCAGGAAAAGGAAAGTCACTAGTGGAGTGCCTCAGGGGTCTGTTTTAGGGCCATTACTATTTAACTTATATATTAATGATATTGGTGAAGATTTGGATGGAGATATTCAGTTGTTTGCAGATGATGCAAAGTTGGGACGAACCATAAAGAGTAGTGAAGATGTTGTGGCCTTGCAAGAAGACTTGAATAAATTGAGTGATTGGGCAAGCAAATGGGGATGTGAGTTCAATGTTGCAAAATGTAAAGTTTTAAAATTTGGAAAACAAAGATGGGATGCAGAATTTATGCTTGGTGAGAATATATTGTTGGAAGTAGAGGAAATAAGAGATCTGGGGGTGATAGTGGATAAGGATCTAAAATTTAGGGGACACATCGCCAAAATTGTGAAGACAACACAAAGACTTCTGGGAATGATGCGGAGGACACTGACATGTAGAAGTAGGGAGATACTTGTTCCAATGTATAAGGCTTTGATTAGGCCACACTTGGACTATTTTGCCCAGATTTGGTCACCGGGTTTTCAGAAGGATGAAGAGATGTTGGAAAGGGTCCAGAGGCGACTGACTAAGGTAGTTTCTGACCTCTGGAATGTTGAGTATGAGGAAAGATTGAAAAGATGTAATTTGCAGAGTCTCGTGGAGAGAAGGAAGAGGGGAGATATGATAGAGACCTACAAGTTGGTAAGGGGTTGTTATAGGATCAATGGTGGAGAAGTTCTACAGAGAATAGTGGGAGATCAGGGGAGAACCAGAGGTCATCCCTGGAAACTGTATAAGGAGGGTGTGAGTAAGGGAGTGAGAGGCAGGTTTTTTTCGTGCAGAGTTGTGAGTGATTGGAATGCCTTGCCTGAGAGCGTGGTGTCTGCAAGTAGTTTGAATGTGTTTAAGACACGGTATGATGAGATGTGTGTGTAAGATAAAAGGACCTCCTAGATGAGTCTTTGACTCCATGAGGTCTTGTTTAGTGATAATAATGATAATAATAATATGCAGAGACAATAGCATAAAAGAAAACCTACTTAAACTCTTCAATAACATCTGGAAATATCAAAAGATCCCAAAAGAATGGGAAACTGGAGTAATAATAAATATTCACAAAAAAGGTCCCGAGGAAAATGTGGAAATTACAGAGGCATTACTCTCTTAATAACAGCATCTAAACTATATGCAAACATTTTAAAGAACATAATAATTAAATACACAAAAATTATTTAGAAGAACAACAGTATGGTTTTAAAAGAGGATGCACATATCCTCCTTCGCAATGCAACAGATCATAGAAAAAAGAAAAGAATTTAATCTGCCCACTTCTATTTATTGACTACAAAAAGGCCGTGATATCTTGAACAGAAATCTACCCAGGAAAATATTACAAAACGATAAAATACCTCCTCAATTAATTAATGCAATAAAAAGTCTATACAGAGAAATAAAAATTTGCGTCAAATTTGCAGATGGAACATTATCAGAACCTATAAATATAAATAAAGGAGTAAGACAAGGCTGTGGCTTATCCCCAATCCTATTCAACTTTTATATAAACAGAATCCTAAAAGAATGGAAAACAACTGTCAAAGATGGAGTTAATTTAAACTAATAAATAATATACAGCTAAATACAATACTTATGCAGATGATCAAGTACTAATTTCAAATTCAGAAAAATAAACTCCAAATTGCAACTAACTATCTAAATGAAATAGCAAAAAATTTTAAATGAAAATCTGAAACAAAAGCAATAGCAATGTGTGGAAACACCATTCAAAAAGTCAAAATGATGCTTAACAATAAAATAATAGAATAAATTACAGAATTCAAAGGTAATATATAGTCTCGCAAATACTGATTCACAATTGGAAGCAAGACTACAAAGTTACAATAGAATGAATGGCATAATTAAAAGAAATTTTGGAAAACAAATGACTAAAAAAACTCAATTAAGAGTGCATAATATGACCTCTGAACCATCACTCAAATTTGGAAGTGAAACTTGGATTCTAAAACAAAAACAAACAGACTGGAAGAAGCACAAATGAAGTTTCTAAGACCTCTCCTGGGACTCACTAGATTAGATAAAATGAAAAACACAGAAATAAGAGAATGGTTAGATGCAAAAAACATCATACAAGAAATAGAAGAATATCAGCAAAATTTGCTACTCCACAATAGAAAGGATGAATAACAATATGATTCCCAAACTAGCATATAAATATAAACCCACAGTAAGATGAGACTTCTGACGTCTAAGATTAAGATGGAAAGATCAACTTCATCTGCAGAGAAGGAACAGGACATAAAAAGCCTATACCTGAATTGCTCAGACAAAGTACTTCAGTTTTCTTTCTTTTGTTTTTCACTTTCATTTTATTTTACTGGTGCTAGTGCTCCCACTAGCACTAGTTTTTTTTTTTTTTTTTTTTTTTAATAAATATTAAAATTGTGGTAGTGCAGTTAATATCTATTACAGGGTTACTTTTGATGGTATCACAGCCACCATTTTATATTAGCTCAAATAAAGCATTTGCTGGTGGTGTAGAATTACCTTTTTCTCTCTCCCTTGGAGGTACCGATACCTCCAAGGGTATGAACTCTAGGAATTGAAATTCCAGGTTGTGAAGAAGTGAGATGAATGACTTAGGTTTTAAGAGAGAGAGATAGTTGGTGCTAATAAGATTTATTCTTTCACCCCGTAAAGCAGAGGGAAATATTTAATATTTTCCTCTGGCATAATGAAGAGTTCCCAGATCTTCCAATTCAGTCTAGTAAAGACAACGCTTTTAAACAAAACACACTTGGTAAAATCACAAAAAGTGCATGACCAAATCAGCTAGAAATTAGCCCCAAAATTCCAGAACTGCAGGAGCCACTTTCTCAGTCAAATATTGATGGAACAACATCAGTTGAAATTACCAATAATGAACCTAGGATAACAACTGAACAGATACAAGATGAAATGTAAAAACATGAAACTGTTATTATTATTATTATTTTTACATAACACCTCCAGGGAGTCCAAAGACTCATCAAGGGAGGGCACCTGCTCTACAGCTCTTCACCACTCCACTAACTACAACTTCCTTCATCTACACCAGTGCCATGTACCGCTGACCACCTTCACAAATCACAAACGTCCATACCTATGGCAGGATGTTTGTTCTACAAGGAGAAATTGGAGAAGAAACAGAAAAGCAAGTAAGACAACTGAAAGAACTTCGCATGCAGACAGGATCATCAAAAAGGAAAGATGAATTAATAAAAAAAATTGAGGATAAACAGAGAAATTAAAAAAAGGAACTACATCTAAAAGAAAAAGTGATAAAAAATGTAAAGATGGAGAAGGTTGCAGATCATCAAATGAAACTCTTCAGGCCCCGAAGAGTTGATGAACTATAAAGAATCATCTCTTGCTAATAAAGGGAAAGCAAGAGATCAAGTAAAGAAAAAATAATAAACTTTATTGATTCAAAGTTTTCTCAGTATGATTATCATCTACATGAAAAGAACATAACTAGCTTCTAAATCAAGAATAATTGGCATGAAATTGAAATAAGAGAAAGCAACTGTAAAAAAACTGGAAAACAGCTTACAAGAAGCAGGCTGCACAATTGCTCCATCCAAAATCTAGAAGTTAAGCACTTACCAGTGACACTTCATTAATTATAGCATCTCCTTTCTGCTTTCCTTTCTGAGGCCTGGGATTTTATTCTTCCCATTCTAGTTGTACTGTTTAATTCTTTTCTCTCATTAGGACACATACCAAGTTAATTTGTCGATGTGATACCGTCCTCATTCCATAACCTAATCGATATCACACCATAATCAGCAGCTGGAGACCTATTTCTCTATCTAATACTAAGATTTTTTCTGTATTGCCAGTGGAGTTCCAAGCCGAGTAGTAGAATTCAGTCTGTTTCTGCTTAGTTAATATGAAAAACCAGTCGATGGCAGTGCTATCAGTAGACTTTACTCAAGCATTAGATAATGTCTGCCATCGCTTTCTGTTCCACATCCTCCAGCAAATTGGTGTGGGTAAAAAGCTGCTATCATTATCAAAGGAAAGCCTATGCCAATTCAGCTACCTGCATTCTAGTTAATGGGTTCCTGTCAGACTTGGTCAAAATTCAAAAAGGAGTCTAGCAAGGTTGGCCTCTTAGTTCATTGCTCTTTGCATTGGTGCTTGAACTTTTCCTATAGGAAGTTGACAATACATGTGTTGTGTGAGAAATAACAGTTTCTTCAACTATGAAGGAAAATAAGCTATTAGCATATACCGACACATGTAATAGGCACTTTGAAGGATAATGATTCCATATACATCTTTTTTGGTATTTTGGAAAAATATAGCAAGATTAGTGGATTAACTATTAATGCAGACAAGACCAAATGAAAAATTTCTGGAAAGTGAGATCTTTTGGACTAATCCTGAGAGAGAGAGAGAGAACCCCCTCAGTATACTTGGAATTCCCTTCTCTACCTCCCCAATGTTACCAGTTCAAGAACTTATGTAGAGGAAATTGAAACCTTAGATTGAAAAATTGGACCACTTTCTTTTTCTTCTAAAGCTATAGTACTCAAAACATAATCTTCCCTGCTCAATTGTCAATAAATATTACAGACATCACAGAAGCTGAAGAAAAACAATTATATAATAAGCCTGTGCAGTTTTTTGGTTTCAACCAATACATTGCGAGTCCACATACATTGTGAATCCGCCCTCCCACTTAGTGGATGCCTGAAATTTCTTGAAAAATATCCATATTTGGTGTCTTGAGTGTTGTTTGTTTAACTCTTATCTTGTGAGATATTAAATATGTTCTCAATTATGCAACTTTTTATGGATGAGAATGACATAAAATAAATGAGATATATATTATTACTATTATTACTACTTGACACCTCCAGGGAGTCCAGAGACTCATCGAGGGAGGGTACATACTCTACAACTCTGTCTCCAAAACTCATTCCACCAACTACAACTAACCGCAACTACACCAACGCCAACTACTGTCTATCACCACCACCACTAGTATTTCCATAAACAATCACAAACATCCATGCCTATGGTGGGATTCGAACCCACAGCCTTTTGACTGGAGAGTGGATATACTAACCACTTGGCCAACCAGGCCAGCAATATATGAGCAGCAGGATTAGTGTTGGTAATCTGGAAAGTGATATAAGTTGAGATGATGAGCTTGATTTATTTTTTAACCAAAGAAATATATAGATATATTAGCACAGATAATATCTATATAATAAAACATAGCTAATATAGAGGGTCTTGGAAACTAGATGGAAAGGATTTTGAGAGTGCACGGAAATCATTAAAAATGCTTAAATGCTGCAATGTTGGAATGTATTCATAGAGTTCAAACAATAAATATGGTAAAAGTGACATTGATATACAGTCTTATTAAGCAAGAGATTCTTAAGAAAAAGATGTGGAAGGAATACTGTGTGTCTAAGAACAATGTCAATTATGAAAGTTATAAGGCACAGACTAGAAGATTTACAAGTAATGTATGTATAGCTGAGTCTGAACATGAAAAGAAAATGGGAATGTGAGTTACACACCACCAAAAGAATTCTGCCATAATGTTGAATGTAAAAGAAAGAAAGAATGTGACAGAATACTGAAAACAAATGGTGGATGCAGGACAGATTATTTAACTAGCAAGTACTCATTTTTCTAAGAGCTGTCATTGTGATATACCCAACATGAAATTCAGTGCTACCTCTACACTGAATGAAGAAATGCAGGTGTATGAGGAGGTACTTGAGCTGTTACACAAGCTAAATAAAAATTTAGTTTGAGTTGATGGGATATTAGTGTGGATGCTAAAAAAAATGAGGATATGGGATTGGATTATAAACTGTTAGTTTGAATAAGATGATAGCTGAGTGACAGATATCAAAAAGTGGTATGAGTGTGGGTAGGGTTAAGTTTGCAAGATTTAAGATGATCTTCAGGAATCAGCCCTTGATTCTACTGTTATTAATATTTTACATTAAATTGGACAAAATTTGACAAGACTTTCTACATACAGCTGTTGAGAGGCAGTCACAGGGTGGACATTTGGGAGTTCTTTTGCTTGGTGGAACAGTGGGAAAGAGTGATGACAAGGGGCCATCCCTGGAAGTTAGGAAAGGAAGCTGTGAGCAAGAGAGTGAGGATAATACTTAGTTAGGCTGGGTAATCAGGAATGTAGTGTAGCACTTGCAGATTGGCTGGAATTGTTGGCATGTTGAAAGTGGATATTATTTCAATGTAAGTAAACATATGCACTTTGTTGTTATGCAATATCTAATGGTGTATTATATTGGTGGAATTGTGCTAGAGAAAGCCTATCAGCATAGGAATCTTAGTTTTAGTAGATAGGAAGTTGAAGTTCATAGGCTATATGGCAAATATTGCAAATACACTTCAGAGGATAATTGTAATGCTGAAACAAACATTGACATAAAAGGATAATGAAGTCATTATGCCACTTTACAAAGATACAACCCTCACCTGCACTGCTGTGTGTAGGTCTGATTTCTCAGGTGAAGCTGATATAATGGAGAGAATGCAAAAGATAGTGTTAAAGATGATTTCAGGATTTTGGAATATAGATTAAGAGGACAGATTGAGAATTGTGAACTGCAAGCACTAGCAAACAGGAGAAAGAAGAGTGATATGACCTAGAAACCTAAAGACCTATAAACTGTTGAAAGGGATACTTATAGATGAAATTTTTCATTTTATAGACAGTGGGGAGACAATAAGAGGGCATCCATGGAAGTTGAGAATAAATTTAGGATGAGAGCTATATTTTTCTATTATAGAGTGCATGAGATTAGAATAGCTTGCTATAGAGGTGGTGAGTGCAGATACTGTGGATGGTTTCAAGAAAAATGACAATTGGTGTATGGCCTCACTTGATGAGTTCCTAATTTACCTGCACATGTCTGGTCATAATAATAATAAAACCTTCATTTTTGTTGGTAGTTCTATAGAAACTCATGTTTTCCATGTCATGTACAAGTCTAATGGTTTCTGTAAGTCATCATCTGATTTGGATCAGATGATCACTTACAGAAGTATCTTACCAGCATTATCTGATCCTTATCAGATAATGCTGCTTAAAATTCTCAGCAAAATATGAGTGAGCAAAGAAACAGTACATTTAATTACAGTACATCAAATGTATTCCTCTTCTTTTTAAGGAAATATATCATGAAGCATGTTTCTTGATCATGATATGATCGAGACTATTAAACTGTTGAAAGGCAGTCACAGGGTGGACATTTGAGAGTTCTTTTGCTTGGTGGAACAGTGGGAAGGAGTGATGACAAGGGGCCATCCCTGGAAGTTAGGAAAGGAAGCTGTGAGCAAGAGAGTGAGGAGTGGTTTCTTTGCATGGAATGCATTGAACCGTGGAATGCATTGCGTGAGAGAGAGTGGTGAAAGCAAGACTGGTCAAGGAGTGGTATGATAGACTGTGTTTCCTAGGAAGGTCCTCCCATGATAAGTCTCTTGATTCCATGGAGGCCTGAATAATAATAATAATAATATTTCATAGTTGCACTAACTAAACATGAAAATTATGAGATTGAGAGCAGATATTAAAAAAAAGGCATTTTGCCACAGATATGTAAGAAGTAATAATTGGATATTGGGAATGGGATTTGATTGTATCAAATTTGCCTCATTGATTGGGCAGATGTAACTGCACCTAACAGATTTGGTGCTGAACAGTGAATTATGGTGGGAAAGAGTGCATATGAAAGAAAACGTGAGGAAGTGGGGTGGGAGGTGAAAGAGCAGTTTTGAAAGCTCATTATAGGTACCAAAAGAAGTTGTTTGTGTGCAAATGCTGGGCGAATTGGGAATAATTGAAAGAATTTGTAACATAAGCTGATTTTGTTTGTCTAATGTCTTGTCTTAAGTGTTTCATAAACCACTGAGGTTCTTTAGCTGTGGACTTCACAACTCCAACCGTCTCAAGGATAAGGTGGTTAGCCCCAATGCCTCCTGCTGTGTCATATGTCTGTAGATGCGTGTGTTTGCAGGGTCAGTTTGCCTGTTTTGAGGGGACGAAAAACCTGAGTTTCCAGGTGGAAAAAATCCCCTACCTCCATATGAGATCAGTTAACTCACCTTTAATGGTTTCAAAAGAGGTTCCTCACATCGTGGATGGGAATTGGACCCAGGTCTTTCTGACCAAGGGACTTCGTCTATACTGACTGAGCTATGGAGGCTTTGTTTGACTAATAAGTATTAGTATAAATGATTTGATGAAGGAAGGAATAATAATCAAGAATTAATATACATTTAATAAATATGAAGTGTGGGTAGAAAAACATAAAAGCAAGATGTGTGGTGTAGATTATGTGTTGGGTGTGGAAATAGTGTATCTAAGAGTAATTATAAGGAAAATGGGATGGACTCAAACATAGCCCACCCACCTATCCTGGATTTTTACTCTGAGGAAAGGCAAGTTAATGTGTGGAATGAGTTTGAAGGACAAAGTGAACTGTATGGGAGCGATGGACTGCATTTGAGTAGTTATGGTGTGAGTCGCTTAGAGAGACTGCTGCTGGAAGGTAGAGAAGTGAGTAGAGAGAATGAATCAGAATAAGCGGGAAGTGATGTGAGAAAGCAGGAGAGTAAGACAGGAGAGATTGAAAGGTGGTTATGAATGGGGAAGTGAGTGGTATGAGTATAGAAAATGAGAGAATGGGTGTGCAAGAGGAGCAGGGAAACGGGGAGACTCAGGGTGGACAGAGGTACACAGCATGAGAGGTGGATGCTCCAAGAGGAGGTGAGAGCATGTGTAGACAGGAAAGGAATGGGATGACCTGGGATCAAGAGGAAACAGAATTGAAAAGGATTCTAAAATGAATAAGCAGAAAGGGAAATGGCCCCAGGAAAGCATGGAGAGATCACACCGAGTGAGTGGTATCAGTGGAACTAACTGTAGATCCAGAAATGAGCTGTTGTGTTTGTATACAAATGCTAGAAGTATAAAAAAACAAGGCAGATGAAACGGTTGCACTAATTGCATCTGTTCACCAAAAGATTGTCAGAATAAGTGAGACATGGTTAGATGAGGACGACATCCTGACAGGAATAGAGATGCAAGGGTATGATGTCTTTCGTGAGGATAGAAGGGGTAAAAAGGGAGGGGGAGTGCTATTGATGATAGAGAAAGAGTTATGTCCATACAAAATAGAGATGCAAGAGGGAAATAGTGCCAGTGGTTTTGAGGCAGTATGGTGTGAGATAGAGGTGCATGAAATCAAATACTTGGTTGGATGTTGTTATAGACTAGGTAATGTGGGTGGTGGTTATAATGAAATGTATAATCAAATTAGCCATGCAAATAAGAAAAGGGTGATCATTATGGGCGATTTGAATTATGGTAATATAGACTGGAATGATGAGATAGCAACTGGAAGTAAAGAAAATGAGTTTCTTGAGTTTTTAAGGGATAATTACCTCAGACAGTATGTAACAGAGGGTACACGAGGTTTGAGGGTCTTGGATTTGGTCATCTCATCAGAGGATGTAATTATAAATGAGATGTCAAATCATCCACCAATTGGTGAGAGTGACCATGAGGTGATTACCTGGATGGTTGCCAGCAGTGTGAGGACCTCTGTGAGAAAAGAGTATATGTGGAACTATAAGGGGGGGGGGGTGATTATAAAGAGCTCAGGTGTAGCATGGAATGAGGAGTTAACTGGAAAAGAGATCAATGCAGCGTAGGGGATTTTGAAAAACTATCTAGTAGATTCAATGTTTAAATGTATTCCAAGGGTGAGAAGGTTAAATAAGGTAGGTGTGAAATGGATGAATAAAGAGATTAAGCATGCGATACAGAGAAAAAGGGCATTGTGGAGGCAGCATAAGAGAAGTGGAAATAACTAATTCCATGAGGTCTACAATGACCAGGCAAAGAGGGTGACTTGGTTGGTGAGGGGTAACTAAAGAGAGGTACGAACAGCAGTTAGCTAATGAAGCCAAAAAGAACCCTAAGGAGTTCTTTCGATGTGTAGCCAGTAAAAGAAAGAATGATTATGGAAGGATGACATTGATTGGAGAAAATGGTATAAAGACAGCTGTTGCAGAATGTGTGGTGGAGATACTTAATGAGCAGTTCATAAAGGTCTTTCAATCTTGTGATCATAGAGAGATTTAGAGCAGTTGATGATGGGGAGGAGAGACTGACTATAAGTTAGCAAGAGGTGTATGGGGAGTTGAGCAAACTAGATGTAAATAAGGCTGTGGGACTTGATAATATATCACCACGTATTCTGAAGGAATGTGCCAGGGAGTTGACACCAGCCTTGACATATTTTTTTAATACGAGTCTTGCACTTGGGCAAGTTCCTAAGGAGTGGAAGAAGGGCAAGATTGTGCCACTTCATAAAAGGAGGTGATCGAACTCAAGCATCAAACTATAGACCTATCTGTGTGTCAGGTGTTGTGGTTAAGTTGTTGGAGAAGCTTGTGAGAACTAGGATCCAGAATTGGGTTGACAACAATGGTGTTATCTTTGATGGACAGCATGTATTTGCTAAAGGGAGGTCATGGTTTAGTAATCTACTTACTTATTACAGTAAAGTGACTGCTTCCTTGGACAGAGGAGAAGTATACACAGTAATGTACTTGGATTTCGCAAAGGCTTTTGATAGAGTACCTCATGATAAGTTGACAGTAAAACTAGAGCAGATGGGATTGGATATTAGATCAGTGCATTGGATTAGAGATTGCCTATGTGATAGGTATCAACAAGTTGTGTGTGGGGGAGCGATATCCAGGAAAAGGAGAGTTACTAGTGACTTTCCTTTTCCAGGAGTGCCTCAGGGATCTGTTTTAGTGTCATTACTGTTTAACTTGTGTATTAATGATATTGGTGAAGATTTGGATGGAGATATTCAGTTGTTTGCAGATGATGCAAGTTGGGATGAACCATGAAGAGTAGTGAAGATGTTGTGGCCTTACAAGAAGTCTTGAATAAATTGAGTGATTGGGTATATAGAAATGGATATGTGAGTTCAATGTTGCAAAATGTAAGGTTTTAAAATTTGGAAAACAAAGATGGAATGTAGAATTTATGCTTGATGAGGATATATTGTTGGAGGTGGAGAAAGTAAGAGATCTGGAGGTGATAGTGGATAAGGATCTGAAATTTAGGGGACACATAGCCAAAAGTGTGAAGACAATACAAAAGCTTCTGGGAATGATGTGGAGGACACTGACGGTTAGAAATAGGGAGATTCTTGTTCTGTTGTATAAAACTTTGATTAGGCCGTACATGGACTATTGTGCCCAGATTTGGTCACCTGGTTTTCAGAAGGATGAAGAGATGTTGGAAAGGGTCCAAAGGCGACTGACTAAGGTAGTTTCTGACCTCTGGGATGTCGAGTATGAGAAAAGATTGAGAAGATGTAATTTGCAGAGTCTTGTGGACAGGAGGAAGAGGGGAGATATGATAGAGACCTACAAGTTGGTAAGGGGTTGTTATAGGATCAATGCTGGAGAAGTTCTACAGGAAATAGTGGGAGATCGGGGTAGAATCAGGGGTCATACCTGGAAACTGTATAAAGAAGGTGTGAGTAGGGGAGTGAGAGGCAGGTTTTTTTTTCGTGTAGTGTTGTAAATGATTGGAATGCCTTGCCTTAGAGTGTGGTGTCTGCAAGGAGTTTGAGTGTGTTTAAAGTATGGTATGATGAGCTGTGTGTGATAAAAGGACCTCCCAGATGAGTCTTAGACTCCATGAGGTCTTGGTTTAATAATAATAATAATAAACCTGAGAAGTCTGGATTAGCATGAAATGGTGAAGATAATGAATATCGAATCTTCCATATTAATGAACTGGAATACTTCAACAATGTCACTTTAAATATTAACATTTATTTAAGAAAAGGGCCAAAGTTGTAATTCCCTGGCTAAACTTAAATTGAAATTATTGTATTGCTTTGCCAAAAAGATGGAAAGAGTTTCATTCTCCTTAGTCATTTTTTTAATATCATAATCATATCTCAATGTAATCACATCATATGCAAATGAGTTAATATCATTTTACATTATCCATCCTTATGTTAGCATTCTTCCTTGTATGAGCATACCTACACTGATGATGGCTTGCTAATTTCAAGCTGACATTTGTAAATAAAATGTTAACATTTTTTTGTATTTACATGTTAAAAATATACTCAAGATTATATCACTGTTTGGGTAATTAGACTGCATATGATCTACTTTCAGAGATAATTAATCAAATAAGATCCATATATGCAGCAGAATTAGGAGAACAATAAAGAATCAAACAGCCAGCCTAGTTGGCCAAGTGGCATATCCACTCTCCAGCCAAAAGGCTGCGAGTTCGAATCCTGCCATGAGCATTGATGTTTGTGAATGTCTGTGAAAATACTAGTAGTAGTAGTGGTGGTGGTGGGTGGTAGATGGCATTGGTGTAGTTGCAGTTTGTTGTGGTTGGTGGATTTAGTGTGGGAGACAGAGCTGTAGAGTAGGTGCCCTCCCTCGATGAGTCTTTGGGCTCCATGGAGGTGTCAAGTAAAATGAATGCAAAAAGTGAGATAAGGAATCTTGATCCAGAACAGATTGAAGAAATGTTGTGTACAAAGTGTTTTGTAATGCAATTATATTAGGATTATTATATTGAATTACTGTTATGTTTGACAGGAAGCAGGACTTGGATCCTACTTGCAAGCTGTACCAATCAGTTATCATAACTTGAAATAGAGTATTATTATTATTAACACCAGACTTCCATAGAGTCAAAAGGCTCATTTTGGAAGTGGTGGTGGTGGCGGCTTGGTAGATGTATAGGTACACACTGTTGCACAAATCCTGCTTTAAACTTCACTCAATGTATTCGCATTCACCACACTGTCAGGCAATGCATTCCACTGACCACCAACTCTCCATTCTAAGAACCTGCTCTGTATATGTTTCTTATACCCTTGTTCACACTCTCTTTATATAGTTTCTAGGGATGTCCCTTGTTCTGCCCCATCCCCTGTTAATCTACTATTCTATGAAAAATTTCTTTCACGTTAACCCATTAACAACTCCTTACCAATATCTCAATCATGTCCCTCACTTCCTCCTGTTCACAAGGCTTCACAAATAGCATTCCTTCAATCTGTCTTCAGATGCCACATCCTAAAAACTGATCAATTCTGTTCACAATAATCAGTGAGGCCTGATACAATGGAACCATCATCTCTTTATATCTGCTTGTTCCCATACATACATTCACTACTACCTCCAGCATTCACTCTCCCAATGCTCTGTCTCCATGTCCACCCTGACTCACCCTCTTCTCATTTCTATGTTCCTCTGCATTCTCATTCTCTCTTCATCTCACACACTACTAATATTTAGTTTGAGTAGTATAGTTTTTAGTTTTATTTTTGGAGTGGAGTATTTTAGTATTATAAATTGGTATGTTGTAATGATTGACAGTCTAGAAATGTGGCTACTTGCAGTGATGTGGTACTCACTTGTTTTGAAATAAATACAGAAATTATATGAAACAGTCATAACACTTTCTCTTCTTTACTCTGTTTTAGTTGCTCAGTTTAAATGCAGATTGAAATGTTCATAAATTTAGTGAGGACAAGAGAATCACATTTGATACTCTTGTCTTATCTGCAGAAAATTTGCATGTTGTACAAATAAGCATACAAAGTTGCTGAGATATTTTTAATATTTTATATATGGGTTTTGCATAATGCATTGATAATAATGTTTGAAATATTTAATGAACATAAATAAATTAGTACTATATTTTTTCAAACCTTAGAAGAATTTATGTGTCCTGAACAAGGAAAATGTTTAAAAAATCACTTCAGGTGTGATGGAGTGCAAGATTGTTCTGATGGCTGGGATGAAAGTATATGTAAGTTTTGCATTTTGTATATTCACATTTGTTTTTTAAATATTTTAAGATGTGTGCTAAATCAGTACTAAATCAATAGAAATATGTAACATTGCTTTTTGCCTACATTAATATTGTTATAAGAGAATTTAATAATTATATGAAAAGAAGATGATGCATTAATGCTGCTTAATCTATGCAATTTATCTAGTTAGATTCAATTTATCTATCTAGTTGAAGAGAGCTCACTTATTTGTATTATTTACCTTATCTGGCCACTCCACAGTACTACACGTTGCATGATTAGTGTACACTATGCTAATTTACCTTGCAGATGTATTCTTGTTTTAGTTTTTAAAACAAGAATACATTGAATATTGAACAAGAATACAAGAATGTATTGAATGCATGTGTTCTATGTCAGTTTGCCTATTTGCTGTAGGCAAGAGCTAAATTTGTGAAAAAATATCCATACTTCTGTACATGACCAGGCAATTCACATTCATTTGAAAAGCCCTTGTAAACATTCTTTTCATCCTATAAGTGATCTTTTCACAGTCTTTCCAACGAAGGACATTCTCATTACTGATGAAGAATGAAATATGTACTTACTATGTACATATTTCATTCTTAATATACTACACAATATTCTGATATTATTATTATTAACATCAGCCTGCCATGGAGTAAGAAGATTCATTGTGAGCAGCCTACACTCTCATACAAAAATAAATAAATAAATAAAATAAAATAAATAATAATAAAATAATTAAAATGTAAATTCATTCACACTTTCTGCACCAACCTCACACTCTCAGGCAGTTCATTTGACACCTACCACTCTCCATTCAAAGAACCTGTTCATCGCTCCCTTGTTCACAGCCTCCTTATACAGCTTTCAGTGATAGCTTCCTGTTTTACCTTCTTTCTACTCTACTAAAAATCTCCTCAACATTAATCTGACAACAGCTCCTGACCAACTTATGTCTCAATTATATTTCTTCTCCTTCCTCTATTCACAAGACTCTGCAAATTGCATTTCCTCTATCTGTCTTAATATCACTGATTCATATTCCACATTCAAGAGACTGACTTATTGAATCTTCACTGGACGATGTCTAATATATCCTCATCCCTTCACAAAAAACAGTCTGTATGTGGCTTAATCAAACCCATATTCAAGAGAGCCATAATATCTTTGCTTCTGCATGTTAAAGGCTGTCTCATCATTGTTATAATCCATTATCATGATAATTTTAGCCATATGACTGCTGAACTTCAAGTCTTTGTCCACCACCACTCACAGATCTCTCATCTCCTTCCTTCAAAATTGTTCCATTAATTGCATACTCTGAATCCTGTCCTTACCTACTAAATTTTAAGATCTTACACTTTACAACATTAAAGTGGTAGCTACACTGACTTGCCTACTCACATTGTCTATACAGATCCTTCTGTAAGCCACATCTGCTCTATTTTCCCATTGTTCTTCTCAACTTTGCATCATCTGCAAACAGTTGCATATCTTCAGTTAAGCCTTTCCTAGTATTACACAAGTTAAACAATAGTGGTCTCAAAACAGACCCTTAGGTCACACCACTAGTGACCTTCCTGTTTTGGGATGCACCTCCCTCCATATACTACCCACCAATACCTTTCTGACGGCCAATATCCTATTCGATTCTCCAATATATATTTGAACCCTTTCTGTTCAAATTTAGTTACCAGCTTGTTGTGTGGCAATCTATGAAAAGTCTTTGAAAAATCCAACTATAACACCGCATACATCTCTCTCTCTCTCTCTTGTACACTGAATTTGTCACCTTGTTGAGTACTTATGAAGATTGGTAAAAGATGATCTCTCTTTAACAAATCCATTCTGATCATGCCAGAAACTACTGCTAATTATCAACCCTATTCTGAATCCTAAACATCACCAACCTGTCCATCATCTTAACTAGAATTCCAAGATATGCAGGTTGGCATAACATTTGAGGCTCATTTTTATCATAGAAAATCTTAATCCTCTCATGGTACAATAGGCTTTTGTAACTCTTTCTGAGTGGGAATTGCATTGAAAAAAAAAATTATCTTTCTTCAACTACTTTTGGAACTTGACCTATTGCAAGACTTGTTGACAAGGGTATTATTAACTTCTGGAACATTCCTTTAAAACACTTAGTAACATATTGTCAAATACTAGTGTTCATTAATATCAAATGTATTTAATTCTTCACATAATCTTCTATTTCCTCCACATCAGACCCTCCTCCTCCTTTGTGCTTAAGATCCTCACGATGTTTCATTCACATGATGAAATAAATTTGTAACAGCTATGATTCTTCAGCTGTTACAAATCTTCCATTTTTATCCACTAGCACAATTCACTCATAATCATTATTTTTTCTACTTGCTAAATATTGAAAAAAACTCTTGGCATTTTTTAAAAATCTGATTAGATAATTTCTGCTCATACTGCTCTTCTGCTGTCCACAACTTTCCTGGCTTCACAATCTGTCTGGTCATTTACTACATTAACATTTTGATTCTGTGCCTTCTAAGAAAACAATAGCCTTTCTAAATACCCAACACCAAACCTATTCCAATGCAATCCCTGAACTTTAAACCATTCAAACTTTCCTTTAAATTCACTCCACTGATTTACAAATAGAACCCCTTTTTGCCTCACACAGCTCATTTGAAGCAAGCAGCTGTTAAACAATTCATGTATTTAAGCTCTCTGTGTATCATGCAACTAACAAAATGTCAATTTTGTTAGTTGCATGATATTATTCTTATGATTGATACTATTAATATCATTCTTATGATTGGGAGGGGGATGGAAAGTTCTGATAAACATCTAGAACAAATATTATATTAAAGCGAATGATGTAACTACAAAAACGAACATACAAGGATAAGTTACTTTCATAACTTTGCTACTAGTATGTTCTTCTTTCTTATGGTTATATCAGTTACTTTAATATCATTTTGTTCTATGTGTTCATCAGAACTTTCCAGACCCCCTTCGTATAATTATTTCCAATGCAAAAATAGCAAGAAAGTAATCTTGTACAATTTTTTGAAAAACCAAAAAAAGAAAGGACATTGTAAATAACATTTCATTCTGAAACGATCAATCAATGAAAAAGAAAATATTACATATCTTAATTTCATATTTTCTTGCAGTACAAAGAATATATCACTGCACACTTGAAAAATACATTTACTGGTAGATTAAATATGTGGCAATTTTTGAATTGCTATACTTTTGCTTGTATTTTACTGAGTTTTATATTTTTAGTGTAAAATGTGTTGTTACATTTTCAATTGTCTTGTGAATAGGTAGCCTATCCTCAAAGTTTGAATACCTATGTAACACATATGCACTTTTTTTTTTATTTCAATCCTTTCTTTTGATGATAATTGTATCACATTATTTATAATATTTTGATAATAAAACTAAAACTGTGATTATCAAAATATTGTATCAGCTTGTAAAAGAAATATAGTATTTTTGTTTGTGATGTCTGTTGATCAATTGGCTTAATCAGGTCTGCAAAGAAATAGAGGAAAATGATACAGCAAAGGATATGAGAAAGGTCTATGAAGGTGTGAACTTGCTTTCAGGGAAGAAGAGAAGGACAAAAAGCGACAAAAAGAATAGATGATAGAGAGAGAGAGAAAATTAAACGAAGCACAATCTGGTTTCAGGAGGAACTAGGGAAGCCATCACAACACTATGGATATTGAGGGAAAGAATGATCGAGTGCAATAAAGATTTATATCTATTCTTTGTAGATGATTACAAGAAAGCTTTCGATAATAATCACTCTGTTTTATTTGATATTATGCATAAAATGGAAATAGATGGAAAAATTATCAGACTGCTGTTCAGAATATATAAAACTCAAGAAGCCAGGGTTAGATTTGAAGGAGAGGATACTGAATGCATCCCCATAAGGAAGGGTGTGAGGCAAGGCTGTGGGATGTCCCCACTTCTTTTTAATATTTACAGTGAATGGATAATGAGAGAGGCCTTGGAAGACCTGAAGGATGGAATAAAGTTAAATGACCATCTGATAAATAATATAAGATATGCAGATGGTATCGTACTCATGAGTGAAACAGAAGAAGGTTAGCAAAGAATTTTGAATAGGTTGAATAGAAAATGAAAATATATGTTCAAAAGACAAAAGTGATGAAGATTTCAAGGGAAGGAAATGATGGGATGGAAATCACTTTGAACGGATAAAGAATAGAGAATGTAAAAAGTTTTGAATACCTTGGGAGCTGGATAACAGATGACAATAGATCTAACTATGAAATTAAGAACAGAATTATTATTACAGGTGTCCCTTGATTAAAGCGATTAATTAATCTCCCATTGTTACTGTGTATATCAAAATCGCATTAATAAAATATAACAATCAGTGGTAAAAATTACAATTCATCCATGATCGATTACTGTATTAATAATTCGTTTTATATGGTACAGTGTTAGGAAAGATAATAAAATGAATGCAAAGTAAATGTGTAATAAATGCTTGTACCTACATTAGTTACTGCAAATTTTTATCAAAAAAAGTTATCAAGAGTCGTTTGAACAGTTTGTTTTTTCTTATCAGCATAAATTCTATGATAACAAAATGAGTCTCTAGATCTCGGCAAACAAGAATTCTTCGATTAACATCTGAATCCATATCCATTACTTGCTTCTTAAGCAATTCTAAAATGTGAAATATTCCATCCAGTTCTTTGATTGTTATCTCCTTTGAAACCATATCTTCACATTACATTTGTTCGTTGTTCAATTTCAAGAAGGTTGTTGTCACTGAAATCTTTTGAATTTGAATCCAATAATTCTTTAACGTCTTCTGCATCCACACAATCAAAACCAAGGTCTTCACCAATTGCAACGATTTCTTCAACCACATTATTCACAGGATTTTGAAAACCACCTAAGTCATTAGCGCATTCTGGCAAAAGGCTTTTCCAAACAGCTCTCATGCAGCTAGAAGACACTTGCTCCCACGAATCATGAATATTTTCAATTGCATGTTTAATATCCAAAATTCTTGTAGCTTAATCGCATTTTCTCCCGTTGTTGTTTCTACTGCTTTTGAGAATGTTTTTTTTTAAGAAATAATCTTTGCAAGTTACAATGAAGCCCATGTCCATGGGTTGTAGTAATGATGTCGTATTTGGTGGAAAAAATAAAACTTTAACATTCTTACACAGATCATTAGGAGAATTTGGATGACTAGGTGTGTTATCATCAATGTTAGCATGCTCATGACTTTCTTTCTCTTGGCCAGAAACACTCGAGGAGTGTTTCTGGCCAACAGTATATCCCTTGATATACGTGGCAAGATAACTCTTGCCACATATATCAAGGGATTGTCGCAATTAATTTCGCTGCGTTAATCAAATCTCACATTAAGCAAGGGGTATCTGTATTATTAATATTATTACGTGACCCCTCCAGGGAGTCCAAAGACTCATTGAGGGAGGGCACCTACTCTACAACTCTCTGTCTCCACCAACTACAATGAACCGCAACTACACGAATGCTAACTACCACCCACTACCAGTAGTATTTTCACAGACAATCACAAACATCCATACCCATGACGCAATTCAAACCTGCAGCCATTTGGCTGTTGAGTGGATACACTAACCACTCGGCCAACCAGGCCGGTGATTAAACAATTAAAAATTTAAAAAATTAAATTAAAAAATCAAAAGCAGCATTTTTTCAAATATACCACATATTAGGAAACAGAAATTTGAACAAAAAGTTAAAAGTAAGAATCCCCAAGACAATGTTCTGGAGAGTGGGAACATGGATGTGAGTCCTGGACGATCAATAAGGAGATGACTGACCAATTGAATGTGTTTGCAATGCGGTGCTTGAGAAAAATGGACTGTATCAGCCGGACTGAAAGAGTGAGTAGTGAAGAGGTTCTTAAAAGATTCAAGGTGAAAAGAGACTTAGTATTCAAAAAAGAAATAGCATTTGCAGGACATTTGATGAGGGAGGGGTCTTCGGGGGGTGGGGGGGGCTCCCCAGAATAGTATTGCAGGGGAAGGTGGAGGGAAGGAGAGAAAGAGGACGACCCCGACTGCAATGGAAAGAATATTGAAGACTGGACAGATAAGAGATAGAGAGAAATGGAAAAGGACTGTTCATCAGCTGCAATCCTCTCAAAAGTGGAGGTCAAAATGGTAAAATTAAATAATAGATATTGAATAGTCTCTGAAAACTTTCAAACTAGCAGAAAACTAGACAGTGTAGTCATTTATTATTCAATTCCAGGAGTGGAGGAAAAAAAGGAGATGCAATTGAAAATCTTCAAAATTAGCATAAATTTTGAATCAGTCTGTACAGGATATTATTATTCATGACGCCTCCAAGGAGTCTGAAGACTCATCGCAGGAGGACACCTGTTGTACAACTCTCCGTCTCCACCACTACACCAAACCTTTACTACCAGTCATCTATATTGGCACCATCTACTGCCCACCACAGCGAGTATTTTTTTTGTCTGTAAATTGCATGTGTTATGAAGGGCTGATTTGTCTGTATGCGGGATGAAAAACCTGACTTTCCGGGCAAAAAAACCTGCTACCCCCATATTAGATCGGCTAACTCACCTTCGATTGAAAATGTCCATATAAAGATTCCTCCCGTCATGACGAGAATTAGACCTTTTCCAATCGAAGTGCACAACGTACCGTTGTTCTTCCAATTGCGCTATGGAGGAATATATTTCACATATTTTCATCATATCTTATCTATATAGTGGTTACGTGATGGATATTATAGGAATGTGCATTTTACAAAAATAAAATAAATAAATAAAAAATACATAAATTATTATTTATCTGTTGCAATTTTAAGCAAAAGGCAAAGATGACTGATATATCACTGGATATAAATTTTTGATATTAAAAAAGTTTCGCATTCGGAAGTGAGTAATGCAGTCTAACATCATTTGTTATTTAAAAACAGAAAACCTTGCTTCTAATACCGAAGCATAATAATCCATATAATGATATTTTGCAAGGAAATAAAACAAATTTTTATATTTATTTCAATAAATGCTATTTGAAAACATAGTTATTTATAAATATTAACAGTGATTTTCAATACAAGCATTTGAAAATAGTGCAAAGAGAATATCACACTATTTTCAGCAACATATCTGTGGTAGTGAATCTTAAATTCATTGATTTTTCCGGATATAATCTTTGTAACTCAATGAGTTACAAAGATTATATCCGGCTTGTGGGATTTAGATTATGAGGAAAGTTGCGAGTATGTGGATTGCAGACTCTGGTTAACAGGAAAGAGAGGGGTGATATGATAGAAGTCTATAAACTTTTGAGTGGGTGTTATAGGATATTAACTGATCAAATTTTTCGTTATATGGAAAGTGATGAGAGAACATAGGCGCATCCATGGAGGTTAAATTTATTTGCAGTCAAGAAAGGGGTAAGAGCTAGGTTTTTCTCCCATAGAGCAGTGAGTAAGTGGAATAATTTGCCCAAGCAGTAGTGAGTGCATTTAGTGTGAATGAATTTAAGGGAAGGTATTATAGCTGGTTTGGGTAATTTATAGCCTCCCCTGATGAGTCCTTGACTCCCTGGAGGTCTCAGATAATAATAATAATAATAATTACCTGTTACAGAATATGAGCAGATTACCATATCAAGATCTATATTTAACAGAACCAAGCTGCCCTCTATACAGCATCATAGTACGTTCTACCCACATTGGGATGAGAATCCTAGCCAGCCTTTCCTAACCTTAATAACTACACCAGAGATACTAATTTGTCTACAATTCACTGCATCATTTCTAACTTCACCCAAGTGGAATTATATTATTTCTTCTACTCGTTAGTAATTATGCACGTGCTAAAAGTCAAGTTGAACAACCAAATCGGGGACATTGCTGACTCTTTTATGCATTCCTTCAGCACATGCAAATATCCCATCTCATGTGATTGATGTGAAATTTTAATACTTTTACTCATCTGCTTCTGCCAACTCTGCTGTCACTCATTATATGTCATGAGTACATTGCTAAAGCAAGACCTACCTTCAATAAAACCACGTTGCCCTTCCCCATAAGTGCAGTCATAGCGCAGTCTACTCACTTTGTATGCCATTTCCTTCCAGATATTGCATTGTTTTTATTAAATATTGATAGCATTAAAGTGGTAAGGAATTGAATTATTTAGAAGGTGTAATTTACTGATGTTAGGTTTACCATTGTTTACATTACAACTGAATGATTCTGAAACCAAATGTTAAATGAAAATTAATACTGAGACTTAGTGGACGACATGATAAAAAATAGTGATGGAATGATACTTCTATAATTTTCAGCTATGTTTCCTAATCATTGTCAATGAATTCAAATGATAAGAGATAAACAAAATTAGAACTACACTTAAAATGCAAGCATGTGATAATATATGCTATTAACTGAAGGAGGATAACTCCTTCAATTTTAGAATTCAAACAAATTTTAAAATACTAATTCATGAAACACGGGGATTAGGAGTGATACTTAGGGTGCATTCCCAAAATTGGTAAAATTTTAAGGCAGTTATTTTTGTTGGGGTTCTTTCTGTAAATGTGGGTGTCACAACTTTTTTAATATAATCTTTCAAGTAAAAAATAACTTCTGCATAATTAATTTTATTCCAGTGAATTCTATGCCTAGGGTTCTTCAAACTAAATTTATTCAAATATTAAAATAGAATATGATGCTGTTGTTCTTCTAGATGAATTCAAACACTTGATTCTGTAATTCCATGATCTTCCACCAGAAGAAATCTGAAGAATCCTTAATAACCTTGACTCAAAAATGGCATTTGGTCCTGATGTTATCCTGCCTATTGTGTTAAAAGGGTACAGCATTTTTCAGCAGGATAGGAAAGGAAAATGTGGTGGTGGAGTACTGCTTTTGATAAGTGATGACTTATGTCCTCTAAGAGCGTGAGGGCTTTGGAAGGCTGTGACACAATGGTTTTGAAAACATACGGTGTGAGGTAGAAGTGGCCAAGACAGGATATTTAGTAGGGTGTTGTTGAAAACCAAGAAACACAAAGTGGGGAGCGGGAAATGTTTAGGCAGTTGAGCTTGGCAAGTGCAAGAAGAATGATTGTTATGGGAGATTTTAACTACAGCAGTATAAACTGGGAAGAGGAAAATACATGGTAATAAGGGAATGGAATTTCTAGAATTCTTGAGGGACAAATGTCTTAGGCAATGTGTAATAGAGGGAACAAGAGGTTCAAGAGTTTTGGATTTGGTCATATCATCAGAAGAGCTGATAATAACTGAGATGACATCTCTCCCACCAGTTGGAGAGAGTGATCATGTGGTTCTGACTTGGAAGATGAATAGACATGTAGGAGTGTCAAAGAAAAGGGAACGTGTGTGGAATTATAACTCAGGTGATTATAATAGTCTTGGATATCAACTTGGGGCAGTTCCATGGAGGGAGGAATTGGAAGGCCAGGAAATCATTAGTGCTTAGAAAATTGTGAAGGAATATTTGTTAGCAGCAATAGTAAGCTGTATTCCATGAGTGAAGAAGCAGACACAATTTGGTGTAAAGTGGATGACAGACAATATCAAACAGGAACTGCAGGTGAAAAAGAGATTATGGAAGATATATAAGGAGAGGGGTGGAGAGCAGATGCATGAAGAATATAAGACTCAGGCCAGGAGAGTGATTAGTATGGTGAGGAAGGCAAAACTGGAATATGAGAAGTGATGGGCACTAAGACCCAAAGAAAATTCTGGGGAATTTTTTAGCTATGTGGCTAGTAGGGGGAGAAATGATTGTGTAAGAATGATATTGCGAGATAAAAATTGGGGATAGAATGACTGATTCAGAGGACATAGTGGAGTTGTTCAGTGAGCACTTTATTGGAGTATTTTATCCTGGAGAAGAAGGTTTTAATACCAGAGGGATAGGGCAGGTTCAGGGTTTAGAGGTGCAAGAGAAGAGAGAGTGTGTTTCAAATACTGAGTACTTGGGATGTCAATAAAGCTGTGGGACTGGATAGTATTTCACCACAGGTTTTGAGAGAATGTGCTGAAGAACTGTCAGCTCCTCTGACCTGGCTTTTCTTTGAAAGTCCGGCTATGGGAAAGGTACCTGAGGAATGGAAAGAAGGTGAGATAGTGCCATTGCATAAGGGTGGTAGCAGACTGGAAATGTCTAATTATAGGCCAGTTTGTGTATATCAGTAGTTAAGGTCTTGGAAAAATTAGTGAAGGACTATATACAGTGTTGGGCAGATGAGGGTAATGTTATTTGTGAGTATCAACATGGATTTGTTAAGGGGCACTCTTGCTTTAGCAATATGATTGCCTTTTTATAATAAAGTGACAAGAGCAGTTGATGAGTGAAAGGCATATATTGCGCCTTTTTTTTTTTTTTTTTGCAAAGGCATTTGACAGGGTGCCACACGATAAGCTGATACTTAAGTTGCAGCACATGGGTTTAAATGTTGAGTTACTCAACTGGATTCAGGATTGGCTGTTTGATATGTATCAGAGAGTTGTCTATGGTGGGGCAATATCAAGGAAGCAGAAGCTTACAAGTGGGGTTCCACAGGGCTCAGTACTGGGACCTGTATTGTTCAACCTTTATATTAATGACATTGTCAATGGATTGCAAGGAGATATTCAGTTGCTTGCAGATGATGTGAAGCTGGAAAGGGTTATCAGTAATAGTGTGGCAGCCCTGCAAGAGGATTTGAATAAACTAGACAGATGGACAAATGAATGGGTTGAACTGTGGAATGAATTGCCTGAGAGAAAGTGGTGAGAGCAAGAATGGTGAATGAGTTCAAGGAGTAGTATGAAAGACTTTGTGTTTCCTAAGAAGGACCTCCCACGATGAGTCTCTTGACTCCATGGAGGCCTGAATAATAATAATAACAATAATAATAATAAAAACTTGTGTTCTAGATCTAGCACCTATCCTGTATTGCCACTTCAGTATATCCTATTCAACTACTCTACAACAGACCCACATCTAGCCCATCCCAAAGAAAGGTGATAAAAGTCAACCAGCAAACTAGTGTCCATTTTCTCTCCATTCTTTTCTTTTTTCTAAATTTATGGAGAAGTTTATCATTTCAACCATTCACAAAATTAATTCCACCATTCACAATCTACAGCTGATCTTTTGGCTTTCAACACCCACCTCTGGACTCAAGCCATGGAAAAATTTGGAGAAACTCACTTGGTTGCCTGCAACATTTTGAAAGCATTTGATCAGGTTTGGCACAGGGGCTTACTTAGCGAGTGCCTTCCACACTTTCCAACTGGATTGTCAACTTTCTTTCTGCCACTCACCGCCTATCAAGGTTTACGGTTTTCTCTACCAATGCCTGAGTACTCCAGGGTTTCGTTTTTTCACCCACTCTCTTCGTCTTGTATATAAATGACCTCTCATAGACTTCCAATCCTATTCATAGCTTTGCTGATGACAGTACACTCCATTTCTTCCTTTTCATATGATAAAGCTTGTAGTACTCAACTATTAGAATTCTCAAGATCCACCTCGACCAATAGCCTGAACTCTGATCCTAATGGGGCAAGGGCAACCTTGTAGATTTCATTGCCACCATAAGTCATTCCTGTCTATTCTCTCGCAAGAATAAGTCCATATTCCCCTCGCTTACCTTCAGTAATACCCAGATATCCAAACACAACTAAAGTTCCCTTCTTATGACCTGTATCTTTAGCCTTACCTGGCACAAACACATTTCAACAATAACTTCTGCAGTCATCAAAAAACTTGGTATAATTTTTCACACAAGACACTATTTCACACCTTCAAAGCTGCTAACTCTGTACAAATCCCAAACCATCCCAACCATGGAATATTGCTACCATATTTGGGATGGTGCACCAAAATCCTCTCTAAGATTGCTCGATTCTATCCAGAAGAAGGCAATCCAGTTAATTAACGATCCCTTTTTTACATATCCATTTCAGTCCCTCTCTCTCACTCAGTTTCTGCCTTGTGCCTCTTCTACAGATAATTTCATGCACAGTGCTCTGCTGAATTGGCCACTGTTATTCCTTCACTTTCCTCCAGAATCATTAGAACAAGAACCACTGCTAACGAACTTCACTGCCTCCTGTTTCATTCCATCTACTTCTCTTGGATCAGCTGCCCCCATTCTGCCTTCCCCAAAGAATAAAACCTTCAGCTGTGCAAACAAAATGTGAATGGATTCCTCCTTTTTTCTTTTCCTCTTGACCACATAGCACTGATAGCTGTTATGGGTCTTGTGATCTTTCCTGTATGAGTCACATAAAAATTCACAAGGTAGTGAGAACTCTTACTACCACCTCTAAAATCTAAAATGAGTAGACAAAGGACCACATCAAATGCTGTTTCGTAAACTGCAGATTATGGAATTTTAATGTTAAATATTTGCTTATATAAGTGGACTTCTGAGGCGGTATCAGAAGGTTAAGCTGCTCGATTTAAATTATTCAGTGGTGTGCCCCAGGGATCAGTCCTTGGACCACTGTTGTTTAATATGTATATACTGTATCAGCGACATTGGAAAAGGCCTGACAGGATATCTTCAATTCTTTGCTGACGAATGCAAAGATAGTTAGGAAAATCAGAGATGCCACTGATATAAGCATTTACAGGTCATTTTAGTATTAGTTATGCACTTTGGCATGATGAGCTATCCAATGGCATATTGTACTGTTGAGATAATGCTGAGTATCTAGCCTTGTCTGTTACTCAGCATTGAGATAATGCTGAGTATCTAGCCTTGTCTGTTACTCAGCATTGAGATAATGCTGAGTATCTAGCCTTGTCTGTTACTCAGCATTATCTCAACAGTACAATATGCCATTGGATAGCTCATCATGCCAAAGTGCATAACTAATATTAAAATGACCTGTAAATGCTTATATCAGTGGCATCTCTGATTTTCCTAACTAACCTTGGAACTTGAACTAGAAATTTCAAGTTCCAAGGTTGCCTATCAAAAATTGCAAACACAACTCAGAAGATAATTGCATTATTAAAATAGAAACTGACATACAAGGATATGGAGTTTGCTAATTTACAAGGCCTTGATATGACTACATCTGGACTACTGTGTTCATATATAGTCTCTTGGGTTCAAAGGGAATAAAGAAATTCTGGAAAGTCTGCAAAGATGAGTTGTAAAAATAATATTCAGATTATGGAATGTAGATTATGAGGATATATTTGAGAGTATGTGGACAGCAGACACTGGTAGCCTGAAAAAAGAGGGGAAGTATGATAGAGGTCTATACACTTTTGAGAGGGAGTTATGGAATATTGGGTGATAAAATTTTCATTATATAGAAAATTGGAAGTTAAGTTTGTGTGCAGTTAAGAAAGGGGCGAGAGCTAGATTTTTCTCTCACAGAACAGAGAGGAATAGTTTGCTTGGTGAAGTAGTTAGGTGCATCCAATGTGAATGACATTAAGGGAAGGTATGACAGCTGACCTCCCTCAAGTTAATCCTCAACTCCCTGGAGGTTTGATAAAAATAATAATTTCATCTTGTGTGTTTTATGTGAACGCATATCAGGTTCTTTTTTTTAATTATTATTTTTTAAAAGAAATGTGTGTTTCTATCTGTATACTGTGTATTTAATGTAATATGCAAAAAAAAAAAAAAAAAAATTATATCTAAATATATATATATATATATATTTACTCGAGACCAAACACAGAACTTTCAGACTAAATTTTAGACCAATATATATAAATATAAGAAAATAAATAAAATCTTTCCATTTTGAAAAACATATATATCATTTTCCCTCTTTCAACTTTTTTTTTTTCAGTGCATAGACTGTAGCTCTTATTTTTTATCTAGAGATAAATTGCCATGTAGACAATGAAGTAGCCTGTAATGCTTGCAGAATAATATTGTAAAATACAACAAAATAATTAAGTCTCAATGACTATCAAAATATGTTGTATGCATCTTGGATAAAGTTAGGTATTCTTACCAAACATATTTAAACAACATTTTGCAAGAAAATTACTTCTCCAATGAATTATAAAAGGAATTTATAAAAAAAAAAAATATTTCTGTTATTATTATTATTATTACCACCACCACACATCCATGGAGTCAGAAGACTCATCGTGGGAAGTACATGCTGTTACACACAAACCCTACTTTAAACTCGTTCAATGTATTTGCATTCAGAACAATGTTACGCAGTGCACTCTACTCACCAACTACTTTTCATGCATAACACCTGTTCCTTATGCCTCTGCTCACACCTTCCTTATACAGGCTGGCCTGATTGGCTGGGTGGTAGTACACTTGTTCTCTAACCAACAGATTGTGGTTTGAATCCTGCTGCAGACGTGGATGTTTGTGATTTTCTTGCTTTGTGTACTACTATAACCTTTGATATGGTGCGGTATGACCTTTGCTGTCCATGTGCCTTTAAAACCACAAATCATCCTTATACAGCTTCCAGGGATGTCTCCTCTTTCTATCCCCCCCCTTCTCTCATTCTGTGAAAAATTTATTCCACATTAACCTGGTAACAACCCCTTACAAACCTAAATGTCTCAGTCATATTCCCTCTCTTCTCCTATTCACAAGGCTGTGAAAAATGCATTCCCTCAATCTGTCTTCATATCCCACATCCCAAAGACCAATTACCCCATATTTTACCTTAGTCTTTTCTGCACTCTTTCCAATATCTCCTCATCACCATGAAAACTAGGAGACCAAATCTGTGTGCAGTAATTCATATGAGACCTGATCGTGGGTGTTATACAGTGGAACCATAGCCTCTTTATTTCTGCATATTAAGGTAATATGAACTATTGCAATAACTTGGTGGGAACTTCAACAGTTCCCACCAAGTGTATGCTTTGAATCCCTTTGTTGCCTACCAAATTTAGAACCTTGCAGCATTGAAATGATAGTTCCACACATTTACCCACTCATACAATCTATTCAAATTGTCCTGTAAGGCCACATCTGTTGATTCCTCGTTGCTCCCCAGTTTTCCATCATCTTTAAACAGTTACATATCATAACACCAGTTAAACCTATCCCAATGTCATTAATATACAAGTTAAATAACTCGTTCCAAAAGAGGACCCTACTAGTGACTTTACTGTTCCAGGATACTCCCCCCCCCAACACACACACACACACACACACACACACACACACACACACACACACACACACACACACACACACACACACACACACACACACACAACTTACTGATACTTGAGAGGCAGTTGCCTGTCCAGCTCACTAACTTATCATGTAACAATCTATCACAAGCATTTGTAAAATCTAAGTATTTGACTGTATATGCCTCTCCCTTGTCCAATACATTCAACAAAAAATTTTGCTTGCTTTAGGGCTCCACTTTAGCAAGAAGTTTGGGAAATCCTGCCATAGAACATTCCCTTTAATACACTGTTGTGATATGCTTGATATGTCATGAATTCATGTTGACATCTGTCTTATACGAGAAAGAGGTATACTTCTCATATACCTCCTTTCTACATGCCACATATTGAATAAACTCCCTAGAGTTTTCTTGGCCTGATTTGCAAATTTCTGCTCATGGCTAGAATAAAAATAGATAGAGGCTATTTAACAATAATTGGTTTATATGCCCCAGAAGAAGGAAGATAACAGGATAATATTGATTTTTATAATCAGCTACAAAACATATATAATAAAATAAATAAAAATGATTACATAATTTTAGCAGGAGACTTAAATGCAAGAATTGGAAACACGAAAATTAATAATAATATAGGAATACATGGAGAACACACTCTAAACAGAAATGGTAAAAAATTGATTGACTTTGTAGTTTATAATAACCTAAAAATAATGAATTCCTTCTATAAACATAAAGGCATACATAAATATACTTGGGCAGCAAGAGGATGGAAATCAATATTAGATTACTTCATATTAAATGAAAAGACATCAAAATTTTCACTAGATGTTAGAGTTCACAGAGAATATGAAATAAAGCAGTGACCACTTCCTTGTTAAAATAAAATTAAGATTACAACCTAAATGGCTACAAGTAACAAGAACAGAAAGAAAAATTGAAACATTTGTTTATAAAACTAGACTATTGAATGACACAAATGTACAATGGCTATATGAACAAAGAATTAACCAATATCAAGATAAAATAAAACAAAATGAAGAAATAGAAATAGAATGGCTTAATATAAAAACGATACTAAATGCCGCAGCAAATGAAAGCTTAGGAAAGACCAAAAAATTCAATAAAAGAAAAAAACTGAAGATCTGGGATGACACAATCAAAGAAATAATCAAAAAGAAAAAAGAAGCCTATCACAAATGGTTAAGCAGTAAAAGATTAGAAGATGAAATAGAATATAAAAGAATAAGAGCCATAGCTAAAAGAGAAGTCAGAAAAAGACATAGAGAATCATGGAATAAATTTGTTTCTAATTTAGAACATGATGTATATAAAATATGACCCAATGTATATAAGATTTTGAAACACTTAAATGCAGATACCAAAGAAAACATAAAATTAAACACTGAATTGAAATTAGAAGAATTTCTAAATTACTACACAGAACTGTGGACAGACAAATATTTTAAAAAAGATAACTGGCAAACAATTAATGCAAATGAAAAGGAAATAACTGAAGAAGAATTAGAAATCAGCCTGAAAGAAACAAGAAATGGAAAATCACCTGGAGAAGATAAGCTAGGTTGAGAATTATATAAATACTCAGGAACAAGATTCAAAGAAAGACTCTTATTATTTTTAAATAAAATTTACTCAACTGGTATACCCCCAATAGAATGGAAAAAAGCAATTGTGATTCCTATCTTTAAGAAAGGTAATAGAGATGACCCTAAAAACTATAGAGGTATCAGTATATTAAATTCCTGTTACAAAATATATAGCAGAATCTTAAATAACAGACTAATGAAATATTCCGAAAACTTTATTCTAGAAGTACAGAATGGATTTAGAAAAGGACGATCATGTATAGACCCAGCCTTTTGCCTAAAATTAATAATAGAGAAAAGAAGAGAATATAATTTAGAAACGCATATTGCATTTATTGACTTTGAAAAAGCATTTGACAAAGTTAAAAGAAACATATTATTTAACATATTAAAAGAAAGACAAATACCAAATAATATCCTAAAAGCTATCACAAGTATATATGAAAATAATCAAATACAAATAAGATTAAATCACGAGCTATCACATACAAGAGAGATAAACCAAGGTGTCCGACAGGGATGTCCCCTCTCAGTAACTCTTTTTAATATCTACTTAAATGAAATAATAATAAAATGGAGTAAAAATTTACATCAAGGAATTAAACTTTCACCTACAGTGAACTTAAACACTCTCCTCTTTGCCAACGACCAAATAATAATTACAAATTCTGAAGATAACTTACAGAAAGCTATTTTAAATCTAAATGAGATATCCAAAGATTATGGTATGATAATATCAATGGAAAAATCAAAAACTATGGCCTTTAAAGGACAAGATCCAGCAAGAACTAAAATAGTAATAGATAACAAGATCTTAGAACAGATGAATTCATTTAACTACCTAGGAGATGATCACATATGAAAAAGATATAAACATAAAAATTGCAAAATATTTAAAAATAACAGGTGTAATTAACTCTATATTTAAACTAAACCTAGTTCAAAAACAAACCAGGCTAAAAGTATACAATACATTTGCCCTACTGGTCTTAATGTATGGAAGCGAAATCTGGACAATAAAACAAAAAGACAAAGATTAACAACAGCAGAAATGAAGTTTATGAGAAAAACTGCAAAGTATACCTTATTTGATCACAAAAGAAACGAAGATATTATGAAAGAATTAAACCAAGAACCAGTAATAGAAAAAATTAAAAAATATAAACATAAACGGATGGAACGTGTTCAGAGAATGAAAACAGAAAGATTACCAAAACAAGCGTTAAAGTACAAGCCATTAGGAAAAAAAACCAGGACGTCCTCTTAAACGATTCAACGATGACTTCTAAGGCCGGAACAGGCCATGCTAGGCCTAAATCCTTGATACATATGATGATGACGATGGTGACTGCACTTTTGCTGTCCTTAAAAACAAAGTCATTCTTTTTGGTATACTCTTTATTCTCTTTGTTCACCTAATTATTGATATTATTTATCTTGTGCTGCCTTCAAAGCACA